>NW_028190368.1:692500-1892500 GCF_048542155.1 Nylanderia fulva | reverse complement strand
TGACGCCATCCGACGCCATCCGATGTTACCCGATGTCACCCGACGTCGATGACAGTTCACCGCCGGTAGTCGGTAATTCACGTGTAGCTGTCAATGAGTAAATTCGAACGAGAGTATCGCACTTTTAATTCATATTATTTCCCAAATAGTAAACTGACGTCATTAAACGTCAAAATGACATATGTTTGCAACCTGGATTTTTATCTAAATCAAGTATAAAATTCTCTCTTATTTATGTCAAAATAATTAATGAAAAAATTTTTAAAAAATAATATATATCTCTCTCTATCTAAACACATTTTCTATAGTAAATTAATAAAATTTCTATTGTAGTGTTCTATATAATTTCTACTGTACATATATATGTGTCAAACAAAAAAACAAAAAATTTGTATGAAACGCGAAATTTGTTATTATGAAGTAAATATGTAAGTGTTGTCGAGAAACCACTACGATATTTATTTCGGATCATCTTCGGATATTTTCCAATACATGAGAGAGGATTTACGTGAAACTGAACCGATCGCATCGCATATCGTTCTAGGAATCGGCACTGGCTAAGAATTTATACGTATTACATGTATAAGACTAATCGTAGACTCGTTCCTTTTAATATTTAAGAGTCAACAAGAACGTTGAAATCCGTAAAATGGTTTGCGCCAATATATAAGATAATCTGATGTAATAGAGACACACTAGATCGATATCGTAACGATCTAATTAACGCGATTAAAATCGTCGGAAATATAATTGATAATCGATAAGTATTTTCTTCGGAAATTCGTAGAATGCCGGAATATTCTAATAAAAGAACTCGGCAATCTTACATAATATAAGTGGAATGCTGATTATATCGTCAGCTAAAAATCGTCGCTCTCGCGCTATAATTTCTTTCGTCTCTTTTTTTTCTTCTATCTTCTTTTTACTGGAAGGAATCGTTCTCCGGGTCGTACTCGATTTTTGACAATTCTATTCAAAGGTCCTCGTTCGTTCTTTTACAGATTATTTGCGTTTTCATTCTTCTCCTCTTAATAACTATATATAATCGCTTAATACTACCGTTTGAAAGTCGTCAGCCGGCGACCTGATATCGTAAATATATGAAATACACAATTTTTTTCCTTTTTTTTATATATTAAAATATTGCTTTATACGTTTCGTAGATGCCATATAAGGCTGCGTACGCGTGTGATGTATGATGTGCGAGCATAAATATGCTGCGAGAAAAATTATTACACTCACAATAATTTGGACACTTTTGGTACCGGACACAATTATATAAGACACCGATCGCGATCATATCTCTATATAATCGAAAAAATACGCTTCGATCGAAATTCAAAATTTCAATCTCGGGTGTTGCAATTGCAATTTTACTTTCGAGTACCAGATTTTATACAACGGCGCTAATAAAAAATATCCGAGACTCTCGTTTCACGACGATGTCACCTCTGCCGTTTTTCTAGTTCGATTTAATTTTCTTACAATATCTGAAAGCAATAAATATTTTTTTCGTATTTTATTTTAGTGTAAAGGCCTCGTATATTATAATGTTATACGTACGATGTAACCCTACAACTATATAAGAGAAATCTTTGGAATATAAAATTTTTTTGTGTGAAATCGACAGTACCTAAAATATTGTAGTGCGATTTTGACTAGTTTTAAAAAACTTCTATTTCGTTTGACGTTTAATTTCCATCGGAATGCACGGCACGATTTCAATTTTTCGTCAAGTAATGTACATTTCGCTTACAACTTTCCCACATACACAGAGAGCAATAAAAACTCCTCCTCACCAATAAATCCATTATGTTGTTCGCGTTAATTTTATACAACTATTCTCTCTTCGTTCGTCTTATTATATGTACAATCGAAAATTGCTACAATGACTGAGTGACTATTATTCGTTTCCTCTTTTTTTAGTAAAAAAAAAGAAAAAAAACGCTCATGTAATCTATATAAGTGCAAATATAGATTACATTTTATAATTTATAAAAACAAAAAAAAAGAACGAACACATGCACGCACACACGCACGCATGTACGTACGCATACACTATGGTAACGGAGGTAGTAGTCTATTTGTAGCTCGCAAAATTGATAAAGAGGCAAGTTTATGATCACAGAAAAGCTATACACGCATGCCTATTTTATAGACACATGTTATTTCAAAAAGAAATTCGTGCATCGCACTCTAAATGAGAAAATCTGCTATCAAAGCGCTTGATTCTTTCTTCAATCTTTCGGCATTATCTTTCGTATGTAATTTCTTTTTTTCGTCCTCGCTTATCATAAAATTAAAAAAAAAATATGCGTATTTCCAAAAGTTTAATTTAATCGAGGTTGTTGTCCCGCTTCCAGTCAAGAGTAAAAAAAATAATAGGAATCAACTTGAACAAAATTTTTCTTTCGCGTTAAACTCATGATTTATAAGAATAATGTATTATTTCGCGATTGCTTCACAAAACTTAAGCGCACGCATTGACATTTCCACTTGACTAACGAGTCAAATGAACAATGTACGAATTTACATGTGTGTAATGTTGTAAAATTAATTAAACAGTTAATTTAAGTGAATTAATAATTTAAATGCACGGGTGACTCGCAAGGCTCCTACGCGAGGGATGCACGTTATACGTTGATGATTACAAAGGTCGAGGGTATCTGGTGCAATTGATTAATTTACAATACCTTTCGCGTTATCCGAGGGCGGACGGGGTGAAATGGGGAAGGTGGAGGGAAGGATAACTTGTCAGTTGTTACAATCTAGCTTCAGAATACACAACGCACTTGACGAAGGATTTTAGCGACTACAAGCATGTTTTTTTCTGTACATGCAAACGAGAGAGGAGCGGACACCAGATGTGCCGACTTCGAACCTATGTATATGTGTATCGCATCAATATATTATATTGGTTGGGTAGTATCCTGAGATTCGAAATTATATATATATACTTGGTTGTTGCAGCAACGCCAAGAATGTAGATATACATATATATATATATATATATATATATATATATACATATATCTGTTTCGACGAAAATTATTTATCGACAGGATAAACGCGATAAATAGCTTAACGAAAAACTGTTCTCTCCTTCATCCACAGGCCCTTCGATTTTTATATATTATCGCGAGCAGGCGCGCATTCCCCTAATTTGTACAATGTATTTACTCTATATTCTCGCGTAATATCCACTCTACTACGCTCTATTGAAAATATTAAAACTATACTCACTCTCGAAAAAATTTCCTTTACGCAATGTCTAAGAGAGATTAGAAGTGACCTGGCGACCTTCGCGAAAGTTTAGCGAAGCATCAGCATCCGCCGATATATAGTCATGCAGAATCGGAATCTGCTGATAATTACGATTTGCCACGTGTGTGATTCATCAGTTTACATAATACTCTTCGAGTCGCTCGCATTAGTTGTCGCATTGGTTGTCGATGACCTTGCAGTCATTTCGACACGAAACTTAATAACTATGTAATACACCACAGCCGGCTCGAGCGACTCATATATGCAGTATGTTACGGACTCTGACACTGCAACGGAATTAAGGAGTACCTGTGACAATTTTCAGCAAGAGTTTGCACGCATTTTACAATTCCATTCGCGACTTTGGCCGCGCAAATAACAACCGTAGACAGTGGTTGCTCTCTGGCTTATGTGTTCTTTCGATAAGTATCGGCATATTTACACATTATCTATCTCATTAAAATCCTTGTCGACAGTCCTTTCCTTGGATTCTTTTCCTCGGCATTTTCTATACAAACTGATCAAAGGCATCACTAATAACAACAGGCCGCTCAACGCGATGAACAACCCCGCCAGATAGAAAGAAAGGTCGTATGAGCCTGTAATATCGTACAGATATCCTGAAAAGAAATCGTTCAGTTTTAATATTCGCTCGTTGGTGTTTCTACATGGCAAAAAGCGAAATTTGCGAGAAAGATAAAACATTTACCAGCTAACGGAGGACCTATAAGATTGGCTACTCCTTGGACCAGTAACAGAAGACCGTAAGCGTTCGTGAACCTTTCCAAAGTGATCAGCTCGACAAGGATGATGCTGGTGAGACTGTAATTCGCTGCGATGAATAATCCAAAGGCACCAGAGATTGCACATAAGGTATAGTAATCGCTGATAACTACTGGTATCAGAGCGGTAACGGCGCCGCAGAGAGCCATACACACCGCGTAGACGATGGACGCGTTCACCCACGCTCTATCACCGGCCCAACCAAGAAAAATCTGTAATCAAAAGTTACACTTTTACTATACTGCACAAGCGATCGTTGGGTCAAAGATTTCACAATTTCCCAAACAGCACCATGTCCAAAATTGGTGCATAAGACATCATGAAGAAGACATCTTTAAGAAATCGTATGATATGATCTTCAAGAAATCTTATGATTCGAATGTCCTCTGAATATCCTATGAATATCTTTCGGATATGTTGTGCTATTAGGAATGTCTTGTGCAATTTTGGACATGGTGCTGTCTGGGTGTTATTTATCCATTTTCGCGACTTACCTCGCCGCCCATGTTAGCGATCCCGATCACCGAGATCAGAATAGACGCGTCCGTCTCGCTGAATCCAACCTCGATCGCGTTGTCCGTCAGATAGACATAAGGCACGTCGTACCAGGTGTGCAAGAGAAAATTGCTGACAGCGAACAGCAGAAACCTCATATCGGCGAAGTACGAAAAGTCGAGCATGTCGACGATCAAGTCCCAGAATTCCCAGAGTCCGGCGTACCAGACGAGCTTCGTCTTGGCAATGGTGGTCATCGAGTTTCTATAAATGTCCGGGCAGCTCGAAGCCCTCAGACGGTACCGATTGATGTTCAACATGGCGCCTCTGTAAGTCAGACTATGCCTATGCATCCTGATGTCATTTAGATACGCGGTGGGCAATCTTCTAGGTTGTTCCGTCAGCGTACTGGAACGTCTCAACGTCGGAGTCTCCGAATCGATTTTCTTCAGCCACCATAAGTACGCCGGTTCCACCGATTGTCGTGGTTGTTCGCGAAGTGTTCGTTCATCGCGCGTATCCTTGTCCTTTTCGCTGTCGGTTTTTAACTCGGCTAGTGGGCTTGGCGTATGTATAAATCGGGCCGAGGGTGTACTCAGTTGATCGTGCAATGCTCCTGAATCGCTGAAACTCTTCGACGATATCAAAAGGCTCGGGTAGTTTTGCAGAAGGACATTGTATACGGCCTTGTTCGCGCTAAGTAGTTCCAACACCTCCAGCGGTACCTTCTCCCTGTTTTTAACGAAAGTGGGCAGACTCACCAAGCTAGAGAAGAGCTTCTCGCCGCCCTCCTCTTCGCCGTCCTGAAGCCGAAGATTCTCAATGATCATCGCGTTGGCGGAAGCAAAACCTCTTTTAGATTCGCCGTGCGGCGTCTGCGTGGTCGTGTTCGCGGAACTGGTAGCTGAAAAGGAATCTGCGTTGGAACTCTGCACCTTGGATCTCTTTTTTTCCCGATTCTTCTTCCTCTCTTCAGTTTTCGCTTTTGCTCTAGTGGTAGTCCACTCGAGATCCCGCATAAGACATCCGCATACAGCGAGATTCGAAAACAATCCTGCCAGGATCAACGTGGTTCCCCTCCAGCCATACTCCGCCTAAGAGATACTGCGTGACGGGGGCGAAGATAAAAGTTCCAATTCCGCTGCCGCATACCGACAAACCAGTGGCGAAGGATCTCTTCTTGTCAAAGTAGTACGCTACGATTACTACCGCCGCGACGAAGCACAAGGACAAACCAAAACCCTGCTACGATGCCGAAGGTAAAGATGAGCAACGCCATAGACTTCGCATAGGAACTTACAACGAAACCAGCCGTCGCGAGTATACTACCCGCTACGGTTACCTTTCTACAACCGTATCGATCGGTCAAAAAACTCGCTACCGGCCCCGACAATAGCGGCATCGCCATGAAGAGACTGCCGATCCAGGCTGCCCGGGACTTTCCTCCGCCGAAATAATTGAGAAATTCGACGTATATTACGCCGAAGGAGAAGGTGATGCCGTCCGCGATCAGGTTCACCATGAAGGAAGCCGCAACAACGACCCAGCCCCAGCCTCCGTCAGGTGGTCTGGCTTCGCAAAACTGCGCCAAGCTCGAGTTATCTTCGAAGGTGCTCGTGGTTGACGTGGAGATCGACGGACTCTGCTGCGGTCTTTCTTCCGATGTGTTACGTGTGTTCTGTTGCTTCTTGGACTCTTTGTTGAACTGCACGTGATGCTGCTGTTTATCGTCCTTAGGAAACTTCCCGTTCGCAAGTTTCTCGATACTGTTCTCGGTCGACAAGCGACCCTTGGACGACAAGTGATTCCTGGTAGGCGAACCAAAAATCGTATTTCTCTCATTGTAAACGCTTTTCAGTTTCTGTGGACTCAAACTCAATACGTCCTCTTTGTAAAGACTGTTGGGTCTTTTCGGTGAGTTTTGCGAATTTTGCAAGGCTTCCTTCAACTCCTGACGAGCCTCCCGACGTATCTTCGTGCCCGAGTCCCCTATTCGTTCATGATTGTCTTCCACGAATCTCTCTTCTTCATCTTGCTTTAGCGAGCCTTCCAGGAATTCCGAATTATTCCGAAAGCTATTGACGTGTTCCAATTCCTGTGTCACACTCGAGTCCGCGATCGTCTCCTCGTGATCGCAATCGTTTCGCTCATTCGTCACGCGTGAATCTTGCTTGATAATTTGCTCATTTTTTTCCGCGTACGACTGCTTTAAGATAATATCGTCCTTATTTGCTCGTTCGTCGGGTCGACTTAGCTTATTTCGATCGTTGAACTTGGTCCACTCGGCCATATTGAAGAGACGACGAATGTGGATGGTATATGCACTTTCGGAATTCACCCTCGAAAGTATCCAGACTTCCGGGCGATCTAATCTTCCTCTTCGCGACACCAATCCCAATAGACAAACGTGCACGCAAACACACACACGCAAACAATCGCATACGAGAACAGAACGGAGGCAAAAAAAAGGAACTATATCTGTATTTGCAAACAAACGACGCTCCTCCGGGTAGCGGCTCTTGTTCTCAAACGGAATGATCGATTTAATAAAGATCTAGTTTCGTCCTTGACTTAAACAACGGTAAACAAGGCCACTCATAGAGCTGCCTGGTGAACTGACGGCGCAACGGCAACAAGGATGCTGACGACAAGCAGGATTGATAGTCGGCACCCGATCGACCATGCAGCGGTCCACCACCATTGCAATCGCGGCTCCGGATTCTCCAAGTCCAAGTGCTACTTTGATTACTTGGGACCACCTCCTCCTCCGCGAAACGATCGTCAACCCAGGCACCCATGCGGCGAAACGTACTGTTCTCGCGTTGTATTCTGCAACAAAGGACCAGTCATTATAGCGATAAACGCCAGCTAGAAAGATACATATATATGTAGTATAATCAGTGTCGTGCTTTGATGATTTTAAAATTATAGCTATAGATAAAGATGCGATGAAAATATGTAAATTTATTTTAAATAAGATGAAGATGAATTTATTTTAAATATATCTAGACAAAATTATATAGCGATTCATCTAGATAATAATTTTTAAGACTGCTTATGTAAACTCATAGTTATAAAAAAAATGTAAATTATAAAAGAGATATAAAAAAATATTTATTCTACATAATTTCTATATATTTATTCTACATAATTATTCTACATTATTTAGTAAAGATAATACTTTTTTAATACATATTTTTATAATCTATATAAAGATAAGATGACGCCAAAGTTTCATCTATAGATGATCATCTATATAATTTTATTTAGATAATGTTAAATAAAGAAGCGATTTAGATGATATCGTTTATTACAACTTTCTGTCATCCACAAAGAAGTGATGTGTTGTATGCGTAAAAATCTCGAGATCCTTTTTATCTAAAGACGTGACTTATCAGCTTTTATTGCATGGTGCGCATAATTTACCCTTTTTTCCCCCGCTTAAATCGAAACTCTCTCTCTCTCGTAAACGAGATATATCGTTACTCAAACGCGCGGTAATAATACGATCAAAGTGACGCACGCAGCCGCGGAAAAAAAAAATACCCTCTGCTTGGCCGCTATATTTACTCGCTAAAGCAACATTCTCGAGCATTATTAGACGTCCCAAGTTCGATGTTTGGCAAAGACACTCGACTCGGCGTGATTCGCTTCTGGCATTTCGTAACCGGCCGAAGTAGCTCTCGAGTTAGAGTCAGCGATTATAAATGAAGCTCATTGTGTATGAGTTGCTATCAATTTAAGGATTTAACGGTGGCCACGATGATCGCGCGTGTATCGTGCGATCCACCACCTTTCCTCCGTCCACCTTCTGTCTTACTTTTCTGTGCCGTCTGCCTCACGAATCTCAAAATTATCCAAAATTTTGGGACTAAACGAAAATTTCATAATTGCATCGCACTTGATACAATTGCTCCAGAATTTAACGAAATTAATTCAATACTTGAGACAACGTTCGACGTCGCCAAATGTTCGGTTACTCATCGTAAAAACCGCGCGTTATTTCGAGAAATTCTATTTAAAACGTTGAAGTTTGCTTGAAAAAAGACCAGCTGTCAATTAATACAATATATATATATATATATATATATATATATATATATTTGATTAAAGCAAACGTCTCGATTTCTACACATTTCGTTAAATCAATCTCGGTAGATTTGCATATGATGTGTTGCAAAACGATCCGATTGACTGTTAAGGTTTCAACGTTTACCTCGCCGGAGAATTGTAAACACTTGTCAGCTTTTGCGAGTTATACTCTCTTCTCGGTGTTTGTCAAAACTAAACGTAGATTTAACGTTGGCCTAGATCTTGCCGGGTTACTTAACTCGGAGGAAGACGGCTATTTAACTTTTTACGTGCAACTTCATCACACGAACGTGAGCGCTCGTGTGTGTGTCGTAAATACGCGAAACTTAGAGGATTCGGCAGAAGAGGGAACGAAAGAGCGAAAGATTAAGCGGTGATAAGCACAAGCAACTCTGATCTCATTTTGACGACGATCGTCGAGAATGTGATCAAACGCGAAATTAATCGTTAACTTTAATCTACGTGGAAATTGCTTATCGACAGAATAAATTTAGAAAATAAACTCCCTTTCCTCCACGCGCGCACACAGATACACACATACATATGTGTCCCTAAAGAAAATAATATTTACAACGCAAGGAGTTTGGTATAATTATAGCATCCACGTGTATAACACGTTTATTGAATGTGAAGCAAAATACCATAATTTCAAGTATGATATTGATAAGTGACTGCACATTTTTTTATTTTGAAGAATTGTAGAAATCTGAAATCTAATTTTTGAGAAGAGAGGGACGTTTCTATCTTCTAGAGGGATGAGGAGACCAGGCGCCTTTGGCCGAGAAAATTTTGCGCAACCCTGGCTTCCTGCCCGATGACAAATCGGGGCATGTTCGCGATCTAAATTCAACCCAGCTAGGCGTTTATACAATACTTTTTCCGCATTATAATGTTGGCGCATTGTGTTGTGATTCCCCCGATTTCATCGGTAATATATTATAACCGTATAATGCGCATTTGTTCACCTTCCAACTCTACAATATATGTATAGCTTTAACAAATCGAAAAACAAATTATGATAATTAATTCCTCGAATTGCGCATACGCGTCGTACAAACTTGAATGTCAGACAGTTGTGGAAATTAATAAATTTCTATTTGCGAGAGAAAAGTGCCTGATTTATTCACTAAGTTGCTTTCAAAGAGAATCTAATCCTCTTTGAAGGATTAGATCCTCTTTGAAAGCAACTTAGTAAATAAATCAGGCACTTTTCTCTCGCAAGTAGAAATTTATTAATTTCCACAACTGTCTGACATTCAAGTTTGTACGACGCGTATGCGCAATTCGAGGGATTAATTATCCTAATTTGTTTTTCTGGATCTAATCCTCTTTGATTACTATAATATAATAAGTACAGTACTATATTATAATATATAGTATATATAACTAATGACTATATTATAACTGTAATATAATATAATTATTAATAATAGTATTGTGTAATAGTTAATGTACTATATAATATATTAATAATGGTAATACACCACTAATAGTAGTAATTATAATATAATATAATATTTATTGCTTTATTATAATTACTATTACTACTATTATTATTATTATTATTATTATAGTATTACTATTCTTAATATATTATATAATATATTAATATATATAGTAATACTATTATTAATATAGTTATAATAGAGTTATTAGTTATATATACTGATTGTATATTTGACATTTATATTTTTATAATTATTACTATTCCATAATATTGATATAATATAGCAACTATAATATAGTAATTCAAATAATTATATAGTTGACGTTCCTACTTTTATAGTTATTAATAATAATTAATATATCCTCTATATACATGTATATAGTTAGCACAAGGTAATCAATTGTAAATTATGATAACGACAACTTTTTCTCTTAACGTAGAGATTTATCAGTCACGTTACACGACGTTGAAGAGCGTCATGTTCCATCACATGACGTACTGCCTCATTGGTTTATCGGTCAACGTCAACGAAGTAACGTTTGACCGGGAAACTGGATCTTCACTAATCGTTATCAGCATCGAAGGAGAACAAACTTGGAATCATGTGCCATGATAATGAAGGCTCATCCAGGCAAATCGATCGCGTTTTCTCGAGTCTTAAGCGTCGGTTATGCGATGTTTCATAGCCGTACGAGAATTACAGATCTTCCTATAAGTCGGTCTTTTATTTTCTCCGATAATAGCGAAACGTCATGCGCGCTTGGGATTAATATTACTATCATTTCAAGATGTCAAAAAGTATACCGCGAACGCAACCGCGACGAAACCTGTTCGACAAGGTGATCCAGAAATAAAAAAGAAAAAAGGACGTGCACCAAGAAAGGACATGCGCACCAAGGAAGGTATGCGGAAAGAAATTACGTATGTAAAGCGAGCTGTCAATCTGTACTTATATATATATTGTACCGCGAAACTTATTTACGTGTCCTTCACAAATTTTTTTTAATTAGTACGAAAATCTCGAATGTGTGTCTCGGAAATTCAACGTTACCCTATAGTTTGCGTATATTAATATATCTCTCTCTCCATTCTGTGAAATCTCTATACATTTATAAATAATTCTTCGTACTATATTATCTCGGACTCTGTTATCATTTATCGTTAATTGAAGACGATGTATAAGTCGACTTCATGGTTCTCTTCAACTATGTTCTCGAACCGTTTATATCCATATATTTAATCACAAATTTCCAATTTTGCATCGACAAGATTGCAAAATAATGGTGGTTTATTAATCACCTTGTGAATTTAAGAGATCGTTTATAGAGAGAGAGAAAGAGAGAGAGAGAGAGAAGTGAAGGCGAAATATTTTCAACTTGAAATACTTGAGGAAAAATTTACAAATCGTCGAACGATTAAAGTTCACGATAACTCTTGACATTATTGAAATTCTATGCATTTCCTTATTTTCTTTTTATTCAAATTAAAATCTATCGCGCATAACTAAACATAAACGCGCGATCTCCGACAACTTCAGCGCATAAATATGCCGGTGAAGACGTTAAAAACCGCGAACGGGAGACTCTCTCTCGACATTTAATTAAAAGGAAAAAAATCCTTTTCCGCGGTTTTCGCACTTGAGACAATGGTAAGATGGAGTTAACGAACCATGATGGATGGTGAAGAAGAACCATGCGGGATCGGTCAGCTGTTATCGAAGACGTTTCACACAAAGCGGCGACGACGCGAATGTCGATTTCCGAACGCGTGTACATGAATTGCACTATAATATCAAAGATAATAAAGAAAGAGAGAAAGAGAGAGCGCTACCGCTTGGCCTTTGCACGAGGTCGAACACCCGCGTTCGCGAAGCGGCGTTTCCAGATCCCGCCAAATCTCATCGTCACGCCTCGTCACCGATAACGACGACACTGTCCCTCTCTCTTCGTCGGTTGGAAAGTAAAAAAAAACATGGACGACCTGATGCGATACCGAACGTATCCGAACACTTATTGGATCTTTTATTTCTATCTTCCCTAAAAATCGCGTTGCGATCGCCGATCCTCGTGGAGGATGATCGGTAGATGACGATCGATTTGTCCCATCGTCGATCTCGAAAGAGCGCGTCTCTTTCTCTCTTTTTCTCTCGTTCCGGGACGATGAGATTTGCCGCGCGCGCGAGATCGGCGAGTCGCGCGCACAGGAAGATGACCGGGCTAATACTGATAGCTGCGGTACTCGCTCTCGCTGTTGATACATATGACCATTGGCTTCGAACGCGTTTCGTCGTGACGTCGCTATGTGTTCGTGTACGGATCTTAAACCCACCGCCGCCGAGAACCGCGCGTTGTCAAAGATTCAAAATGCTGCCTCGCGATTATCAAGAGGAAACGCGCGCTTCTTCGCCAATACTTTTAATTAAACGTCCTCTCATCGCGCGGATTTTGCCAATTTTCCTCTATATTTACTAATTTTCTTGAGATGATTCTATATAATATTCCTAGAATTTATATACATTTAATTTCATATATGTATATGTATATGAGATTAATATTATTAGATTTGTAGATTTAATATGTACATATAATATATTTAATATAAAATTTAAAAAATATCTATATTTTTCTTTGACTATTAAATATGTGTACAGAATAATAGAGAGAATAAATAGATTTACGTAAATAATTTCTGCCCTACTAATGTATAAATAATTTATGTATATATTAAAAAATAATAATTCACGTATATTAATATAAATTTTATTTGAAATATATTTAGTTATAAATTTAACATATATAAGACAGGCAATATTTAGTTAATTTTGCAAATCAGAAATAGATAAATATTTCAAATATTAAAAAAAAAGAAGTTAATTTTAAATCAGAAAAAATTTTGCAAATTTTTAAATACTTTAATTTATATACCGTAGGACCATATAGTTACAATTTCTAGCGTTGAATAGAAAGAGAATGTCTCACATTTCTACATGATATACTACTAATATATATATATATATATATATATATATATATATATATATAAATATACAAGATAATTGTATTATAAAAAATTGTCACTTGCGTAATTGTCATACATATATATGAATATAAAAGTACTCGATTTGTACATCGAGCAAAAAACATACATATAGGTACATAAAAGATGCAATCTTTATAGCGCTTTTCAGTCTAGCACGTGGCGAATAACTATAACTTTTATGTGTATATATATGTATAGAAGCTTATCACCCGAGTCATATCCGAGAATTGTACAGATAAGAAACGGGAGTTTTGTTTTCTCGCGCTCTCTGCTTATTTCATACAATAATCGCGCATAGTAAATAATTATATGCAAATTTCTACTATTTAGCATAATGAAATTAAAAACTTTATTTCTTGTCTGTACAAAGTTGAAACGCTGTAACCACAAGCTATTGTAAAACTTTCGTCATCGTATTACGTAAGGT
Source organism: Nylanderia fulva (assembly GCF_048542155.1). NCBI lineage: Eukaryota > Metazoa > Arthropoda > Insecta > Hymenoptera > Formicidae > Nylanderia > Nylanderia fulva. The sequence continues at coordinate 1,878,953 of NW_028190368.1, read as the reverse complement.
AGATCGCAAAGATTTCTTATTACCGAATGATAATAGCATTTAGGTTGCGAAATCAATTATCTATCATCATTTTCTGTCATAATTCTAAAATATGGTAGATAAATTTTTTACACGATAACAAAATGGCTAATCGCACATAATAGAAAGAATTTTTCGCAGCGCAAAATCTAATCTTCGATATAAAAGAAGTGTGTTATATATTATAAAAGTAAATAATAGTGAGGAAAATAAACTTATTGTTAATAAAAATTGATATATCTTATCCTTCAATATTTTTGAAATTATTTAATTAATTAATCCGGACTATTAAGTTAATCAAAGAGAAAGAAGGCAGTTTGAGTCTTGTCAATTATATCGAATATCTTACTTGACGATGGAAAAAGATTTTCATCATTAAACATTTCGTTTGTATCGAATTGTCGGATACAATAAAATCGAACAAAGAGACAAAGAACGATTTCAATAAATTACCATTTATCGTATCGGGAAAATACCGACGTAATCAAATAAAAGGCGAATTAAATATAATATCGACTTATGTAAATCGTATACAATTGTAAATATTTCACGACAGTATAATTCCGGAAAGAGCTTTCAATGAATTTCCTAGTAGAACATTCGGCGTCGCCAAAGGAAATAAACAGAACAATTATCACGCATATATTTATAAGAGGAGCATACCTTCCTTCAAAGGAAACCCCCGACTGCAATTTAAGCTATCTAATTAATCTCTGTTCAACGCCAGCAAGATCGGATTTGCACGTCTCGTAATTTTCCATAGATATAAATCAACCGCGAAAATTTTCCGTCATTAAACGATGATTTTATAATATACGCGTTTGTGTGACAAGATGACAGATGAAGCGGAGAAGAGCACAATACTTAAACAAGTATATTTACTCCTCCGTCACGCATCATATATATCATTTCAATTGCGAATTGATAAATCACGAGTAAATGTGCGAATCGACAAAACGAGCGGGAAAGATGCGTCAATCAATTACGTGTTAAACACAGTACCTACATTGTAATAAAGAAATCTACAGACGTATATACGATGACATTACTCATCTTCCGTATCATATCATCGTTTTTGCTTCATTGTGTCCTTATATATCTGGGTTGGATCCTCGCCGCGGCCATGTTAAATTGTGACGTCAGAGAAAGCACACGCTGAAAATTCTTAGTTGCTATTTTAAAATAAAAAATATTTCAGATGGTTTTAGAATATTTTTTAAATACCTCGAAAATTATACTTTTCCTTCAATAATCAATCAACAATCGTAAAATGATCGTGATATCAGACTTTGTCATGCGGAATGATTGAGCATGTGCAAAGAGCAGACGGACAGGGCCTCATATATTACAGACATTTTAAAACTATGTTGATTGATTATAAAGGGTTATCGAGGTATTTTAAGAATGTGCTAAAGCCATCTGAAGTGCTCTGTTTCATCGATATATCTTTTTATTTCAAAACGACATCTAAGAATTTTTAGTGTGTTTTCTCGCTTCTGACGTCACAACATGGTCGGTGAGAATCCAGGAGCCTTAAAACGCGTGTTAGATTGATGCAGCATCCATGAATTTTTCTGCAATTCAATGTTATCGAAATTAACGTTTAATTTATCGCAAATAAACCTAAAATAAAATATTCAAGTATTCAAGGAAATATGGAGATTGCATGTTTTTGTTCAAACTCTGATACAAGTATCGTTAAAAATAATACTAATAAGAAAAAATATGAAAATCGATCATAAATTTCCTAAATCTATTATATATTCTCTAGCAATTAAATGTCACGCGCGCTTTATCGAACCTGATATAAATTCAGTCCAATTAATTTAATCATCGCAGGCTCATAGTTTATATATTTATTGCTATTTCATTTGTGCTAATTTAATTTCTATTAAAACATTCTTAAAATTCAAAAGCTTTATTCATGTGACTTTCTTTGGCGAATTGAACAATTTAAATATCGATAATAATAATAAGTATTTTTTTTATAATATTACGTTTTATTTTATTCTATATATTTCTAGTAAATTTTTATATGTAGTAAATGTTTATTTTTTATTCTTGTTTTCACGTCTCTTTTATTTATCCTTGTTTCCATAGTTTTCAATAGACATGTCGATTTTGGAGTTCGATTTTTCAAACCTCAACTTTTCAAAAACACCATTTGTTAAAGACAAAAATATTTGAAACAATATCAAAACTGTGACAAACTCAATCTGCTCCGATAGAGAACGATCTCTAGTAAATATTTGTGGATATAAATTTTTATTATAAACTTTCAATTCGCATAATTAGAGTCAAAATAAAACAAAAGATTTTTTATAACATCTTTTATTTATTTTTGAAAAAAAGACCCGCCAGAAATTGAAACATATGATGTACATTGACACTTATTGCGAATTATATAGTCTTAAATCTTATAGGGACATATCTCCGATTGAAAGGAATGTACTGTGTTTGCATTTACGATAACAATCTTATAAACACACACGTACATACACATATGAGAAAGAGATATGGGATTGATAGAATTGAGCATCACACTCGCATGAAAAAAATAATCTTTCAGCTTGAAAAAAATGTCTTTTAATATATCTTCTCGTATTAAATGTACGTAAAAAAAAAACACATGTGAATTGTATCAAAATTAAAATTTTATGTGACTTTAATAGGCCTAACTTTTATCTAACGAGATTCATATTTGCCAGATTCGTTAATATTATCGCAGTGTAAATATAGAATTTCAATACGAAAAAATACATAATCTTGTTTAAATATAACTTGTCTGTGTATCTCGTTCATATCAAATCAGATTGATATGTGTAAAAAAATTATCCGAACGATTAATTAATTAATCTCTAGTCTATTGAAAATTTAGAGTTAACAATAGAAAATAATAAATATAAATGCTGTTATAATCACATATATCAATAATCATATATAATTTTATAATTTTCGAGTAGAATATCAGTTTTCCTTATAAAATCAATCTTCCTTATAAAATCAATTTTCCTTATAAAATCAATTAAATTAATTCTTGTTTGTATAAAGATAAGACAAAAGCATGGATATTAAAATGGTCGCTCATTTAAAAAAATAACGCGATAATTAACTTGATAACTTATTTAGAAAAAAACTCCAAATTAAATTATATATTTGTCACGATATAATAGAGATAACAAACTACAAAGTGCAGTTCTATCGCGATTTGATATTCGTCATTGCGGCAATTTTGCACAGTGCTTTTAAACGTATTTATAAAAGAAAAAAATCTATATTGATATATACACTTGTACCCGACGTATGTAAGCAGGAAACTCTTAAATTATTTATACAAAAACTACATATTGCAGCCGTACTTGTCGTTCTTTTACGTAAACGTCAGTGTTTTGAAGCGAAGAAAGAAAATCGAGCCTCGTGTTTACACTCTCGCACATCTGCAACCGCGTGAAAACAAAAAATCAAAAGTCAAAAAAAAGAAGCACACGCGCGCATTTTATTAGCGCGAAAAAGAGCGCGCAAAAACAACGGGGAATAAAATCGCGCGATTTGCACGCGCGACGAGAACAATGCGCGTAAATAAAGCGTTTTTTAATATCGCGGGCGATCAGCTGGTTGCGTTTCCATACGCAACGGCTGTTATTGATCCGCGCGCGGCGCAGGAAGGTTCCGTCAAGCTCATATACATTCTCGTAGCGTGCGACACCTCGCGCTACTCGATATCCGCGTATACATTCATTATTCCCTCGGAATAAAATGTTGTCGTTTGACGCAGGCAAAACTATTTGACATTTTACTCACCGATGCTCGTTCTCCGTCCTCGGTGGGCCAATGCTAAAAAACTGCGACGAGCTGCATGGTACGCGCGCAAAAGATGATATCCGCTGCTGGCAGTCGCCGAGGAAGCTCGAGAACACGTATAAGATGAGAAAGAGCGAGAGAGAGAAAGATAGATAGATAGATAGATATATATATAGAGAGAGAGAGAAATCACGACCCGGAAGCGATGGGTAAAAATTCGGTGAATCCCTGAGGATGACGGCGATCTGGACGAGCGAGCGAATAATAAGAAGCGATGGAGGAGCGCGGATGACGCGCACCAGGAAACTAATATCTCTCTCTTCGGCGCACTCCGGTGTTGCTCCCAACGGCAGCCAGCGGCACGAGCCAAGGGTGAATTTTGACTGCGATTGACTGCGCGCGCGCGCGCGCAACGTCACCCCCTCGCCGCCCTCTGGCTCGATTTTATTCTCGTCTACTCTCGCCCTCTCTCTTTCTTTCGAATCCTATGCCGATTTGCGCGCGAACTCCTCGCGCGTTCTCTCTCCAAGCGAAGAAGCATCTTTCTCGATTTTATTATCCCAGGTAGAACATAAAATTCATATAATGATGTCAACATGATTTTATTCATTACTTAAAAGTTATCTGGATAAAACTGATTTATAAAGACAATAAAAGAATTTATAGATTTAAAGATATCCTCCCTAATATAAGATAAAATCGCTTTATATAATTTTCAAAAAATTTATGCTGCTTGAATATTGCTGGAATATATGTGAACAATGAAATAAATAAATAGTTGTAATATATAAAATTTTTTTTTTTTAATGAATTTTAAGTGTCATCATGATGTCATTAATGAAATTTTAGGTTCTATCTAGGATTCTCTCAATGAGAATTTTGTCAAAGAGGTATCCAGGTATTTCCACGTTAAAGTGCGGAGAATATTTTTTTTCTTTTTTTAATGTCGACACTCTGAATGTTGTCGCTTATTTGGATCCACTCTCTGGAATTCTGCCAACGTGACAAGATTAAACGCGACTTGATTCATTCAGCGCAGACCGCGTAATCATGAAGTAAATAAGATTATATTGCGAAAATGTGTAAACAAAAACTACGTAGACTTGACAATCGATTAGTCAAATTCGTAGGATGAAATTTTGTGACTGAAATAATTGCAGAATAATAAGAAAGCTAAAATTATATTATTATATGTTTATTTTTGTCATTTCAAGAAAAATTTAAAAATAATTTTGAATACTTTCTTGTCGAATCATCGTCAATTCGTCGTCGAATCGACGTCGATTCGTCGTTGAATCAACGTTGATTTGATCAATCATTTGATCAATCATTTCTAGGACGATATGCATAATGTCATCCATTGAATATGTAAAAGTAAACACCATAAGAATCATCTTTCGTACAAACACCGTTTAATATATTTCGACTACAAGTCGCATTAATTCGTGTTTTCACAATTTAACCTTCAAGATTTTGATTTCGAAATAAGCATAATATATATAGTGCGTCGTGATTATTTGTAATTTAATTGTTAATAAAATGTAAAAGTCATATAAATTGCTTATTGTTGTGATAAATTTCTACTTTGTTTTTAAATTATACTTTTTATTTGAATTTTTAATGATAAAAAATAAGTTCGTGATCGCAATAAAATGTAGAATATTGATTTTTCCCTTTCACAGATATGAAATCAAGCTCATTAAATATTCTTTGCTGACTTTTCGTGACATCGTAAAATTGTTTATAAGTATATAACGTTAATAAAAAATAAAATAATATACTCACGAGAACCATTTTCATATATTCATGTATGGATAAACAAAATGCCATGTTGCACTACTACTTTACACATTTTACACTATTTAATATATTTTACATAAACTCTCTCAGAGCATTGAGTACGTTTTGATAAGACACCGCTACTGTAGCGCTACAAAAAACTACATCGCTACAATAGCGAAAAAACTGTAGCGCGCTATAATAGCGGTGTCTTACCAAAACGCACTCATTCAATTAAATTTTAATTAACTCAATCGTTGATTTTAATTAACAATATATAATTATCATATATGATATATAATAAAGATTTTAAAATTTTGCTGATTAATTTATAAAGTGAATCAACGCGATTAAGTTAATCGAAACTATTGGCTGTCAAATAATTTGAAAATTGAAAAAATGGTGTATTCTTTTGTCAAAAAGTAGAAGTGAATCTAGATGGCGCATTATTCATGCTGAGAATTTACCGCATCGATAAACCACGTCATATGACGTCACGTGACGTCACGACTCCGAAGGAGAAACACTGACGTGTGACGTGCACTGATGTGGATACATGTGTAAAGTGTAAGATACAATTGTTAGGCACATAATTTGGTGTTATTTCGTTTAAAAAAAAAAGAAACCTATAATTTACAATGTCTGACGAATCTGAATACGACGTGGAACCAGAGGAGTTTGATATCTACAAGAAAAAGTATCAATTACTGTTAGAAAGATGCGATATTTTGCAGCAGGTTAAGTCTCTCTCCTCTCTCAAACAATATCACTGTGGCATATGCTCCACAAGATGATCATTATCAACTATTTTTTCAAGCTATATATTTTTTAAACTCTAGGAGAATGAGAGATTGGTCTATAGGATCCAGATGGTAAGGAAGCTTCTTCGACGTGTGAGGAAAGAGAAAAAGTTAGTCTCGTAGACTTATACTCTGATCTGAAATTTATGTAAATTCTTGTCACTCATATTTCTGTGATATTAATCGTAGATTCTTGATCAATCGATTGAATCAGCATGGAGATCGCTGGCGCGAAGCACCAATGGGTGTGTTAGAAGAGAACAGTGTATTCGAAACAACTCCAAAATCAGAGAAAGGAGGAAAGGGTGCCTCTAATAATGCCAAAGAGGAGAAACCTAGGAAAGGAACAAAGAGAAAGGGTGCAAAAGCTGATCCAAATGCGCCAAAGAGACCTGCCAATCCCTTCTTCCAGTTTTGTCAAGAGCAGAGACCTCGTGTAATGGAACGCTTAGCAGGGGAACCAGAACCTAGCAAGCAAGAACTTACTAGACAACTTGCGACCACTTGGAAATCTCTTAGCTCCGAAGACAAAAAAGTAAGAGCGAATATTACCTGTTACATAAATGTTAAACATAATTTTTATAACTATTCTAGATATTAAATACATCTGAAATATATTCTTTCAGGTATATTATGACATGTATGAAAGATCCAAGGAGAAATATGTCGCCGAAATGCAAATATATAACAAAAAGACTGAAGATGCACCATGTCAAATGTTAAATATATCATAATAAATATATAAGCAACACTGTATTTATTATAATAATTATATCATATATATATATATACATATATGTGTATATGTATATAATCGTAGGTTATATTAATACAATAAGACAAATGTGTTAATATAGACTTATTTTACTACAAATGTATATCTATTGTTTTTGATTTTTAAATGCTGTCAATATACATCTGTGTATATATTTAATGAATATTGTTACAAAATCAAAAGGTTTTTATAAAATCATAAAACAACTTGAAATAATTTTGGAAATAGAAGCTAAATAAACCAGCAATAATAAATTTAAAATATTTATTTTAATATAATATGCCATAGTATATTTGCACATGATAAAATTCATCTAGATACCTTTTGCATTTTTTAAGTTTATACATTTCCCACCTTAAAAATATGTTAATATTAAATGCATATACTAGATGAATAGAAAAAATATTTTAGTATTATTAAATCTTATGCTTTAAAATTATCTTTTTCACGTCTTAAGAAAGCCATTGTCTGAATAGGATCGTTTTGTTGTGCATGTTTCATGACAGACAGTTCATGTACTCTCATAAATGGATTTGTTAGTTTTTCATTTTTAATAGTGCTAGGCACAGTTGGAAGATTATTGGTACGTTTAGTGTGCGACCAATTCAATTTTTCTTGAATCGCTTTATTCTCGGGTTCCACATGCAAACCATATTTCAGATTGTTTTCTGTGTATTCATGTCCACAGTACACTTCCTATGATATATAAGAATTATTTGTCTTCCAAATAATAAATTACAATTCGAGTTAAATAACTTACCGTTTCTTCGGGTAAAGAGCCCAAAATTTCAATAAGTGCCTTGTACATTTGATTAGCAGTACCCTCAAAAAATCTCCCGCAGCCCCCAGCAAAGAGGGTGTCTCCTGCAAATTAAACTTTTCTTTATTAAATTTCTTATTTGAATATATATCTCATCCTTATTATATATCTAATTTTACCTGTAAATACAGTTGGTGGATGTTCTTCTCCTGTAACATAATAACAGATGTGTCCACGTGTATGGCAAGGTGTTGCCAGACACTTGACTGATAAATTGCCAATATTGAATGTATCATTGTGCGTAACTTTGTGATTAATGGCTTCTATTCTGTCATCTCCACCATATACGGAAAGATCAGTAAAGCTCTTCAATAACTTTGCATTACCGCCAGCATGATCCCAATGATGATGGGTAGTTAAAACTTTTGTTAATTTGACATTATTTTTCTGAACAGCTGTAGCTACAGTTTCTGGATCAACAGGATCCACAACAGCAGCTTCTTGTGTCGCTTCATCGATAATCTAAAAAAATATATATACAAATTTATAATGACATTATTTATATTATTAAATATATATTAGACAAATATAGAGATTTAACATAAAATAAAGTGTTAAAAAAAAGAACTAAAAGTTTTTACATTATTAAGATCCAGAAAAATGTATAAATATTATTATAAATAGCACAATATAGATACCAAGTACATATAATTATCTTGAAGCGCTGGTAATATTTGAATCTTCATGCTGGAATGCTCTATCGTTGTGCTAAGACTGTGCGATCCGTTAAATCCGTTGGAAGAAATGCTCTTTGCTGAAAAAATAGACATAATTTACATATGTATATACAATTGAATAAAATGTAATGTACATGTTATTTGTCAATTATAAAAATACAGAAAAGTATGAATTAATTAAGATTCGAAAAAATGAAAAACATAATGACAGATACAACTTTATTGTGATGTGCTAATGTGATAACGCGAGAGTTTTAGAGCTTTATACGGAATGCGAATAATAAAACAGATACCCCTAAAATATATAGACGTGAGTTTGCTTTCAAGACATGTTGGACACGCGCGAAGTGCAGCTTGAAGGAACATAGTGGTGAAAGTTTGAAACCGCTTGATATCGCATTTATTTTGTGCGCACAAAGTGTCGTCGCTTCTCTCTACTTGCCTGATAATTAATCAAAGAGAGGCGTCAAAAGGGAGCAAAATAATTGTACCAATTATGGTAGACTGAAGTTACGGGCAAACTCCAAACTGATAATGGAGATAACTATAGTAATATATATATATATATATATATTTATATATACTTAATCTTGACTGAATCTAAAAGTATGCACCAATCAAATTCACGAATTTTGCACAATTGCAAAGCAATTTTCCTAAACGCAGCCTGCAGCCATTCATGTATACGGACCATTCAATACCTAGCATCATCTGACATCGATCAGCTGATCAGGCTGATCTAATGCTTCAGCAGCACCGGCATAAACAAGTTTTATCTTGAATGTGATGCATTTGATAATTACGAAACGTTTGTGATTTATATACAATCGTGAGATATACATTAATCTTTAAATAAAAAGAAATCCAAATAATTCATTAAAATGTCTAAGAACACGAAGGATGTGGTTACGATAGACGACGACAATGAGAGAGAGTATCAAGGTTAATTGAATATTAAATTAATATAAAACTTATAAAATTTCTCTATTTTTTATATTTATATCTTACTAGACTAAACATATATGAAAAAAATTATTGATTAATCTAAAAATATTTATCTATCGGCGGAATTAGTCTAACTAGTGCAGAGATGCAAAGTATTTTGTTTTTATTTTCATTTCTCGCCTCGCCATTAAGAAACTAACTGTTATAAATTTAGACATTATTTTGCAGGCATTTATGATCCCCTTTCTTTAATTCTTTACCTAGATAAAATTACATTATATTTTTTATGGACTTGTACCTTATTTTTATTGTTTTTCTTCCAAATTTCAGTCACCGAGGACGACGAAATCGCTGCCATCAATTTCGAGCTGCAACAAATAGAGAGCGAACTGCAGAAACTTCAGGATCGTAAGAAAATATTGACTCAACGTAAGGAGAAATTACGCGACGACGCTCTTTTGAAGAAAAGTTTTTCCCTGTCCAAGAAAAATTGGGACAATGAGAACTTTGATTGGTCCACAAGTCTCAGGAAAGCTTTAAAAGACGTTTTCAAGATTGAAAAGTTGCGGGAGCTACAACTACAAACTATGAATGCGATTATGTCCAAAGAAGATGTTATATTAATCATGCCTACAGGTGGTGGCAAAAGCTTGTGTTATCAATTGCCAGCCGTAATCAGCAAAGGTATAACTATAGTAGTTTCACCATTAGTGTCCTTGATGGAGGATCAGTTACACGGATTGAATAAATTCAACGTAAAGGCTACCATGCTGTGTGCAAAGGCAAGCAAGGAGAGTGTCAAGACGACCATGAACGCGCTTGTGGATAAAAACTCGAACCTAAAACTGATCTACGTGACTCCGGAGTACATGGCAAAGTCCAATCGTTTCATGAACAAGCTGCAGAAGGCGTATGAACTGGGACGTCTGGATCGTTTCGCCATAGACGAGGTACATTGTTGTAGTCAATGGGGTCACGATTTCCGACCGGATTACAAGTTCCTAGGCGTATTGAAATCCATGTTCCCGGGCATACCGATTCTAGGTCTCACTGCCACGGCCCCGGCCAAGATCATCGTAGATGTACAGAAGATGTTGGACATTAGCGGTTGCCTGGTCTTACGCGCTTCGTTCAACAGGCCCAACTTGTATTACGAGGTTCGTCGTAAACCAGCGGAAAAGGAGACGTGTCTCGCGATGATAGAGAATCTTTTGAAGACTCGATTCAGCGGCAAGTCGGGGATAATTTACACGACTACGATTAAGGACGCCGAACAGCTGACCACGGATTTAAGGGAAAGAGATATTAAAGTCGGATGTTATCACGCGATGCTCGAGGCTGAGTACAGATCGGAAGTATACTCCAAGTGGATATCGGGCAAGTATCAAGCGGTGATTGCGACTATCGCTTTTGGCCTGGGTATCGACAAGCCGGACGTGCGATTCGTGATACATCATTGCGTCTCCAAGTCGATGGAGAACTTTTATCAGGAAAGCGGTAGAGCGGGCAGAGACGGCAGGAAGTCGGTGTCCATCGTGCTCTACAGATTGGCGGATGTGTTCAAGTTGAGTACAATGGTATTCCAGGATAAAGTCGGACTGCAGAATCTGTACAAAGTGTTGATGTACTGTCTGGATCGAACGTCCTGCAGACGGAGCTTAATAGCGACTCATTTCGAGGAGACCTGGAATGCGAGCGATTGCGTCGAAATGTGCGATCATTGTAGGAAGCCGAGTGTCGGAAAGCAAGTTGACGTAGCGCAATATTGCAAACAGTTGTATCAAATTATGACGAAGGCTGTGCAAAACGAAACACGATTGACCGCGATCAAGCTCGTGGACGCCTGGTATAGCAAAGGTGCCACGTCCTTGCGAGTGTCTAGCGTACCTGTGCCAAAGTTTACGAGAGAAACCGCGGAAGCTATCGTAGGACATTTGCTAGTGAACGGTTACTTGCAGGAGGACTTTCATTTCTCAGCGTATTCTACGATATCGTATCTTAAACGCGGCCCTAAATCGGGACTAGCTCTCAACAACGATCATAAGATACTCTTCGATTACGAACTACACTAACGCTAGGGAAAAAGATGTTAAAGTAATTCAGAAGAACAGTTGATCATACACAGGTGTTCGCAATATTTTATATACCTTTCTATCTGTTTTTTTTTTTTAAATATATATTCTTGGAAGTCCACGATGCATTGTCACTTCATTATTAGTCATGAATTATATTTTAATTAATTAATAAAATATTAATAAATTGTGTATTTAATTGTTTACATCTGTCGCGATAAAATTTAATTTAAATCGTTGATCGGGAAGAATTTACGTCATTTTCGCGCGTAAAACCGGCAGTACCGTATCTCAACATTCTGAGATTAAAGAAGAGAAACTGAGGAAGATCGATCGAAAGTAACAGAACGCGAAACACGACAAATGTATAACGTTACTTAAGAAGCGCGAGAGACGGCAAATAATCGATAAAAACGGCCTACGAAGTAGCGAACAGGCATAGCGAAATGTCAGCGGGTCGGGTAGTAGGAGCGAGTGCGGCAGTAGAGGTAGAGCGAGACTTCCGCGATCGCGGATGGAAATATTGATCTAGGATAAGAAGAGCGTCTCTTTCTCTCTCTGTGTATACACACACTGGAAGGCGCGTCGCGTCGCGTCGTCGTGCGTTATCGCAAGTCACGTTTGTAATTAGAATACTCGTTGCGTAACCGATCGTGCCAAGTCGCGAGCTGTCAAAGTACGACGCGCCAAGCCGCGAGCTGTCAAGTACGACCAAGCCGTGAGCTGTCAAAGTACGTCGCGCCAAGTCACGAGCTGTCAAAGTATATCGCGCCGAACCGCGAGCTGTCAAAGTACAATCAAGCTGTGAATTGTCAAAATACGATCAAGCCGCGAGGTGTCAAACGTCGCGCCAAATCGCGAGCTGTCAAAGTGCTTCGCGCGTATGCGCGAGATTTTCGCAGAATTTTGTACGCGAGTCGACGTGCACGTCACACTTGCGCGGCGGAGGGGAGAAGGCGCCCCCGCGCATCGTCGGATCGAGCGATTACGTAGGCGATTTAGATACATTTCGATTAGAATTTATAATTATCATTCTCGCTCCGTCGCGAAGATCATCACGGAAGAGCTCGCTTTCAGCAACATGCGACCGACTGACACGCTAGAAACGTCAAGAGTCCTCCGAGGCGTCGTTGTTATTCACCCTCCTCGGTGAAGGACGGAGGGAGGAGTCTCCCCCAAAAAGTGGGGCTCTGCTACGAGACTACGCGGCCCGTTATCGAGAACTATCCTGGACGTTTGCGGCACCGGATGTGGCACGGATATAAGCGACGTTATCGAACAGCTTTTTGTATATGTAACGAGGCTAATTGACGGCGATAACAACCGTCGTGCGTTATAAAGTGTTCGTGACATCTGCGGGAGAGTCTCTCTTCGACGTGGGAGTTGCGCGTCGACGCGCGGAAGCATCCCCGAAACCCAATTCTCGCCCCGAATTATGCTTGCTCTTCATCGTTTTGTATTCTCCGCCGATCGGCTCGATTTGCGACCCCATCGGTGCGGATACCAAGACTTCGTAGACGAGGATAGCCCGGAGTCGAGTTTGGGGAAGCGAAGTATTTTCGCGAACGTCGTAAACAGACGGATTTCCGTGCCAACGAACGCTTAGATTTCCTAGCTGAAAAGTTTGAAGAATGATCTAGAGTATCATCGAAGGCGTATGATGTGTCATATTAATCGGAAGAAACCAACGAGAGAGTGATCACATGACAGAAAGATGCCTCTGCCAAATATTCTGCGGAAAGCGAGCAGCTACATCCTCGGCGACTGCGGCCAGGACAATCGGCGGGTCATTTACCAGGACGGCGAGGCGTTGTTCTGTAAGAATAACGTCTGCGTGCACCCACCGACGTTGTTGAGGCAGCACGCCGACGTGGTGCACCATCCCGGGTACATGACCGTCACGTGCAAACTGAACAAGAACTCGAATTTGCCGACTCTACACCTCAGCTGGATACCCAACAGCACGCTGCGGAAGCATCCGACCGCTCTGGAGAACCTGAGCGCCAGAAACGTCATCGCCGGAGCCGCCGCGGCCGCCAACGATCAGACCAATCCGCGTTCCCCACAAATCTCCGTAAGAGGAAAGTCACGTGGCGCGGACGGGCTGGAGAACGAGAACGAGAACGACGCTGAGAACGGGAACGGGAAGCTGGACGTTTGCCTGGAGGCGAAGGAACCCGTCAACTGCGGCGACTGCGAGCGCGTCTGCTCCGGTTCCGGCCACGAGTTTTCACGCCGCCAAGATCCGGACGACGAGAAGAATGTCGGCGAGAGAATCGAGAATCCGCGACCGGATTCCGCGGAGTCGAAAAAATGTGAGAAGAACGGGGACTCGAAGGAGAGGAATCTTAACGAGAGCGACGCCAGGAGCGTCGACGAGGAGCCGCGTCTCTCTTACCGCGACGATGTCAGCATTAAGAGTCGCAGCTTGTCGTTGACTTCGACGTGCAGCTTGTCGATCTCGGTATCTACTGATGGTGAGTAAAAATATATAAATAAATAAATAAAGATATATTTAGATCTAACTTTGAGCTAATTCTCAATTAATGAATGACGTTATTTGTCCAGCCGAGGAGATGCCGACGTGGATGAGGTCCCCGGAGCTCTTAGCTCTTCAGCACAATCTTGCCTTTCCCGAGAGCGCGACCGCGTCACCTGTGACGTTGCGCAGGGCGCATCGATGCAGAAGATTCTCGGTGGACCTCGGTGAGATGCGATCCTTACGGCTGTTCTTCGCCGACCCTGCTTGCACCTGCGGCCAGTTGGTGGTGGCCAGCAGAGAGAGCCAATATAAGATCTTGCACTTTCATCACGGCGGCTTGGATCGGTTGGCCGCGACTCTGCATCAGTGGCATCAGTTGCTTTATCCACGCCAGAGTGCGGACACGGAGGAGACTCTGCCGTACAGGTCAGACATAGGATTAGATAAATTGTTCGTTTATCGATCTGTTACGTAATAATCACAAAGAACATTTTACACAGGCACTTTATGGTATGCAGACCGGAGGTAAGTAGGGACGAATTGCATCCCGAAGAGGGCCAAGTGCCAATGATCACCTCGCTAGCTTGGAAAGACCTGTTGAACGAACGTGGCCAAGTGGAGGACGATCTCGCTCTTCGTAAAGGGATATTTTTCGGTGGTTTGGAACCGGCGTTACGAAAGATTGTCTGGCCGTTTCTGCTACACTGTTATTCCTATCAGAGCACGTACGAGGATAGAGAGCAAATCGACGCTATTAGACGCCAAGAATACGAGGAGATACAGAGACGCAGATTGGGCATGAATCCGGAGCAGGCTGAGCGTTTCTGGCGACACGTGGTGTGTATAGTTGAGAAGGATGTTGTTCGCACCGATAGAGGTAATCCCTATTACGCCGGCGAGGGTAATCCTAACATCGAAGTAATGAAGTGAGTTAATTTCGAGTCATTGATTGTCATCATCACGTTGCCTTTAACTAAATCACATATTTTCTTCTGCCTTGTAGGAATATTTTACTCAACTACGCGGTATACAACTGCCGCTTGGGCTACACCCAAGGAATGTCTGATCTCTTAGCTCCGTTACTAGCCGAACTTAACTCCGAAATCGAGGCCTTCTGGTGTTTCGCGGGCCTGATGCAGAGATCGGTAGCTGTGTGCACTCCGACCGACACGGACATGGACAGAAATCTATGCTACCTTCGGGAATTAGTGAGAATAATGGTGCCGGACTTTTACGCGCATCTTGAAAAACACGCGGACGCTTTAGAGCTTCTCTTCTGTCATCGTTGGATACTCCTGTAAGTACAACTATTGTGTTCCACGTGAATGAAAACACTTTCAATTTTATACAGTTTTTAACGTATATGTATTATTTTTTTCTCCTCCTTATTACAGGTGCTTGAAAAGAGAATTTCCAACTGAGATAGCCCTGGTCATGTGGGAGGCCTGCTGGGTCAATTATTTAACGGATCATTTCCACTTGTTTCTCTGCCTCGCTATAATGTGTGTCTACGCGGACGACGTAATCGCTCAGGATCTGCGAACGGACGAAATGTTGTTGCATTTCAGTTCACTGGCCATGTACATGGACGGGAATATTATACTTAGAAAGGCACGAGGCCTACTTTATCATTTTCGTCAGCTCGTCCGGTTGCCTTGCACGTTAGCCGGTCTCTGCCGACAATGCGGTCCGGGGATGTGGGACAGCACGCACGACCCGGTGATAGAGTGCATAGGTCACGAAGACACGAATTGTCCCTATTTAAATAATTACGAGTAAGTTTATAAGTTTTTATAGGAGAAGAGACGAGGGAAGAAGAGAGGAGTATCAGTATTATTTAACGTATAGACATGAACTCATTTCGTCGAGTTGTTAAATTCTAAGTCCTTGTTCTCTCTATACATCTTGCTCTTTCTGGATACAGGGTGTCCCATAGGAAATTGCTGAAACTAATCAGCTCTCATTTTTTAATACATGCAGTTATTGAG
Organism: Nylanderia fulva; assembly: GCF_048542155.1. Classification (NCBI taxonomy): domain Eukaryota; kingdom Metazoa; phylum Arthropoda; class Insecta; order Hymenoptera; family Formicidae; genus Nylanderia; species Nylanderia fulva. The sequence continues at coordinate 1,862,796 of NW_028190368.1, read as the reverse complement.
AAACCAAAATTGTATTGAAAAGAGGAAAGTCTACAGTTTTTAATGGATATAAATAAAATGTTTGTATACTAGCTTATTTTATTGAAAAAAAGTAATGAAGAAAGTGCTAAGTGGTACACAAACATTTTATTTATATCCATTAAAAACTGCAGACTTTCCTCTATCCAACACAACTTTTGTTTTCTCAATAACTGCATGCATTAAAAAATGAGAGCTGATTAGTCTTGAGAAATTTAAGCAATTTCCTATGGGACATCCTGTACATACTACCGGACGATTCGATTCGTAGCATAAGTTTTCTACAAACCACTAATATTTACGAGATATCGTACCAAACCTAGCTATATTACACTCTCTAGATTTTTACATGCAAATTACAAGCTCAATTGTCACGCGCGCGACGATTACGTGCGTCTTTGTTCTTGTACATATAAAGCTGTTTAAGCACTCTTCAATGAACAAAAAGAAAAAAGAATATACATATTACACCGTTGTATTGTACATCAGTCCGAATTTAATGCCGAAGCACAAAAGACATATCTTGAAGTTTCAATTCTCCGAATGAAATTCACGCACCGTCGATTGAAATAGCTTAAGAAATTTGAACAAAGTTTGTACGCGAGTACACAGAGATTCGCGACATGTCTTAGATAAATCTACAGTATTCGTAGTGTTAAAGACTGATGAGTGAGAAGGGATAATTAGTACAAGCGTCCGTGTGCCACCAGCTGGGATAGGAAGATATGTCCGTCGTGTAATCCTGTTCCATAGGCATCAACCTAGTAGCGAGTTCGTCCGCGGAAAAACCAAAGAGAGAAATCAAATCTTATATCAGTGCGAAAAAAGTGGCTATTTATTATTATATAAATATATATATATATATATATACCCGAATTTTGTGCGCGGGTGTATATTAAGTATAAATTAACAGTGTCTATTCACTCCGAAGTGTTCACTTACGTTCATATATATATACATATATATATGACAGTCTCATATATTGCTACTTTTCGCATATGTAGAATTTGTAGAACAGCGTTGAACTTTTACTTTAAGCTTGAAACGCTGCGACGTGCCGAAATCTCGTTTCTATTATTGATATAGTTAGATATTAATTTTTTGCTAATCATACCAGTGTTGCACGAATGTTTATTCTTGTTTTAAGGGAATTCGTTTAAGAAGAAAAGAAAAAAGATTGTCGGACTAAGCTAAATTTTCTCACCGAATAATTGTAATTTTAATTACTTATTTATTTTTTCTTTTATTATTACGATCCGTTTCGAATGTATGTAAAGACACAAAAAGCTGGTTATTCAAAATCTTACAAATACTGTGCCTATATGCAAAAAAAGGCGATTGTAAACACATTCCACGCTAATTCATGTAATCAGGGACATCAAATTTTATCGAAAATAGCTTTTATCGCTTTTATCGTGCTATCTTCTATCGTTGGAATCTTGAAGAGAAATCTATCTGTGTTAAGATCTGCCTCATGCAGAGATCTCGATTCGAAATAAATATAAGAAGGCAGAATTATGTGTGTACATATACCGGTTTGAATAAATCGGCAAGAAGCTTGTATAATCAACTGTTTATTATTATTATCCATTGCTCAATCGCTTTTGGAAAATATATATATATATATATATTATATACTCGCAACAATTTTTCATTGCACGCTACACTGGCACAGGTACACAGATGTGACGGACATGCTGCGAATAGATTTTTTGGCAGTTTTATACATATCTTATACAAAAATACGATCTCAAAAAGAACATAACATTATACATTCGCTATTGTTACTATTATATTACCTCTCGTTAATATTACTTCACTATAACTATGCAAAATGGAGAAATTATTTCACTGTATAAAAAAAATACAAGTACAATAACACATTGTTAGAATCTCTTTAGGATAACAAAATCACCGCACTTCTCAGTTCTGGGACAACTCTACAAAAGTAAAGTATATACATATAAAGAGAACGCGCGAGCACTCTTTTTCCACAGACATTATATCCCTATGTTAAACTTATCCGATAGTTCACAGTTGTACATGCCGACTTGTGCTAAAGTATTGTCGGTTCACCACATGCATGTGGTGAACATACTGCCACAAATAACGCGATCAAGTCTGATACAGATCTAAAATTTCATCAAACATCCATACATCAGCCATCACTATTAATCTCTTTGTCCTCTCACTTTAGTCGCCATCAGTTCAATTTGTATTGAATGTTTATAGAATATCAATTAAAACTGTCGACTGACTCTGCGCAACATATTTCTGTATATGGACATGTGTGAAATGTATCATTCAGAATATGTAACACTTTCGTCGACATCTATCTGAATTTTTTTTGTAATCGAGTTTACACAAGCTCCTTCTTTTGATTCAATAATATAAATGTAACATTATTTTATTATTGACTAAGCCAAGAGGATGGCAAATGTATTTGTATTAAATTGACAGATACTAAAATCATACACGCGATCGCCCATACTACGACGAAAATCAGCCAACACTTGCCCGAAAAAGGACTTGCGAAATTATTAACCACGCCAAGACCGATGACCTTATTAGTCCTTTGCCTGGCACAATAAACCAGGAACGTAGGTATTAAATATTGAATCCCTGCTCCAGCATACGATCCTGTGATACCAACTAGTATGGACAAATCTTTGGTACTCATCGCGATCAAATACGGCGGTATTACTGCTAAAATAGGGAAGACGAGTTTTCGAAGACATAAATTGTAAGTCGTATCCTCATTTAAAAAGAGCGACTGCAAATTATTTCGAAGGGTAATCGCTATAATAGGAAAACTGGTACTCAAAGTAAATACCGGGAAAAGCGCCAAGAAATATTCTATAAGGAGCATTAAAAAATTGTTACTTTTGGAACAATCACCAGAACCACGTGGTCCAAAGTCCAAAGTATAAAGATCATCCAAATGCTGAAAGGCAAAAATACCTGTCAAGGCTAATAATAAATAAAAAACGGCGATTAACGTGTAGTCGAAAGCTAGAAATCGATTCAGCTTAGACTTGTTTTCTATCGGTGAAACCAGTGCCGGTAACGAATGATGACACATGAATGAATAAACGCAGGCGCCGAAAAGACTAGGAACTCCTAAAATAATAAAATATATTTTTATAATTTTGTTGCTCACGCATTAATCACATCAATGAAATTAATAAAAGATATCAATGATCTCTTAACTTACCAGCTAAATTCGCAATAGGTGGATCGCCCCGAGGACCATGTACGATAAGATTTTTCAAAGCATAAACAATCATTATGGTAAATGCAAGCCAGCGCATTATCGAAGTAAGTAGCTGAAGATATTTGGTCTTCTGAACATTAAAAAACACAAACGGTCCCAATGAGAGTACAAACGTTGTCTGAAAATAAAAATAATTATTATCACACAGCTTTATAATTTTAACAAATCATTAAATCTATTGAAATTAATCAAAGCAATGACATACCAGAAATATTCTATATGCATCCGTTCGATTGATCACAAAACCCTCCCAACAAAGTTCAGTATCTGGTATCGTGTCGTTGCATGTAAGGTTTGCTGGCAGATAAGTACAGGCAACATCCGCCAACGACTTTGCAACAGCTGCTCCATAAATGCTTAAATCTCCATATAAATATATAGCAAAACATAAATAGAACAGGATAGTGCCAAATCTGTTGAAAAAGATGGATGCCATCTGACCCATCTCTATCTTATCACGAATCACGTAATATCTATAGGACCTATCCATATGCTCTGGACTAGTTGAAGAGGCTGCTACCAGTGGAGTATCCTCCGAATCCGAATTGGAAGGACCGAATTCACCTATTGTCTGTAAAGCCTGAAAAAACATCCCTATGTAAATATTTGTTACAAATTAAATAATATATATTTATAGCACATGTAAGATCATACAGTGTGTGTGCTAATGTATAGCTTTGATCGTTATCTTCACTTTCTATCTTTCTAAAGTCTCTGCAGAATGCTTACGCGTTTTCGATGCTGAATATTCCTCCATGTGACTATAGCATTAGCCGATGCCATCGTTTCTATGACGAAGGTAACTGTAATGAAGCTGCACCAAGAGAGAACTCAATGAGAATAAAGTTTGGAAGAGCTATCTTCTTAGAAGAAAATGACAAGTTCTTTCCTACATACCTGATGAACGCTAACACTAAAATGACGCTGCATCCTAGGGCCCATCCTGCTCGACTGAAAACCCCGGGTAAGGTCAGGGCGCCTGTTCCAACAATGAGATTGAAGATGTACGTGAGTCCGACCTGTAAACCCATACATCTCTTCAAGTTCTTTGTTTACTTGGATTCATAGGTTATAATTCGCGCTGCCACTACACAGTGACAGTTAAATTGACGTTTCCTTACCCACGTAGAGTATTGATCGCCGACCTTCTGGTCGGACATCTCGAGTCGAGTTAGCGCCAACCTTGAAGAGGAGAATATCTGAGCGAGAGACCCTACGTCTCGTCTCGATGTCACATACGCATCTGTCAGTCACCAAGATTGAGCCAGGACTACCGTTTTCGTGCTTGGGACACGTTGTTGATGATGTTGTTGACGTTGACGCGAATTGATTCGCGCGATCGGATCAATTCGACACGTCCGAGAGAGAATGTAACGATAAACTTTCACTCACGTATCTTCTCAATCTCAACTTAGATCTGTCATCGCTGACTCTTCGCCGCGAGACAGATACCAGATGACCAAGTCTGGTATCGCATGGAAAAATACAAAACGGACACATCGTTGACATTCAATGACGTGTCGCTAAACTGACGGATTGTTGCTACGTTGATTTTTCCATATGGTCTATTTCCAGGATCGATAATCGCCGATAATTGATTTTTTCATCAACGCGATTTGAATTCTTTTCATTTTTAGGAGATTTCCTTGCTGTGCTGCCATCTAAATCTAAGGATTAAAGGGAACATCGATCCTTTCTTTTTTTATAATTTTTTTATTGTTCTTAAAATTTTATTAGTCAATTACAAAAAAATTATTTTATTTAATGCTTTGAATTCTTTTTTGCTAAAAAAAATCATCCAGTTTTTTCAGTTAAAAAATTTTAATTCTTAAATCAAGTACTACAAATTTTTAATTTTTAACTCGATCCTTGATTGTATTTCACTTTTTATCGCTCTTAAAATTTTATCATAGAAAATTATAAAAAAAACTTATACTATTTTTTCAGTGAAAAAAATTTTTAATGCTTAAATCAAGTGTTACAAATTTTTAATTTTTAACTTCGCTTTATATAATCAAACAAATCTGAACAATTATATAATCACTAATTCTAATATCGAATTATAAAGACTATATTAAATGTAAAAAATAATAATTCGTAAACACCGATGTATACATTAAATGAAAACGTAAATAAAATAGGGATATACAAAGAGAGGATGCGGACTTTAATTGCGATTTTAAGGAACGCAACACAGATCACAATTAATGATATTTTTCAGACTTTTATTTTATAATCCCATAAGTCTAAAGTAGTCTTTACGTGAATGGTCTTGCGCAATACAATGGGAATAAATTATAATACTTTGGCTACGCTTACGGGGTCGAAACCGTGATGATGTCTTCCTTTATTTTTTCTTTACCGTTTATTTTTGAGCGAACATTCGTAGGACATTTCCGGATCTGCGGTTTACCCCATCGTGTAAAAAAAAAAAAAGAAAGAAAGAAAGAAGACAAAAAGGCCATCTTTTTTCCCCTCAACGATAGGCAAATAATAATAATTAAAAAAAAAAATAAACAGATAAGAAGTCGGAGGCTTATCTTTCTCTGCGCGTGGAATGACGTACAACGTGTGTTTGTGTTTATTAGCTTCGACGCAAGCGGCCTCTTAAAAATACCGCACATTGATCGGAATGCATTTGACCGACGTTGTTGATTGCCATGTGTCTCTTTTTGCGGGAAGAGCAAATCGCGACGCTTTTTTTTCCCCGCAAAAAGAAACCTCTCTGGAATTCTTCTTCTTCTTTTATTCTTCTTCTTTTTCCTTTTCATCATCTTCACGTTTCTTCTTGCTCGAATCATCCTCGAAGAAAGATGGCAATCGAAGCGTAAAAAAACGGAGCGACGAGTCTAACGAAAGGGAAGCGTTCTCTAACTCGCGTTGAGAGAAGGATGTCTCGCGAGGAATGTTTTTTTTAGCTAAGTGCTACTTCTGTAGTACACGCAAGTTATTCAAATATATATATAATACAAAGGGCTCGATATAAGATAAAGGTAGAAAAAGGTATTTGGGACTCGGGGCACATGTTTAAGATCGTTATCATTGAATGATGAAGGACGATGAGAAAAAAAAATGTTTCGTTTTTAAACGAATTTTTGTTTTTTTTGTTTTTTAATTGCCGCCGAGACCGAGGAACAATCGCGGGGTAGAAGAGGAGGAGGACACGAAATATTGAAAGCTCCTCTCTCCTTTCTCGTATAATCGTTTAATCGTTAAACGCGAATCTTAAACACGTACGTCCGAATTGAAAGAAGCTACCTTCGCCCCGGAGAAACCAAAGGGCAATTGCCGTTGCGGAAGTTGATGTTACGTCCGCCTGCGAAACGAGACAGAAGCCCCTCTCTCTTTTCTCTCTCTCTCTCTCTTTTCCTCTCTCTCTTTCTCTCAAAATCTCAGGGATTTGGGGAATGATAATAATGCGAGAACGCACGCGCTTAGAAGCACTTCCTGTGGACGATGGAGGGTCCGGATTCGTCGTACTCCTGCTTCGAGATCCACATCTGTTGGAAGGTGGAGAGCGATGCGAGAATCGATCCGCCGATCCATACGGAGTATTTCCTCTCAGGCGGGGCGATGATCTTGATCTTCATGGTAGACGGGGCTAAGGCAGTGATCTCCTTCTGCATCCTATCGGCGATGCCAGGGTACATGGTGGTACCACCAGACAGAACGGTGTTGGCGTACAAATCCTTACGGATGTCGACGTCGCACTTCATGATCGAGTTGTACGTGGTCTCGTGAATGCCGCAGGCTTCCATACCTAGGAACGAGGGCTGGAAGAGCGCCTCGGGACAACGGAATCGCTCGTTACCGATGGTGATGACCTGACCGTCGGGAAGTTCGTAGCTTTTCTCCAAGCTGGAAGAGGAGGCGGCCGTGGCCATCTCCTGTTCAAAGTCCAGGGCGACATAGCAGAGCTTCTCCTTGATATCACGGACAATTTCTCGTTCAGCGGTGGTCGTGAAAGAGTATCCTCTCTCCGTGAGGATCTTCATGAGATAATCGGTCAAGTCGCGACCGGCCAAGTCCAAACGGAGGATGGCGTGCGGCAGGGCGTATCCCTCGTAGATCGGTACGGTGTGAGAGACGCCGTCACCGGAGTCCAGAACGATACCGGTGGTACGACCGGAAGCGTACAATGATAGCACGGCCTGGATAGCGACGTACATGGCCGGGGTGTTGAACGTCTCGAACATGATCTGCGTCATCTTCTCGCGATTGGCCTTAGGATTCAAGGGAGCCTCGGTGAGAAGGACCGGGTGCTCTTCTGGGGCTACTCGCAACTCATTGTAGAACGTGTGATGCCAGATCTTCTCCATGTCATCCCAGTTGGTCACGATACCGTGCTCAATCGGGTATTTCAACGTCAGGATACCTCTCTTCGATTGAGCCTCATCGCCGACATAGGAATCCTTCTGTCCCATGCCGACCATGACACCCTGATGACGCGGCCTGCCAACGATCGACGGGAAGACGGCGCGAGGAGCGTCGTCTCCGGCGAAACCGGCCTTGCACATACCGGATCCATTGTCAACTACGAGCGCAGCAACTTCCTCGTCACACATGTTTGCTTTCTTGATTTAGCTGCAAAAGACAAATCGAAATTAGCTAAATTGCGGATTTACCATCTAATCTTTCACGAGATATACGATATACGAGATGATAAAAAATAATAACAAAAATAATAAAAAAAAAGATACAAAATACGCTACTTTAGACATTCCTTCCTTATTCTAAATCCTTAATTCTAGTGCACACGTCATCGAATTTTTACACGTGAATAGGAGCGGAAAAATTCCATTGCGACATAATTATAAGATTCTAGGTATCATTTGCTAAGGATATAAGAAAAAAATCGATTTCGTCAGAACGTATCTGTTGTAAATGTCTCCCATTATAGGAAGCCGGTAACCGGTGTCCGCTTTCAAACACATTCAAGATGGCGACGAAAGGACGTGTAACTTAGGTATGCGAGAATTAACCGATCGCAATCGCGAAAAATCAGGATAATACGAAAAATAAACGCGTTTGTCGAGAATGTCGATGAAAAAAAAAAGATCCCCGGACTTGATGAGGCGGATGCGATATCGTCGCTAATTATCGGGGAACCGCACCCTGCCCTGCCCCGCCCCGCCCTTTCACAAGCCGATGACGACGGCAAACTTCTCTCTCCCCCTCTCTCTCTTTCTCGTTCTTTCTCGCGCGTGACGTCTTCGAAATTCCGCGGCGGAACCCTGCGAATTTTTAAGACCATCTTCCTCGCGGAATCTGAACGGTATATCGAGAGATACACGTTCCCGAATCTCCTCCGCGACGTAACCGTTACATCCATTACATTTCTCCACTTAGAAGCACTCCTGATATACGTAAACCACCCAACACACCCTTTTTTCCTTGTCACTTTATCGTTTCACCACGATCCTACTTCGTACATCCGGACATAATCGACGGCACTTTTTTCTTTATTCTCTTTTTTTTTTCACCAACAACGCGAACCCAGAAATCGATTAGGAATGTATATCACTTAGCTGGACTTACGTTTTTTCTTTCGAGTGTAAAAAAGGGAAGTTATATGTACAAGTTCCTAGGAGCAGCGAGAGACACTGCCGCGACAATCCGCCGATCTCTAGCACCGAACACAGAGTGTAGCCAACAATCGGCCCGCAGTGTATTATATGAACAGATGCGTTGTTCGTCCGATCCCCCACCAGGTGGCCGCTCGGCCAATAAGGGTGGGACACCCTCGACCAATCCCGGCTTTCTTTACCATATATGGAAGTACTCTGACACGGAGGGGTCTTCCGCCGATCCCTCCTCTCCGCCCACCCCTCGTCGAGCCCTGGCGCAACGCGGCGACGAGCCGGTCCCACGACACCCGGCGCGAATGCATTCGCTAAATTGACCGTCGAACTCTCTGCGATCGAATTGATTTTGCAAGTTTCGCGAGAATCGATACCTATCTATGGCGCTCGCTTGGACAATTCCAAGGGAAATTGTCTGGGAATTTTTAGAAATTTTTGATTTATTTTAGACGCCTTATCTACTAAGGATGTGGCTATCCCAATAAGTAATCTAGACGATAAAAAAAACCACACTGAAGTTGGCTTTCAACCGTACTTTCTTTTCGTACAATTGGAAACCAACTTCAGCATGGTTTTTGATCGTCATACTGAGATAAGCCGCATTCTTAGGTGTAGATAGGGCGAGATAGATTTTTTTTTAACGCGAATCGACGAAGGAATCCCGTATAATTAGTCGCCTGCTCAGCCACGATTAATTACGGCGCTGACGGCGGCGCGTGTTCGCTTTGTAGTCCTAGGTTAGTAACGCACGGGCTACGACGTCTCTATTAATAAACCGTTCGTACAACCACCTGTCTCCGGTTTTACGTCCGCAACCACTTGACGGCAACCTGTCGTTTATTTATGCCACGAAATCCGAAGGAGGAGAGCAAAAAAAGAAAAAAAAGCGAAACGACCGAGTCATCCGTTATTATCGCACTCGGATGAGCAACGCCCTGCCATGGCGACCGGGAGAAAAAAAATTTCGCTCGATTTCGTCCGGAAAATTTGGAGTAAAGCGCGTGACAGCCGGCCGGTACACGCGGTCGGTGACTGACACTTACTCACCTTGTCTCTCTCTTTCTTTTTCTCTCTCTCTCTCTCTCTCTCTCGACGCGCAGTCAAACGTGATCGAAATCCTCGATCGGAGCACGGGCAGAAGAAATCCTCTCGACGGAGTAAACGGGACACACCGTGTGTTGTAGCACTGCGAACGACGCCGTGTGAGCGAGATCGTGGCCGTAGGACTACCGTGAGCCGGTATATCGCGTCACGCGACGTCACGTCGGGTGGACTCGTCCAGCGGGAGGGGAGGTTGGCAGACGGTGGGATTCCAGACGAGTCGAGCATTCCGGAAAATTCCATTTTCTCCCGGAAGAGGGGGTGGGGCTGGAGACTCCCCAAGAATTTTTTTTATCTTTTTCCCGTCAATTTCATGATTCGATGATGATTCATATATTCGTATGACGTACGCGATCGATCCTTCGATCTTGCGGAGGGACACCCCTCCTTACTGGAGAATGGACTCGTCCACCCGGCTTCTCCCACCGCCGCGGATTCACAGCTCTTGCCATATATGGGCATAAAACGAAAGCGACGCGCCGATTGGTCCGCCGACCGGCTAGCGGCTAGATTCTCCAAATGCCGCTTCAAATCGTACGATAGAGAGAGCATAATGTCTCTTGGAAGTATACACTAGCGTAAAGGTTCGTCCCGTCTTTGCTACCTGCGTGATTTCGCGACATCGTATATATGTTATATCGATGATGACGGTAGACTTTCAAGATTCCGCGACGATATTTTCATTCCCCAAAGTATAGGTTATACGCGCAGATCGATTCGGCCTGGAAAATGGAAGATTTTGTATCGAGAATTAAATTATTTATCTTATCTCCCTTTTTCAAAGACCTTTCTTATCATCCTTCTCGACTAGTTTTCTGAAATATTCCGGGAAAAAACACATTATATATGTATCACGCATAAATGTTATTATTATTCTTATTGGCGCCTTTGCGCGCGCCGAACCGAAAAGCTAAATTCTCTAGTCGCGATAAAATTGCAAGCTCGACGTGCATTTTTCTTTACAAGAGAATCTCTTGACGAAGGAAAAAAAATTAAAACCTGAATTCGCGAACATCGAGAGGGGCGTCGTTGCGAGTCATTACGAGAAGATAAACGCCATATCTTTTATCTCTCTCTCTCTCTCTTTCTTTTTTTTCCTCCTAGGCGCGACGGAGTCAGTAAAAATAGATTCAAGGACAGGGATGCAAGGGTGCGTTGCACTCTTTCTCCAGCCACGTCATGGTCGGGGCCCTTCGCGTGTGCTGGTAATACTGGTTAATACGGATAAAACTGAACCGGTGCAAGCGCGCTGCGGACTTGGAAGAGAGCGAGAGAGAGAGGAAAAGCCCCCTTCAAAAATCGATACGCTCCTTCTCGAAGCTGGTCTCGCGTGCTTGCGTAGCCGGAGCACGTGACCGGCTACGAAAGAAGACGGATGTGTGGATCTGTCGAAATATCCCTAATGGCACCAACATATCCCGAAACGTTTGGAGAACATCCTGGGGATGTTCCAAATTGTATCCCGGACAGCACCAAATCCAAAATCGGCGCATAAGATATCTTTAAAATATATTTAAGATGTCTTTCGGATATCATATCATAAGATTTCTTAATGATATCTTATGCGCCAATTTTGGGCTTGGTGCTGTCTGGGATGCTATTACCCAGCAAACACCGATATATAACTGTTACATTACTATAATAAAACGGAATGTAACAGGTAATATAACGTGTACGTTACATGTAACATCCATGTTAATTGTAATTTCCCACTCATAGATGTAACATTTTTAATCTAACATATATTACATTGTAGTTATATTGTAATTATATACCAAATAGCACATTGATGTATTGATAAGTCAGTGCTATCTTGGGATTAATGACAATATAACTACAATGTAATATATGTTATATTAAAAAATGTTACATCTATGAGTGGAAAATTACAACTAACATACGTTACATGTAACATGCTTGAATACTTACATGTATATAACATTTATATACCGTGTTTGCTGGATATTAGGGATATATTTTCGCTCGGACTCCATATCACGTATCTATTCTAGAAAACATGTTGTCCTCCTGATAACATTCCACTTAATCATTCTCCAAATTCTCTGTTCGAGGCGCGATGATTCATTCATAATAAACGCGTGCTCCGAGATCATTATACAGACCCTCCTCCCCCCGATCCTCCCTTTACCTCCCTCCTTCTGGATTATATTCGTGTCGTAAAACGTAGCGGTTTTCCTTACGTCGATCGATGTAATTATCATATTATAGTACTGATTCACTCGAATTTGGCTGTAATCGATGACGTAGCACGATTAAATCGACAGACAGTCTCGAGCTGATATCTCGTCTCGATCTTTATATATAGGGTGTTTCTAAACCTATGTCAGAGATTTTAAGGGCGTATTCTAGGGGTCAAAATAAGAAAAAAAGGTTTCTATAAACTATGGGTCCAAAAATGAAAATTAGCACTTGTCATATCTTTCAAAATCATATTAAGAAAATGAAGCATTCACTATTAATTATTATATACGCTATGCAAAATTTCAATGATCTGTGCTAAAGTCTCCGACAGCTATAATATATTTTTCGAACTCTGAGGAAAAGTATTTTTGGACTCATATTTACAGGAACTTTTTTTCTTATTTCGAGCCTCAGAATACGCCCTTAAAATTTCTGATATAGGTTGTAAAGACACCTTTTATATGTATCTCTTCGAATAAAATAATTAAACCCTGTTATGCGTTCGCGTTCCCCAGAGACCCAATGACCCGAGAGACGCCTCGACCTTGTCCACCAAATAAGGCCCCGGCATCAAGGTTGTTCTCTCGCATAAGGCCTCGAAGTCGCGTAATATTACATATACGAGTTCGAGTCATCAACGAGTTCCTCTTGCGCACGTTTCTTCGTGAGTTTATCATCAGCGATTCAAACGACTCACGAACTTGAAGCGCGACACGTCATTTTTGATGAATAAACGTGAGATATGACATTCGTGCGAACCGAACGAATTCCAAGAAAATGTAAGTACTTCAAATCATATATTTTCGTCTTTTCTCCTCCTTTTCCGAGGTTACGTTTCATCTACGTTTAGGATTTTTGATGGGGATTATAGAAATGCATTTCTAGAATGCGACTACCTGCAGGTAGTCCTTCTTCGGACCCAAAACGAACATCGCATTTTAGCGGAACCGGTTTTCATATATATATATAGTACGTTTTACATATGTATATATAAAAGTATTATATATACATATACAATTTTTTATGGATTATATATATATATATATATAATCCTTTATATATATATAATCCTTTTTCTCTATATATAAAATCCTTTATATACATATATAAAAATATATACACACAAAGGATAAATATATGACAAAAAAATATATATATGTATATAAAGAAAAACGCGCGCATATATAAAAAGGTACATAGTATAACGATGAAGGATATAAATATAATGAAAGAGAAAAATTTCGTTATTAAAGTACATTTTAGCCATATATAGAAACGTCGTTGATTTTACATGCATAATGCAACATAAGCATGTTAATGCGATTCCTGGACGATGCCGTGTCTATCCGACACCGTCGTAACAGTACCGTCGTACACTCTGTTGACGCCATCGTTCGGTATACGTGGAACCTCATCACTCGATTGTTATATTTAGTGCTGATTGCTTATTTCGTGTAAAATAAAGATAAATCCGATATAAGAGTATCTCGGCGATACGTAAATAATTATCGCGTTGCTTCCGATCGCTTTATCATTTTACGATACGCCAGCAACATTCATTTACTCCTAATATGGACAAGCAAATGCCGAGAAAGACCCTTCAAACGTGTTGTGATAATTAATTGATTAATTATTTAACGAAAAGCAATGTTAAATATTCGTGTCCCCGAGAGAGAGAGAAGAGAAGCGTGTCGGGATGACAGCGATCAATCAATCGGACATTGGGCGGCCTTTGCCGACATCATGACACATCCACGTGGATTAGTCATATTGTCAGGCCTCCGGGCTTCGCGTCATGCGACTGGAATGAAGAGTTTACGCCGAAACGGTCGTCTTTCTCCCAAGAAAATCCGTAATATGTATATATATATATATATATATATATGTATAAAAACGTGCCACTAAATACGGACTATTTAAGAATCGCAGAAGCGGGTCGTTGGCTAAACGTCTCTCTTTTCTTAACGAGCCTAACGAGCTGTATCGGCAATGTGCATGAGAATATTACGTTAGAACAGAGTATAATTTAATTCCAACTAACTATAAAAGAGAGAGAGAGAGAGAGAGAGAGAGAGAGAGAGAGACACTACGGTATTATTCTGTCTACCCGGAAGATTCTTTTGGATGTATGACCATATTTGGCTCGGTTTCACCGATCTCTAAATCGTTATCTCGAGTCTGATATCGCGTTGCGAGAATGATTATAATACGATAACGCGCGAAGTCAACAAGGGAGAGGAGAGTTTGGATGATGTTAGAGTCTTAATAAGCTATGCCCTCACTGGAGTAACAACGAGCAACTTTTCGTTGCTTATTTGTTGCTAAATGTTTCAAAATAGTTTGACATATATGTCAACTTGCGACAAAAGTTTGTCCATACTGAAGCAACATAATTACAAAAACATTTGAGTTTTATTCCTTCGAATAGAAACATGCAGCAACTTTTGTTGCTAGCAACAAAAACAGTAAAAAACTTTATAGCCGCCTCCTCGCTGCAGCAACAGCAAGCAACTTTTTTAAATTTCTCTTTTTAAGTTTTTTAAAAAAGTTGCTACTTGTTGCTGTTGAAAGTTTCTTACTGTTTCTACTGCTAGCAACGAAAGTTGCTGCTTATTGCGTGTTTCCATTCGAAGGATCAAATATAATGTTCCTATAATTAAGTTGCTTCAGTATAGACAAAATGTTATTGCAAGTTGACATGTGTCAAATTATTTTGAAACATTTAGCAACAAAAAGTTGTTGCTCCAGTGAGGACGCAGCTTTAGGATTCGGCCTTCAGCATCTAGCAATCAAGATAGACAAACTGCAACGCGTTCGTATACATCATCGCGTTCTTGGCTCTCTTTTCAGAGGCCGCACTCTTGTGTTGTGAGAGTCAAGGATTCGAAACGCGGTCACGGTTCGATGAGCTGGATGTACATGGCCAAAAATGGCTATTTTGCTCGCTATTTGTATTTCATTACTATTCGTGTGTCATTATCGCGCGCATGTATTTTTTTTCTCGCGGCTTACGATTATCGAATCTCGAATGTCTCGCACGGAAAACGACGTAAATTTCTTTAAGAAGTAAATTTTTCGAAGATCCGAAGATTATAGAGTGCGATGTGTCCTCGATGCATACGATGATGAAGTAGGCCGGATACATCTGGGAATTGACGGCGCATAGAAAGGCGGATTTTTTTTTTTTGCCTCCCTGGAAACGCAATTTAGTGTTTAGCATATAGACGCTAACTGATCGAGTACTCTGGTACCCTATTACTCTTACTTTCGAGACAGCTCTTATTTAGGAAAAAAAAAAATACGAAGCTATACGCACAACTTTCTTGACTTTTACTATTTAGAAATTCGAAATGTCATTTCGAAAATGTTTTCGCTGTCTGCAGAAAAGTTTATTCCGAAATCTTTTGTTGCTAAAAATGACTAGAAATATTCGAAGATTGTTTTATACCGAGAATTTATACGACTTATTTTTTCAATTGTTTATCATTGTTTGCCGAGCTGTCAGTCGTAACGAATAACTTGATAAGTAATCAGCTGATTGCTGCAGTACAGTGTTTTAATGAAAGTCGATAAGTAAGAATTGTGAAATGAATGGCTAGATATCAAGTATATACATAGGTATATTGTACAACTATACATTACATGTTATACAGCTCGTGCGAAAAGAGGATTTGCCATCTTGAAGTCGATGTCGAATAGCCGATAAACGAGAAGGAAAAAAAGAACGATGATAGAACGAGCAGGAACGTAACAAAAGCTCCATCTCTCTCTTTCTGTCCCTTTGTAAAAATAATTTTCAATAAATATGTATAATTGAAAAATTTAAATAATGCAACTCTCGTGGAATTAAAGAATCGCTGTATTATACTATTTATTGTACAAACTACTTTTATGTATAGTATTAATACAGTTCCCAAGCTCGAGATTGTGGTAGAAGAATCGTCTGAAAATTTGCATCGCTTTCTCCTCATATGCGGTTAATTAATGTATACGTACAATTAAAATCTCGCGTATATTTACAAGTGCGTTGAACTTTTGGAAACGTGCGAATTGGAAACGAGATTCCGGCAATATTGGACGTACATATATATATGTACATATAACGTGTCATCGAAATTAAAGGGAGAGAATTTTAATCTCGAGTTCTCAATTCTCGACATTTTCGACATTTTCGTTGGCCAGTCTCATATCGAAATATCATTATTTTTAATATAATTTATTTTAATACGATTTATTTTAAGCTTGTAGGAGTCGCTTATTCGAGTTTCTTTTCGCTTCGGATTTTTTAAAAGAATTTATACAGAGTCGCTGAATCGCTGAAAGTATCACTTATTTCGAACGTATATATATAAATTCAGCGTATGATAATGATATCTCGGATGATTTCTCGGCGAATGGATACTCTCTCGGAGGCACGAAAAAGTGGATTGGTTCGGTTTAGATAGCGGTCGAAGGAGGCCATCTCGGAGGGAAGGAGGAAGATCGACCCAGAAGAAAACCTGCTTCCAGTCGTGTGACACCTGTCTCCCCCGTTACTTATACAGGCATCCCAGTAAGAATGCAAAACGATGATGTAAGGCGGCACGATAAGTAAGTAAGTTTCAGTGTCGGTCAACGTAATTGCTGGATTTTTTTTTCGTTATTGTCCTTTGGAAAAGAAAATCGCGTACACTTGTCAATCTACAAGATAACTATGTATATCATAATTATTGAAATTTGCGGTTGTACACGATGTAGGATACGAGTGTCGCAGCTTGTCTCAGCTTTATGGTGTTTGGTGGTCGTGGAGAAATCGATGAGAGACGTCTGCAGCGGGTACCACGCCCAAAGCGAGGGAGGGTGAAGGTGCACCGGAACGAACCCCATGCAGAGATGCTCGTGAAACGTTTCATATATTGCCGTTACCCATCGAAAATGACATACAATATGTGTATATCTGTCTAACCTCGACCTACAACATTTACGAATGACTCGACCTAGTCCAATCAACTATCTAAGGGGCTCTTTTTTTTCTCCGCAATAGGAAGAGACTCTGAATCAGTCATCGTCTTGGAATAAAATTTAAGTCTATCTATAACCTGACGTGAAACCATTTTTTTTCAAACAAGTCTATTGAAAAATTTTATTTTAATTGAATTGTTAAAAAAATTGTATTAAGCTCTTTTTTTCTCCGCAATAGGAAGAGACTCCGAATCAATTACCATCTTGGAATAAAATTTAAGTCTATCTATAGCCTGAAACAATTTTTTCAAACGAGTCTATTGAAAAATTTTATTTCAATTGAATTGTTTGAAAAAATTGTATTAAGCTCTTTTTCTCTGGAATAGGAAGAGACTTTGAATCAATCACCGTCTTGAAATAAAATTTAAGTTTATCTACAGCCTGAAACAATTTTTTCAAACGAGTCTATTGAAAAATTTTATTTCAATTGAATTGTTTAGAAAAAATTGCATTAAGTTATATCTTCACTGGAGCAACAACGAGCAACATTTTGAAGAAACATATGGAACATGAACAAAAAATTGCTAGTTGTTGCTCCAGTAAGGACATAGCTTTGTAATATTAGACTTATCGCAATTTCTCCTCGACTGACACAGACTAATGCTTATTTACTTAGTAACACACAGTTAGTTCCACTCGCCTTCTTTCCCTCTTTCTTTCCTCGCTTTGGATTAACATAACGTTAAACAATGGGCGAAACGAGAGAGTTATTTCGTTTCCCGCATTGCAAATCGTCAAGGAGAAATTGGCCGCGCTTACAAAGTCAGTGACTTGGTGGCTTGGTTTAATTGACCCGAGGCGACGGCGAGGTGTTTTCACGGCTTCAGAAATCAAGGCCACCGCACGTCTCTCACGAAGTGAGGTTGAAGCCAGGTAGTGCGTCGCGTGAACGCGAGCATTTCTACATCTTTTCTGCGAGCCGATGCGAGCCGTTCTGGGAATAAGTCGGGAACAAGGGGCCTTTCGGAGTCGAACATAAATCGATTCCCGCGATAACATTAAGTTTGCTCAATAAGAATAACGGAACGAATTCTCATTGTGGGATTTTCTTTGCGTTTAAACGGTGGACGAAATCGCGAAAAATAATAATAATAATAATAATAATAATAATGATTAGAGACAAAGAGATCTCAAGAAAGGCGACATCTCCGAGTGACTTCAAGTCCAGGATATAACGCAGAGAATTTCCCCTTCCTGTGGCAGGATGCCATACCGAGGCAATATCCTCCGGATGTTGGTATCCTTCGTGATAAAGTCTAACTCTATAACTGAATGGGAATTTTTTTTCCTCTATTCTTTTGTCTGTATATTATACACATGTGCTTGCTTACCTACTAGGCAACAATTAGCTTCATCAAGACATTTACGCGATGCAATTGGAGCGATTAGTTTGCTTAACGAGAGGGTCCGCGTGTGCTCGCATTCTCAGCGCAACATGCATAACGACATCAAATATATAGGCTTCGTATTTTACACCTACGAGGGATGTGCGAATTCTTTTTTTACGAGGAAACGCAAATTTATCAAATCCTTTATATTTTATGTATTCGTTATTTTATACAGACTCTTAATTCATTTATTACTTTCTTCTTTATATTATTTATGTTTTACTATTAAAAATCTCTATCATATTTTATATTATCCTAAAAATCCTCCCCCTCCTATTTTATTCCAAAAATTTCTCCTATTAAAATTTTTTATTAAACGCTTTCCTATTAAAGAAATTCCTTGATTCTTAATTATTAAGAGGTTTCAAAATTTCCTATTAAAATTATATTAAAAAGTATTCTATTCTTCCCGACTAAAATTATGAAAAGTTTTAAGTCAAATTACATGCTTATAATTTGATTTAAAATTTGCGTGTATCTGCGATACTTTTTTAATAGTCTTTTCCTTCGGAGTCGCGTGCACGAAGGAATTTAATTGCACGCTATATATATCTATATGTATGTATATAGCCAAATACAGAGCACGTTTCAATATCTCTCCATATGCGAATATGTGTGTCAGGGTTTCCGTGCGAATTGCTTTTTTGGACGAAATTAATTGTTACGCTATATATAGAAACGCTATAGGAAATGATGATTAATTGCAAGGTAAATAATGAGTGTTTATCCAAAGTGCTACATCGCCGCGTCGTGTCAAAATCATTTATTTCGAAAGATGCTGAATGTATTTTAGAATAAAGATATATTAATTCTGCAATTTATACATTCAAATAGCGAATCAATTTATTTTTTATTTCAAGTTCTCACGTAATTAAATGTATAAAATCGCGACTAATATTTTATAATGAAAATAAAAAGATATAAAATGTTGTTCACAAACATTATTGATGAGTTATAAAGTAGTTATAAAGAGTTTTAAAGAGAAGAGATGAACGAGGAGAGGAGCGATATCATTGAAGCGAATACTTGTTCGATTACGTGACGTAACGAATTATCGAGATAACGGGAATCCGATACTCGGCCTTCGATCAACCGCATAACTTTATCTCGTATATACTTCGTACCTTTTACACGTCTTTAGTCTTTTTCTTAAATGATGCATACCACAGGCTAATATAAATTTAATGATGGTGGATCACATAAAAGTATATATTAATTTTTAGCTTGAAACATTTAGAACTGTTAAGTACTTTTTAATTTCAATAGAAAATCAATTATAAATATTAAAAAACCTTTCAATAAAAAATTATGAAATCTTTTACTTAATAAAAATCAAGGAACTTTTAATAGGAAAGGAAACTCTTAATATATAAAAAAAAATTCAAATAAACTAGAAAATTTTGGAATATATAGAATATAGAATGAAAAGAAGGGGCTTAGAATAAAATAAGATAAGATAGAAATGTTTAATAGAAAAGCATAAATAATATAGAGACGTATATAAATTATATATTAGTACTTTAATTTCGCTTATTATAATCGTTTTCGATTTCAATATTTCACTGTCATTTTAAAATTTTTATATAACCTATCTGTATATAGATGCAATATAATTTGTGACATATATAAATATTATTTGAGAAGAAAATATATTGAGAGAGAAAAATTTATAATTTATATTTAAAAATAATATATATATTTTTTTATGCGTACACTCACAAAACGATTATTTGATCAGCAGTGTCCAAAAATAAATGTTTTCTTTTTATTCTCTTTATGGCTGGTTGAGCTTCAGCGAAAAATAATATGTGAGAATATAACTCTGGTTTCAAAATAGGTATAGATGGCGGTACTAAACAGAGCGTTAGTAGGTTTATTCTACACAGATATATAAAATATACATAGACGGAGAACATAAGTTATCGATTAGGGCAAAGGAGAGTTTAAAAGATATTCGTCTGATAAACGCAATTATTGCATTATAATAAATTAATTTTATAATTGAGAGCAATCAAATTTATGCATTGCTCCGAAATACGTCATAGACATAAAATACATTTATTAATTCTGCGATATGCGAATAAAATTTGCAATAAGGGAAGTATAATATATATTGTTAAAAATTGAAAAATTACATTAAATATGTTATTCTATAGATTTCCAATATTCACGAATTTTAGAAAGCAACCTTAAACTCTGTTCTACTTTGAAAATATAGTGACAGATTTGTGACTAGGGACAATTAAAATACATCAAAGATGCCGCAATTTTCAGCGTCACTGTGTATATTTATTATTTATTTCTTTATTTATTATTTATTTGTATATTTTTATGCCATAGTTTATAGATAAAGCTTTTTACGCGAAAGTTACCTCCAATCCGCGCGAAGAATTAAATGTGCGCGTCAGCCAATCGACCTCTCGCATCAACGAACGAGCTGTAAATCGATTGGCTATCGAGGTTAAACGCGTCGACTTGTCCTGTGCAAGAGTCTTTAACGTACACAACTTGGTACTATTTTTCTTACCGCAAATCTTGGCTTTACTTCGAGAAAGATTCCGTCTATTGAGTTTCGTACATTTATGGTTGCGTACACAACGTGCATAAAAACAATTATCCATATTTGTACGTGCATTGTTGACTACGACTAGTTTGATAGTTTCGGAGTTTCGAAGAGGTTAGTTTTCTGATGACGTTTCGCTCGGGATGCAATAGTCGACAGTCACTTTTGGTCAAAGCAGTTTGTATCTCGTGGTGTTGATCGGAACGTAAGCAAATCTTTTCTACGATTTTGTTGACAACTGCTATGCATCGATCAGGAAAATATCTTTGTTGAAGCCTCCTCTGTAGGGGGAATCAGATCAGCGACGTAATCATGATACGGATAAACAGGTTTGTCTTCTTTGTTTACACGTATTTGAGATGATGTAAATTTGACAATTATGTGTGCAAATCATATGAAGTGCATACAGTCTCTCACAGTCAGTAAGCGTTATAGCAAGTTTATTGTCATTCTTTTTTTTTCTTTTGAAACCTTTAAAAAAAGATATCGCAACATAGACTTGTTTTTTTTATTTACACGTGTCTGAGATGATATAAGTTTTGCAATTATGTGTGCGAATCATATATGAAGTATATGCAATCTCTCACAGAGAGTCGGTAAGCACTGCAGTACATTGTCATTTTTTTCTTTCTCTTTTAAACCTTTAGAAAGAGATACCGCAACATAGAGGAGGAATCCAGCGAATTCATGCCGTTGAGCAAACGAATCAATAATCTTCATATCAATAGTTTGTCTGGTCTACGAGAGAATGTAATAGACAACAGAGTGGAAAGTATGGAAACGGATTGGGAAAGTGGAAATCTGATATCGTCACCCAGCTGTTCTCAAGGATCATCATCCAGGGATAGTTGTGGTTCTAGCCCAAGTAATTTTACCAACGATTACAGACCGGATTTAGATGCGACGGAAAATCCTTTCTATTACGAAAGCAACAAGTTGCTCTTTTCCTTATATATGGAGCGTATGCAGCGGAGATTGGATCTATATTGATAAAAGTTTGCGTTATTCTCGCTTTACTCCTGCCTACGCAATATCTTCTTGACATTTGACGTCCGAATCTTGTTACTTTATTTGCCATATTTTTCTATACAATATATACCTTAACAGTTTTCAATCTTTGTCGTTACATCGGTTATCTAGATAATAGCAAGATACGTTATTATTTATATTGGCAAATAAAATAACAAAATTTTTATATAAAAATCGGCATTAATAGACATACATATACATAATTCAATAATGTACAATCACACTGAAATATTTATATTTTGTAATTACCACACAAAATCGTTCAATCGGCATTGTATGAATTGTTTCGACCAAATCGAAAATCTGATTCATATTTATTTATTTATCCAAATTGTTATTACGCATACTGTTTTACTGCATGCTATATTTCCATTAAGATATCTTGGCACTTGCAACAGAATTTCTATGCGGAATTTTCTAAAATTGTATAAAAATGTTAGGAAATAACAGAGGTACAAATAAACAAAAATCAGTACATTCAATTGGAAACATTGCTATATTTGTCATAGACGTTGCGTACAGAAAAATAAATTGTTTTCTTTTTCAATTGTTCATTCAACCAAGAGGATGTTGACTGTGTTTTATCGATAAATGTTATTTTCATTTAACTGTATATTAGAATCCTTTATTAGAATTTAAGTATTTATAATAACAAATCTGGACCATTATATATGTATATTTAAAAGAACAAGAAAGCTAAATAATTTAGTTTTTTATAAGTCTTTTGCATTAGTATAATTAGTTAATATTTTTTATATACATATTTATATACTTTTTATATACATTTATACATTTTATATACATTTATGTACATTTTATATACTTTTTATACACAGTTTTTTATAGAATTATATATTTGTTTCATATACATACATATATAACTCAGATTTGTTATTACGAATACTTAAATTCTAGTAAAGGATTTTTTATTCTGTGTGGCCCATAAAAAGTTGAATGAAAATATAATATTTGTCGCAAAAAATACAGTGTTTCGAAAATATATTTCATAAAAGCGCGCGCATTTTCTCGAGGCGGGGGTGGCAGCGCAATCGATATCTCGATTTAACTTCCTCTTGCTCGAGTGCTCCGCTAGGTGCGTGTGAGTCGGAAGTCGGAAATTGTCCCGCGAGCGTGCGTGAGCACAACAGAAAGAGCGAGAGAGAGAGAGAGACAGTGAAATTGGTAGGGAGTGAACTCGAGTGGTGAACTTGACAGGTGTTTTCGATTTCGGGCGGTGCGAGAAACAATTCCAATTTTCGGCGCGCGCGAAATTTCCGCGGCTCAGGGCACATCTCTCGACTCCTCGACGTCGACATCATACAAGGTACGCGCACGCGCAGCAGAATTCTCGCGGCAGAATCCGCGCTTTCCCTCTTTCTCTCGCCACTCTGCACGTAACACCGCGCCGCCATAGTTAATATTTCAACCGATATATAGAGAATATTAATAGCGCGCGTTTTCCGAGCGTCGTTTCGACCGAGAGAGAGAGAGAGATAGAGAGACAGAGACAGAGAGAGAAGGATGCATGATTGGTGACGTTGAGTGTAGATTCGCGCCGTGTAGTGGTGTTCGAGCGGTTATGTACCGTTAACTCAAATTCGTTCCCGTTGGCCGGCTCGGAGACGAGAAAGAGAGAAAGAGATAGAGATCCATCCACGCTCGCCTACCTACCGACCGAGGACCGAGCCATATTCGATCGTGCACGGTGGTCGGCTGTCGTGGAAACCCGGAAACGAAGTGTGCGCGTCTCTCTTCAGTCGTCTCGCGCGCGCGCAAGAGAGAGAAGGACGGATAGAGAAAGAGAGAAGAGTGAGCGTACTCTGCGCGCGCGCGCGCGTGTGCGAGGGAGAAGGACGGATAGAGAAAGAGAGAGAAGGAAAGAAAGAGTGTGTAGTCGTTCGCGCGCGCGCGAGAGGGAGAAGGACGGATAGAGAAAGAGAGAGAGAAGAAGAGTGCGTGCGAGCGAGTGCGAATTTATCGTGGAGTCACTACTCTCGGACTCTCTCGTCTCTCGCTTCCGTTAGAGACGCGCGCGCGTGTCCCGCGCTCTCTCTCTCTCTCTCTCTCTCACATACGGATATTCGCCCTCGTACGTGTACATGTATGACGTGTGCAGCTTGCGCCCGATAGCCGTCGATGATACACCGCGGTCAGCATACATCGTGCTAACGTAGAAATGAGAAAGTCGTTGCCGCTGCCGTGCTGAGAGAGGAATCGCTCGACACGACACGACACGACACGACGACGCAGGCGAGCCAACACGGACGGACGAATCCCGTACTAAGAGCGTGGTTACACCGAAGGCGGCGACAGTAACGGCGGTACGTTGGAGCCGAGCGCGCACTGGGGAGCTGCTCTCCGAGGTTCAGCCTTCCCGAGGTCCGTTTTCGTCCTCCACCCTGTACTTACGAGTAAGTAGAACACGAGGAGAATTCTCGGAGTTTCGATTGTTCCCTATTCGGAAAAATGCACATGTATCTACCTACGTGTTTTTCGATATATGTGCATTTTTGCGACTAACGACCATATGCGTGTGTGTCTCTTCCTCTCTCTTTTTTTTCTTTCTTTCTGTGTGTCTTTATTATATATCCTGGGACTCGATCCGTGCACTGAAAACCTCGTGTAGAACCCAGACGTTCCGGACGGCCTGGGTCGAGACGGCAGCCGAGGACCGAGTAGTCGGTTGCCATGTCGCGTTTCACTTCCAAAACGACGTAACGACGTAGCCGTAGAGCATGCGACGAGAAACCGCGAAACGATGGCCACAGAGAGCACCCACCCCAAGACACTAAAATCGTCGCGGGCCCCTCGTCGTGGCTCACGGCTTGGCTCGAGCTGGCTTTGGTGGGGTGGTTGGAGGTGCGGACAGTGGTTGAGAGGCTGGTGGGGTTGGAAATTGCGTGGTGGTGGGTGTTCGTCGAGGTCTCGGAGGCCCCTCCGTGGCATCTCTCGCTGCCTCTAACCCATCGAGGTGGGGGTGTAAACAACAGCCCTGCCCGTGTACCTCCGGCGTTTCGTTTCGTGGCCTCTTCCTCTGCCCTGCTCTTCGTCAGCTGATGCGTGCCGTCTTTTCCATCCGCGTGCTGCTCCTTCCGCTCCAAGTCGCATCATCTTTTTTCCTACTTCCGTCCTTGGTCCCCCCGGGTATATACGTCGCGGAATAGGAAGGAAAAGCGTCCGCCGAGGGGGTACGAGACGGTACCGAAAGTAGGGAGAGAGGAAACCCAGGGACGATATATTCAACGCCGAGTAGATTCTAGAAGGGGTTTCGCCTGCACGAGAGCGGGAGAGAGAGAGAGGCGAAGAGAGGGAAATGGAGGAAAAAAGGAAGAAAAAGAGGAGCCGCGTGCCATTTTCATCACGCGGATCATTTTTCCATCATGGCGGACGGAGAAGCGTTTTACTTGCTCGATCGACGCCGCTAGCTCGAATCGAGCAAGTAGTCTATATATATATACACTTGTATAGACTCGCCTTTTCATTTTTCTCATCGAAATTATCGTTCTTTCTCTCTCGATTAGCAGGACAATCGCTCTTGTACATCTCTCCGGAGCGTCTCCGAGGATGACGAAATTTTTTTTTCCACATTCTATATCACAAAGGCGTGGAACGAGAAGGAAACGCGAAGCAGAGTCGGTTGCACAACAGTGGCCGATCCGTTTAGCGTGCGGCGTCCCGCGCGCAGTGATACTATAGCGTGGCTGGCTCGTGACGGAGGATGGATTTCACGAGAAAAATTGAGAAACGTGCTTTTCGCTTCCGAAGATAGACGTATATACGCGTTGGAGCGTCAGGAGAGAAGGAGAGAGAGAGAGAACCAGAAGCAGAACCATAGAGAATAGGAGGGAGTGAGAGCGCAGAGCGAAGCGAGAAGAGGATAGAGAGACACACCACGGCCTCGGTTAACCTTAGGAGAGAATCGGTGCGCCATTACGACATGCGCGTCTTGCGAGAGCGTCCAGCGGCGGCACGGGCGACAGGCGGAGCTGACCGATCAGTCGCGTACGCCATTCCGCGTACGGCGAAAAACACGTCGCGTGGTGCCGAGGACGACGACGACTACAACGACGACGAAAAGTGAAGAGTAGCGCGTGACCACCTCTCTCCTTCTCTCTCTTTCTCTCTCCCCTCGTTCGGGACGGAGGAACGACGGTGGAAGTCACCCTTTGGGAAGTGGCATCCCCCCACATACACGTACCATATACATACGTACGGGTATATGTGTCTATATATATATATATACACACATATATATATATATATGTGTGTGTGTATATATATATCTATCTGTCTAACCTCTGTATTCTTTCCCTCCGGGGCGTCATCCGCGTTATCATTGTCATCATTGTCCCAATTCGTCTGGCGGTGTGTCTCACGCGGCGGCACGACGAACGGGTGCCTTCGCCCCCGAACGGAGCGTTTTCGCGTTCCCCTTCCCCGGGGAAACAGAGCCGGTGTGCCGGGAGCCGAGGTTCGACTCCCTTCTTTCTTGACGTTTCCCCCTACCCTCTACCAAGCCTTCGCCTTCTTTCTCGTACCGTTCTCGCGGTACATCGCCACGTCGAGGTGAAGCGCGCGAGAGAAAGAGGAACGGAGGTCTCGAGCTCTATTTCGCGGTAGGTTCCCACCTATGGACCTCCCCCCCTATCCTCATCGCGCTCCTACCCCTTACAGCACCCGTAGGGGCACACCATCACCAGCCTGATGGAGTGGGGTGGGATCCTGGGCCACTTTGACGACTATCCTCCCTGCTCCCGGATCCCTTTTAGGTAGGGGGAGGGGGTGAAGTGGGGGAGCCCTCACCCCACCCTCGGATGCGGAACGATATCATCGAGGCAAGCTCCGAGTCAAGAGCACGCTACTCGCCTCGTCGGCGAGTCGGCTAAAACCAACGTGGGATTTCCATCTCGCCGTGGATAACCACGTGGAGAGGATGTCGGGTCGAATTAGGTTAGGTCGTTGCAAGGATGGAGCAAGCGCTCCCCCGAACACCTATTTCGCGCCTGTGTCGATTTTCATCTTGTGTGTTTTGCGTGAGACTTTTAATTTAATTGTGGCCTAGTTGCGCGTTTCAATATCACCCCTGTTCACAGATTACGTTTCTGCTACATCTTTCATATTTTTGTGTATTCTGAGGAATATACGGTAGAATTTTAAAAATGTGCAATACAGCAGGCAAATGTTTATCTACGTGTACATTATCGATTTGTAATTGTCATTCGAACGTCTTGAGTAAACAGATGAAACACCACTTGTTTCTTAATCATGTAAAATCGATTTTTTGTTATATACCTGCTAAAAATAACATTTATATTTATAATTGCATTTGCGTCAGCAATTTTATTCTTATATTTTATGTGCATATATATTGAAGATTTTAAATAGATTAATTTCAAACATCTATTTAATTGTAATCAAGAGGAGAGCATATTAAAATTATAATTTGATGCATTCTCTTATTTATGACGTACCATTTTATAGCAACTTTATTGGAGAATATGTTAAGTACTAAAAATGTAAATACCAATACTTTGTTATTAAAAATGGATTCTCTTGTTACAGGTGTAATTCTGAAAAATGAATTTCACACCCTTCCCTGGATTCACCGGCTCGCTGCCGACCGGCACTGTTCATCAATTCGCTACGGCTAAATTCGCGCAGAATCTCACCACCGGTGGACAAGTGGTTGGAGTTTTGTCCGGAGGTGAAGGTGGTGTTCATTACCTAAGGCCAGTCGATCCGAATGGCTTCGCCGTCGCTCAGGGCGGTAACAGTCAGCAACAGCAGATCATTACCTTGCCCATCACCGTACCGGGAAAAGACGGCACGCAGCAACAGCAAACTGTCCAGATACAAGTGGTAAATCCTAGCGTATCTCAAAGCGGAAACAGCGGCGATCAACCGAAATATCATTTGGCGCCGATATCGCTGAGTCAATTCCCGCAGGGGGCAGCTACCGTTCTCACTGTTGCCTACAGTCAGCAAGGCGCGGATGGAGTACAAATACAAGTGCAACCGCAAAACACTGTCGCGACCACTCAAACGTAAGTAGTATACGTTACATGTATACTCTCACATTTTATATTACATTAAATTTAAAAAGTTAGAGAGAGGTAATTTCGCCATTTAATTAATTCATCGATTGTCTAATTCTAGATCCGATCAAACGACACAAAGCACGTCCACTGCTGTGACCACTACATCTCAGCAGACCATCCAGCAGACGGTACAGCTTCCGGGAGCACCCGAGGGTCTGACTGTAGTCGCCCAGATTCCTCAAGATTTGATTCTGCGAGAAAGCATAGAGGAGTCCAAGGAGGACGTGAAAGAGGGCACGACACCTGTGGCTCTTATTAAGCGGGGCAGCGTCAAGAATCAAGGTAATCAGAGCGGAGAAGAATTTATTACTTCTATACCCGCTAGTTGGCAAAGTCTCGCCACTCCAGGATCTACGGTCGCGGATTATCTATCCAGACTACCCACTAGTACTCTGCCTCTTAGTTTGCAACATTTTCTCAAATTTTCGGCTGAGACTATAAAGAGAGAATCTACTATCGAGTCCAGTCCGCTTGGGGCGGACGGTCTCGATGCTTCCGGAAGCACAGCTTCCGGAGAACAAGCGGTGCAGATTACCGTCGCCGGAGGAGAAACAGCGATCATTCCCGATGTCGTCGAAGAACAGGAGCCGGGGGCGAAACCGAAGCGAAAAAAGAAATACAAAAAGAAACCTCCGAAACCGAAGAAACCAAAACCAGGACAAGTGAGCATAGTCACTGCTCTCGATGGTACGACCCTATTTTGCTGCCCTCAATGTAATATGGCGTATCCAGAGAAGGAAAGTTTGGAGCAACATCTGATTGGTCACAAAATCGAGAGGAGGTTTATATGCGATATTTGCGGCGCTGGTCTTAAACGAAAGGAACATTTGGAGCGACATAAATTGGGCCATAATCCCGACAGACCGTTCATCTGTTCCGTTTGCATGAAGGGTTTTAAGCGAAAAGAACATTTAAATCTCCATTTTGTTATACATTCTGGTCAGAAGACCGAGGTTTGCACCGAATGCGGTAAAGCCTTCTATCGGAAGGATCATCTTAGAAAGCACGCGAGATCTCATCTCGCTAAGCGTGCCAAGGAGGATCCATTGAACACGAGCGACGCGGCACAAAATCAACAACAAGCGGATCAACAGCAGCAGCAAGTAGAATTGCAACAACAGTCTGCGGTGCCCGAGTTGCAGCAAATTCAGATACAAGTAGGACAAGGGTCTCAAGCGCAGATTCACCAGATTTCCGTTAGCGAGCAGTCTACGGTAGTTTTACCTACAGCCGCCGAGACTGGAGCTATGACTATGCTTCATCATCAGCAGCAACAACAGCAGCAACAACAACAACAACAACAACAACAGACGCAGCAGCAACAGCATTAGCAACAGCCTACCGCCCCGAATCAACTTGGGCGGTACTTTCGTTTCAATCATCAGCACGCTAGAGGTCGTGCCCGACATAGCGTACTCGCTGATTAAATTCTATAATTTGATAGGCGAGTTGATGTTATCGAAAGGAAGTTTCGTTGATCTTCATCGTTGCCTAGTTGATTATTTCGCAGTCTCCGTTTTTTGAAATGCCTTCGTTTCCTCAAAAAATGTGAACATATTGATGATCCCTGTTTATTGACACAAGGTCGATTGGGACTTCGAGTTTGCGCGCGCGCCATCGGCTTATATACCTTTAAATAGAGGCACAAAAAGAGCTCGCATTCGTGTTTATAATAATATCCTGTAATGATTATCCTGTAAAGCGCACCGAGCTGAATCTACGAACAAAGTTCGTGTATGTTTGCGAATTTCTTCTCTTTTACGTACACGTTATAGCGTACGTGGAAAGAAGCGACAGTATCCGCTCTCGCCCCTCGGACAAGATGTTTTTTGTCGCTCATCCAGTTCCATGACGCTGAAGTTAGAGATAAATATGAAAAGTTTATATAAATATATAAATATATAAATAAATATAAATATGAAAAAATATATATTTTTGAAAGCGCGAACTGGATTCGCCGAAGATGAGAAGGCAATCGAGTTTTGGGCTGAAAATAATTTGCTTCTAATAACGACGATAAAATAAAAACAAACATACGTAACGAAAGAATTAACTAACATGGAACAGAGTTTGTAAATACAGCGCAATCTTTCATTCCCGATGAAAGGGAAAAAATCGTGTCGTATAAGTAATTAACGCGCGAGGCGAATCTTTTATTTATTTCTCTTGTACAACACACACAATCGTGACATTACAATGAAACTTGATTCTGAGTCAAGTCCAATTTATATTTTGTAGCAATATAT
Organism: Nylanderia fulva; assembly: GCF_048542155.1. Lineage (NCBI taxonomy): Eukaryota > Metazoa > Arthropoda > Insecta > Hymenoptera > Formicidae > Nylanderia > Nylanderia fulva. The sequence continues at coordinate 1,832,294 of NW_028190368.1, read as the reverse complement.
TGACAGAAGCATGCTTACATTTTTTTCTATTATAATTTAGATCATTGCAAATATATATATATATATATTATATACATATATATACACACGATATATTTGTTTACTTTCAAGGAAGACAAAAAACGTTTGGCAATCGAATCCGCGCTTGAGATCGGAATTTTAAAATCGTGAAATAATCAGAAGGATTGGAAAGAAGAAACTATCGCTTATTTGAAAATCTTTGTTTCGGTACAAGAGAGGCAGAATTCGCAGTGTATCGAGTTTGAAAATCTTTTTCGATAAAAAAATTCACGCATTTATCGCGCACGTTGCTGTAAAAAAAAAAAAAGATCAATATTTCTGCAATTTGATTATACCGCGATCCAATAAGATTCGTATTTTCACTCGGTTGATTTAATATTTGGATATTAAATTTAATATGAATGTCGAATAAAATAAATTTCGCGCAAATGAATCTTGTGACGAAGAGATTCATCTTGGTCGGTCATATGATGACATGTAAAAAAGGGAAAAAAACTTCAATATATCTTCAGATTGTAAACCAAATTGATCGACGATCATTCACATGAAAAAGCTTTATTCGATGAAAGGTGTATGTATACCACAAAAAAAACTTCTTATTGTAAGTATCGCAATTAAAGGCAATGGGTATAATTGTACAAGAAATATATTATTATTTTATTATCACATAATATAGATATTGATCATTATCGTAGTTAGGATAAATAGTACATAAGCAATTTTCATTGTTACTTACATAAATATTGGAGGAGCTACAAGCTAAAATAAAACATACATTTAATACAAAAATTACATTCGTGTTACACATTTCTCTCGCAAAAATACCGGGTGTTTCTAAACTTGTATCAGAGATTTTAAGAGCGTATTCTAGGGATCGAAGAAAACACGGGTCCAAAAATGCTTTTTCTCCAAATTACAGCCTCCTAAAATTGGGAACATAAAATTCACAATGACATGATTTTATTCATCACAAAAGTTATCGTGCATAAATTTAAAGCTCTCTATTATAAGATCGCTTTATATAATTTTCAAAAAACTTGTTGCTTGAATATTGTCAGAATATGTATAAACAATAGAGCAAACAAATAATTGTATTATAAAAAAAAATGTTTTCTAAAATAAATTTTAAGTGACATCTCATGAGAGTTTTATGTTCTACCTAAGAACTCTCGGAGACTCTCACAGATCGTTTAATTAGTAGTCAATATCTCATTTTTATATGATTTTGGCAATCTAATTCGATTTGGAGAGGGATATACAGGAAATGCTAATTTTCATTTTTGGACCCATGTATTTAACGGAACCTGTTTTCTTATTTTAACTCCTAGAATGGGTTTGGAAACACCCTGTATATCTTCGATGGAAAAGAAGAAAAAATCTGAAAAAGAACTTAGATAAAATATGATAAATTAGTGAATGAGGTAGGAAATATCATATTTATTTTTTAATCAACATATAATTTAATTATTTATTAAATTTAATAAATGTTTAAATTACATATTGATTAAAAAATAAATGAATCAGATAAAATATGATAAATCAGTGAATGAGGTAGGAAATATCATATTTATTTTTTAATCAACATATAATTTAATTATATATTAAATTTAATAATTTTTTAAATTACATATTGATTAAAAAATAAATGAATTAGATAAAATATGATAAATCGGTGAATGAGGTAGGAAATATATTTATTTTTTAATCAACATATAATTTAATTATATATTAAATTTAATAAATGTTTAAATTACATATTGATTAAAAAATAAATGAATTAGATAAAATATGATAAATCGGTGAATGAGGTAGGAAATATATTTATTTTTTAATCAACATATAATTTAATTATATATTAAATTTAATAAATGTTTAAATTACATATTGATTAAAAAATAAATAAATTAGATAAAATATGATAAATCGGTGAATGAGGTAGGAAATATATTTATTTTTTAATCAACATACAATTTTAATTATATATTAAATTTAATAATTTTTTAAATTACATATTGATTAAAAAATAAATGAATTAGATAAAATATGATAAATCGGTGAATGAGGTAGGAAATATATTTATTTTTTAATCAACATACAATTTTAATTATACATTAAATTTAATAAATGTTTAAATTACATATTGATGAAAAAATAAATGATAAATTGGTGAAGAGTTTGAAGTTAAAATTCCGTAAGCCGGATTCGGGCAGTTTCGGGCGAGGAGGTGGACGCGGTTCGGCGCGCCGCGACGGGAATCGGGAGACCCGGGAGAGAGAAAAAATAGTTAAGAGGCTGGCACAGTAGAGGGCGGATGGGTGGGATGGGGACACCGGCTTGAGGGACAGGTGTCAACGATACGCAACACCGCGCGCACTCGCACACCCCCGGGGCGGAAGTATCCTTCCTCTTTCCGGTTGGGAACGACCGGCTGGGAAAGGAACCTGCGGAGGATCCAGGCGGGCGCGGTTCACCCGGACACACGGTAAGCATCATATCGGGATACCCCGGTGTCCCTGAGCGAGGCCACCCGGGAGGACGGGGACGGCCATTTTCTCTCTCTCCCGAGTTTCGGTGCGCCACGTATCGACTAAGTATCCGATGGAACCCGGGGGGGTGGGGGGAGGGTGGGATGGGAGGGGGAGAAAGGGTGGCGTTCGCCACCCCCCTTCATCTCCCCTCCGCGCGCGCATCTCGCGACTATCTCCGTCTCGGTGTGGCTTTTTTTTGCCACCCGTATCCTTCTTTTTCTCCCCCCCCCACCCCTCCGTGCTCCCTCCCCACCCCCCGGGTTCGCGGCACGTTCTCGAGTAAAGGGGGTGAGCTGTCTAGCCGCGGCGCGTCCTTGGCCGCGGGCGATCGGCGTTCGTACTCTAGGGCTGGCGGAGAGAGTTTTAGTTTCGAGCAAGCCGGTGTTGAGTGTCCTGTCGTACCACGGTTTGGATCCTTCGTTGTGACGTAGAGAGAGAGAGAGAGAGAGAGAGAAAGAGAGAGAGCGAGCTGTCGCGTGTGCTTCTGTCTCCCTCTCTTTCTCCGACTTCTCTGTCCCTTTCCGCTGTCTGTCTGTCTGTCTGTCTGCTGTCGCGTGCGAGAAAAATCTGCGCCACTCTCGCACCATCGCGCGTCTGCCACGGGGATCCCCCTCCGAGGAAAGGATCCGGTACGGCGAGGAAACATGGGGAGAGGGACATCGTTGTGAGTAAATACTCCGGGCGTCGCGATATGATGCCGAGAACAATAGAGGAGAGAGAGAGAAGCGACTCCATTCGTCACCCTCTTCTCTTTCTTCTTCTGCTAATTGTGTATTTTCTGCTATCGTGTATATATATATATTTAAAAAAAAAAATGGTCCTGAGAGACGCTCGACTTCTGTTTAGGTATATGAATTCTACAGACGATCTGCAATGAATTTCCCGCCGTTCGGAGGTCACTTCCCCAGCACTATACCGAGTATCCATCAGTTCGCGACCGATAGCTCCAGCGGTGCGGGCGCGCGTTACGCCAATCATTTTCCCAACCAGCCTCCGATCGGAGTGCCGGTTATGGGAAAGTACCGTCCCGAGAACAACGGCGTACAATCCGCACAGTCGCAAGTGATGATGAACAATAAAACCAGCTATCCCAACAGTAATGTTCACCATTATCCGAATGTGCCGTACTCGCAAGCCCAGTCGGTTCAACAACGGCCGACCAATTCGCCTGGAATGCAAGAGAAACGCTCGTATCATCAGGTAAAGCGACTTGGTACAGATTCCCTTTTCGACAGATATATTTTGAACTGTGTAGAGAAAGGCATCTGTTAATTGTATATCTTAATTATGTACATGTCATCTTTTTCTTAATTTGCTTTCTTATTACCAATACGTAACTATTGACTATTACAACAGTGCATTTTAGAAATTTAACTAAACACTTATTTTTTTAATTTCTTTTTTATCAATAAAAGCTCTGCGCATTTAAGATTGTCAAAAATAAAAGATGTAAATATATATCTAGGTGGTTTATTACTTAAAAAAACCACCTATGTACTATGTACGTACCTTTTGTAAATTTGTATACTATTACGTACCAAGACACAACTATTGACTATAACGACAGTGCATTTTACAGTGCAATATCTAGCTGGTTTATTATTAAAAAGCAAAAACCACCTACTGTTTACACTTTTCTCTGTTGCAGCAGTCCACGGAAACAATAAATCAGCAAGATGTTTGCAATCTCCTGCAAGACAAGGATAAGAGTAAGGAGAAAAAAGAGGAACAGCGCAACGGAGAGACTGCCACAAATGGTACTCAGCAGGATTACACGATGCATCAACATCATCAACAGCATGCTCATACTCAAACACCTGCTTCTATGCCAGCTACGTGGCAGTCGCTCGCGACTCCTGGATCCACCGTAGCCGATTATCTCAGTCATTTGCCGGCTAGTACTCTGCCGTTGAGTTTACATCATTTCCTCAAATATTCCGCTGAAAGTATCAAGAAGGAGTCGGAGATGGCGCAAACTACTTCGGTGGCTGTCGCAACCACAACGACACCCAATATCATGATGTCGCCGAATAATAAAAAGAAGAAAAAGAAGAAGACGCCGAAGGAAAAGAAGCCACGTCCAAAGCCTGGCGAAATTCGTCTGACGACAGCGTTGGACGGCTCGACGTTGTACTGTTGTCCGGAATGCCATATGGCGTATCCGGAGCGAGAATTGTTGGAGCAGCATCTTTTAGGTCACACCTTGGAGAGAAGATTCGTCTGTGACATATGCGGCGCCGGCTTGAAACGAAAGGATCATCTCACGCGTCATAAACAAAGTCATAATCCCGAGCGACCTTACGTTTGCACTGTCTGCTTGAAGGCTTTTAAGAGAAAGGAACAACTGACATTACATTTTGTAATACATTCTGGGGAGAAACGGCACGTCTGTACCGAATGTGGCAAAGGATTTTATCGAAAGGATCATTTACGGAAACATACCAGAAGCCACATCGCCAGAAGAGTGAAAGCTGAACTAAGTCAAAACGCTAGTAAGAAATATGTCATATGCGTATTTAAGTGTCTAAATAAAGTTAATGATTTTTCTTGTCAATTTTACATCTACAATTTTTTCTGTACTTTAGGTACGCAACAGAATCAACAACAAAATAACGTTTCGAATATGCAAACGACCACCGTTTCGGCATCGTCTGTTCTTCCGGGCGGGCATCCCGGTTCTCTCCTGTCCTGAGCCCCGCCACCAGGGAACTTTCAGGTTCCCCATCCAAACAATATTCTTCACACGCATACTTCGCATCATTCGCTGCATCATCATCATCTAACGGCGGTTAATGTGGCGCATCAATCGAGCATCACGCCACTCGCTACATCCGGTCATTATCAGTCGCATGAGCTTAGCTTTTTGGGACACGTTAAAGATTTCTGAGACGAGGAGAGGACCTCGACAAAGAGGTAACACCAAGACGCTAACCGATCGTCACTGTCTCGTCGTCGACGTGAGTAGTTCTGACTGACCTATGATTTGGATTTAGTGAGTTTTTTACAAACATAAATTTGTATTATTATGTGCTTCAAAGCTTCCATGTCTCATGTTTCTTGTTGCCGCAACAGAGATATGTGATCATTCTCCGCTTTCCATTTTTACGTCTTTTAGTAGGCAAATTATATTTGCCCTGTCATTTTGCGATGATGTATAATTTGTTTAGTGATTTAGTATCACCTCACTACAGAATTACACATCGATCAATGAGCATGAATAACTCAAGTATACACGGTGTACAATTATTAATTTAGTTTCAAAGAAACTTGACTCCATTGATTATAATTGCACACCCATGTATACGTAATATAGCAGCAATTTGCTAAAAAGTATTTTTTTTAGAACGAAGAAATGTTTTTCTTTTTGAAATATAAATATAAGGAGACATAGAAGCTGTACACTCAATTATAGCACAAACAAAAGTACACATGTGGAAGAAAAATATTAATCTTCCGCAGAAACTCTAGAGTAGAGAAATTTGACTACAAGTCAAAAATTCTTGCCATACATCGTGTACGACGAGGAAAAAGAAGAATATTTTTATGAAAAGTCAGTGTTAACATAGATATTAAGCTGATTGCGATGAAAAAAGAGAGGGAGTGGGAAAGAGAGAGAGAAATATAATAACATCTCTTTTTCTTTCTTTGTTTTTTTCCTTTCTCGCATCATCGCGTTTAAGATACACGTTTTAATCCTATTATTTCCGCGATGGTCGTGAATATGTTTCTTATCATTTCTTGTTAAATGACATTACGCAAGTGCAAATAGTGTAAAGGGAATAGGAATTATTACACACGCGCATAGTGATATTCCTAATACATATGAATGTGGACGGCAAATCGACCCACCGATTAGAAAACTGTGTCTTTCGTTTATTGAAGACAAATATTTATCCGAATCTTTATTCAGTGTGCATATATATATCGCGAAAAGTTATCTAAAAAGTATCTTTTAGTGTGTGCATATTTATATCGATACGTATAATTTATATTAAATTATTAGAAAAATTATTTTGGCTATGCCCTGTGAAAAAAAGTGGCAAGACCAATAGCAATATTTCGTGGCTGACAAAGAAAAAATCATACGTTTCGTTTCATTAAAATTTTTTGTTTCTTTTATGTATTATGTTGACAATTTGTTTTATATTTTACAATATATAGTGTTCCAAATTTTTACTTTTTATATATTATATACATATGCACAAATTTATGTATACGCGTACAAAATATGTGAGCGAGTCCAGGTTTGCCCAGGTTGGTTTGGGACAAACACGTGTCGTTACTTTTCTTTACGACTTATCGCGCTTTACGACTTATATCGAACACTTGTCACGAAAAGCTTAATTAGGTTTTATAATTTTTTTTAGATTAATTTTTTTTTACATTGTTTTTATACATTTTCGTTGGACCTCTTATATTCGTTACATTCGTTGAGTACTGATTTTATATATATATATATATATATATACGTATATATAAGATTTATTTTTTAAGTATGGCATATATATATATATATATATATATATATATATATAATTATAATATATATATATATATATATATGCATTATAATTTTTTTGGACTATATAAACTATATAGTTTTTAATGTTTATATTTTTATCTATAATCGCGACGCGCGCAAATCTTCACAGACTGTGATTGTTTCCGATGATATCTGCTGTAATGGTCAGACTGCGTTTAAGTTTTATACTTTGGTTTTATCTTTTTTTTAGTATTAATGTTCGTGCCATCGTTTTTTTTTAAACTCATCCTTCTCAATTTCTTTCTTGCCATATTAACAGGTATTTGTTTTATAGTCATATAGATACTGTCGTAGATATACATACATGCAAATAGATATTTTTTTATTATCTCATTGTTGTGTCATTATCATCATTTCTCATTATCAGCATTATTATTATCATTATTGTTATTATTATAATTATTATTTATCTTTATATATTCGTAAGAATTATCGTGAAATAACATCGTCTATATATGATATAAACATGCATACTGCAACGTAAAATGTTAGAAATATGATGAGATCTCGTTATAGAAGGTTCCAAATATAATTTTCAATAACCATTATTCATTAGAATTCTATATGTTAAAACGTAAGTTCCATTTTGTCACTTATATGCATAATCTCAAGCAGAGTTGTGATCTCATAATTTAATCACGGTATTCGTTTTATGACTATACAGCAGTAATGTATCATTATGTCAAAAATGATAAATTTTTTAATATTTTTTAATTTTATCTTGTTAAACTTTTGTGTTTAGGTGTTTTTTGCCATTGTTATAGATTATACTTTACATTCCTGATTAAATACTATGGCTACGCTTATATATTCTCTTGAACAGATACTCATTACGATATGAAATAATTTTTTGTTTTCCATGTCTAGATGCACTCTTTCTTATTTATTTTTTCGCATCATATCTCTAGCATAAAACGTTTTGAGTAACACAGAAAATTCAGGTTTTGTCAGACCTCAAGTATAATGATGTACTAAAATGATTACATACATGGATTATTATATACATGTATACTATAAAAAGCCATATGTAAGAGATCAATTTATATTAAAATATTTCATATATTGTCACGTATACTTGTAACTATAAAGGCAGAGAATATGTCTTAGATTATACGTTAGTGTGTAAGTTTGTATACAAAATATATTATAACGTAAGGTAGATGCAGAGAAAGAAAGGCAAAGAATTGCATACAAGATGTATCAAGAATATCGCGCAGTTTCTTCTTAAGCAGATACAACCTTAAGAGATAGAATAGAGAATTTTTTTAACGCAAAGATATTTTTATGATAATTTTCGAGATACAAGTAACTGGAAGAAAGACAGGCTTAAAAATTATTATTCAGTATACTGAATACTTTATTTCTCAAGGTTGTTAAAAAGTTGACAAAGGAGTGTGAAATCAATTTTTGCAAATTTTTAAACTGATCTGTAATTATGAGAAAGCGCGAGATTTTTCATGCACCTTATACACAGGAGAGAAAGAGAATATATACGCAAACGTCGATATAAGTCTTGAGGAAAGTAATCTGTTTTTTTACAGTGGTAGATGGAACCTATGCAAATAATGATAAAAGATAATGAGGAATAGCTTTATGAGATTTATAAGAGAGAGAAAGAGAGAGAGGAGGAAAAAGAGTGTGTATGTGAAAAAGAGCAGATATTTCCAAAGTTCGACATATGTCTTCGACTGTTCAAACAAATGAGTGGCTCAAGAAGGTCTATTTTGAAGGCTAGCTAAAAAGAAGAACCTATTTCCATCCTCGACGAGGCGAACAGTTGATTCTCGATCGCTCAGAGAGAACCGACCGTTTCGTCGAGCTATGTAGACGTAGTAATGTTCCTGTAGAAAAAGGAAAACGATAATAGTTGATGCGTTTCTAAAGAAGAGAAATACTTTTCCGGTGCCTTTGTATTGCGCTGGATTTTCCGCACCTACATAGTTTTCCATCGTAAAGTTTAAGATCTAAAAAAAAGAAGCGGCGCGTTGTGCCTCTCTGTTTTCGAAACTACATGTATGTATTACACTTGACCGCCTTCACGTCGTTCGAGCAGCCGAATTTCATTGATTTTCTGGTTTTTTTCACGATTCTACATCCGGAATTATTTCGGTGAATAATTCCAGGTAGCAAGTGTACATCACTTTGACGTCGAATGACGTCATTTTGACGTTTAATGATGTCAGTTTGCTACTTGGGATATCTCGCGATATTGATTTCATAAAATATACTTTTCTTAGGATGTGTTTTGTTTAATTTTTTTGAGATGGAATCAAGAGAGACTCGACTCGGGGAGGACAAAAAATATACAAATTAAATTTAACAATATTTGCTACGTCAAACAATTTGAATAACATTTCATGGGAAAATGCTTCTTGTATATTATTTGTTTTTTTATTTTAGAAAAAATAGTATTTATTGAATTTATTGTAGACGGTCGCAGAAAATGATTGGGGAATAATTAAAAGAATATCGTTATTTCTGAAATGTATCAAGGCGCGCTCGTTCGGTTTCGATCAAATTGGAGAAATCGGTTAAACTTGATTCTCCTTCATCTCGATTAATTAGAAGCGATCAATTAAAAGTATATGGATTTTATAGAAGATATACTAATAATAATAATAAGGATATAACTAATAATAATTCATAGTAATAACAATAATCATAATAATAATATTAATAACAGCAACAATAATAATAATAATATTAGTAATGCTAATAATAATAATAATAATAATGATAACAATAATGATAATAGTAAGATTAGAAGCAACACGGAGAAAACAAGATCCGATTCTCTTACGACGCGCTTAATATAGTTTTATGCGAAACCCCAGAAAATTGTAAGCAACTTTTCCGAGTCGGCAACGACTTCCATTCGACGACGAACAATATATGTAGATTTTTCTTTTACGTTTTTATAATTATACGATATAATTTTATATTTTTTATGTAGAGAGTATAAGTAAGCTTTATTTCTTCTTAACAATCTTTTGTAATTGTTGCTCGAAACGAGAATAGTTCTATATTTATTTTTTTGAAAATATTATATACACTGAAAAAAATTATTTAATTATTCAAATAAATATATATTTCAATACTCCTTTATAAATCATTTATTTGAAACTAATAATATTGATTTGCCGTGTATTTGATATAAGAAATCCTTTTTCACAACAGATAAATACTTCTTATTTGTTTCAAACAAATGTGTGCAAAAGGAACTATTAAAAAATATATTTATTTGAATTCAGATTTTTTGTTTCAGTGTATATACTGCAAAAATATATTCTTCGTTGCTTATCAATTTAGTCGTTTCGAGCATCGAATATACCGTTGAACGGTAGAAATTACTATAAAGGCGACTTTGTAAAAAAAATTTGTGATCGGACATCAAAGGACTGCTCCGACTACAAAAGGGTAGGACGGAAAAATTAAAAAAAAAAAACAAAAAATCCGACACCTCGAATGTAACTCGAATGTGAGTCTCTCAGGAGCAGTAAAATGGCAATGAAAACCATATTTTTCTATATGTACGCAGTGTCCCGGGACTTTCCATTATCTGTATTAAAATTTGTAGAACAAAAACGAGAGAGAGAGAGAGAGAAAAAAAGAGAAGTGAATTTGATCGATTCGCAAGATGCAAGAATGTACCTCCAGTACGAGTGTAATTATCAATTGGTTCATGCAAAAACGCAAAAGTGAGATAAACATACGTCATTCTCTTGCTCTTCCTTGACTTTTATATCACAATTGTTTGTCTCTTATGTATCTTCCCTTATCCGCGATGTTACAATCGCGGAATACAGAGTACAAGCATCGTGCAAACGGAAGATTTTTTGCATGAACTAAATAGAGAGAGTACGTCGATTTATTGTGCGAAGAATCTCTCATGGGAGACTTGTGTTTTTTTCTTCCCTTAATGAGAGGGGCTTGTCTCTAATCCGGCGCCTTGTCGCGTACGAGTGTAATGCGTAATATATGTGTAATTAACAGAGTTCTCTCGACAAATATGCGTTAAACAGGCGATTGGCGACGGAAAGACATACAAATTCCTCGACATAGTACAAACGCTCAGATTCTTTTCTCTCAGATAGATTAGACACGCAGGATGCGTTTATATAATGTGTGAACACGAGTGAAATAACCGGCTGACCTCGAACTCTTTCTCGTCCAATGAAGACTTATTTTGTAATTTTTTTCTTTTTAATGATGTGAAATTTGTTTTTATTTATTGCGCGCATTAAATCGATAATTTTATAATTGGACGTTTAAACTAGGCGAGTCCTCTATACAAGTGCAATAATATCTATAGACATTGAGTGTCTGCGTTTAGTTTGTATTTTTGAAAAGAAAATTTAAATGTAATTTTATATCTAAATTTTCTCGTCTTCAAACACATCAATTTTCTGTATAGAAGTGTTTAGACGTTAAATTTCTTTTTAATGCGGATTGACTTCGAGGACTTTCGGTGATAAATTATTTATCTACATAGCACGTTGACGGCTAAATTTTGCCTAATTGAAGCAACTTTTTCGTTTAAATGTGTGTGCGATCTATGGTTATATTCTCTACCTTTTCAGCTGAATTTTGTACCGAAGTCTTCCAAGGTACAAAAAAATACCGGTTTATTCGTCGTGCGTGAATCAAAAACTGATGAATGAGCGCAGTGAGAGGACATATAGAAAGAGAAGAAACAAAAGGACGAGATAAATGTGTGTTAAAAAAAGGGGAGAAGTATATGTATAACTAAGCGATCCCTCTGATAATGTCAACGTTTTATTTTTATATAGAACGCTTAAAATGTCTGTCGATTTTAAGAACGCGAGACGAGAAAATTGAGAATGAACGAAAGGTTGAAGAGCGAGTGTGAATAAACAATATAATAATAATTATATAATAACAAAAAAAAGAGAAAAATATTTAGAGAGACGTAGATATGTACTAGATTGCTGATAAACTTAGGCGAGAGAATGGAAGTTTACAATTTGCGCGCGTTTCTAAGATACTTCGGATAAAGGAAAAAAAATGCTTCATGTATAATATATCCTATATGTTATACCACATTCTATGTATACACATACACATATATACATAGATATGCATCCACGAAAAATGCGTGACGTATATCTTTTCTTACAATTCTTTATACTTATATAGATATACGTATATAAATTGTAAGAAAAGTCATATATCGGGAGCTTTTTTATTTGTTCGGGGTTTATCACCCCCGGAAAAGTATCTATACTCTCTCTCTATCCCTATCCCACGCGTTACTATTTTCTTTTTTTCTGTATACTTGCGAGAAAATGAGATTGTCAATCAACTTTAGTACTTATGCGTTTTTGCATTTCCAATGACTGTATTATATATATAAACGAGGTAGATATTTTTATATATATAATAATCATTTATTAATTTATAATTAAGACTCGGCTGCAGTTGATAACATACAATACTCTGTCCTTTCCACTTTTATTTTTTAATTTTAGGGACTTATAGATCGTATACTCTTATATTCCGCGCATCGTTTGTGTGAGTGTACAAGAGCGCAATTTAACAGTATATAATAAGAGAATGCCAATAAAATACCATGAATTTTCATACAAATACAACTAATATATATATATAAAGAGCCCGACTCACGAAGCGCGAAATGCATGTTATATATGTTGGAAATGGAAGAATCGACATTACATTTTGTACCTTTTCAAGGGGAGGACAAGATTTAACGTCCGAATATATATTTTCTCCAAATCTGCCTGCAATGAAGAGCAGAAGTAGCTATACATTAACAAGATTTAAACTTTAAAATACGCAAAATTTTTCTCAACTAATCCACAAATCATTCTTTCAAATAAATTATATCTACAAATATGCATTAGATAAATTCACATGGATGTCTTTATATTTTACTATTCTGATTCATTTTTGATAATGGCAAATTCTGTTTATGCAAATTAACATTTCGTGTAGTTCGATGGAAACGTTCAATAATCCACAAAAAATGTAAAAATTGCAGATTTTTATTTCTACAATATTAGCGTTTTACAATATTACGCTGTAATTTTAGTCTCCCAATTTGATGTGCGGAGATTACCCTTGTTTTTCTAATTCAAACGCAAAAGACAAAGAAGCTAACAAATTTGAGAATCATCTTATTGCGTTGTATTGCCAAGTATGTTGGTAATTATTCTCTCCGTTTTACTATTGTCATCAATATTATATAAACAACTAACGCACTTCATGCCATAATCCATTTCTATTGTCCTCTAACGCCTACTTAAATTTATATATTTTTTAATGCAACAAAGATTACTATCGCTCTGAATAATAAACAATGAATAGCAAATCTTAAAAAATAATCAAGTTTAAATCTAATTTAAAACGATCAGTCTAGAAATAAAATAAACTGTGTTCTGACTGCTCGTATTAAACGCACGATTTATAAAAAAACATTTGTTGGAATTACAATCTTAGAAGAGACCAACCTTTTTCCTTTTTTTTTTTAAAGAATAAATAATACTATATAAAAAAGATCATTGATAATAACGATTATTTTGAATTTTAACGCAAACTTATTCAAGTTCAAAAAATCTCAACAGGTACATTCTTAATATAGACAACCTCCTACACATATAGTGTATTATAAAGGATATTACAAAATTGTAACATTATCGTAATCTCGCCTACTTATTGACAAAGTATATAGTAATAAGATATACTCCCTTAGGAACATGGATTCTTATATTATATTTTAACAATTATTTTATTCTTATATTATTAACGATTATTCCGCAAAGTTAAGTATATTCGATAAAGCTCATTAAATTCGTATTAAATCTTACAGAATTAAATCATCGAAATAGTGAAACGACCTTGGCTTATAGACGGAGATAAGAATATATGTTACACAATCGTTATAGATGTAAATAACTAAGTCCGTAAAATTGAAAACGGGGGAGGTCCCGTCTGTCTCATCATCATTGCAAAACCACTCAGTCCTTCATCGCCCGGTTGCTGATCATTCTGATTATTTTGCGAAATATTTAAATGCTTGCCTCGACCGCTATTGTGACTTTGCAAATGTTTCTTCAAATGATCCTTCCTATAGAAAGCTTTGCCGCACTCGGTACAAATTTGATTCTTGCTACCTGAATGAGTGATCATGTGACGCGCCAAGTGCTCGTTACGTTTAAACGCTTTACAACACATGCTACATTGATAAGGCCTATCCTTATTATGACCTTGCTTGTGACGATCCAAGTGCTCCTTCCGTTTCAAGCTTGCCCCACAAATATCACAAATATGTGGCCTCTGTTTATGGTCTTCCAGATGTTCGTGGAGCGCCTCCCGATCATCGAATCTATACGCGCACTCGGGACAATGATAAATCAACATACCTGGCAAACAAAAATATTATACATTACTCAAGATTGTCAATAATATAATCAAATAAAGGTTTTTTCTTGCAACAAATATATTTTATATATAATTGTGTGATACATAAACATATATCACACAATTATAACAAAAAATATGCACAAAATTGTATTTGATACAAAATATGAAGAAATTTACCATTAATATGCTGCGGTTCAATCTCAAATTCAATTTTTGGCCTCACTGCTTGACAGCTATGCGTAGAATTATTACTGCTGTCCTCGTATTTAGGTACATATGGCAAACCTAATGTACTGGAGCAACGTGCCAGGTATTCGGAAGTGAGTCTAAAATCAATCTGCAGAGGATCTGTCATAGTCGCAGCATCAACTTTCTGCACTGTCTGTGTGCCTGATGACTGCTGTGAGATTGGTGGACAGTGCTCCTTGGTGCTACACAAGTTGTTCTCATTTCTGTTCTCGTCAGTCTGTTGAAAGTGCTGCGGTGGATGGCCAGAGTAAGCATACCCAGTCATGTTAGGTCGAGTAGGATGCTGATGAGCATGAGTGTTTGGGGAATATTTCACGTTACGCGAGTCATAAGCCATGATATTACTCAACAGCTGTTGAAGAGAGAGAGATAGGCCCTGATATATATCTGTTACAAAATTTTAACTCTAATCACAATGACATGTACTATGTCTGTGATATCCGTAGTGTCTATAATATCCGCACGATCGCCTGAGAAAAGAAGAGAGAGGAGTTAAAAGGGTCAAACTCATCATGTACCATTTTGGGGGGAAAAAAATATCGCCTTACCATACAAGGAATATCATTGTAGAGGAAAAAGTGATCACTGCATCCTGCTGCGTCGTTTCTATCACGCTCATCTCGTCGCTCCTAGGACAAAGCAAATTTATCGCTCTCGGAGAAGTGTGGTCCCTCCGATTGGACGATGTTTCTTATCTCCGATTACGCTTCATGCCGGATGATCTTCTTGATTATGTGCGCTGATGATACGTCTGCGAAAAAGAAGCGGTATATTTAACAGAAACAGGGGATTGAAGGAGCAAATTACATTGATGATGATCCGTTATGAATAAGAGAACGAGATTATCTTCGAATATGTCAACTACGAGATTCCTCTACCCTCTCACCTTCATACTAATCCCGCGATACGTATGGACCAGACGTTGCGAGCCTATCCGTTTGTATCGGTATGCCGGCCATCTTTACGCATCAGCTGCGCTGCACTGTGCTGCAGCTGCGCGAGGTAACCGAAGCGCGCGAACGAGGCTTGAGCTATCGTGGAAATGTAAGAAGATTAAAATATATATTATGGGTATATATAATCAGTGTTTGCTGTTATCTAAATGTAATTATATAGATGATCATCTAGATGAAACTTTGGCGTCATCTTATCTTTATGTAGATAATAAAAATATGTATTATCAATATCTGTGTGCATATATCTTTGATGAAAAAAAGTATTATCTTATTATTACATAAAATGAATGAATAATATATAATGAATATAACGAATAATATAATGTTATACTAAAATTATCTAGAATAATTTTCAGATAATTTATTTGGTTTAGAATCAATAGCACTTAAAAATACTTAATAAATATAACAGAACTTATAAGCAGTAAAGCGATAAAAATTTATAAATAAAAATATGAATATATACATATATATTTTTATATCTTTTTTTATAATTTACACTTTTTTATAATTGTGTTTACATATAAGCAGTCTTAAAAATTATTATCTAGAAAATTATCCAGATGAATCGCCATATAATTTGATCTTTTATCTATATATATTTAAAACATTCATCTTTATCTTCTCTAAGATGAATTTACATATATTTCTATCTCATATCTTTATCTAGCTAATTTTAATCATCTAAGCACAACATTGCTTATATAAATATATATATGTAATACATATTAAGACCAAAAATTGAATTTGAGATCGAACTGCAGCATATTAATGCGGTGAGTTTAATTATTATTTTGTATATAATAATTATATATGTAATGAAAATATATTTGCGTTATATAAACCTTATTTTTACTTGATTATTGATAATCTTGTATATTTTAGTAAACAAATTGTTTTTCTTTTTATTTAATATTTTATTATACACAGAGAGAATTTTCTCTTAGAATTTATCCTGGAAATTATGGTAATCGTGGGACAATAAATGGTATTGGAAAAATTTTATAAATTTCTCTAATTAATATTTACTTACTACAAAAAATATTAATATCTATTATATATATACATACATAGTAAAAATTATTCGAACATATTTTATATCTTATTGTGGTAGATATTAATATTTTTTATTTATAGTAAATATTAATCAGAGAAACTTTTATAAAATTCTTCCAATACCATATATTTTGTCCTATGATTACCATGATGTCAGAAAAAATTCTCTATATGTATTTTATTTAATTCTTTATTTATTATTTTATTTTATTTGTGATATTTTTATTAAAATTAAAAAAAAGATATATATATATATATATATATATATATATATATATATATACACATGTAACAATAAAATACACTTGGTGGTAGTAATATATAAAAAATCACAGAAAGAAAAATTAAAACAAATATTCACAGAAAGATATTCTCCGTTCTATTATCATTATTTAAATTACATATAATTTATTAAAGAAATAAAAAAAATTTTTCGAATTTAAAAAACTTTGATACAAAAGTCGCCTTATAAACTATTATAATACCGAATGTACCAACTAATCAAATTTATATTGTCTGATAAAGTACAGCATACACAAACACACGTCATTTAATTGCTAAAAAGTCAGAGTATATCGATCAGGCGATCTATGTCAATTTTAATATCTCTTCTCTCTCTCTCTCTTATCTTATTTCGTTACTTTCTCTTAATTAGAGGAGAAATTGTACATGTCGCGTTCTCATTAATAATAATCTAATTTATATATAAGAAAGCATTTCCTTGCGTTCTTTTCTGAATCACGATTTACGTCAGCTCCGATCTAAATTATTTGATCCACGCACTCTTATTTCAATTCCGTTCTGCGCAAAAAATAAAGCAGGCATTATTATACACAATTAATTAAATATTATTAAAATTATTTGTGATGTACGTACACGAACGTATTTTTACGCACATCTTTATCCAAATTTAGACAGACATAGCATAAATTATTGCTCATCATACGATTTTATTTGTCGGTCGGAGGGAACGACGGATGTCCCCTCGAGGAAACTTTGGCGAGAGAGTTTTCCATTCTGCTGATCAACTTCTGGAAGGTGTTCCTCTTGAACCCGCCATTCCCTTCCGAGGAATCGACGTCGATCTCGTCGCACTCGTTCGCACCTCCTCGTCTATTATTCGTCTCAATGGAATCGTTTCCTCGCGACTTTCTGTTAATTGCGGCGAATTTCCGATTCCACGATCTCTTATCGGAACTGATCGTCGACCTCGTCGCAGCGTCCTCGTCCCTTTTCTCGTTAATGTCCTTCAGTCGCGCCGTGAAATCCTTCCATAGCGCTATATCGTCGTACAGGTCTTCTTCGTTCCCCTGCTGATTCTCCGCAAAATCGCGAACGCACAGGTCGCTCCTCGGCGACTGATAGTGCTCGATCTCTTCCCGGGAAGGGTCGTTGTCTACTTTTTGTTCCGTCTTCCCGTTACCCGGAGTTTCCCTCGTTTTTACACCCGACTTCTGCGTCGACTGCAAGCTCGTTTGCTATTTAAAAAGAATTCTGGTTAAATGTTACTCAATTAACTGTCGTTATAATATTAATTATATAATATATATAATATAATATAATAATAAATTATATAAAATATAAATATATATTATAAATAAATAAATATATATATATGTATATATATAATAATTATATAATATTTATATAATATATATTATAATTAAAATATAAATATAAATAAATATAAAATATATATATTAAGTAGAGAAGGGAAAATAATACTTGATGTTTGTGTTGTTCTCGACAGGCGTTGACGTCATCGTACAAGTCTTCGGCTTGATCGACCTGACCGTTTGGGATTGTCGACTTCGTATAAACTGGCCTAGGCGGGGGAGGACAATTGTATTCCGACAATTCTTTCTCCTCGTCCGCTAAAGATTCGCGATTCACTATTACATCGGACGCGTCGTCGTAAATAGATAATATCTCTTCCTTGGTTGAGGACGGTGGTGGACTCGACGAAGTTTTACCCTTATATCTCTTGTCCGATTTGCCGGGCGATTCCTTTCTACTCAGAACTCTTTCGAGGAAGGATTTCTTCTGCGGAGACTTGCTCGGATCCTTCGCACGATCTTTGGTGAGTTTCCCGTTTTGAAGCAAATTCTACGTCGAAATAATGAAAGAAAAATTATCGTCAATTTTTGGAATATAACTATATTTGCGATTTCGTTGAAAAAAACATTTCAAAATCATTTTTCGTGATTGGAGATGTAAATTGTTTGATAGAAAGAAAAAAGAATTTGTGTTAGCTTCGCGATTTGAGTAGTAAACAATTTTTAATAACTATAATATAAATAAAATAACAAAATGATAAAATTGCTTCGCGTTTGCAAATGGCATCAAGATATTAATTAACGAACGGTATTAATTGTAATTACTAAAGCTATAGCTTTATAATAGAAATATGATAGAATAAAATTGTATAATATATTATACAGCATACAAAATATATAATAATAATATATATATAATATTTGATATATAAAATATATAATATAATATATAATTTATATAATACAATATATAATATAAATAATATTTATAATATAAATATAATCAATACAATTAATATTATAATGATAATAAGATATAATTGAGGAATGTAGGGACTCACTTCCACGTCGTCGTAAAACTCTTCCTGTTTTCTCTTCCCCATCCGGACGAGGATCATGGTTCTGCCATTCGCTGTTCGCTGTGGCGTTAATTCGCAAAGCGATATCATCGTACGTCTCCTCAGACGGTTTCGCGTCGCCTTCCTCCCTCGTCTGACCTTCGTTATTACCTTCCTCCGGTGCGCGAACGTCGTCGTAGGCGACGACAGTCTCGCGCTTCTTATCGCCTCGTTGTTTCCTCGATAGCATCATATTCTGATAACACGTCCCGTTTTTCAGATCCTCGATCTTGTGATAAATGTCATCCTCGTCCTCGTCGTCCTCAATGACCGCTTTGTAGCAGGATATCGCGTCGTCGGGAGGTAAAGAGGGCAATCTTCGCGGAATCCGGGCTGGTAAGGGAGGCGGATTTCCTCCTGAATCCCTTTTTTGCTCTTGCACCTCTTCGCCCTTGTTGCTCGCCGATTCGTCCTTGGCTATTGGGCTGTCAAGGTCATCCAAGGTCGAATCTTTCGCGTCTCTATCTGTCGAGGATTTGACGACGGGATTCGTTCGTCGCTTCTTCCCGCGACCTTCAGACTTGACTTTCGCGCTCCTCGCAGCCGGATTGCCACCCATCTCGCAGATCTTCGCTATCCACTGTTCCATGTCCTTGGGCGTCCTTGCGATGAAACGTAAGGTCTCGTTGCCCGGACGGTATATCTCAAAGGCGGACTCGCTCTTCTGTCGATCGCGGGGGATCAGATTCGGCGCCGGTCGGGCCATGTATCCGCGAATTGGATGGATTCCGTGAGGCTGATTGTGCCGTTCGTTGCGATAGATGAGGAGATGCGAGCCGATGAGGGCGACCCAGCAGGTACGACCTTCCGGCAGGAACAGCTTCTTTCCCTCTTTCTTGAAGAGCGGACCGCATTTGTGGCATTTGCTCCTGATCTGCGCCGCCGAGAGCTTTTTGTAGATCCTGAGCAACATTCGACCTTCCTCAGTCTCGTCGTCGTTCTGCTCTGAACGATCGTTCGCGACACCTTGAGCCTCGTTCTCGAAGGTCTCGTAGTAATCCTGATGATGACTCTGTCTCTTAGACCCTTCCATCCCTACGTATTCCTCCGTGTCGGTCTCGTTCTTTCTCAGCAACAGGCTCTTCAGACCCGAGTTCATATCCAGATAAGGTTCCGGGGATCCTCGAGGTACCCTTGTAAGGCTTAACGTGTCCTTGGAACGCGTCAGTAGCTTCTCCCGTAGGTTCTCCAGGGTAAGAGAAAGCTGCACGTCGCGAAGGCATTCCAGAAACTCTATCACTTCTGTCGAGACAACATATGTTGGAAGAATGAAAGTTGGAAATTTGTACAAATACGAATTTGAAATGAAGAGAAGAATCAACAATCTTTTATAACATTTCCATTTTGTTAAGATAAAGTTTCTTTTATTGAAATACATACCCCGTAACAAGTCGCTAATGTTTGTAATGTCGATTTCCATGTTGCTGATGTATCGCGACATCCCGTCACTTCAGAGCAAAAATTGCGGTTACTTGGACGAGTTTTAAACTTTCCATTGGAAGAATCTACGACGGTGATGAAAGTACGATCGATTTATCTATCATTTTTCCTCATTTTAGAATCTTATAGTACATATATAGTTGCTCGATATCTGTGATTGACGGTTTTATCTTCTGTATTTCGTGATACAGGACATCCTTACAGGATGTATAGCAAGATATGGTCACTGTAGATAATGCTTTATCAAACATTCAAATGCTGCTCACGTTCTTAAAATAATAATAGCGTCTCATATATTTTTTACACGATGACAGGAATATTTTGCTGTAAAATAATTTGACTCGGCTCTTTTTTTCTGTAAATTCAACACTGAATTTTTATTTTATGAAGAAAGGGATATTTTTACGAACGTGATGAAAAGAGACTAGACACGTTTAGAAATGCGAAGAAGGTGTATATATATATACCATATAAGATGATCTACTTGATACCGTGCTAAATACCCGGCATAATCAACACCCAGCGTCATCGGAGTTACTTCGATCGAGTTATTGCCGTCTACTCGGGCAAAGAATTCCTCGGCCGATGACGCGTTGTTTGCCGCGGAATTTTATTAACTCGACGTAACAATTGAAGGCATTTGTCCGCCTTAAATTACTCGTCTGCATTCATGAAACTTACTTTCCTGCACTACCTCTCCAATCTTTTGTAATCCTTTATAATTTCGGATGAAGAAACTTAATCCTCAAGGTTTCCCAACAGCACATCATATCCGAAAGAAGTTTAAAGGATATCCCGAGGACATCCGAACATCCTCAAATACACATATCCGAAAGACATTCAGAGGATATTCTGAGAATATCAAACATCTTCAAGCACATATATCCTAAAGACGTTCAGATGATATCCTGAGGACGTCCGAACATCCTCTGGATGTTCTCTGCTGTTAAGCACACATATCCGAAAGACATTCAGAGGATAATCCAAACATCCTCTAAATGATCTCTGCTGTGAAGCCTCTGAGGACATCCAGAGGATGTTCAGATATGCAATCTTCAATGGATTCGACCTTCAAACGTCAAACTTTTAACTGATGAAAGTACGTCTACTCTGTTGCAGCAGAATTACGCACATCCCGAGGAAACTTGCGGAAAAAGAGTGAAGAAATATACCTGTCAGATAATTTCGAGCTGGTTATCGAGAGTTTGGAGGCTTAAAGATGAGAGGAAAAGTGGAACGAGCCGAACGACCGAGCGACCAGAGAGAGAGAGAGACTGTCTGGTCGCGTTAGAATTCAATTAACGCGACGACGTGACACGTGCAAGCGTCATAAGGCGACTCCCGCCGAGCCGAGACGTTCGCTCATGTCAGCCTCGTCCTCGCCCTCCGCGTTGACACTCTTCTCCTACACGCGCCTCTCCTCTCTTTCACGATCTGACTCATTCATTCGTGTCTCTCTCCCATCTCTCTCCTGTCATTTACGCCGTCGAGTGTCTTCGTATGCCCTCTCGTTTAAAAAAAACAGGCTCAATTAATCGTTTCTGTCTGATGAAACAAATAAGATTGGGCCCTTTCTCTCCCTCCACCTTTAGTGATAATACTCTGTCTTATTGGGTTTCACAAGATGAGCCGAGAATGAGGAAAATCATTACATTTAAAGAAAATCGATTTCCGCATCGTAGGCAGATAGAAAAAAATATATAATGCGTATGTTGTATAAATTATTCTAGATAAATATAGACGTGCGTATAACTTTTAATAGCGCAATCGAGATATCTCACGTAATGCAGACTTTGCAAATTTTTATTCAACGTGAGATATCAGAGAAATTGAAAAATAACATCATTGTAAAAATCTAAATAATTTTATTTTATATTAATTTTCAACAGAAATAGATTACTAATGTTATTTGTTGTTTCCCAATGTATCAATAAAATTGACCAAGAGATTATTTTCGAAACAATTTTAGACTACTTTATATTATAGTCTTCAAAAAAAAATCGCATTATATTTTTCTCAGATGCGATATAAATAATTCAAATTACTCTACATTAAAAATAATTAAATTTTTTGTTGCATAGGCGCACACATAAATTAAATAATTTTTATAGGAAATCATATGTATATATGATTATTTATTGTCTCTAGTGCATTTCTTAAAGAACTTTACCGCAAATCTTCTTCAACGGTTTGACGTAAACATTGGACGAGATTTCCGACATTTCTGACCACTCATCAGCCTTGGCTTGCTCCACTTCCTCATCGACCTTCTTGTACATTGCAGTGCATATATCCTAGCACGCATGCAACGTATAATTAAAGGAGACAGTTGTCATTTTGTTATGCGTCGCAATTAAAATTCTAATACTTTAATTTTTATCCATTTTTAATAATTTTATAATGTTCTTTTTATTCGAATTATAAATTTAATTACTTCAAGATAGACATTTCGATAATTAGATCAGAATTACCTCGACGTCTTCTCGGTCACAAGTCCCTTTCCTACGACGAGCTTGTTAAGCAACATGATTGGATCTTGTTCGCTTTGTATGTATGTTGTATAGTTTTGAATTTATCTCTGGTGCGATATGAGTATCCAGGATTGCTCATATACTGTGTCCGAAGCCGTGATATCTGTACTCCGTAATGTCCTGCTGAGTTAAGACTGTCCTGACACCCACCGCTGTTGTTTCCTACAAAATATTAATATATAATAATATAAAAAAATATTAATTGAAGGTATGTTGAAAAGTTATTATATACTTTGTTGTAGCAGAATTACATCCTGAGGAAACTCGCAAAAAAGAGTGAAGAAAGAGAGAGAAAGCTACAGTACCTGTCAGAGAATTTCGAGCTGGTTATCGAGAGTTGATGGGTCTGCTGCGAATTAAAAGATGAGAAGAAAGTGGAATAAAGAACGACCGAACTATCCGATATCTCGTTCAGAGCTACTAGAGAGAGGAAGACTGTTTCTCGTCTCAGAATTCTTTAGAATTCAATTAACGCGACGACGTGATACGTGCAAATGACATAAACCGACTCTCGCCTAGTGCTTTCGCCGCGAATCGAGATGGTCGCTTCAGCCTCGTCCTCCGCCTTCCGCGCTCCTCTTCTCTCTTTCACAATCGAACTCATTTATTCGTGTTTCTTATCTCTCCTACCATTTCCTGCATCTTATTCAAGTCCTCTCATTTAAAAAAAGTTATCGCTTAATTGATCGTTTCTATCGAATGGAATCAATAAAAAATTAGATTACTCTTCTCCCTTCACTTTACTAAGTTTTATAAGATGACCTGAGAATGAGGAAAAAATTCGTTGTGTTTATTGAAAATTGATTTTTACATCGCAGGTGGGTGGAAAAAAAATATTGCTTATGTTGTATATTGTATTCTACTACAGATAAATATAGATGCGTCTATAGCATTCAATGTTGCAATCGAGAGATATCTCAAGTAATGACTCAACATTAGATATCTGAGAAATGAAAAGCATCATTGTAAAAGTCTGATTTTATTTTATATATTAATTTTCAACAGAAATAAATTACCAATGTTATTGGTTGTTTCTGAATGTATCAAAATGTCCAAGAGATTGTTTTCGAAACAGTTTTAGACTACTTTATATTATACTCTTTCAAAAAGAACCGCATTATATTTTTGTAAGACGCGATATACATTTTTATCTAAAGTACGAATAAATAATTTAAATCACTCTACGTTGTAAAAAATTAAAATTCTTGCGCACAGGAGGACACGCAGGAGGCAGGATTAATAAATAATTTTCGATGAGAAAATTATCTGTACACTGATTATTGTCTCTAGTGCGTTTCCCAGGGAACTTTACCGCGAATCTTCTCCAACGGTTTGACGTAAACATTAGACGAAATTTCCGACATTTCTGGCCACTCATCAGCTTTGGCTTGTTCCACTTCCTCATCGACCTTCTTATACATTGCAGTGCGTATATCCTAGCACGCATGCAACGTATAATTAAAGGGAATAGTTGTCATTTCGTTGTGCGTCGCAATTAAAATTTTAATACTAAAATTTTCCCCTGCTTTTAATAATTTTATAATATCCTTTTTTCTCGGTATCTTAATTATTTCAAGATAAACATTTCGATTATAATTAAAAGAAAATTACCTCGACATCTTTCTTGGTCATAAGTCCCTTCTCTACGACGAGCTTGTTAAACAACATAATTGGATCTTGTTCGCTTTGTACACTTTTGATTTCTTCTCTGGTGCGATACGAGTATCCGGGATCGCTCATACTGTGTCCGAAGTAACGATAAGTTACCATCTCTATTACGATTGGTCCGTTTCTAAGCGCAAAATCTCTGCTGAAACGCACAGCTTCTCGCACATCCACGACCTTCATTCCATCAGCCTATGTCAAATTATACATTCAGTTATACTAAATAATGTAATAAGTATATATATGTATATAGAAATTAAATTAGATATATATAAGATATACATATTTATATATCTATATTATATATTTCATTATATATATATATATATATATATATATATATATATATATAATTTAATATTTTATATTATATATTTAATATTATATAATTAATTATTTTATATTAAATAAAATTTAGATTATAATTATAATTATTAAATAGAGAATTTTGAAATAAGAAACCCGTCAGAGTCATCATTGTTAACATCTCTCCTTTATGCAACGAGCAACAAACTAAGCGGTTCACCTTTATTCCAGGTATGAGATCTCCGCGCGTGTACAACTTCGTGTTCGCGGATGCCCGGTGCACGGCCGTGCCCATGCCATAGTGGTTATTCTCGCAGATGTAGACCACCGGCAGATTCCACAGCTTCGCCATGTTCCAAGCTTCGTGGAGTTGGCCCTGCGAAGCCGCACCGTCGCCGTACAACGTAAAAGCCACGCCGCCTGTGCCGTTGTATTTGTGGGCCAGAGCCATACCGGTGCCGATCGGTACCTGGATCGCGAAAGCAGACGCTAGAGTTCCAGGAGTTGGAGACATTATTCATCAGGAGGCGAGGACCCCAAGTAGAAAAGTCAAAATAATATGTCAGTTTGATGTCATATTGATCAAATTTGGACTCCAGATTTGCTTCCCTGTTCTACTTGGCACCATTTGTGGTTTACCTGTCCGCCAACGATACCGTCGCCGCCGTAGAATCGCGGCGCATACATGTGCATCGAGCCGCCCTTGCCCTTGGAGGCACCAGTTTTGCGTCCCATAAGTTCCGCGAAAACCGCCCGCGCCGGGATGTCGAAGATGACAGCGAAGCCGTGACACCTGTACGCCGTGATGACGGTGTCCTGCTCGGCAATGGCCATCCTGAGACCCATCACTATAGCTTCCTGCAAAGGTATTCACTTTCTACATATGTGACCTTTAACTTTCTGAATTTTTAGCTTTATATATATTATTTTTATATTTTATAAATATTATATATATTATATATTAATATATATAGCATTCTGGATTTTTAGCTTATTATATATTCTCTATACCTGGCCGGCATATAAGTGTAAGAAACCATTGATGAGTCGCTGTCTGTATAGCTCCGCGGCTTTGTTCTCCATCCGACGTATGTAGTTCATTTTTTTGAGAGCATTCGTGGCATCGTTGATATTTAGGGTCGCTTTTTCGGGCGGACCTTTATCCAGTCGATATAAATCATATTTCTAGAATAAAGACTCGAATTAGAGAAATGCGAAAAAAATAAGAATAGAATACAAGATCGCGTACCGTCTCTAGAACAACTTCTTTGGTGGTATTGCAACGATGCGCCAGCAAGTTGCATCGTATCTTGGGGCGGCAACGAAAAGACTGCGAGAAGCCTAGCCTCGTCCATATCGAGTACATATTTGAAACATTCCTTCCTCGATATTTATTAAAAGTGACAAAATTTCTTCTCACGAATTTATCGAAGTTTCATACGAAGTTAAAAGTTGCTCCGGTCAGTTTCCTCGCATCAACTTCGTTAACTTTGTATACATCGATTCTTATATGACATATAATAATAATATAATTATTGTACACGTGCTTATTTAATTTTTTTCACTGGAAGCTGCATTAATTATTTACTATTTATGACGCGAATAAGAGTTTACTTTACAAAGGACTTGGCGCATCGTATTTTGAATCTCCGCTCTTCTAAAATAACCGCTTTAATTTCGTAATACAATTTTAATAGATCGCATTTATCGCGATTCGATTAATCGTGAAATGACAATCGCGTTGATTTAAATTTAAATAGTCCTTTCGATTCAGATCAATCTTGAATGGACACTCGCAAAAATAGATTATGAGAATATAAAAATAAAGTATTTTAAATCATGTAAAAATAACATTAGATTCATTATTGATATGATAAAAAAGTCAAATCGTTATTATATCATAACTAATAAATTAATGCACGATTTATATTCGTTACTCATAATTGTTATATTACGAAATCAATCAAAACAAGTATGTCAATTATTTCACTGTCGAAGTGAAATCATTTATGCCTTTTTAACAATTTTAATCAATGAGTACTTTTATCATAATTAACCATAATTCCAGAAATAAGTTTCGATTTTATTGCATAAAAATGAATAGAATAAAAATAGAGTAAAAATAAAAAAGAATTATTCGATATTGAACGTATCTAATAAAAGCAAAAAGAGAAAAAAAGATATGCACAGAGATGTGCTGCTATTTATCGAACCAACAGTAAGCGTTCCAATTATGCTTGCTCATGATTGATGAGCAGAGAGCTACAGTCTTTTCTATTTTTTTTTTATTCTAAAATAAAACAAGTCTTATTCTCTTTCCTTACGAGTAAAGCAAAAGCTATGCTATTCTAAATAAACATAGTCGTTCGACAATCGATACAAGTACATGAACATATGCAGATTACACTAAGTAAGATCAATCTAAATCGAATATACATAAAAAGCATAATAATCGGTCGCGTTAATTGGGTAATATATGACAAGTCGCAATTGCACGAATATTCAGAATTGGCATCAATCTTTCAGGATCATCTAAATCAAACTCTGAGTAGACTCGACCGTGAGACTGTCCTGACGTCGACATCGTTTCGACAACGCGATCCTCTTCACGTGAAAGGGATACAGCGGCTTCTGCGTGAACGGATCCGAGCGCGTTGCGCGAAATTCGTTCGAAGATTCTTCCGCATGAACCAGAAATGTCAGCGCGTCCCGCCACCATCGACGAGCGTCCCGTTTTCGTGTCTCGCGAATTTGGGCCGACAACAACTTTTCACCTCTCACAATATATCGGCTGTGACGAGGACACAGTTGACTGTGTTTGCTGGTAGCTCGCGACAGCGAGGAGTGCGTGGGCGCTGCTACGCGATCTATTTCGACCTGAGAGAGTGTCGAGAGACAAATTAGACTCGTTACAGTCGTTTAAGTGAATAATTATAATTCGATATATTTATTACACGTGCAGAGAAGAAATATTAGGACTCGATTTTAAGATATTTCTTCTCTAGACAGCTATTCTGCTACTAACAAATGAACCAGTTATCTTCTGTCTTTGTAATTAAAATGAGGCTTTGGAAAATAATTATAGACATGTCTTAGGATCATTTAAAATTAGTCAGATTAATCATTATTGTTCAAAATCAATTTCAAGCAAACAGTTAGTTTGTACATCTAGCTTTCAACAATGAAGCTTTCCGAATTCTAGTGCTCCTGAGAATTTTTCAGAAAATCTGACTAATTTTAAATGATCCTGAGGTATACTTATAAATCATTTCTCAGTCTCATTTCAATTATGATGGTAGAAGACAACCAGATTACTTGTGAATTTTCATCATCCCTGATTTTTTTTACTCATTTACATTCCTACACCTTTGACAGTTTATTTTAAAAAAACTAATATAAAATAAAAATATTGATAATTTGATAAGAAAGCAAAGTCCTTCTCATAAAAGGCTGATTTTACTAAAAGCTGAGGAAATAGAATTTATGTAAGGATGAGGCAGCACTTGAATGCAACGCTTACTTTGGCACGCTTGAGACCTCGGCGATTCGTTCGCGACGGTTGACGCGTCGCCGCCGACGTTACTTCAGTCCTCTGCTTCGGGGTTCGCTCCTTGTCAGGATCGCCGAATAATCCCTTCGATTCCGCGACCTTGATCATAAAAAGCGAATCGAACTGCATCATCTCCTTTCGTTTTATTACGGCGACGAAGCAGCCTGGATCTAGGGTCCGCTCGCTATCCTCGCCGTAAATTTCGTCGATACTTCCCACTTCGAACAAATCACTGTCGGGGATCTAATGATAATTTTTACCTTTAATAACGAACTATAATCATCACTCTCAAGATTGTACGCGCGTGTTTTTCTTTTTTATAAATAATCTTACGACAATGTCATCAGTCGTCATCAACGATGATCCTCCTTCATCCTCATCCTCCTGCTTGATCGAGAGCGTTTGTTCGTGCTGCATCTGCGAATGATCGTCCTGTTCTTGTCTAGCAGGTTGTCTAATTTTGGAAACTTTTCCGCTACCATCTTTCGATGCAG
Source organism: Nylanderia fulva (assembly GCF_048542155.1). Taxonomy (NCBI): domain Eukaryota; kingdom Metazoa; phylum Arthropoda; class Insecta; order Hymenoptera; family Formicidae; genus Nylanderia; species Nylanderia fulva. The sequence goes on along the minus strand of NW_028190368.1, from coordinate 1,802,880 downwards.
CCTTCCTCTTTGGCTAAAAAAAGAACAAGAAACTATATGAAACGAAATACACATGGAATACTTGAAGAGATACTTTCAACGACCAGCATGCACTGATTGAAAGTGAGTTAGTTTTTTTTTATTGGAAAGTCTTATTACAAGAAAAAGTAGTTTCTAAGAAATACACGCATGTTATACAATCTCACTTACAGGATGCTCGCGAATGTACTTCTCCGTGGCTATTCGATTGGCGTATTCGACAACCTGTCGAATCATCTCCGTAGTTTCGGACGGGAGAATCGTGTGCACCTCGTATATCAGGAACTGTATGTTCGGCCTGGTGAGCGCGTGCTTAAGCGTGGAAAATTGTTCGGCGAGCAGAGCCCGGGGATGCTTCATCTCGCCACCCGTCAGGTCGCTGGTCAACGATTCCAGGAGGCCGATGTCGCCGCCGCGAGCGACAGCGAGGTCGACGATGTCCCGGATGCCGGTGTAGCTGCATGGGGGAGTTGCTAGAACGACAGTCGCTCTTTCCAGCTCGATGGATGTTGGTGGAGATACGTATCTGGAACGAAAGAACTCTTTCAGGATCTTCTACTACTATTCGAACAATATAATCTTCGGGATATCTTCTAAACATTTTCTGGATATGCATGTCATATTTCTTTTGGATATTGTGTGGGATAGTTTTTCTTATGAAAAAAGAAGAAATATTTCTTCTTCTAAGAGAAAGAGAATTACTTTTCGGAGAAAATTTGGCAGTGTTGCAGAGTAACGCCCAGGGTCTCGAGATAAGCCTCGTATTCGCAGCGACGATCCCCGGCGCCAAAGACCAACAGTCTCCCGGCGTCCTCGATGTCAGCCAGGAGTCCCGCCAAGTATCCCGTGTGACGAGGTGCGATTGAGTGCGTGAGGATGACGGGACCACAAAGACGAGCGACGCGGATCGCCTGGGCCAGCGTAGCTGCTCCGAGACACAAGGATCTTTCCTAAACAGATCTCTGCATTTTTTTTATATTCGATATCGGTGAATAAGATAACTCCAAGGTGGAAAATCGGTTTTAGCGCCGATTGAATATATGTATATATATTCACCAGAAAGATAAAGCGATGGCTGTGAACCAGATCGGACACGGCGAGTCTCTCCCGCGCCTTGTCATGCAAATTGATTATCTTCGGGCAAACTGTATCGAAGATGAAGTCGGTCTCCTTGAGCTCCATGGTTCTAATGTCGTCGCAGAATTCGAGCTTCAGCCGCGACATGTCTTTAACAAATTCGTCCTTATCAGCTACTCTCATGGTGTTGATCCATCCGGAAGCGATCGCGCCTTCATCGGACCAGCTGATTCCTTCAGCGGTGCGCAAATGCATTGGAAGAAGCTCGTCTGTATAAATATAGGACAGTTGATACAAGGAAGGGTCAATATATATATATATATATAATTGGCAACACTCTATGTGTAAAACCTTTCTATATTGTACAATAAAGGAACAAGTTTATGCAAATAGAAAATTAGAAATAACCAAGACTGAGCGCTGAACCGCCGATACGAAGACGCGAGATGCTTGCTGCCAGATGTGTCTTTGCCTTCAAAAGAGCGTTTTCGATGTTCTTCAATCCATAAGTCTGCAAAAGTATAGGTATAACTATCGCAATTGTATGTAATACATACAGCAGTCTCTTCTTTTTTTATCGAAGATATAAAATAAACCTTGAATATCCTGTTTCGAATCTCAAGTGCATTTCCATCACGCCGTCGTGCAAATTTTCTTCCCTGCATATCGTACAACAATAACCAGACCACCCTTTCTCGTTGCTTCAGAGCTGAATTTTCATACCAAAATCCAGCGTCTTCGAGAGCACGGTTCAAAATGTTCTTGTCTGTAAAATTTATACAGACAGACATCATATATTAGATATTACATAATGTATCTAAATATGCTATCTCTTCGGGAATATTAAGAAGAATTATAAGATACATGATTATAGACGGAAAAGGGGATTCTTTTCAATCTTGAATAGAGAATAAGATTTTTATTCAAGAAGAGAAAGAGAGAAACACTCTCTTTCTATCAATATATAATATTCGAAAGCTATATCTCACATCTCAAAACGTCGTAGACTAAACCAAAGACGCGTCTCATTTCAGCTTCATTGGCATAACTCGGAGAGGGTCGCGCATTTTGGAGAACCTTGGCGGCGAGGACGATATCATTGACACGCCAACCCGGTTCTACGCAAGCCTCCGTCATCGAACCACCGGATCCCGAGATGGCCTTCAAGGAAGCCACGACGTCCTGACTTTCGTCTCTTCTTCCCTTAGGGAGATGTCCTCCCTCTCTGGGACGCCATTCCCAGTCATCCTGCGAATTCTTGCGGCTCATAGACCGCTTAAGCTCCTCCGTCCTCGAACAAAAACATTCGCGTACTTATGATCCTTTGGCAAATTCAATCTATTATACAGCGAATAGAATTATATTTTGGGAGGTTTTTAAGGTATATGCAATCTTGATTATATGCGATCTCGGGGACTAATATGAGGAATATTCATTCTTTTGGAGATACATACATTTGCGATTACTTCAGACGCGAATATAAAAACGAAAGGATTGCAAGGACATATATATGAAAAATTATTTTAATTAATTAATTAATTAAATGTATGCGATTCACACATCCTTCTATCAACATCCTCGATGACATCGAGCGAAGTGTAACACGAAAAGAATTCGCGAATCAGAGAAATATTCATTTGTCCCAAAACGATTGCGATCAGTTATATTCTTTTACATTGTAATTTACATCACATATCTATCTTATACATATTATATATATATATATATGACAATTATGTATAATAATAATATATAACATATATATATTTTTGTTCACAAAATTATAAAAGCTTATTAATCAGCATCTCAAGTTTCATTTTGCAATTATACTATATTGATTTTATTATGTTATTAATTTTCTATTTTTCTTAGTCTTAATAACATTCTTAAGTAAATACTTGAGCAAGATACTGTAATATTCTGCAATAAATTTACTCATAGTCTCAATATATATAATCTCTATTTAAAATTTAACATAAATTTATTAATACAGTTTTATATCGTTAAATATCGCTGATCTTTTACCTTTTATCTTCGGTTTCAGCATCCTTTTCCCTCTGTAACTCGACGAGGCTGTGATAAACTCGGTGACGCCATTCTTCATTGCTTGGCAATATCAATTTTTCGAGTTCTTTGTCGCGTTCCTCATCGCTGAGAAGACTGAGATTCGGTGTCTGCGTGGAAAGAAGGAGCCGAAATATCTTTGCATAGAGGGTAAATATACTAGTTTTATGCGCATCGACGGTGACCTTGATCTCGACGTCGTCGAAAGATCTTTCCGGTTCCGCTGACGGATCGCCGACTGTCATCGCGCACCCCCAGGAAGCTGTCGCACGACGAGAAACGACTAGTTCTACTTCCAAAATATGTATACAAATAAGGACTTTGGCGAAGATGGAAGGATATGTTTTACACAATTATTGGGTGTCAATCAAAAGGTAAAATCTTCGGAGAGATTAAAACGCGTCTGAGACACGCGACGTCTTCGGGGGTGACTTAATTGTGCCACAGCAGAAGTCGCTCGCTCCTTCTGTGATCGGGCAATCGTCGGGGCGGAGAGTCGAGAGAAGACTGAAGACACCGAGGAGACGAAATCGTGTCGCGCGACATCGCGTGCCTCGGAGGCGTATCCCACGAAATTGCATCTTCGACTCTCATCAGCGACGTCGGATACTTTTTAAGTCAGTATAAGAAGTTATATGCCAAAGCACACTTTTCTGTCTGTCTGTTTGATTAGCGAGCAAACTTTCGCAACTATCGAAGATCAGATAAAATTATGTGCCAAGAGAGATAGTGAAATGAATTTAATGAATACTTAAAAGAGAAACGAGAAACATATATATTAATTATATAATTGAAGGAAATTTGCAATGCGTTTCTTAGAAACGTTGAATGTACATTTAACATATTCTTCTTATACTTCCTTATATATATATTTTACAAAATTTTTCATTAAAACATAAATTGATAAATTGATATGTATACATAATTATTCGAGCTAAATTAAATATTTATATTACCATAGTAAAAAAAGACACATAATTAAAAAAATAGAATATAAAAATGCAAGTAACTTTTTATATTCTATATTCGATAATATTAATTTCATTGTATTTTATATTAATCTTACTTTATATAATTTATATAAATTAAGATTAATAAAATACAATGAATTATTTTATATAAATTATATAAGTCGAATATAATATAAAAATATAAATGTAAATATTTATATAAATTATATAAATTAAAACATATTTATATAAATTATATAAACGAAAACAAAAAGATCACAAGAGAAAGAGAAAGAGAAAAACATGATTTAAATATATGATATGTCATATATATGATTTGATGTTATTACGATCGATACTAAACAAGAAAAGTAAAAATATCTGGGACTCTGAAAGTATTTCTACGTCGGCGTATGCACTATATCGATATGCAGTTGCATTTTACATATTTACTGCAATATCAAGCAATATTCAATGATCCATATTGAATTGCGTTCTCGTGCACAATCACTTTCGTCGAATAAAAAGAAAGACAATAGATAGACAGCTGTCACGTACGTAGCCGATCGATCATCTTGGAATGACGGCGGCAGGTACGATCGTGTTGACACAATTCCATAAGCAGTCAACACTGACGTTACATTCACACATTAACGTCGAATCTATCTATCTAATATTTTTTCAAGTTACTCTCTATCTCATTATATAATTATTTGTATATACATCAATTTTTTACAGTAATTCTTTTCCATCCTGTATATGATGAAAAATACAATTTATTGTATTTCAGACATTAATCATACGCAGCTGTTTCTTCATAGCAGAATAGATTTGTATATACGAGAAAATATATAATAGTTAATATATTTATTAACGAAAATATATTCACAGGTTTATACAAAAACATTGATATAGAGTTAAAACTATTGTATAAATAAATATTATCTATAAAATATATATTATAACATGTATATATGTATATATATAAAGGCACATTATTTAAAATTTTTAATGTGTATGTTTTGTTTTACCTTTATCTTTTTACTTATGTAGCTCCATCTTTTTGCTTATTTAGTTAAAACAAATATATTTACATGTATTTATGTTTTGAAGAGAAGAGAAGATAAGAAAATAACGTGATAAAATGTAAAAAGCATCATTAAAAAACTAATTATTAAACACGATAGAACTAACTCTTTAATGGCAGTCACGTCGTAATTGTTAGCATAATTATATTATCAATCTTAATAAGATATTGATTGTTCATAATGTCAGATCAAATGCACACATACCTTTTATTAATTTATCCCCTTATATTTTGTGAATAGATTATATAAAACGCGAAGGGTAGACTTCAGATCCAAATTTACGATATCTGTAAGAGAAGCACAATTTAAAAATTCAAAAAAATATCAACAAGAAAACTTTCTTGTTATTTGTATAGTTAAAATAGAAATAAAATACAAACCTTCAGGACGAGCTTTGGGTTTTGGTAGCCCAATGTCTCGCATAATATCAAATGCAAATGAAACATTATGAACTTTCTGGTCAATGGTTTTTGGTGTCAAATGAAAGCTACCTAATGGGACAAAAAAGCCTTCCAAGAGACCAAGCAGCAAAGTCAGGAAAACACCATCGTGGAATTGAGTATCCAGGTCAGTCACTTCCAAATGTACTTTGCTCAAGTGTTTATTTACGAATGTTACCAAAGACTAAAAAAAAATAGAAGATTAACAACAACAAAATCAATATAATTGTAAAAAAATAAAAATCGTGAAACATGAAAACTAATCGATAAACTTACTTTCTTCACAACAGCTAATTTATCGGGTGCGTGATCGAAAAGAGTATCGAATGCGTCGCGCTCGCAACGCATACCCAAATCGTCATATGTCGTCGTTAGTTCTTCTCTCACCGTCCTGTGTATGAGCTGACCATCTTTCTTACGCACCACAACCACTTGAGCGGTGACTCTTTCCGGGAGTCTAACGGGAGCGCGAAACAGTCGAGCTAGGCTAACTAGCAGATGCAAAATTGCGACAACGTTTTTCGAATGTACAGATTCGACGCTCCATTTGTAAGGCGGATATCGACCCAATACTCGATTAGCGGCAGACAAGACAACAGTGAGTTTTTGCTTCTGTCCTTCCTCGGATTGAGTTACTTCGGGTACATCCAGTTTCTCTCCAGTCAATTTTTCTAAGATAAATTTTTTACAAATAAATAAAAATTTTGATTGCTTTTATTCTGTCACAGACAAAGTCAAAATAACTCTTCTATAATCTTTCTACATTTTAAATTATAAACATTTGTTTACCTAAAAGTTTCTGTAGCACTTGTCCATCATAAAGATCTTCGAGAATATCTTTAACAATAATTCGCTGATCAGCCAATTCGTCATTGATCCATTCAATTAAAACAGATATCAATTCCTGCAGTTTGGGATCTTCCAAAGATTTTGGTTCTATCATGGAACGTTCTTCATTCTCATCAAGAGCATATTCCTCTGGTGGCATATCAGGGTTGGCAGCATATCCAGGTGAATCGATAGCATATTTCCCTTCTTCCTGGACCTCTTGTACTAAAAATGTCATATTTTTATTATATTAGAGTATTTCTTAGTCTCAAATATTATTATATTTAAAATAATTTAATAAAATTTCATCACAATATATCAGAATTAAATTTCTAATAGAAGTATCAGTTTAAGAAAATGCACATTAAAATGGAAAAAGTTTATTGTTTACAAATAGATAGAATTCATAAAATAACACGTCTCTTGTACTAAAAATGTCATATTTTTATTATATTGAAGTATTTCTTAATCTCAAATATTTTTAAAATAGTTGAATAAAATTCCATCACAATATATCAGAATTAAATCTCTAATAGAAGTTTCAGTTTAAAAAAATGCGCATTAAAATGGAAAAAGTTTATTGTTTACAAATAGATTGAATTCATAAAATCGTCTCGCTCCATATAAGGAAATATACGTTTCGTTGATCAGTGACGTAACCAAGTTTGCGAGAAAATTTCAAATAACTCGAAATAAATATGAAAATTAGACGGTACCTTCCTTAATGCGTTTCTTGCGCCCAAGTGTTCCGATTTTATCCCAAAAGCTCTCCTCCTTATCATCCTTCTTCGCGATCGGAGTCCGTGGTGACTTGGGCCGAGGAGACGCCATTATTGAGGGACTCTTGTCTATCTAACCTAGAATTAATATATGTCCTTTTTCAATACAGGATAATTCATAAAAAATCTGCATCGCTTTACGTGAATTTAAAAAAATTTCTTTACGATTTTTTAATAAAGCTTACAAATAGATATAGATGATAAAAGAATTTTGCACACAAATTCAAGTATTGACACAAATGTCAAAAAATGCAAGTTTGAGAAAATTGATTTTAAATTTATCATAAATTATATTTAATTTTTTACACACAAAATAATGTAGTAAAATATATACCAGCTTTAATGATAAATATTAATTAATTTATCAAGTAAATTATATTAATTCAAAATCGGACAAAAATGTGTTTTTGCAATCACAAACTTTTGAAAAGTATGATACACTTGTCATGAATCATCTTGTATGTCGAATTAAAGTGTATGGAGAATACATCATTTCTTAAAATAAAACTGTAGTATGTAATGTAAATGCAAACCTTATTTAGATGCCATTATCACATTAATTAATGACAATTTTATGCAAAAACTTACAGAACTCACAACGAATTTTGTGTTCACGATTATTATTATTTTTCTTTTTTATTATAATGCACTTACGGTTGATTTCCTGTATTCTAGATTTTCCTCTATCCTTAATCAGCTGTTTCTTTCTCCTCCCACTTTTGACATTTAACCACGTGACGTAAACACGTGGTTTTCATCTCACTTACCTGTATAAAAAAATACAACACATCTCCATAATTCAATTATATTTTAGAAATGAACTGCTTTGTGTGCCTTTTCCGGATTATTCGTAAAGTATGAGAAAATAAATAAATTAACCAAGTCGTGCATCGAAAATATTTCTGAGATCGCGAATCCAAAATTCACGATCAGCTGATCACGCTGCGGACTATGAGCTTCTTGTTTAATTTAGTGAAAAACGCATTTCTCGGAATGTTGCAATTATTATGGTTCGGCAAACGTAAGATATCGAGTTCTCTGAGCATATATATTAAAACAAATACCGGGAGCACACTCTCTGTCGAATTAGACCCAAAATGGGATATAAAGAACTTGAAGGAAATTGTTGCGCCTCGGATGGGAATGGCACCTGAAGACATAAAGATTATATTTGCAGGTAAAGAACTGCATAATTCGACTATAATAGAGGTGAGCTTATTTGTATACATATACACATGCAAAAGTATTTTTCTACATTTGTGTATCTAATTACAATATTATAATGTTACAGGAATGCGATTTAGGTCAACAAAGTATCTTACATGCAGTGCGTACACCTCATAGAATGCTTAATAAAAGGAAGAATGCAAATCCTATAGAGGAATCTATATCTGAGACATCCGACTTGAATGACAGCAGTGGCAGCAAACCTATGAACGAGACACTTATGGATCTACCTTTGGATGAATCGGATCAAAATGTATCCCTGGAAGGTGGCAATGACATATTGATTTATCGTAATAATTAATTCAATTAATAAATGCAAGAGATTAATTCGTTTTCTCTATATTTTCATTGTTGACAGAGCAGCAGGAAAATCGAGCGCATTTTTACGTATATTGTTCAGCGCCGTGTAAAAATGTGAGAGTAGGTAAACTCAGGGTCAAATGTGCGAAATGCGGCAGCGGCGCTGTCACCGTCGACAGAGATCCTCAATGCTGGCCAGATGTATTGCAATCAAAGAGGATAACTGTAAACTGCGAGAGTGATTTTTGTCCTGCAACCTCGAGCGGAGAGGAGACAGAATCTCAAGTTTCTTATGCACATTTTTATTTTAAATGTGCGAATCATCCTAGTCTAGGAGAAAATGATGAAGCCGTACCACTATATCTTGTAAAGCCAAATTTAAGAAATATTCCTTGTCTGGCGTGCACAGATATCAGGTATATAGCTTTATGATAGAATATATGAGAAAAAATTTAATAATTTTTTTAAATTAATACTGTATTTCTTGCTGTAGAGATACTGTATTAGTATTTCCATGTGAAGCTGGTCATGTGACTTGCCTTGATTGCTTTCGTGAATATTGCACGGTACGTTTACACGAAAGAAGATTTGAATTTGATGAGGATTATTATACTTTACCATGTCCAGCTGAGTGTCCTAATTCTTTTATCCGTGAAGTGCATCATTTTCATCTTCTTGGCACAGAACAGGTCTGTAACAGAAAACTATTTTTATAAGCTCACTATTTGATTTTGTAATTTTTCATTTATGTTTTCAATATATATATAGTACGAGAGATATCAGAGATTTAGTACAGAAGAATATGTTTTGCGTATTGGTGGTCTTTTGTGTCCAAGACCAAATTGTGGAATGGGCATTATACCACCATCTATGGAAGATGATGAAGAGTGTCGCAGAATCCAGTGCATTGGTGGATGTGGTGTAAATAACTCTTTATGCAGAAAAAACTTTTATATTTTTTTTATATTTTTTATAAAAATATATCATTTTAATTAACAGTTGTGTAAGTTGTATCAAAAGTAACACATTTCTTTTCTGTGAGTATAATTTCTCTTATCTAAATCTAGATTTTATTAATATTTTTCTTAATTGTAATATTAAACAATTTCTTTAATTATCCACATCATTAATATTTAAAAACTGCAGTTATTTATTTGACTATTCATTATTTGACTATTATTGATCAATCATACTCTGATAAATAATCAGTTCATCATTGTAATTCTTTAATTTAATCTAATTATTTTTTTTCAGTATGTTTTTTGCAGAATTTGTTTACAAGGATATCATGTAGGAGAATGTGAGTCGCAAATGTCAGACACATCTACAAATATCTTTTCTTCTAGACATTATTCAGTCGATCCTCTCAAAGCTAACGAAGTAAGTTAGTAAGTCTATACATTAAAAGCATAGCTTTTTTTAGAAATTAACTTTACTTGTACCTTTTCAGGCTAAATGGGACGAAGCTAGTAAAAAGACTATACAAATATCTACAAAACCTTGCCCGAAATGCAGAACTCCTACTGAAAGAGACGGTATGTCCAAATTAACTTTTAAGAATTAACATTGAGATATAACTGGACTGTAAATACAAGTCTTATCTTATCTGATAAAGTTCAAGTACAACAGACTATATACAACACTCTGGAAATAGTTTTAAAAAATGTATAGATCTTATCAACTTTTTAAAAATATATCAGATATTTCTCATACATATATAAACAAATTGTTTATTTACAGGAGGTTGCATGCACATGGTGTGCACAAGAGCAGGATGTGGTTATCACTGGTGCTGGGTGTGTCAAACGGAATGGACTAGAGAATGTATGGGCAATCATTGGTTTGGATAATACATTGGAAGGAAACTTTGTGTCAGTTTGATCATAACATGTATGATAATTTGAAAGTTATATATACATATACATGAGCATTATTATAAAAAAATTTTCTTATAGGATATATTATATATTTTGCAATAAAAGTAATAAATTATATTATGTATAATATACCCTTTTTTAAATTAATTAAATGTTTTAATTTTAATATACTATTTTTAAATTTATATATATATATATAATATATCATTTTTTAAATTTATATATATAATATACTATTACTTTTAATTTGTATATATATATATATATATAATGTACCATTTTTTAAAAATTTTGCGTAAACATATATATATGAAGTTGATGTTTACATACATATATCCATATCAATGTAACCAATTAGGATGACGTGACTGTTATCAGCGCCACGTGAGTATACATCTTGTTCTTCTTTCGCTTTCATTCGCTTTCTCCCTCTCTCTCTTTTCAACAAAATTTCGAATGTAGAAGAGGCAAGGGGGACGTAGAAATGTCGCAGTTGTCGAAAGCGGCTATAACCTTTCTTTATCAGTGTTGTGATTACTAAGATATCTAAAGATAATATTTAACTTTTTGTGGTAAAGAGACGAGGAAGGATAATTTAGCTTCAATAAAAAAATGGATAAACTCTAGGTCAAATGTATGGCAGATTAAAAAATTAAAAAAGTTGTATTATAATTACTGATTAAAAACGTCAAAAACACGAAACATGTATATGGAAGAAAAATTGTGCGAGCATATTTATTTTTTTGTAACCCGAGAGGAATGATAGAAGAATTTTAAAAAGGCTCATTTTTTTTACATTAGCTGAAACAAATCAAAATGTGGAAACGATCCAAATTGTTGTATGATAGATGCGCGTCGCAGAAGAGCAGAGTCTTTTCTCGCAGTCATAAAACGGCGGAAGTTATTACGAAACTCGCCGGTGCAACATCAGAAGACTCTGAGTATGCACTTCCTAAAGAAGCGCGAGTTGTCATATGTGGAGGTGGAGTTATGGGTGGTGCTGTTGCGTATCACTTATCTCTCATAGGATTGGGACCGGAGACTGTTTTAGTAGAAAGCGGCAGGTGTGAATCATCTCTGTAAAATTAAATTTTATATATCTGAATATCAATATATTTTTTTCTTATTTTTCTGATTTATATGAAAATATATTTATATATATTCTGATATATATAAAAATATATATTTTTATTTTATCTTACACATCTGTATATTTTAGACTAGGAGGTGGAACAACATGGCATGCGTCAGGATTAGTGGGAGCCTTCAAGCCCAGTCTAGCGCAAGTGAAACTTGCTCAAGACAGTATTGCCCTGTACGAGGAATTGGAGAAGAAAGGTCTCTCTACAGGCTGGAAGCAATGTGGCAGTCTTTGTTTGGCAAGGACGAGAGATCGTATGGTCTCATTCAGGAGAATGAAGGCACAATCTGTGTAAATATTTTAATAGATACGATAATTACTACAACTAAACATTTTGGGCCATATTATGAACTTATATCTAAATGTACCTCTAAAGTTAAAAGTACCTCTAACTTTAGAGGTACTTTTAACTTTATTTACCTTTTTAACTTTACATATCTTTAACTTTTATTTTTATATTTTGATTTTTTTTAATATCTTAGGTCACGTGATATCGAGTGTCACTTAGTTTCGCCAGAAGAAATCCAGGATCTATGTCCATTATTACACACTGAAGATCTAGTTGGAGGATTATGGATTCCAAATGATGGGGTTGGTGATCCATATCAAATTTGTTTGACATTGATCGAAGAAGCGCGACAAAAAGGTATTATGCTTGTAAAGTTGAAAAATTAAGATATTTACAAAGACATATTACTATGAGTTTAAATTAAATATTTTTCCATTATAATTAGGTGTCACAGTATTAGAGAATTGTGCAGTTACAAAAGTTATTAATCAGAGTGGCCAAGTAAAAGCAGTGGAAACAACACAGGGTACCATTGCATGCCAACATTTTGTAAACTGTGTTGGATTTTGGGCACGAAATGTGGGTAAATTAAGCGAGCCATATGTAAAGGTCAGTATTTGTGTAATTATATAGAAAAGACCGAAGGAAGATTTTCTCGTTGATGGAAAAATAACGCATTATACTCGCATTTTACATACAGGTACCACTTCATCCAGTAGAACATTATTATTTACACACTCAACCTATTGCTAATTTAGATCCGATGACACCCGTTATACGCGATCTGGACGGATATACCTATTTTCGAGAGAACGACGGACGACTGTTGGCCGGTGGTTTCGAGCCAGTCGCGAAACCAGCGTTCGAGGACGGTGTGATTCCTGGTTAGATGTAAATTTACTTTTTCTGCTACTGAAACAACTAATTATATTGTTTAAATGAATGTTTTGAAAGTAATTTACAAACTTAATTTAGACTTTTTAACAATAAGTATATTTTTAATGTCATCATGAGTACCCGATTAAAAAATTGTGTTATTTATTTTTTTAGAGGGCACAGACAAGCGATTTTTACCAGAAGATTGGGATCACTTTCACATTTTATTGGAACAGATGTTACTTCGAATTCCCAGTTTGGGAAACGCAGTCCTGGAGAGACTCTGCAATGGACCGGAAGCGTTTTCCCCGGATTGCAGATGGATCGTAGGAGAGGCTCCAGAAATACGTAATTATTACATCGCTGCCGGAATGAAAACGGTTAGTTAATTGGCTGATCGTTCACATTGGGTTCCCAGGATTCTTCAAATAATTTAAATATATATATATTTTTTTTTTTTTTTAAGGTCGGAATATCCGCTGCTGGCGGAGTCGGTCGCGCTACGGCGGAACTGATAGTCAACGGATCAACCTCGCTGGATATGTACGAATTGGATGTCTCGCGTTTTCTGGGACTGCATAATAATCGCAAGTTCCTGCGCGATCGGGTGCGAGAGGTCCCCGGAATGCATTACGCTCTGCAGTATCCGCATCACGAGTTCAAAACCGGAAGGAACTTGAGGATGTCGCCGATCTATCCGAAACTGAGAGACGCAGGCGCCGTTTTCGGTCAGGTCATGGGTTACGAGAGACCGTCCTGGTTCCAACTGGACGATGATTGCGGTAATACTCAATATTATATGAGATTCACATGTACAGATAGTGTTGTGCTTAAATGATTTTAATATTAGCTAGATAAAGATGAGATGGAAATATGTTCATTTTAGATAAGATACAGATTATTTTGTTTTATAAATATATCTAAATATATCTAGATGAAAGATAAAATTATATGGTGATTCATCTAGATAATTTCCACAGATAATATTATTTTTAAGACCGCTTATGTAAACACAGTTATAAAAAATGTAAATTATAAAAGGGATATAACAATATATTCATATTTTTATTTATAAATTTTTATAAATATTATAAATATTATAGATAATACATATTTTTATTATCTATATAAAGATAAAATGACGCCAAAATTTCATCTAGATGATCTATATAATTTTATTTAGATAACAGCAAATACTGTATACAGATGATTATTATTTTATAAAAATAAAGATTTGTTTCATTATGGTGTATTGAAAGTATAGATTTGGAGTTCCCCGATGGTTTTCAAAGATACAAAGTAGCTTACACGAATACCTTCGGTAAGCCTCCTTGGTTCGACGCAGTCGCCCAAGAATATGCAGCTTGCAGAGAAGCGATCGGTCTCAGCGACTATTCCTCCTTCACCAAGATCGACTTATGGGTAATTATTAAATTCCAAGGCTTGCAAGTACTTCAATTAAAAAATAATCTTATGATATTCTTCATATCTTATATTTTTTATATTTTATAGTCGAATGATACGGAAGTCGTGGATCTATTGCAGTATTTGTGCTCAAACGACGTTGATGTGCCTGTGGGAAGTATTATTCATACCGGTATGCAGAATCATCAGGGCGGTTACGAGAATGATTGTAGTTTAGCGCGAATCGCACCGAATCAGTAAGTTACAACGAATAAATCGTATTGTGCAGTCGAGCTAGTAGTTTTTATTAGGCCTGTTCTTTTCAGCTAAACTGGCTGAACTAGTTCAGAGTTCATAGGTCTGTTGTATGACAAAGCAAGTCGAAGAATAGTAAGATAAATTTTCCTCTTCGTACAAAGCTTTATTTCTTGAGAAAAACTTTGATAATTAAAAAATAATGATTTCTTCCTGCTTGTATCGTCAATATTGCGGATCTATGTGAACAAGGAAAATGAGATGTATAAATCTGAAAATTGTGTATATTTGAAAATTGGATTTTAGTTACATGATGATCGCCCCGACTATTCAACAAACACGTTGCAAAACCTGGATCCACCGTCACTTGCCAGCGGATGGTTCAGTTGCCGTATCAGATGTTACATCGGCATACACCGCGATTTGCATAATGGGACCGGCCACCAGACAGCTGCTGACCGAATTGACAGACGTGGATTTAAATCCGAAGAACTTTCCGTTTTTCACGTTTAAGGTAACACAAACTTGAAACAAGGAATCTCGAAAATAAAAAATTTGACTTTATTTATTATTTCATTAGGAGTTGGATGTTGGACTTGCCAATGGCATCCGGACGATGAATCTAACGCACACCGGAGAACTTGGCTACGTTCTGTATATTCCAAACGAGGTAACACAACATCTTTAATCGTGCAGTACAGCTTTTGCTCAAAGCGAATAATAAGAAATTTTTTCCTCCTGATTTATGTAAAGCTTATGCGAAATTTTCTAAATTGCAATTCTGTAATTTCAGTTTGCACTGCACGTTTACACGAGGTTGATAGACGCTGGAGCAAAGTACGGGGTGAAACACGCTGGTTATTACGCGACGAGGGCTTTGCGCGTCGAGAAATTTTATGCATTTTGGGGACAAGACTTGGATACCTTCACAACTCCTTTGGAATGCGGAAGATCGTGGAGAGTGAAATTCGATGTAGATATTATTTTATAAACAGCAGATATTTTTACGCGTGTGCGTAAACTCCTATTCTGACAGAATCCTTCCATTTCGCAGAAGGGAGTCGACTTCATTGGTAGGGACGCTCTTCTGAGGCAGCGCGAGCAAGGAGTCAAGCGCAAATACGTGCAATTGCTGTTGAACGATCACGATCCCGAGTTGGATAATTGGAGCTGGGGCGGCGAACCTATTTATCGAAACGGAAAGTATTGCGGGATGACCACGACGACGGGTTACGGATTCACTTTCAAGAAACAGGTAAAGCATCAGGGTGTTTTTGCTCGTCCTCTTTATTTATAAATCAAACCCGGAAAACTCGGACGATAGTGTTATTAACATGGTTTCTATTTCTCCCCGAATGTCGATTAGGTGTGTCTTGGATTTGTGCAAAATTTGGATTCGGAGGGTCAGCCGCAGGAAGTGACGAACGAATACGTATTGTCGGGCGATTACGAGGTGAACGTCGCGGGCATCATGTTTCCCGCAAAGTGCCACTTGCACAGTCCGAATCTACCGACCAAGTTCCCTGATAAAGAGAGAGACGCTTATCACGCTACGCGCGACCAGCAACTTTTGTGATCCTAGCGATAAATGTATCGAATATATGTGTACGTACACTATTTACGACATTGATTCGTTCAGTTTTCCTACGGGAGGTTGTGGGAAAAATGTATACTTGTAATAGGCTTCCAATCATCACTGATTATCACAATTGATTAAAGGAAATTGAATATTTAATATGATATATATATATATATTAATAATATATATAATTATATAAATATTATATTAATTTTATGAGTTATATAATTGTATAATTATATGGAAATAATATATATAATTATATATTACTCATAAAATTATATAAATATATTAATAAACATTAAATGATTGTATATTAGTATAAATATAATTGTATATTATAAATTCATATAATAATATATATCATATTAATATTCATATATATTGACTTATTTTAATATTATTTTAATGTGTTATTTCTAATTTACTTTTTAATATTATATCTAATATATTTTATCACTCAACGCAGTATATTTCAGTGATTGATAATAAGTGTCAAATCAGTCTATCTGCGCCAGTCGACTTGCTGAAAGCATCTCACACATTTACACACATAAATCAATACACACTTACGATATCTATCCATAAAAACTCAGTAGTATATATTTATCCTTATTCGTCAACAACTTTTTACATGCAATATTGTATCATTGATTTTCATCTTACTGTACATATAATGAAAAATGTGAATATATTTCTAAGTTTACCCCTCGCATAGAAACGGAATTAATCAATGTCGGATTGTGTGCAAAAGATGTATATAGCAAAAGATTTAACAAAAATTGTTTAATATGCGCGTAATCGCTTGTAAAAATCGCTACATCAAAAAGAGATCAAGAATCACCTTTCAATTTCCGGTGCGCAGTGGTACAAGCTCGTGCGACCAGAATTTTATAGATTGGATTCTTGATTAATTCGATGAACGTAATGAGATCTAAAGATCACAATAGAGATTCTCCAGGACAAAGGATCGTGTAAATAAATTACATTGGATATCCATTATCCAGCTCTCTTTCATCTTGTTACGTAACTATTGTTTTTAAAAAATCACACGTGTGTATATATATATATCTATATATATATATAGATATATAGTGTATATATCTATATCTATATACACTAATACTTTATACTATGTCACAGGTTTTGAATGTATTTCGTGTACACTTAAACAATATAATTCCTTCTAATATGTATTGTATATTCCTCCTATGAATTATCCATCTCACACTGCGCAACATGTCTCTCTCTCTCTATATATATATATATATATATATGTATCGTTCATTTAAAGACACAATTGTAGTAATTGTACATGTGCACACGCGAGAATTGTCCGTTTTGTATTTGCTGAACACTATTTGTTGGTTACGCTTGAACTCTTGTTTCACTACCGTACACCTTATTATGTATATACTGACATTTTTGTATCACGTAATACACAATGTCGTATATGTATGATACACAGTGTGAAGTACATTGGTCGAAAGACACATTTAGTGAGGTGTATAAGGGTTTCTTTCCTTTCTCTCTCTTTCTCTCCTTCCGATTTAGTCAAAGTTTCTCTTTATTAAAATATTAATAATGTTCGCTTACACACTAATATGTATTATCTTACTGTACACATATGTGAATGATCGTGTAAAGGGAAACGTTCTATCACTCCGGGATCTCCGTCTCCGTGGTAGGCACCTGTTTCTGCACCATACACGATCTTGCTACGGATTCGAATAATCTGAAACAAAAATCGAAAGAATTCAAATTTGAAAGAAGAGCACAAATTATTATTTTCAACTATTTCTAAGTTGGAGAAAGTAAGACTCACTTTTCAATTTCCGGCGCACAATGTACAAACTCGTGCGACCAAAACTTATAAGTAGGATTCTTGATCAATTCGATGAAAGTGATGAGAAGACCCCACGGGTGCGGTCTGTTAACAATCAGTCTTTCGAGAAGAACCCTGGTGATCTGCTCCTGGATAGCTTCCGTGTTCGCTTCGGCGAACAGGTAGAGAAGTGTACAGCTGAAGTAATGCGTGTGACTGTTGGGATACCGCAGCTGATTCGCTATGGCGTTCAGGAATAAGTAGCGACCCTCGGTGTCGAGGTCGACCGCCAGATTCTGGAAGATGTCCATGTGCGCGGAGTGCGCGATCGTGGACATGTTGGGTGCGTGGCCCTTACTGCGAATGAACGCGATAGCCTGCGTCCCCACGTAGAGCACCAGGGCATTCATCAGCTGAATGTTGTAACGTACGCCGGCTTCTTGCGACACTTGTAAGTTGCTGCGCAGCTCGGACAGAAAGGTGACCGGGGCGCGAGCCTTTAGGTAAGAGTCGAGCTCTTTCTTGAAAGTCAACGGTTGTATCGTGGATGCGAAATTGGTGAGAACACGCGGAGCGTGCGCTATCTCTTGGAGCATGTCGACCTTCAGGTTTGGCGTGAACGGATCAGGTAATCGCATGTTTCTTGGGAAAGCGCTCAATATCAGATTCCTCATTTGTATACAATTTGGAGGTATCACGTCGCAAAATCCATAGTGATAGTCGCAGAGGAACTCGGGAAAGTCGTGCAACAGCACCAGCAACACTCTTAGGGTACCCTTATAGAGGCTAGTCACAGGCTTCGCGAGCTCCGCGTTACGTAGATAGGGCGCTAGGTACTTGAATAAGTCGATGAGAAGTTGGGCGTACATGCCCCAGCATTTTTGCTGCGGCGTAATGGCGAGCATACGTCCTATGAAGACTCGGTGCGAGACCAATTCCAACCAGGCGTAACAGAAGCCGGATGCTTTCGCCGGACGCAGAATGTGCAGGGTGTGACAGAAGGCCGTCAGTACTTGAAAGTTGACCGCTTCCAGTACCGGTTCCGGCGCGCAGAGCTCTAAGAAGAGCATGATGAAGATTCTGTGATACGGCAACTGTTGAAAGTCGATACCGCGTATCTCGTGGTCTTGCAGTAACACTCCGGCTACGATACCGAGCACTTTGTTCAAGAGATTGATCTTAGTGTGAGTGTTGGTGGCATCGCCGGAATGCTTCACTAAGAGCGCCACGAGACGTACAAACGCGTCCAGCGAGTGGAAGCACTTAGCACGCATAATAGAGGGAGCTGTAGAAGTTTCCGAGAGAGCGCGATAGCAGAGATCGACACACATCTGTGTGCTCAGCTTGAAAAATCTCGTGATCAAATCGTCCGTCTTGAGAATGCCATGGATATTCATCTGATGCACAAATATACTGAATGCTTTGGTAGAATCGCGGGCGTGCTGCGGACTGTGATGCATCTGTACCCATTCGCGCAATAGATACTCTGTCTTTTCCATCAGTCCTGGCGGATCATCGAAATCACGAGCCTGTAAAGTGTAAATAACGCACGACGTACGTCAATCATGATCATAGTTACGGATATCGAAAAAGATAGAGATATTCTGTACCTTTTGTTAACAATTATTATTTCATGTATTATGGAAAAAATTATTTTTACTGATATTAAATCCTATAATTTCGAATAATTTTTAGTTAAAATATTTGTGTAAACATCAACTTTGCTAGTTATATTTTTTTATTTTTTAATTAATAAGATACTGAGACAATCTTGTTAAGGCAAAGTACAAAATACCACAGTTGGAATAATTTTATTTGAATCAAATAATCTGGACAATCTACTTACTCTCACCTGCAGGATTCCGGAATGAATGTGTGCTGTAGGTCCTGCTGGAGCTCTGTCTACCAGTACACCAGAATCATGATTGGCACGCAGTGAATCTACTAGACTTGTTAATCTGAAGAGCAAGATTCTGAAATAATATGAATCTTATATATTATATATACTTGTTTCTAATTTAGAATTATAATTTAATTAACTGAAGAAATTTTCGAATGTACTATAAATCTGAATTTATGATGTTGAAATGTTATCCGATGTAAAATGCACGCAGACACTTTGTTCACTTAAAATGCCTCATCTTTGACAACAAAGGAAATAATCAAATGTAAAAGAATAAGAAAAAATATGGTTATATTTTATGTCAAAAAGAGATCTATATTGAAAAATACTTTAGAATAATCCTGATTTTAAACAGAAACAGACTAGTCTATCGTTTGAGTAGTTTTTTAAAACCTAATATTTATAGGAATTTATACGATACCCTTCTGGAGGTGTTCTATGATGAGACATTCGAGCCAATATTTCAATCGTATGGAACAGATCGGTCTCGGTAACATGAGTTGCTTGTCTCTCATCAATCAAATAGAGCTGAACCAATTGCATGGCGAATGCCGTTGCCATGGTGTTTCCTGCCTCCATAGCTTGTGCTAGAGCTACGTCGTATTGTGGAAGACTGATCAAATGAGATCTGCGAAAAAAATAAGGTTCACAATTAATTAAAATCTTTCGAACAGCTTTTACATATTATGTGAATTTAAGATCGTACCTTATGAGGTAATCCACAGCTTCGAAATTGTATCGAAATTCTTCTCTGCACTCGGTTAAACAACGAGTCACATGCTTATTGGTCCATTGCATACCATACGCACGTGGATCCTGAAGACACTTCAAGATACGTAAGTGCAACTCTCGGTAGCGTTGTATAAGATTTTCCGACTCTATAACCCCGCTAGAAATGATAGGCCCATCCAGCAAACCTTCGACAGCCTGGAACAATCATAAGTCGTCTTGATGAGTCTCATCCATCATTTAACCAACTGAATACCACAAGTTTATATTATGTTGAGTAACTAACTTTCTTTAACAACGTCATAGCAGCACCGGCGTCTCTTGATCTTCTAGTAAGAATAATCGATTCCAGAAGACTGTGAAGAGCAGCATGCTGCGGCGGAGGCGCCGCAGGTCCCATGGCGGCCAACAGAACTTCCGCTTCCGCGGCAAGTTTCTCCAACATAGCGCCCACCTCGTCATTACTAACAGCCACGTAGGCCGCTACTTGTTGCGCTGTGGCGACTGCCACAGCCGGATTAGGCGTGAACGCAGTGACGGGAGTTTCCTTTGAGAAATTAAAAGATAGAAAAAATGAGAAAAAAGTAGAACGAGATATTCCGTCTCACAAATATTTCCTATCATGTTTTTTTTTATATATATTTAATATATATAATAATTTTATATATATTCGTATTTTTTACATATATTTATATTATATATAATAAATTATATATAATGATTATATTACATATATAAGAAACACGAACAAAGAGAGAAAGTTCTTACATTGATAGGTTTCGGCATGAAGAGCGCTTGTGTGTCCCGGTCGGAAAGCGGCAGGAATCCTGGAATATTCCTGGCAAATTCTTCATAAACTGCCATCTGCTGTGACGTCACACCGCCGACCTTCAATCGGATTTGCTCCGGCATTCGTTCAGCTTGATACTTAGCCAGAGGATCGCAGTATCGTCGGCCTTCTTGCCGAGCGATTTTCCGCAGTTCCATCTCGCTAAGTAGCCGCTTGTCCATCTCCGGTATCGCTTTCTCGATAGCGGTCTTTTGTACAAATGCGCACGCGAGTTCCATGTTATCAGCAGCGACCACATTCGCCGCTTGCTCAGCAAGCTCCTTCTGCTGCGGGGTTGTACCGATCAATGCCGCGAGCAAGGCTTGTTTCAAATTCGTGCTGATGGATGCCAGAATCTATAACGAAAAAATGGAAGATTAATTCTATATCATAGTCTATATTTGGCTTAAACATTAACATGCAATTATATTTTTTATTACTACATATATGTAAAAATCTTTTTCAAGCAAAAATTTCTTAATATTGTAAGTTTTTTATATCGACTTGTAAATTAAAATTTGAAATTATTCTTTCTTTAAGATTATTTCAAAATCCAATTATGTTTTTCTTACATTATATATAATATTATATATTAATTATCAAACTATTGTGTAATTAAATCAACCTTCAAAATTATTAAATTTTCGAAAATTTTATTATAATTTTTTTTTTAATAATACTTTGTATAGACTTACTTGATCGCGACACGTGATCATGGCCATGCCGGCGGTTAAGTTGCGCACCATGTTACGTCCAGCAGTTCTTATTCGTAATTCTTCTGGATCCAAAGCAAAATCTTTTCTCACTATCTGCTCGCTAGTTGTAAGAGCTATCTTAATAGATCTATCGACAACAGGATGAATCCATTCTTGAATCGCTCTTTCGACAGCTGGGCGAACGAATTGCTTCAGATGAGGATGCGTTTGAAATAAGGGCAACTGAAATCAATATATCCATAAATAATGTATATTCTTACGTATGGAAGATTACAATATATATAAAGATATTAAGGCTCCTGGATCCTCTTTGTGACAATGTTAGAGTGTGCTAAAACCATCTGAAGTGCTATTTCATTGAAATATCTTTTTATTTTGAAATAGTATCTAAGAATTCTTAGCGTATATTTTCTCACTTCTTACGTCACAATTCCAACATGGTCGGCGAGGAGCCAGAAGCTTTAATAGAAGTCTTAATGTACCTGACTGTTGATAGTAATGTGCTGTGATATATTGGCGATTCCGGTGACAGATATATCCATATAATTGAATCGCGGTTCAGGTGCGCCGCCAGTTGGCAATGAGGGTGTCGTATTCGCGGGAGGCGCAGTTTGAGGATTAATAACTGCGCTGCTC
This sequence comes from Nylanderia fulva, assembly GCF_048542155.1. Taxonomy (NCBI): domain Eukaryota; kingdom Metazoa; phylum Arthropoda; class Insecta; order Hymenoptera; family Formicidae; genus Nylanderia; species Nylanderia fulva. The sequence goes on along the minus strand of NW_028190368.1, from coordinate 1,780,050 downwards.
GTCGTAGATGCGACCAATTCCTCTATAGGCCCCTGAGATTGTTGCTGTTGATTTGTAGTAGGTTCCGATTTTTTGTTCGGATTCGACAACTGGTATTCTAAGTTGCGCAACTTTTCGGGATCTTTCAGATAAATGACCGGTTTTAGTTCCTATGAAGAATCAAAATTCAATTTAAATTGTATCGCAAATCGAGAATCATTATAGACTTGCTGTAAAACCAAATAAATGGCACTCTTACCCCAACGTCGATGCTCAGATTCTTGCATAGTACCTCTATTTCAAATTTCAAATTTAATTTCAAATCAGGCTCCTGATGAAGTTCAGCCAGAACATTCATAATCGCCATAGTCCAGGGATTTGGCGGACGAAACACGCGACTTTTTGCACAACTTTCAAGCACTTTTGCGACAAAGGGCACTACATAGAGTAGTTCTTGCTGCCCTTTGTGATATGCTTCGACGAGTAAACTTTTTAGATCTATGTCTATCTGTTGAGTAAATTAAAATTCGATTAAATTTACACAATACGAACAATAATGACACCATAACGTACAAGGTGTTTACACTAAATAATAATATACCTGTAAAATAGGCTTATTCCTGCCAAGCGTTAACATTCCGAGCCAGTGTCCTAAATTTTTCAATAATGATCGATCCGAGAAATTAGCTATTCCCTTATCGCTTCGTAAAAGTACCTAAAATAAAATAAAATTTATGTAAAAACTTGCACGAAAAATTCATAGTCTTCTTCATAGATTATTGATTTCCGCAGTTCAAATGCAACCAGCGAATAATACAATAATAATGAACTAGCATCTCTCGTATGGATTAACTTATTTACTACAAAATTTTTCTTACAGTTATTATTACATTATTTTATTTACCTTGATATTTCGAAATGTCTCTCTTGTGACCATCTTATTGACTTCAGGTAGTTTTATACAATCCAGAAAATTCGAGTACAGAGCATGAAAATTCAATTCTATACTGGCACGTTTCATCACGAGGTATTGCGCCATCCACGGCCAATACTCTTCCGTGACAATATCGCGAATTTCATCGCACTTCTGTTGCAGATTCAACTGACTGAGATTATTGAAAATGAAAGCCGTTTTGTCCTGTAAAGCTTCCGGTGGCGTCGTGATTTTTTCCTCCTTGTCTGTCGCCACGAGCAACGTATCGATGTTCGTTGCATTGGCGACCGAAGGCATAGACGGCTGCGAGAGAAACACATATCTCATATTATTATATTTTTAAATAAAATAAAAAAAAATATAGGGCTAGTTTCCCTAGCGTCGGACGGTACCTAATATTGGACATGTATAGTATCTATGAAAGTAAAAACGCGATCGAGTGATTGTATCCGTGATAAGGCAGGAAAAGATTAGATATGATATAAATCCGGTATTAGGTGCCGTCTTGCGCTAGAGGAATTCCTCCTACAAGATGTCCCAGACTTATTGTGCCATTCGGTAATGGACGATTTTTGAGGCAATAAAAAATAAAAAATAAATAAAAAATTTAAAAATAAAGAAAAAAAAGCTCGTCGAACTTACTCTGGCTGAAAGAGACGTAGTTGGAGTCGTAGACGGTTTCGCCTGCGTGGTACTAGTCGTGATGGTAGTCGTAGTCATGGTTTTGTATGGAGTTGTAACCGGAGCCAACATAGCCGCCAGAGTTTTCGGAAGAACTGGACCCTGAGGTCTCGACGGCGGCTCTTGGCCTTGCAGCCCGTATTCTATATACTCTATCAGATGCGGCGGAAACTCGTTGAAATGCGGAATCGTTCTAACGTGTTCGCAATAAGTTTGATAATCCTTCAAACGGCTCTTAAATCGGTCCAAAGCCGTTATGCCAAAATAGTACATCTTGCTACCCTCAGGTTTCTTCAGCGCATCAAGGACGAATCTCAAAGCTAGTCCAAGAGTCATATAACTATTGACGAGGCCCCTCTCGATAATTCCACCGAACAACTGTGCCGTTATTTGCAGTTCTTTCTCCGGATATTGCGGGAAGAATCTATACTCCTCGAATAGATTCCGCAACATACAGTTAAAGACTTCTCTCTCCCGTCTAATGCCGGAATCTTGGAATTTCTTTAACATATCGAGCACCTCGTCGATCGACAAGGTCGGATGCGGCGGATGATTGTATATACGTTGAAAATAGCTGTTCGCCTCGTCTTCAACCTCTTTGGACACGTTCTGTCCCATATCTGGAAATAGATTCGACGTTTCCGGAATCCTCGCTTTCTCGATGCCGGTCGGCGGTCCGAGACGTCCCCCTAATCCACCAATCGTACCACCGGGAAGCACAGACGGTCCCTGAGTACCAACTGGACCCGAGTGTAGCTGCGAGGATAGGGGTAACATAGGGAATGGACTCGGAGAAGGTCCCATGAGTCGTGAAGGAGAGCCAGGCGCAGAAACTAGAGGCCCTAAAGCGCCAGGTAAGTTGAACGCGGAACTGCTTGGAGGTCCGAGACCAGTACCAAGGCCCATAGTTGCAAGATTTGTACTGAGATTTCCAAGAGGATCCACTTGTTTTGAAGAAAATAACTGTGGAATATAACATCAATGTATGTAATCACTTAAAATGACATAATATAATAATTTTATAATAGTATAATAATATAATAGCATACTTAAATAATGAAACAAAAATGCAAAAAAATTGTAGAACATCAAACTCTTTTTTGTATGTATAGAAAGAGTTAAAGAGAAAATAAAATATTCATGTTAAAAAAAAAAATGAAGAAAAAATATCAAAATACCTGACTCCCCAAAGTTGCCGGATTAAATGGTTCTAATCCTCGATGTCTCAATACTCCCGGGGGTGCCTGTCTCATAGAACTCTTACTCAACATTAGACTGCAATTCTGCACCATCGTCATTATTAAGTCCGATAGTTCTTGAGATACACTTCTATAGTATGCGGAAATAAAAAAATCCAATGTACTTTCCATATATTAAAAAATAGATAATAATAAATTAATCTTAGTTTATAAGTTCCAAAGAAAACATACCCAGAGCAAACTTGCAAACAAGCCAATATCGTAGTGAGTGTTTCCTGTGGTAACTGACTCGCTTTAGGAACTGTAGGATCTTCCTTTATGGGACCCATGACTTGAGGACATCGTCGTTGCAGAAATTTCACACACGCAGCAACGAAAACTTCTCCGTGATCTCTTATTTTATCTGTTAACCATTTTTCTAGCTTTAAATATTCTCTTCGAGACGCCAAACAAGCGAGATCAATGACGAATGGAAAAGATTGCGAATTAAGTAAAGCGGAAAGAGCCTTTAAATCTTGCGCAACATCTAAAATTCGAGATAATCTTGTTTGATCATGATCACCACGTGTATACCAATCTGCCATGGCGTGCATTATAATCGTTTTTATCTTAGCATTATTCGCATGCCACGCGTGGTGCAGTATCACAGCAGAATTTGGATGATTCCCGAGAAAAATTGGCAATAGTGTGGTAAACAATTCCTGTCTGAGTAAAGTAAGCGGTGGATTGATTTGTAATAATGCCAGGACTAACACGTCCGGGCAGTGCTGGACTGGCCACTTAAATATCTCCTGCACAGAATTATATAAGCCTCTTTCAGCCATATGAAGAAGTAATTCGACTATGTTCAACGATCGCCATGTTTGTCCTTCCTTGCTGTCGCTTTCAGGCGCTGCCTTCAATACGTCGACGGTTACCGTATGATACGGATAGTCGGCGAAACAAAATATATCCGGACATTTAAGAATCTGTTGAATCAGAGAAAATTGACCCTCCACGTTATCCCAGTGTCGATAAAAAAGTTCGACCGGAAACAAATCCGGCGGATATCCTTGATGTTGGAGGCCTAATTTGAGGCCTGTAATCAACAGGTTTAAACCTTGTCTATCCTTGATAATAAACTCTGCATGGTCCAACTTCACTATAACATCGTTCCAAGATAATGTAGACTGCTGAAATGTAAACACATACGATTTTTAGCTATTTATATATTATTTAAATTATAAATATAAACAATTTACTTAAGCAATAAGTAAACTTATAATTTTAACAAAAGATGCACAATCATGCATATATTTATAGAGTTCCTCGATATTTGTTTTACTTTTCAAGCTATTCAAAAAATAATTCTTGAAAAGTAAACAAATCTGTGGCCCAGACTTATAAGATTATAGTTGGTCTCCGAGAAATGATTTCATAATCAAGAAACACTGTGTAAAACTATGTAGCAAACATAAAATACCGGACAGATAAAAACTCACTATTTCTTTTAAAGTTTGAATAAACACTTCAACGTTCCATGTCGTGGGGATGGCACTATCCGACGATTTCTCCTTACTCGAGTCCTGCGAGGCAGCCGAATTGCCCCAAAATGATTGCAAACCTCCAGCATCTTCGAGGTTGCTACAGCTACGTGTCATTTGTGTCAACACACGAGCAACGCATGCCGGCGATATTTCTCTCGCGCCCAAACCCGCCAATGCTGAACGACATTCGTCCACGCTGCTGGTAAAGCTATATCCTAATTCCATAATCAGCTCCACTAAAGTATTGTTATCCTGAAATTTAGAAAACTATAAATATATAATCTTTCAGTACTGAAATTCAATTGAATATTAACCATTTGATTGACAGCCATGTTGAACTCTATCTTGAACGGTGGTGGTACTTCCCAGTCTCCTGGGTACAAGAATGGTGCTAACACCACTGGTACCAGATCACGGGGAAAGTCGCGCCGAAGGTTTTGAAGAAATTGTTCCTTTGCCTCAACAGGTAGATTATAAGGATTGCTGGTATGAAAAACCTGGCCTAGTATCAACTGAAGAACCTGTGGCAGAGAATCGTGTAGACCACCTTCGTGATGTTTGTTACTTGTCTCGGAGTTTATATAATTCTTTATTAATTCGGGCAGCTGCTTCTGAGTATGCTCTAAGGCTAACAAACGGATTTCTGTGTTTTCCGAATGCTGTAACGCAATCGCAAAGGCAACCTCCTGCACCAAAGTTAAGCCAAGTGTTTTTTTTAAATTGACAAAAAACTTTGGAGAGGGAGTCAATGTCTGAAAAGAAAATATACAAAAGAATTAGCATGTATATTCTGCGTCATAAAATTTATTTGCTATAATAGTAATATATAATCATGCATAAGTACCTTTTGATGATGTAAAGGATTATCTATAGCAAAGCACAGGTTAGATATAAAACAAGGTTTGCTCAATAAACTGTTGCACTCCTGTTTCAACAACTTTGCTTGATAATAATCTTGTGCGCTCGACTCCGACAGTTCACCCTTAGAGAAGTCAACGTGCGAGATCAGACAGCGTAAGAAATGTCGGTCTGCTTCTAGACCCTTCTGCTGTACCAACTGCAAAGAGATCATCAGAATTAAAGTACAATTGTTTAAAATTATTCAACAATATATAAACACCAGTACTTTATATATATATATATATATATATATATATATATATATATATATTATAATTTACATTTAACACACCCATGTTACAAATAATGTATATTTTATCAAAATTATAATTTAGAAAAAAAAATCTTCAACGAAGGGTAAAAATGTACCGGATACACGTCGTGATTCGAGAATGTAAAAGAAGCTTATATTTGTGCGAGGTTGAGATAGAAAACGTAAGTAAACACACCAGGTCGACGAGCGTGAAAAAAGCCCGATCTAGAACATGGAAACTGTGTTAGAAAAAAAAGAAGAAAAAAAAAGTAGATAGATATCGGTTCGAGCTGGGAAGGATAAGTCATTTCGAAATACCTGCGAGGCTGCGTGCGCGTATTTTTTTCGCGATTACGCAGCGACGTAGATCGCGAGGGGACGCGAAGAACCGCTAAACGAACATTTCGCATCTGTACCTCGGAGGTTTGCGTCTCTCGAAGGTACAAACGACAAAGAACGGAAACGGGGGGAGGGGAGGGGGCTGGGATGGGGTACGAGGGGCAGGAAGGGAGGGAAAGAAAAAAAAGACCTAGATGGATCAACCGACGAGATGTTTTTTTCCCTCGTTTTGAAAATTTCGAATAAATTCGAAAAACATACACGTATATGTATACTTACGACCGATATCTGCTTACAGCTGTCCTCGTAATTTTTCTTCAAATTCGCAACCAAATAACTGATTTGTGACAAAGTAATATACAACGAGTCCAGGTTCATAGTTCCATGAATACGACCTCGAAAGCTTCAAACGCGTTTGAAGCTTTCTTCGGTATCCACGAATTGCCGCCGCCCCGGATTCTCTCCTCCTCGTTAAAAGCATAAAAGTTACATTGGCGCAATCCTATGACCAACATCGGGATTGATTTATTATTGGGATACGGATTTCACAGCAACGTCATGGCGTGAGCACAACACGGACGAGGCTCACTCGAAAACACGTAACAGCACACCAGACTCTCCCCGAATCTCTCCCTCTCTTTCTCTCTTTCTATTCTGTCCTTCTCAATCTCTCACTCTCTCTCTCTTTCCTTCTTGCGTCACCGCGAATATTCGTCGCGACGAAAACGTTTGTACACAAAAAGTCACAATTCGCACTGAATAGAGGATCGTGGCCACCGGTGTCCCGTCTCCTCGGATTCGTCCATGACGATGACGATGCTGCTGATAATTATGATGGCGAAATCGGGAAGAACGGCGAGATAAGGGTGCACGAAATTCCTCCTTCTGTCTGGAGATGCGCACTCGTGGGGCTCCGGACTCGTTCTATGTACAAAGTACAATGACGCTGCTCTCTCGGATGTATATATGTATATATATGTGTGTGTGAATAGGCACCGGAACGGATCCTCGGGTGTTGAAAAGCAAATATGGCACCCACAACGTTGCTCTGTATATATATATATATATATGTGTGTGTGTGTGTGTATATTTACAACTGCGTATTTCTGCGAACAAATATATTAGTTTTATATTTTTTTTATTTTGCCCTTTTCTGACAAAATCTCGTAAAAACATTTTACCTCTTTCCGGTAAGAACACGCATAAACACTAAACGTCATGTCATGTGATTGGACATTGAATGGACAGATTTTAGGGACTTTAAAAATTCTCTAGTCGATAGCCAATCGCGTTGGATCTACGTGTTTTCTTCTTGGACAGCTTCCAACGAAACTTAAAACCCGATATACATGAAAGCATAAATCTATATGAGAAATACTATCCTTTTGTTTATTAATTAAAATTTTTTTTTGTTATATATCTTCATTAATTATTTTCGAGCCAGTAAGATTTTTCTGTTTCAACTATAAAATTTATTTTACCGAGAAATGACAAATATATGTATCTATTATTTTTCCTTATGTTATTACTATCTTACTTAAATCGATTAAAAAATTTAATATTTTATATTGTATATACAACTAAAATTAAATCTATAATTTTTGAATTATTAAATATAATAATACATACAGAGCATTACAAAAGTTTTATTGATCCGCTAAGGGATCATGCAATGTATTGGATGATTGTAATGACTCAGGCTCTAATATTATACGTCCACATGAATCCGACGACCTAAATTGATCATATTAAAAAGAAATTATTTGTTTCTTTTTTCAGAGATAAAATTTTCCATATATATATACATATATAACTTACACATCCTTTAAAAGATGCAAAACTTGTTTGTGTTCTATTCCTTCTAGCCACAAATTCAATAATTCCTCTCGCTTACATCTCAGCAATTGCTTGCAGGCATTTAAATTCTCCTTCACAGCATGAATCTTTTCTCGCAATGATGTGACCTTCTCAGACAATGCACTGAATATCTGAAATAAAATGCAATGTGATACAATAAAGAGTTACAAGCATTTGTATGTTTCATTACATTCAATTATCTGTATTTACTCGCATAACTTCCATAAGATCTTGATCGTGTGATGAAACTAATTCCTCCAAACGTTGATCGCTACGTTTGTATTCTTTTTCTAATTTGGCCTTCTCAATTTCTCGTTGCTCATTTGTTTCACTTGCTGATAAAGCACGAATCACAGAAATCAACAGACCACTCTATAAAATATACAAAATATATGAGATGCAAGTAAATATCTGTTTAATTTGCACATTTTGTCCCAATTATAAATTCACTAAAAGGAAACCATTTAATTTGTAAAATTTACTTGCCGTTTCTTTTGTTGGTTTAATTCCACGTGGTGGTTTAACAGGAGGTATCGCATTCATCTTTTAATTATTTATGTTTATATTTAATTGTTTATAAGTAACTCTTTTTGTTCTGAGAAAATAAAAAGAATTAATATTATCTTTATACTAAAAGAATATTAAAAAGTTACTTTTATATTAAAATAACTATTAATATATTAGAAACTTGGATTTACAAGAACTATTTACAAACTTATAACTTACATTATTAATAATTTTTATATCAACTAGATACAGAAAATTAAAAGACGAAGATTTAATTAACCAAGATTAATTTGTTGTCTTTCTATTTTATATTTATATATCTATGTGTATATAAACGCACTGTACTGAACTTAATTGCAGCTTAATCGTTATATTAGGTTAAGTTATTGTATATGAAAAGATCTGCCATTTTTTATAAAATTCATTTTTTTGCACTTGAAAATGAAATAAATGTATCTTTAGGCCTTGAAGGAAGAAAGACGAAACGAATAAAGTGGAGTGATAAAGTCCGTCCTTATCAGCTGTGCTTTCTGCTCTTTTGTTTTAAGTGCAACAAAGTGCAATTGACAAGTGTACCTTTTATGATTATGACTGATAGAAAACAAATACTTGAAAATATACAAGAAATTTTTATAAAAGTTTTATCAGTTAGAGTTGGAGCAAAATATTGTTTTGAAAAAACAAAAATAATAGTCATTAAAGTTTATTATACTCTTATCATTATAATGAAGTAAAATACATTAAAGTTGATAGATAAATATAAATTTATTATACTGTTTTTTTTTTTAAAACAATAGGGATTAATTTGTGACGCAATACATAATCAGTGTATTACATATAATCTTTAAAATACTTTAGAATTTTATATAATAATAAAGTATTTTTCAACAGATTTTCAAGAAATCTATGAAACTCAGGTATAAATTGATAAATTAGAATTATTTGCGATATATAGTTTTACCACTTTCACTTTTTAAGTATATCACAGAATCAATTTTATACACACTCTTATTATACAATACTCTTCTCAGTTCTCAGTTGTAAAGCAGTACTTGCAAATATACATGAGAAAAATTTCGAATGTGATGTTAAATTGAAAAAACAAAAGGAAACTAGAGCTTAGCATAATCTGTCATTTTTTTCTATTTTTTCCGTCTCTCTCTCTTATATATCTTAAAATATTTCAAATTTTTAAATATATATGGACATTAAATCTCTTTCACATATTATACATTAATTATATTAATTATATACATTTATAAAAACAGTATACAATTAATATAATTATAATTGTGTAATAATGTACACATAATTAATATAATATTAAACAAAATCTGACCTACGTTTTTTCAGATCAAAGATCTGAAAAAAATAAGACTAAACGAGATATTAAGCCTGGTGTCAAACATCGGACCGAATTTATTCGTTTAACTTTATCAGAATAGCAGGTTGATGTCATTAAATATTATTGATTATAAAGATTTAACGTAAAACCCTGACCTGTTTTACTTCTATTATCATTCCTACACTATACTATACATAGTATTAATTACATAATTAATTATGATATTAAATATATGTATGCAGATTTTTCAAGTTTTATATATAAGGTTTAATATAAGGCCATTTGATAAAAATTTCTTATAGTGCTGCCAAAAAAAAATAATAAAATAATTAATAAAAAAATTAAAAATTATAAATAAAAATTTGCAAGAGAAAATAATAGAAGATATCGTAGCATACACAAGAATTAAGCACTATAGTAGATTATGATTTTTATAAATCATAGAACACATAGAACAGAACAATATTTAATATATACTATCCAGGCACCAATATACTTCCGAGGAATATAGTAAAATAGAACAGAAAAAATTAACTTGTTCTTATCGACAAGAAAAATATTAAACTGTATGACTTATTTAGGAATGTGCCTTGTGAATAAAATGACTAAAGTACCTGTGTTTGATTACTAATAATAAAAAAACAATTACTTCTTTAAAGTATAATATAATGAACAAATATACTTCGAAAGAAAGAAACGAGACTGCTTTACATCTGTGGTAACTGCTCAATCGGTGTTGCGAATTTGAAGTCTTCTGGGAAGAGCTTAGGCGCACTCGTATACATTAATTTGTACGATTGTCGGATTGTGACGTCCGCGACACCAGCGATATCTCCAATTTCTTTTTGCGACCTCTTGTCCTCCGAAGCCTAAGATAAAATATCCCATGAAAATAATGAAGATTACAGAAGATTATACAATATATTGTTTCTACATTTTTAAAGAATATGATTTACATACCTGTGACGCCATGTAAATCGCTGCAGCTGCAACTGATATGGGCGATCTGCCAGGTACAATGTCAATCTCCACAGCTTTTCTGGCAATGTGTGTAGCGGCCTTCTGCACCATGTTGGGAAGGCCGAGATTGGAGCAGAATCTGGACATAAAGTCGCCTGTGGTGATGAGATCGACGCTGGTTTCCAGGGCCTTGAGAATCAACTTAAAACATCGACCGATCTCCTTCTTGCTTATCTTGCTGACAGCACAGATTTCCTTGAATGTACGCGGCACACCTTCCTGTCGACAGGCGATATACAAACACGCGGAGGCGATCGCGTCGTTCGAGCGACCCTTCAAGTTTTTGCCATCGTGTACTTGCTTGAACAACGTATTAGCTCGGTCCACAATAGTTTTTGGCAAATTAATGCGATCTGCCATTCCGTTGATCTCGCGAAATGCATTGAGCAGAGCTCTGTCGGAACTGCTCATCTGCAAGAATATTTTTTTTATTTTAATATTACTCATTTCGTCATATCAATGCAAAATAACCATGGCTACATTCAGTAGAAAAAACAACTTTGCAACTATTGTAAAATTTGTGAATCTGATTGATGTATGCTCTTGATTTTAGCTAAATCTAAGAGCATGTACCAGATTCATAAATTTTACAATTGTAAAACAGCTTTTTCTGTTCAATGCAGCCAATGAGAGAAAAATGTAATACTGACTGTACGTCGATTCTGATATTTGGCAGTGCCAAAACCATCAAAAGACGCAGCGCCTGTTCCTGGTCCAATCATCGTAGACAAATCTGCACCATTCAGAAGTGGATTCTCTGGTCCACCAACACGCGATGGATCTATTCCTGATTTCTCATTGCTGAACGTCCTCCATTCTGAACCCACATCTATCACTCTGCGATACATAAAAAAATTAATGTAAAAGTATCGCTCATCACGTAATTAATTTTATGCTCTTATTTGTAGCGTAGTTACCTATCTCCCACAACTAATCCACATTCCCCGCAAATCTGATCTCCTGCTCTGTAATCTTCTATAAGTTGGGCATCTGGATGTGCGTAACAACAGATCTTGTTTGTATCGTTTCTGTAAAAAAATAAGCTTTGAAACTAAAAATTTCACATTTACACGCATAACCAAAATTAATTTGTCTAATTAGTAAACGATTGTGCAAACGTAAACAAATAAGTAACTTCTTCAATGCAATTTCATCTCTAGTTGCAAATATTATTAATATATTGATGTGCGTTATGGTTCTTGATTGACAAGAAAATTTATTTCAGTCTAAAACCTTATCGAAAAATTAATTCATTCGTATGCTGATTAAAACTGCACTCTTGAAGTGTAATAAATAAAATCTCGCGCATGTATTATATACGCGATCGTAACCTTTACTTTATTTCGATGTCAATTACATCGAAAATTCAACTGGTTTGACAATTATTACATCGTCGATGATAAATTCCTGCAAATAATTGCAATTTTATACGACTTACCGCGATGAACTTGCCATTGTTTCTCTGATTTTCGCATTTGCGAATACCGTCCAATAGTTCAATCTGTCCTGTTTTGCCACAGGTCGCAGTATATAAAATATGAGGTCGTCTAGAATAGTCTAGATCCTAACTAGATCGTCAAACGCTGGTCACCCGTTATATAGAGTCGCAGTTGATAATGCCCGATCAATTGGGAGAAAGCGACTAGCAGCAACAGCCAATCACAACGCGTGTCACAATTAAATCTCAACAAGCCTATCTAGAAACTATCTAGTTTCAGTTCAAGAAGAAGAAGAAGGAAAGCGTAATCTGGCATAAATTAGGTTAAATAAGAGAAACATATTTCCATTTTGACATAAAAGATCAAAAATTTGTTAAAGAAGAAGACCAAAAGTAAGTAGAAATGTAGAACAAATAATATAGCATTCCAAAAAATCCTAATTTATTATGTTTTCCCGCCATAACCTATTATGTGCATGATAGGTACTCCGGTCACTTATTAGATAAGAAAAAATTACGAAGATAAAATAATTGTAAAATAATTAATTAATAAGGATATATAAAATTTATAATTATATAATAAATAAAATTATATAATAAAAAATATATAATATTAAATATTTTTGTAAAAAAAATATGCTTAGCGAAGCCATTGTTACAAAAATTTTGAAAAGAGAAATTCACAAAATTTACAGCATATCTAAAGTATTTAGTATTACTAATAATTGTCTATTAAATTACTAAGAAATTGTTTCTGCGTTGCAGCAAAAATAGTGTAATGCACTGAGTGCCAAACAGGTTCCCATTCAGCATTCCACATAGATTTTATACAATAAAAAATTATATAATAAATAAATATTAAATACTCTTGTAGAAAAAAATACGCTTAGCTAATCCATCATTTACAAGAATTTTGAAAAGAGAAATTCACAAAATGTACAGCATATCCAAAGTATTTAGTATTACTAATTATTATATTATTAATTTAGTCTTATTATACTATTACTATATTATTATGTTACTAATAATTATTAATATTACTAATAGTTATTAATAAATTGTTTCTGCGTTGCAGCAAAAACAGTGTAACGCACTGAGTGCCACAAAGGTTGAAGGATCCCACTCAGAGCATCGCACAGCAGATTTCAATCGAACGTAGCAGAATTTAATTCCATCGAAGATGGAAAAATCGCAGAAGATGCCAAAGGTGGCGAAGGTGAAGAACAAGGCGCCCGCGGAGATACAGATCACCGCGGAGCAGCTGCTGCGCGAGGCGAAGGAGCGCGACCTTGAGATTCTGCCACCACCACCGAAGCAGAAGATCTCGGATCCGCACGAGCTCGCGGACTATCAGCATCGCAAGCGTAAGGCGTTCGAGGACATCATCCGCAAGAATCGCATGATCATCACCAACTGGATCAAGTACGCGCAATGGGAGGAGTCGCAGAAGCAGATACAGCGCGCGAGATCGATCTACGAGCGTGCCCTGGAGGTGGATCATCGGAACATTGCGCTCTGGCTCAAGTACACGGAGCTGGAAATGCGCAATCGACAGGTCAATCACGCCAGAAACCTGTGGGACCGAGCAGTAACTCTGCTGCCCAGAGCCAATCAATTCTGGTACAAGTACACTTACATGGAGGAGACCTTGGAGAACATCGCTGGGGCTCGTCAGGTGTTTGAGCGCTGGATGGAGTGGGAACCGGATGAGCAGGCTTGGCAGACGTACATCAAGTTCGAATTGCGTTATAAAGAGATCGATCGAGCTCGACAGATCTACGAGCGCTTTGTCATGGTCCATCCTGATGTAAAACACTGGATAAAGTACGCCCGCTTCGAGGAGTCTTACGGATTCATCAAGGGTGCTCGTACGGTGTACGAAAGAGCCGTAAACTTTTACGGGGACGAGGGTCTCGACGAGAAGCTGTTCCTGGCGTTCGCCAGATTCGAGGAGGGTCAACGGGAGCACGATCGCGCCCGTATAATTTACAAGTACGCCCTCGATCACATCCCGAAGAGCAACACTCAAGAGATCTACAAGGCTTACACGATCCATGAAAAGAAGTACGGCGATCGCTCGGGCATCGAGGACGTAATTGTCAGCAAGCGGAAGTATCAGTATGAACAGGAGATCAAGGAGAATCCTTCGAATTACGACGCGTGGTTCGACTACCTGAGATTGGTGGAGTCGGAGGGTAACGTCGACGTGGTCCGCGAGACCTACGAGCGTGCGATAGCCAACGTGCCACCCACCAAGGAGAAACAATTCTGGCGAAGGTACATCTACCTCTGGATCAAGTACGCCCTCTTCGAGGAACTCGAGGCCAAGGATTACGAACGATGCCGGCAGGTCTACAAGGTCTGCCTCGACCTGATACCGCACAAGAAGTTCACCTTCTCCAAGATCTGGCTGCTGTACGCGTATTTCGAGATACGACAGAAGAATCTGACCAAGGCGCGAAAGACGTTGGGCTTAGCCCTGGGAATCTGTCCCACCGACAAGCTCTTCCGGAGCTACATCGACCTCGAGATACAGCTGGTGGAGTTCGATCGTTGTCGCAGGCTGTACGAGAAGTTCCTCGAATTCGGGCCGGAGAACTGCACCACCTGGATGCGATTCGCCGAGCTGGAGACGCGACTGGGCGAAACCGATCGCGCCCGGGCCATATACGAGTGCGCGGTCGCCCGACCGCGGCTGGACATGCCGGAGCTCCTGTGGAAGTCGTACATCGACTTCGAGATCGCCCAGGGCGAGACGGAGAACGCCCGCCAGCTGTTCGAGCGACTCCTGGAGCGCACGTTGCACGTCAAGGTCTGGATCGCTTACGCCAAGTTCGAGCTGTTGAACCCTCAGCTGGAGGACACTCCCGACAACGTCGTCTTGGCGAGACGGATCTTCGAGCGCGGGAACGACGCCCTGAGATCCAGCGGCGACACCGAGAGTCGGGTGCTCTTGCTGGAGGCGTGGAAGGACTTTGAGGCGGAGAAGGGCACCTCGGAGAGTCTCACCAAGATTATGGAGAAGATGCCACGCAGGGTGAAGAAGAAGAGGCGCGTCGTCGGCGAGGACGGCAGCGACGACGGCTGGGAAGAGGTCCTGGACTTTGTTTTCCCAGAAGACGAGTCGCAGAGGCCAAACCTCAAGTTCCTGGCCTCTGCGAAGGCTTGGAAGAAGCAGACCGAGTCTCAAGCTTGAGATTAATAATATTATATTAATATTAATATATTATATCATATATAATAATATTACATTATATTAATATTATTATATATAATAATATTGCATTATATTAATATTATATAGGTGTATATATATATATATATATATAATTGTAAATATCTGTATGTGTGTGTGTTTTGCTATCTGCTATTGTGTGTGTGAGAGAGAGAATGTATGATTAAAATTATCATTATTTTTATATCTCATATTTATATAATTTCCAATATAAAAAATATGCAATTTGCTAAGTTTGAATTCTAAAATATATGGAAAAAAGGAACAGAAATAAACAATTTAAATTTTTCTTCTTTTCCTCTCTCTTTATCTATAATCTAACAAAATAAAAAAAGAAAGATAACGAGATCTATTTCCATTTGTCAGGTTGGCTATAATGTGTTTTTGAGGTTATAATCTTACACAATTCAGACTTTAGACTTTGAGCCACGTCAAGGATTCTGATAAAAATAATATATAGGCTGACACTTAATTAAAAATAATTAAACAGGAATAGTTGCACATTCATATCTTTTTCGAGCAAGAATGGCGCGTGTTCTTGTAGGTGTAAAAAGAGTAATAGACTATGCAGTTAAGGTAAATATATATGTTACATCTATGTATATATTTTATTTAAATATAGTAGACAGAAAAAAAGATAAAATATTTTTTCAACAATGTATTATCGCAAAACATGTAACTAATACTTTTCTATGATAAAGTATGAATGCCAGTCTTTGAGTAACAAGTAGTATTCATTTTGATGCATTCTCTAATTTTAATTTTTTTAGATTCGTGTCAAACCAGATAAGTCTGGAGTGGTTACGGATGGCATCAAACACTCGATGAATCCTTTCGATGAGATAGCTATAGAGGAAGCAGTTAGAATGAAAGAAAAGAAAATTGCCCAAGAAGTGATAGCGGTCAGCTGTGGACCGGCTCAGTCCCAGGATACAATCAGGACTGCCCTTGCCATGGGTGCAGACCGTGGAATTCATGTTGAAATATCTGGCCCTGATTATCAAACATTGCAGCCCATTCATATCTCAAAGATACTGGCAAAATTGGCGCAAGATGAGAAAGTGGATTTGATAATAGTCGGTAAACAAGCTATAGATGATGATAACAATCAGACCGCACAAATGACAGCTGGTGTCTTGGACTGGCCATCTGGAACGTTTTGCAGCAAGGTAATAGAACAACAAAATTTCAAGGTTGTAAGTTTTAATTGACCACACTGGCTAATAATAACAGATTGTTTATTAAAAAAAGCAACTGGGTACAGAGTGTATGTTTAACTCTCACTCAGAATCATTAGGATATACTTGTATCTCTAATTTTTTATTCAATTACACGTACAACATGAATTTACACGATTCAAGCTCATGTGAAGATCAATATTATATTTAACAATATGCGCATTATGTAACCCTTTACATCAATTTATGGCCTGAAGAGGATCCAATTTCAGGGTCGAAATGTTGCCTTTTTAATAAACAATCTCTTATTATTAGCCAGTGTGGTCAATTAAAACTTACAACCTTGATTTCTATACTGACTGGCAATTATAATATTTTACCTGAACAAAATTTCACTTTATTATATCAATGTTTTACGCTTTCTTTTTCTTTATTCAGGTTGAGAACAACAACGGTGAATTGACTGTTACACGTGAAATTGATGGTGGATTAGAGGTCATCAAGATGAAAACTCCTGCAGTTTTGAGCGCTGATCTTCGCTTGAACGAACCACGTTACGCGACTTTACCAAATATCATGAAGGCTAAGAAAAAACCCATCAAGAAAGTTACTCCGAAAGATCTCGGAGTAGATGTAACGTCGAGAATTGAAATACTCTCTGTAGAAGAACCGCCAGTTAGACAAGCTGGTGCCATATTACCAGATGTCGATACCTTGATAGGTAAATTGAAAGAAGGCGGCCACGTTTAGCCGATTCTCTCTTCTAGGGTAATGGAAATTAATGATCAAGTATTGTTTTGAACTGTTTAAGCTTTGATTTATTTTGATAACTCTTTTTGTATATAGCATAATAGTTTTGTACATTATCAGAAATTGTATATGATATTTCAATAAATTTATACTATGCAAATGAAGAGAAAGAATTTAATATTTCATAATATATTACAGATACATCTTACAAATTATATGAATATACATATTTATATAATATGTATAATAAAAATCTCTTTTTGCATGTCTTTTCAATATTGTCAAATAATCAATCTATTTAAAAAAAAAAAGTAAAAACATTTTTGAAAAACAATTATTTAAATATATACATATATATAAATGCATCATTTTTCTCTTTTCTGTAAAAGGTAACATCAATAACGATAACTATAAATATATATATTATTATTTTATGCAATGCAGATATTAAATTAGATAGATTAATGTCACACTTAATTGACATGTTGTAATTCTAAAATTTTCAAGAAATGTTGATAAAAGCTCGCATGGAAATATTTCTCTATTTTTTTGACAGAAAATCACACGAATAATATGCATTTTTCTGCACTTTTACTTTAATATATCGTATTATAATATGTTGGAGAGAAATATGAACAGTTATACGAATATTAATAAGAAAATAGCATGTTATTTTAAAATATTAAACCACTTTGTAATTATATTTAGTGCCTTATCCTTATTATAAGATTAGGCAAGAAAATGTGTCTAATCAAGACTAGTATATCATATAATATTATATATATATATATATATATATATATATGTATATATATATATATTAGATATTTACCAGAAATTGATATATAACATGATATATCAATAATAACATTTTGGCTAGTATTTGCGTTCTATATAATCGTCATTAAGGGATAAAACTATATTTCAATACCCGTATGTTTAATTCTCTCAGGAAATAAATATTTTTCAACCGTCGAGCACTCGACTAGGTCTTTGTTTTTTTATCGTATTTTAAATATGTCAAATATATATCTTTCCAGAATTTTTTTTTGATTCGTTGAATACTGTTGTTTCCATGTCATTGACATTGAGTACAGCCCTGCATAAAAATTCATTGTATTATAACAGTCTTTTGTGTGTGTATATATATATTATAGATTTTGTAAAAGGTCTTCTCAACAAAAGCTAAAACTCGCGCGCAACATTAATTACATTAGAACCTTCCAATCGAATCTACTGTTGCTGGTATGGGTGATCGGTGGAAAAGGAGGAGGATGGAGCTGCCAACCATCGATACCTTGACGCGCGGTCACGCAGGCCAGATAAGGTACCCTTTGAACTAATCTAGTCACTTCGGCCGCAGGGGGTATCCTGCCACCGGTCAATTGTTTGGTGCAAGCTGCCAGGGAAGCTGCATGCGCTACTATTAAAATATTACCAACCGTACTCTCTATGATCTTCTTGATCACCTCGTAGCTGCGTTCGTAATACTGCGCTGCGTTCTCCTTCGGAGGAAGCTCCTTCGCCTTCACGATCGGATCGTAATCCAGATCCACGTTGAAGCCCGCCTTCTGCAACTCCTCGGAAGTCATCCAGACAGGTATTCCGTTCGGATACCAGGCCAACCATTCTATCAGACCTGGCTCCACCTTGATAGGAATGTCGGACTCGAATCCCTTTAGAATATGAGCGAGGGTCTGAACGCAACGCAACGACGGCGACGTGAAGGCCACATCTATCTTGATGCTCGACGACTTCATGGCCTCGCCTACCAAACTCGCCTGCATCTCACCTACGGTGGTCAACGGACTGTCGTTCTGAAAGTCCTGGATGTTCCTGGACGGCACTTCCTTCGGCATATTCAAGTCGCGGCGCACGTAGAAGCCGTTCGACTCGAAACAGTACGGGATCCACGTGCCAAAAGTGAAGTCCACTCTCTCACCGTGGCGACATATGAAAATCTCTCTGGACGGTGTTTGAGGTGCTTCTGAACCTGCCATCTGAAAACGTTTGGAGACGTTGTATGTTAGTAATTCATCAGTGATTATACATTACATCATATTATAATTAATAATATATATCATATTATATATTATAATTTTAATAATATATATTAAATCAAATAATTTTGAACAACCCAACTGGCATAAAATTATATCTTTATTGTTGGATAGACATAAAAATAAAATTAATGACAACGTTTCGACGATTAAAATAAAATAATATTTAACCTTTTTAGAATTTAAAACATATTAAAGCACATATAAATTAATTGTGTCAATACGACCTTTCGACAAGATGGTAAAACGTCAATTAATTCACATTTAATTTATGTCAGACTTGATAAGGTCCTAAAACAAGGGTCGAAACGTCGTCATTGGTTTTATTTTTATTTTGTTGTCTATCCAACAATAAAGATATAATTTTATGCCAGTTGGGTCGTTAAAAATTATTTGATTTATTTTATTAATCACTGGCAAAAAAAGGAATTACTACTTATTATATATTATATTATTAATTATATTACATGATTAATAATATATATATATAATTAATATTATATAATTAATATATTATATAATTAATATATTATATATTATATTATTAATATATTATTGTATATTAATATAGACAAAGAAAAGGAATATTTTACAGAAATAATTACTGGCTCGTCGGCAATAGGAATCCCATCGGGGGTATCGACAGAATCGCTCGGAGACAGAACCGGCGGTGGTCTTCTAACTTTCGGGATCTCGTCCGCCTCTTCCGCGCTTTCGCTTTTATTGTCGGTGATCGGCACGGTGGTGTGCAATGTCCACGAGTCCGATTCTGCAGTCCTTTTGGTATGATTCAACGGTAAGTGGCCGGATATCCCGGTCAACCAAGAGATACCCTCCACCCAGCCATCCGTGGACGCGCTGCAGGCTCCCTCCGGAACGTAAATGTAATCTCCCACTCTTAATTCTAACTCGTCGTGTTCCCGGGGCAAGTGGGCGTGCGTGACTTTGTGCACATGCAAATTCTGCAATCTAGAATCTCTAGAATATAATCTAAGTTCCCAATTGGCCGGCGTGTTCGGTTTCAGTTTCTCGGCTATCAAGCGAAGCGGTTGAAATAAGTTACTGGGAAACTGGTAGGCCAGCGTAAGATGCAGAGATTTGATTTGCGGCTCGGCAGTGATACCTAGGGCGGCGATTTTATTGACGTAGCAAACAGCGATGTTCTTCAGCCATTCCGCGTTTACATCCTTGACGAAAAGACCCATAAAATTAGGCGACATATACGTCTCTAACTCGATATGTTCAGGCAATCCATCCTGATGAGCCACATTCTCAAGAGCATTTACTAATTCTTCTGTGAATTCGTCGGGAGCCTACAGAAAAATATATAAAAATTATGAAATATATATTTAAATTTAAAAACATCGAATATATGTATAACATGTCTTGTATTTCGGTCAAGTATTAAAGATATCTTACGCTGAAGAAGGAGACGAGAGTAATGTGTGGTATAAAGCTATGAGCCCCGTTCCATCCTAGATTTTTACTGTCTGACCAAAACAGCTCGAGCTGTTCAGCTAATGATCCCGTTGGACAAGCATAGAGAACATACTGCCGCTGTGTATCAGAATCCAAAGTTGGATCTCTCACATGTGCCAGCAGCCAATCTGATGCCAATTGCACACCACGGTATCCTGTTGCGGCTAATGCCCTCTCCCTAAAAGATCCATTCAATATTAGATGTAAATAATTAACAAATCCTTGATAATAATCAGATATAAAAATATATATATCTATATATATATCTACATCTTTTTAGAATGAGAATGATTAGATAGATAGATAAATTTTGTTATCAAGAGATAAAGATATAGAAAACAACTATCGAAAACAAATTGAAATAATAAAATAATATGACCTATCGAAATGTCAAGTCCAGAATTTTGATTCAGAAATTAAATATCCGAATTTAATTTTGCTCTCAAATCGAGAGAGAAAGATAGAATAGTGCGAAATAGCTGTATTAAAGACTGCGTTTGACAGCTGTTTGTTTACAATGAGTAAAGGACACGCGTCGACAATATGTCAAATAAATGTTACGTAAATACAATTTCATGTCACATGGCCATACGTACGCCCGGTGTTTCGGGAAACCCAGCTGCAGGAGCGTTTGCAACGGTGTCAGATGCTGTTTCGAAATTTTCGTAGGAGTCGGATTTTTCCGCGGCGGCAGCGTCGCCATGACGGTACATAACTGCGTTTACCGACGTTTATTCCCCAGGGTGGCCAATAGCCGCGCAACTATCATAGGACCAGATACGAATCGCAGACTGTGGAAAATTTTTACAAAATTATAGCTGACTACATCGCGACCGGATCTCACCACGAAGAGTCAATCATCGGCAAAAAGGTAAAAATATAATTACATTATTAAATAATTGATATTAATTTATTGTGATTTCTCGTAAATATTAATGGTTTATTCCAAGTTCTTTCCCAGCAAGCACAGTATATAAATGTTATATATACTCAAGCATGTTACATGTAACGTATATGTTAGTTGTAATTTCCCACTCATAGATGTAACATTTTTAATATTACATATATTACATTGTAGTTATATATTGTCATTATATCCCAAGATAGCACTGACTTATCAATACATCAATGTGCTATTTAGTATATATATAATTACAATAATAACTATACAATGTAATATATATATGTTATATTAAAATGTTACATCTATGAGTGGGAAATTACAACTAACATGAATGTTACATGTAACGTACACGTTATATTACCTGTTATATTCCGTTTTATTATAGCAATGTAACAATTATATATCGGTGTTTGCTGGGTTATATATATACCGAACGTTTTATCAGTTAACGTGCTCTGATGTCAGAAAGATTAAATATAACGATAATATATACTGATATATATATCTTGTCTCTTTTATCATTGATTTTTTAAAGCTCAACAACTTAATTTCATAATTTTAGAAAGTATAATTAAAATCAGAACATTAAACTCGATAAATTTTAAAATTAATTAAAATAATTAATTTTATATATATTGCTTTATAATAAAAATTGATTTAAAATATATATCGAATTTTAGAAACTAAATAAATTCAGAAACATTGAATACGATAAATATATAATTGTAAAATTTTAATTAAATAATTGATTTAATAATATATACCGCTTTTATGAGAAAATATATGAAATTGGATGCTATAAAATTTTTTATTAGATAAAGCTATCATTCTATATCTATATAAAAAATATATCGGGAAAACGTAGAACATAAAATAAATTCATTAAAAAGATAATTTTTTTTTACATTTTATATAATTTCTATTTCATTTTTTTTTCTCTTTTTTTTACCACGTGTTCCATAACAATTTCAACAATAAACACTCAAAACGACGCGATTATTATTTAGAGTTAGTGTAAAAAAAGAGAAAAAACGCAATGACACGTGGATTTATATATTTTTGTTTTTCATTCGTTACGGCATTCTGTTACAAACACTCTTCACGCTGCAATATTTCGGTACAGAAGTAATAAAAAAAGTTATAATGCGTGTATGTGTGTATATATACACATACATACACACACGCACATATACATACACATACCTCTCATTTATGTATATATATGTATATAATTCACGTATACATATATATACATATATATGCATATTTTTTAATATATATATATATAATATTTATATATAAAATATAGATAAAGTAACGTAATATACACGTTATTGCTCGTCTCTCATGGGATTCCTCGCTCTCGTTCGCAATTCGTACATTATTCTTTTTATATATATGTAACTCCTATATCCTAATAAAATCGGATTAAGACACTCACGGACCGTTCGACGAAGATTTGAGACATCGTTGAACTGCGAAATAATTTCATCGATTTGCCAAATTTAATAAAATTTTTTAATAGCTAAATTAATGAAGAGATTTAACGCACAAGAGCATCTTTGAACACAAATAAACATGTTTATTTGTATAATCTAACTTATAGCGTATTATTATAGCAACATAGAGTTAAACACACATCTAAAAAGTGTTATATGTATATAAAAAAACCATAGATACAAAGTATCCATTATAAACAAGCGAGTAGTATGAATAAAATAAAAAGAAAATTTTTCATTATTTCTCTTACAGTTTCCGTAGAATCCCAAAGGATTTCTCAAGTATATATGTGCAAAATGAATTCTTTTCAAGTTTATACAATTAATAATAAATTAAGAGAAATGATTTAAATAATAATTATTATTAAAAATTTTAGGCTATATAACAATATAATATTCTGTAATAATAATACAATTATTTAAATCATCTCTCAGCTTTACATATTTTAAAAGATCAGTATGTTGCTTACATCTACAAATAATATTCTATTTTATTTTATCCATACTACCATAATATCCGTATAGCAAGCTAAATTACGCTAAAGTCTACTAAATAACAATTGCTCCTTCATGTTTGACTCGAGTTTCTAATATTGCACATTTTGGCATATACTTATATCTGACGTCGCGACAGATTTACAATTGACGATTTACTTACAAATTCATCAAGATTGCATCGCAACCGCACCGTAGTCATTCACAACAATTTTGTACAAAATTTATACATCTTGTACAAACGATCTATTATGAGATCATACATCGAACATCGCAGAAATGCAATCTTAAGTCCTCTTTGTAATATGTTTATCGAGTATAATTTATTTATCTCTCGAATTTGCATCGCACTTTATTTATTTTTTTCGCAAATTTACGAGAGCTACGATATTTTATTTCTGCACCACATTTAAGATATATATCGCAGATTTCACTGTCAATATTTTGCTGATTTAACAATTACGCTGTGTTTTCTTAAAGATCTAATTTCAATCCGAGGATAAATTAAAATTGCATATATATCGCATATAAGAATAGAGATTCCGACTATTCTCCAAGAGAACACATATTTTTTACATTTTTTTAAATATAAAGAACCTATCTAGAAGCTACTCTCTTACAAGTCTTTATATATATATATAAATCGTTGAATCTTAATCGATTCTAAATTAAAAAATGAGGTTGATAACAGTGAGATATTAGACACTATATAACATTCAGTTATATTTTAAAATATCAAGATCGAAATTAAATAATTGAAATTATGAGCGCAACAATGGATAACATTAATTTTTAGAGACATTATTTTAATTTTATTGCTGAAAAAAATTCAACTTTTAAATTAAAGAAAATTAAAAACAAGAAACGTCGAAGAAAAATCTAAGAAAACTTTATTTTCGTAAACTAATAATATTTAATTATATTATTGTATATAAAATGAAATTTTAAGAAAACAAAGATTAATTCGTTTTAGCGCATATAATTTCAATTTCTAAAGATTTCCTTCGATGATTCTCTTTCTTATTTGTGTGTATTTATGAAAAAAAAACAACTAATTTTAGAACGATAAAATATAGATATATCGAATTTTTTGCAAGATTTATGTACAACAGAATTCACATATTGGCACTAGTCGTTGGCAGAATACTCGGATTCACAATTCTCTTAACAATGTTACAACATTTATTAGTTAGGTCATACATTTCGACGAAATAATATCGTTTGCACTATCTCAAACGTACAATTTCTCTGTTTACCGCGACTGCATCTGGCACAGATATCGCGATAAAGTTTATCATTCTGATATTCTGACAAATTATATGTATAAGGATATATTTGCATTTGACGCAAATATTTTCATCGATGGAAAATGATATTCGTAATGTGATAACGTGAACATTTGTTTGAAAATATATACATTTACGTTGGAAAATTTTTCTATCTTCGATGTATTAAATTCTTTTGTGAAATAATAAGTGCAAATTAAAAAGACATATAGGGTATATTTTAGAATCGTTAATTTTTTTAACTTTTAATAGATTTGCCATTTTTTCGATAATTTAAATTTGTTATTAGGGAATATTTTGAATGTAAATTGGAGAAAAAGAAATTTTAATGCATTAACTATAGTTTGTTTAAATATATATTTTCATTCATACGTGATTCTATTAAACGCTTCAAATATAAAAAAATAATGCATTATGTAAGAAAAGTCGATAATTCAAGGATTAATTAAAGAGAAAATGTTCTCATAAAAAACTGCCTTTCCCCGTTGGCAGTTATTTTTGTTCTGATTATATTACATAATAATACAATGCAAAAAAATGTATAATAAAGATTTTCCATATTTGTGCATAATGATGTGTATTAGTATTTAGTGATCGCGATATCTTTAAAGACTATGGGAGAGATAACTCTGTTAAATGACAGCTAGAATCATATTTTGCGAAACGAATTTAATTATAAAATTGATAAAAACACGAAATGTTGAAGAGAGCATATTACGCTCATTTTTATATATATTATAAAAAATAGAGTGTCTCAAAATATCACAAAAATTTAGGTCTTGATTCTATTTTAGTGCAGTTTGCTGTAATAATTTATTCGGGTTATTTTCGGCATATGCATACGGAAAGAATTTTCTCTTAGAGTTTACTATAAAAATCATAGTAATCGTGGGACAATATGGAAGAATTTTATAAGTTTCTCTGATTAATATTTACCACAATAAAAATATTAATATGTACATAATAAAATTAATCGAACGTGTTTTGTATTTTATTGTGATAGCTATTAATATTTTTTTTATTGTGGTAAATATTTAATCAAAGAAACTCATAAAATTCTTCCAATACCATGTTGTCCCACGATTGTCATGTGAGGGTTTCAGGGTAAATTCCAAGAGAAAATTCTCTTTGAGCAGATAAACTTCTCTCATAAAAATAATTCGAAAAATTCTATACGGCAAATTAATTCACTACATTATATGTCGAAAGACAAAACAATTGTCTAAATGAGTGTTGGATTTGTATGCGGTGTCAGTCTCACATAATTGGCAGTGAGTATTCCCGGAATACGTTACTGAAGTTCGTCTCAGAAGAAAGGCATTTTTCATTCCGATCCATTTGGATATCTTTATAGATACAATTATTAGGACTATTTTACGATAGCGATCATAAAATCTTATATACTTTCTATATAAAGTTGTAAGTGAGATATATACTTTCTATATAAAGTTCATCATTGGATCTTTCTATTCTTTTTAGAAACACAGTTCTCGCCTCGTCATCAATTACATTTCGCAATCGTCTTTATAATTTTTTTCTAACATGAGAAATGCGTGAATATCGATTCCTTCTCTTACACCAATCGCGGTTTCTCCCAAAAACGAAAGTACGAAAGAGGGGCGAAGAATCCCAATTTGCGATGATGAATCGTAAGTCGTTCTGATCCGCTCGAAAAAATTCCACGATTATTTAGCCGTCCCGATAAATAATTAAAAATAATAAAATTAATAATAATAGTAAATTATTATTATATTATTATTCTAATAATTATTTATTTCTAGGGCGTGCAAAAATATCGCGAGTCTATTAATTCCGAGTTGTTTCCGCCATTCGTTTCTAAGCACACGACAATTTCCGCAGCACAAAAACGAGAGGCTCACACAACAACTACTATACTACTATACTTTCGTCGTCGAGAAACTCCCGTGTCATTCCCGATCCTTGCTCAGATCGGACGGCAGGTCACCGCAGGTGGACAACGCCGTCGTTGTCGCCGTCGTCGTTGTCGTCGTGGGCGACCTGGAGGTCATTCTGGAGGTCACAGGTAAGGACAATCCCGCCGCGCTCATCGCGACGTTTAGTGGTATCGTGATAAATGGTTGGTTCGATTGCGATGAGTTTGCCACCGATGTCACCGTACCTAAGGGAAGTTACAGGAAAGAGTGTAAATGAGATATCTTATTATCCAGTAACGCTATTTTTCGCGATTTTTTTACTTTCGACGAAATTCGCGCGAAAAAGTTATATATGCAAAAATTACGTCGAAAATAATTTCTGATTTATTGTCTCTTATTCTTCTTCTTTTTCCTATTTATTTTCATATAAAAAATATACATGTGTATATACAGGATGTTTCAGAACTGGCAGAAAAGTTTTTAATGACGCAGATTCCTGGGATCATTTGGAGACGATTTTTCGTCAGCGAAAATGTCGAGACACCAATAATTTTCGAGTTATAAACGGTTGAGAATAAAAGATTTTTTGCAAACTACCCTTGTGGAAATAAAATATTAATCAAACTATATTCTCCAATTAATTTCGGGTAATTTACTTTAACAGAGTTTTAATTTAAAAGGCTTACAATTAGTTACAAAGATGCATGATGGCAAACATTGAGAATATGCAAAAAAAAGGCCTCCCTCGACATTTTCGCTGAGGAAAAATCGTCTCCAAACCAGGAATCATTAAAAATTTTTCATCCTTTTCATAATATACACTGAAAAAAAAATTATTGAATTCGAATAAATATTTATTTCAATACTGCCTTATAAATAATATATTTGAAGTTAATAATATTGATTTAGTCGAAAAAATATTTACTTGATATAAAAAAATCCTTTTCAAAACATAAATAATTTGTTTCAAATAAATGATTTATAAGACAGTATTGAAATAAATATTTATGAATTTAATAATGTTTTTGTGCATAGTAGTGTATATTATATACATATATGTATGTATATATAATATAAATAAATAAAATAATTTAAAAAATATATATATACATATATATGACGGTATTTATTTTAATGCGGCCAGTTTGCGTTATGCAATCTTATTAGTCATAATCTACGCGATTATTTCTGGGAATAATTTAGCGGTGAATCAGATGAGTTGAAGAAGCGCGCGAACGATTTCCGAGCGAATCCGTCGCGAGCTTCCCTAGAACCGACCTCTCGAATTGTGCTCGAAATCCTTCGCGTAACGGCATTTCGAAATGAGTAGGTACCTTGCACGATAAATTGCGTAAAAATCTCGTACGTTTCTTCGCAGCGGCAAAGAGAGACAGAAGAGAGAAAGAGAGAGGAAGAGACAGAGAAACCTACCTCCGTCTTGAGATATTTGCACCGGTTGCCCGTTTTGTCCTATGCCGAGCAAGACCCCTGGACTGGGCGAATAAATGACACTCTGAGGCATCTGGTACATGATCCCTGCAGAGAACGAAGGCACATTTCCTGGGAAATCAAAGAGGAATTGAGCGTGTGTGTGAGAGAAAGAAAAAGAACAGATTGATGATGGAGGGTGAAATTTATCGCGAGGCAAAAATCATCAAATTCAAGAAATATATGTTTTTCATGTAAAATTAGGCGTGATTCTTTTAATATATTTTTAAATATTTTAATTGTTATGTTATATTTAAAAAAAATTATTATATTGCAAATATTTTATAATTTTTTTAATTTCAGCGCGAGATAAATGCTTCTCCAAAGGACAATTAGTGCGTCGAATAGAACCTAATGAATTTATCACGAGGAAGAAGTAATCAAAATTCAAGAAAGGTATACATTTTTCATGTAAAATTGGACGTGATTTTTTTAATATATTTTTGAATATAATTTTTAATTGTTATATGATATTTAAAAGAATTATTATGTTGCAAATATTTTATAATTTTTTATTTAATTTCAGCGCGAGATAAATGCTTCCCCAGAGGACAATTAGTGCGTCGAATAGAACCTAATGGGGAATAAAGGAATGTAAGATGTAAGAGATACTGCATTATATATCTCCCTTATTTGTATCAAAATTGCGAAATCCGTCATTCGACGACATAACGCTAAACTCGTTTTCTCTCTCTATAGGTTGGTTACAGATGTTATATGCCAAGAAAAACTTAGGAATGACGGTCGAGCCACTCGAGACTTCGATCCGGACCACCCAGGTGCGAATCTGCGCTCTGATTCACCGAATCTTCGCGTTTACAAATTATAAATAAATTACTGCATATACATATTTCTTGGAAAAATACGGTAAGTTTTCGAAGAACGAATCGCGAAAATAATTATAAAAAACATTGTAATCTCTCTCCTCATTGAAGACTAATCCTCGATACTCTTCAAACCGACTTGCGACCATATAACACCATTTTTATATATAAAGTCTCCCGAGAGAGACCATATTCCGATAACAAGTCTTGAATCTCCAACAAGACGTATGCATATTTGAAAGGATTAGCGAGTTAGCGTGTTAGTAGAGCAAACTTTTCCTTACATATTCAACTACTAGAATCTATTAGCCCTCAAAAAAGCCATTAAAATGCATATTTCTCTCATCTTTACGTTGCGTTAGTGCTTGTCAAGTCGGTGTGAAGAGCTTCCGTTAGAGAAGCGCGTCCAAAAACTCTCTCGGAAACAATCGTAGAATGTATTGTATGTATGTACATACTCATGTATGTACACACATATAGGAGGAGAAAACAAATCGCAATGTCTCTCGCGTACGCTTTCTGCATTCGAACGAGCAAACGCTCCTAATTAAAGGCGACTCGAACGTCCATCTTCCATTCGCTCATGATAATGGGACCTCTCGCGCGTACCTTCGTTATACCGGAGGGATGTATTATACATTCGTCGTCATGGACGTCCGCCGGGGGAGGCAAGAGAGGACATTTGACCCCCTTGCGAAAAAAAGCAAGAACTTGCTCCCCTTTTGAATCATACTCGAATTTATTTGCATATTAATATTAAATAAGAAAAAAATTAAACTTAAAAAAATTAAGAAAGAACAAAAATTTTTAAACAAATTAAGCATTTGCTCTCCTTTTGAATAAATATTGGAGTTTACTTGCATATTTAACATAAAAAAATAAAAATAAGAAAAAATTAAATTTAAAAAATGAAGAAAGAACAAAAAAATGTTTAATATGTCTCCCTCTGGAAAAAATCCTGCGGACGTCCATGTTCCTCGTTCTCTCGCCGAATATACCAAAGAGGGAAGTTATTATCAAATTGGGGAGAGAGAGAGAGAGAGAGAGAGAGAGAGTGCGAGAGGAAAAACGCGAGTCGGGTCGCGACACAGAATGGCATCCACGCGACAACATTAGCATCGATATTTATGTGTACACCTGCAACCGTTCCGCGGCGCGACCGGATCCTACTTCCCAGTTAGGCATCACGGTTGTCGTCTAAGTTTGGTCATCGTCGGCGATTCCTTACGGGCTCCCTACACGGATAACCCCGTCATCGCTCGCACGCCTTTCGCATTTTAAATGTGTTCTTCTCCCTTTCCCCTTGGATTCTCCTCCACCATCTCCTTCATCTCTCTCCCACCTTTTTCTCACGCTTCGTTCCTTCAGTCTCTCCCTCTCCTCTCTTCCCGGATATAATGTTTACCTGTCTACTCTATTACTCGCTTGTCCCCCCGACCAGCTGTTCATTATCAGCCGCGATGATGATGAGGTCGAGCGCGACGCAAATGCATTATCGCCGACAATTGAACGTGATTAGCATATCTGATGACGCGAGGAAGGAGGGAAAAATTAAATTTAAAAAAATTTAAAAAATTAATTACGCCCCATCCTGGAAAAAAATCCTGCAGGCACCCTGAGGGAGGAGGAGGAATTTATTTGTACATTTAATATAAAAAATGAAAATAACAAATAAAAAAATTTAACTATGCCTCATCCTGGAAAAAATCCTGCGGACGCTCATGAGGGAGGAGAAAAAGGCGCGAACCTCGGACCTGTTAACGCGCTTTCGTTCTTTCTTAATTTACCCCTTATTAGTTTGTGGGACAAGTAATTTTATCTTTTTTTTTTTCGAAGAGAGAAGGATGTATTTTAATAGCATGCGTTGAGGTTTGAAAATGAGTTCCATGTTATGATTCTATAAAGTTTCTCGTTACGCGTGGAAGGTCTATTTCTTCATTTGTGGAACGGCGAAAGGTGTATATATATATATATATATATATATATATCATCATCATCATCATCATCACGGTCACATGAATAAACAGAAAATCGACGTAACCGCAGAACTTAATCTAACTAGAACCTCGGTAGAACTTAATCTAGCTACAAACTCGGTTAATAATTATGTCTGCGTGAATAATATACGTCTTTTTTTTGCTCCGCGATAATGTGACCGATATTCGCGAGTCCTTCGTTTCTTCCGAGAAGAGGAAACCACGTAAACCTCGTCAATAAAAAAATAATAAAAAATAAAAATAAAAACTATGAATTGTGATGCGATTGATTCGAAGATATGAATATGCGCCGTTTTTATATTCACAATCAGTACACATTTTTCTATTGGATGTTGGAATAAAAAAAGATTTTTATCCAAGCATACGCGGAATATATTAATTAAGAAACGCACGAGAAAAATTATATATGTATCTATTTAGACGACAATCTTCACTTTTATCGAGTTTCTTATTTTTCTTGAATTTTGAATATTTTTTTTTAAACTCTAGATGTTTTATATTTATTGTTAGTTTTATTCAAAATAATTTGAACGTCGAAAAGATAAATTTTTCGCTCTCTTTGATCAATTATAAGAACGCGTATAATTTCTAGAACTTTTAATTTTTTTAAATACACTAAAATACAAATACAAAATAAATACAAAAAAATTATTGACTTCGAATGAACATTTATTTCAATACCGCCTTTTATAAATTATTTATTTGTAACTTAATAATGATACTGATTTGATAGGAAATTCTTTTCAAAATAGATACATATTTATTTGTTGTTTATGGCTTTAGTATATTTTATTAAAATAAAAAATACGTTGAAACCATCTAAAGTTGTGTTTCATCAAAATATCATTTTATCTCAAAATGGCAGGCAAAAATTTTCAACGTGTATTTCCTCGCCTCTGAACGTCACAATTTAACATGACCGCAGTGAAGAGCAAGGAGCCTTAATAATTTTTTTCAGTGTGCATATATAAAGAGTGTTCTATATATTTTATAGCAGAGATTCAGAGAAGCTTTGTGAATTCTGACCCAACCGACTCTTCTTCTAGGGTAGCCACGCATGACGATACTCACCCGAGTGATTATTCTTGAGAGGATCCTTGGAGTCGCCGTCGCTGGTATCTCCGTCGCTCTCATTGGCGCAAATGTCAGACCTGGGTGATCCTTCTTCCTCCTGAAATCAAAAAGAGCATCCGTAAGTTACCAACATTCTTTACAAATTTGAGGAAGCCGGTGGAGAAGGGCTGACAGGACTGGACTGATAACAGGGTCTGATTTCAGGGTCACATCTTTCTTATACGCAGCGACAAATCGAAGGAACGAGCAAAGAAACGAGGAGAGAGAAGAGCGTACTTATCAAACGTACGTACTTATGTACGTATCTACCTACCTACCTACCTACCAACCTACCTACCTACCTACCTACCTACCTAGCGGACAGAGAGAGATGCGCGAGCTCTTCTCGGCGCTCCTTATATGGCCACATCTCTCTCGCAGACTCCACTCGCGGAGGAGAAGAGATTCTCGCGACCCTCGGGCGGAAAATTTTCTTCCCTTAGCAGAAATCCGCGGCTTTCGCAGTAATATTCGTACGGCGTATCCGAGATACCTTCACTTAATTTTTCATCAGAAATTAACTGCTATAGAAGGATAGCATCTCCTTGCCTTACAAAAATTGTGAATCTTTTTATATTATGTATTGTGTATTTATATTAATTTCATATTATATTTTTCTTTCCGACATTTTCAGTAACACGTACATAAAGCTATACATACATAAAGAGAGATAGAAAGAAAGAGAGAGTTCGGAAAAGACGAGTTTCCTCAATTAGGTATATTCCATTGTTAATGCAGTTTTCTCGATTTAAACGGGGGCGCACGTTTCCCACCTCGCAATTTATGCCAATTACCGTTTGATTCGACAAAACGGTCGAGGATATACACACGCACGTGAGAATTATTATCTGCGAAAGAGAGAGAGAGGTCTTGGAGAACGCGCGGTACCAATTGGAAAGCTCGAAAAGCCGGAGCACGTTCGCTTCCGCTGACTCCCTTTCCTCCCTGTACGTGTATACGTGTAGAGAAGGCGCGACAAAAAGCAACATTCCTGACTCTTAAGTCGGACTCTATATAAGTGTCTGCCATCGCGAACATTGCCTGTATATGGCGACAACCGGGCTTTGACAAAGGTGACCGTATATGGAACTCCGCTTCCATCTTTCCTGCGTGCGTGCGTGCGTACTCCTTTTCTCTCTTGTATACACGTGAAGGTTTCTCCTTCTCTCTCTCTCTCTCTCTCTTATTTCTACCCCCTCTCGTCGCGAGAAACGATACACCTGGATGCGCGCCTTCTTCGTCTGCAACCCCGATAAACGTCTCCGCAGCTCTGTTCTCGTGCCGTTAAATCATAAATCGTGCCTCGACCCCGAACCGGCGAAAGCTCCACGCGTGCTTCCGGTCACCGGGGTTACGCCAGTGCTCGTTGGAATTAAAATTTTCCCTCGGAAAATTATCATAAATATTCATCGATCTTCTTAACGAGCCAGGATTTAAATTTTCTTATTAAAATACTTGTCAAATTTTTTTCTCTCCTTGGAGAACGATTTCAGGCCAAATAAGGGGCGTTTGATGAAGGAAAATAAAGAAATTTTTTTATAAAGTATGTTTCGTTCTTATATAGGTATATACTCTGTCTTGAACTGCGTTTCTTACCCTTGGGTTTCTACTTCCGTTTTTTTGCTGGTTCACGCTTTCTTTAACAAATGCGTCAGGTGTTCGACTTAAGTTTACTCTTGAAAATCGTAGAAACATCAAGAGATGAGTAATTTAATTTTTCCCTACCCAGGGTGTCTACTCGAGTTTTATAAAAAAATTCCCAGACTTTTTTCAAAATTTCATTGTCAGATAAAAATTAGAGGGTTTTTAATTCTTGCGTATTTTTATTGCGTTTTTTAATCATACGTTTACGAAAAATAAAAAGCAACTTAAGTTTCAAAAAATGATGAAACGTCAGATTTGAAAAATGATGGAAAAATTTTTTTTCTCGCTTGTATATTTTCATTCTTTTATTATCAAGACTTACAATAGAAAGATTGTGTACTGCAAACTGAATTAAATGCAGATGCGTATCCCGCCATTTTACCAATTCTTGGCTTATTGATAGAGACTTTTCTTACAGCGAAATATTGAAACAATTTTTTTTACGATTCCAAATAAAATTCTATGAAAATTCCTTGATTTCTTAAGATAAAAAAATTTCTTCAGTTTTTTCAGATTTTTTTAGTAGACACCCTGCTTCATACAAGTTTGACAAGATAGAAAAATAGAGTTAAAACGAGCGCCATATCGATTGACATATATAAAATGAGATCCTGAAGACATTCAACGCATCAACATTTTTTTATATTTCGGGATACATAATATTTTCGTAATCTGCATTATAATAATTATTATTAAACGCTATTGTGTGCTAGAAGAAAAAGTATGATAAGAACTATTTGCGTTCACCGCGTATGTGTGTGTAAGGAGAACTAAATAGTAACACATCTGGCACTTTATTTCGAATATTATATATCGAAGGTACGAAACCACGATATTTGCCGATATGTATATATATTGTTCTATCATTATCATTATTATTATTATTATTATTATAGCTAATCGGTAGAAGAGTACATTAAGAGAGCCGAATACTCGTGTTAAGGAGATATCTATTGGATGATTTTCCTGCTCGAGATTGGAAAACGCAAAACCTACCTTGCCCGCTTCTTCCTCCCGTTTCATCTCCAAACTTGCGAACGATGTTGCAGTTATTTTCGAGATTGTGTGCCACGCGATAATGTGATACTCGGGTATAACTTAGACGCTGCTTCTAACGCACCATTAGAAATAAAGGAATCCCTAACGCGCACCGCGGAATGTTTTCGGACCTCTAAATATATCCCGAACCAGATTGTCAAAAATAGGCATATATATTCTGCCCCGCTGCCTGAAACGCGCGAAATAAGACTCAAACATCTCTTAGTTCGAAATCTCTTATTACGGGAGACTCTTTATTGCGACGAGCCCTCGCGCGTCTCGAAAATCTTCATGTTTATTTAACGAAAAAAATGTCAAAAATACGACATTATTTTTTGACGCGATTCAACGCATTTTTTCTAATTATCAATAATTAATCAAAAGTAACGATGTATATCTAGATAACAAAATTTATCTTTTAATATCTCCGTAAAAATCACTATTTACTGAAAAAAAATGTACTGAATTCGAATAAATATTTATTTCAATACTGCCTCTAATAAATCATTTATTTGAAACTAATAATTGATTTGATGTGAAAAATATTTATTTATTTCAAATAAATTATTAGGCGGCATCAAAATAAATATTTATTAATTTAATTTTTTTTCAGTGTTTCAAAATCGAAGCGCATCATTTTTTACTATCGTTCGACTCGATAAAGATTTCTTCTTCTTTTAAATTAAAAATTCGCTAATTTAGCACGATCTGCAGGAGAAAAGAAGAGGATCTTTGAAATACCTACCTGACTCGCGAGAGCAAAAATAAAAATGATATACATATGATAACACATTTGAGCACAATTAGAGAGAATCTACCAGCAGAGAATCGAGTGACAAGGTTCGAACGACTACTATATTGTCGAAGAAAACGAAGGTATATATATACATATATATATATATATATATATATATATATATATACATACGTGTGTATCTCTCTGTGTATATGTGTCTGTATCTGTGCGTGTACATATATATACTATACGTAAAAATATATAAATATTATCACAGTATTTTACAGAGTCGCTATATGCTCTATATGTACACAAAAATACTACAAGATATAAGACTAATCATTGTAAAAAAAGCCGCCATTATTCGCATAGATATCGATTAAAAATCATATAATTAATATTATTATTATTATTATTTGTACTCTCTGCATGCCGACAGACGCGGGAATAGATTACATCTCTTTTTTTTCTCTTTTTATATACATCTATTTGTGATCGCGAGGGCCCCCTCTCATCTCTTTCGGGGCTCTCCATTCCCGCCTTTTATATATTTTTTCTCTCTCTCTTATACTCTTATATCTCCTCCGTTTCTCTTTTCCGAATACAACGATATATAATATAAAAATCAACAAACAATACATACACACATACGCATGCACAATGCCGATGGTGTCGCTGCATGAAGGAAATGGGGGAGGAGAAAAAGGGGTGGGAATTTAAATTAAAAGGGTAGTCTAAATACTAACTACTTATTCTACGAGAAAAAGACAATCTCCAAGTAAAACTACGCATGCCACAGTAGCGGTACACAACACATTATACAGAAAAAAAGAAACAATGGACGAGACACAACGATATGCTAATAAAAAAAAAAAAAAGGAAAAAAGAAAAAATGCGCAACAATACTAAGCGTGCATCGCCGGATTCGCACCCACGCCACCAATCCGATGGATGAAACATGATTTCAAGAAAAAGAGATAGATAGAGAACCCGTTCAAGAATCGATCGCCCGTCGATCTTCCTCGTCGAGACGCAAAATAAGGTACATGAAAAAGGATATCTGTCCGCCTAATAAATACAAAAAATACCGACGTCTACATCAATAAATATTATTTAATAATTAAATAAAAAAAAAAAGAAAGAAAAACAGAGAGCTGCTGGACGAGTTAACAGAGTGTATATATTCGGTACTCTATTAATTACTCACGTATAATTCATCACATACGACGCTACGCTTTATATATATAATATATATATATATATATATATATATATATATATTTATCTATATCTACGATATAATTAATTATTTAATAATATCTTTTCTTTTCTCGCAATCTCGAATATCTTTCTGTCCACGACGTGACTCCCGCTGATACATATCGTCCTTTATCTAAGCGCAGCCGAGCTTTGGAGAGAGCACCATACGAATTTAAAATCTGCTCGAGATTTAGCCGATGATCCGACTACGATTCACTCTGGAAGAAACGCTAATTCCGGATCCGCGATTTCTTCATGCTCCTGCCATTATACCTAATCTTTTCGCATCTCAACAATAGCGTAAACCGTGTTTCCACCCTTCTGTCGCACGTGAGAACGCAAAGTCGCGCAATATTTTATCGAGATTCACCGATATACACAAATATAAAAAAAAATAATATATATGTTTTATATATATATATATATTTAAGTAAAAATGTGTCGAAAGATTGGACTAGATTTTTGTCGCGCATGGAATCGGTCATAGATATTAATATTATTATGTAACAGACCGATATTAAAAAATACTTGATTATAAGAGAGTCGATTACTCTCTCTTTCGCGTCATAAAATTTGATAAATACAATATATGATTCTACATTTAAAAAATTGTTAACTTGACTAAACCTTTCAACTAAATTACCATTTTGTTAATTCAGCATATATTAATATTTAAGTCTAATATACGTTTTGTTAGATTTAATGTTATATTTAATTTAAATATTTTTATATGTTTAATTAACAAAATAATATTTAGTCAAGTGGACCTTTTTTTCAGTGTAGCATATTCGCCGAAACAAAATTCCCAAAGAGAAATTACATCGATGCTAAAATAATCACGAGAAGATTTAAAATTTATAATGATTAGAAATTAATATAAAATAAATATAAAAAAATACAACGTTCAAAAATATCAAGTATCTCACAGTTACTATACAAAAATTCGCGAATTAAATCAAAATTTGACTCGAATAATATATTTATATATCGCCGCGCGATATTTCACATAAAATGAATCGTTGTTTTCTTTGTACACAGTATATAAATTGCACAAACTTCCTAACGATTAATATTCCCGTCTGAAACCTCGTTAAATAGTCGATAAGCGTCTCTATGCTCGGCTTCACGGGCGAATCGATGAACGAAAAAAATTTTTTTAATGTCAAAACGTGAAATGCGACGACGACGGAGGAGACGGAGCCAGTGATGAGTAAGATACATTTAAAATGTATCTCGATACCAGATACAGATACACAAATTAAAATGTATATAGATCCAGATATTTGAAAAGTCTCTCAGATACATATCACATACTTTTAAATTATATTTTATCATAATAATGGATATGCACTGAAAATGTACTGAATAATTCTTTGATTTTTATTAATATTTATGTTTATATTACGACTTTATTCGTAAGTCTTAACACGTGAAAAATGCCTCGAAAAAAATAAAGTCTCGATCTTTAAAAAATTTAAATTGGGCTATTCAAAAAAAAAAAAAAAAAAATGTGAAAATGTATCTGCAAATGTATCTGAAAAAAGATTCAATTCAGATACCATGTTTTGTATCTAGATACAGACATAGATACTTCGATTCGAATATATTTGAGATACAGAAAATGTATCCAGATACTACCCAACACTGAACGGAGCTTGTACGTAATAAGGGTGGACGAGCGCGTACTACCGTTGGGGGTGCGAGTGCGACATATGGGGATGATAGGCGGCGTGATGGGGCGGCAGGGGCGAGGGGCAGGACTGCTGATAGGGGCCTCCGGCGAGCATCGGGCCCGGACTCGAGCAGGGCACCAGGTGCGAGGTCGGCGAGGCGGCGGCCGCCGCCGCCGCCGCCGCGTGCGCATGCGCTATTAAGTGCGCGTGCTGCGCGTGCGAGGGTGGCCCGTGCTGCGAACCCGGGGGCGGCGGCGGCGGCTGCGGCCCGGGATGGGGCCCCGGGTTCGGGCCCCCGCCGGGATACCCCGTGTGCAGCGAGCCACCGTGCGGCGAGCCGTACACCAATTGCCTTACTTTCTGCTCGTCGTCGGCAATGTTGTACGTCAGCTCGGTCTCCTCGAAGCCGGTCGCTGACATCCTCTGGTCCCCCGACGAGCCGGACGGCGGCGGGTCCGGGCTGTTCAGGCACGTCTGGATTAGGGCCTTGCCCGCCTCGCTCGTGATCATCGGCTGCAGCTTCCGCGTCGCGAACGTGTACACGTGGCCGGTCTCGCTCGCGACCAGCAGCATCACCTGCGTGCCGGTCAGCGTTGACAGCTCGTACGCCTGCAACGAGAAGCGGCTCGGGTTATTTCACATCGCACTAATTAGAGAGTGCCTCTTTTATACTACTTAAATTTATACTGATATATCGTGAATTTATATACTTAGCCGAAATTCTCGACCTCTTCATCTCGTTGCCTTCTCTTCTACAGCAGGGCTAAAGTGTATCAAGTCCATTTTTTCATTTTTAATTTTAAATAAAATAAAATAAATAAGAATAAAAATAAAATTAAAATTAAATTAAATAAATTAAAGAAAATTTTAATTCCTGTATTAAAATTTAATTCATCAGTCGAATAAAAATGTATCTGACAAATATGGATTTGATAAACTTTAGCTCTGATATACAGAAGTAAATTGAAAAAAGGCATCGATATAAAAGTTATTATGCAAGAAATTTTTCTCTCTCGATATATTTTATAACGAAAAAATGATTACTTATAGCATTTTAGGCTGATGATCAAAATGTGAATTAAATATTTAAGTAAAAAGTGACTTTCGAATTAAAAAAGAAACGCTATGCGGAAATTTAACCGTGTTAAATAGGCCATTTAGATAATATCGCACGATCAGATAAATATTTCAACGGTATAATCATCGTGTGATATATTTCGTATAAAACATTTACATACACGTACATTGATTCGGTATTTGTAAATTATTAGAATAGAGTCGTCCAAATTTTTTTAAATACATAGATATCAAAGAATGAAAGAATTATTATTGATATCTAATAAACTCTATCTCATTTTACTTCATCTATAAATAAATTTTCTAAAATTGTAGTTTACATATGTCAAAAATATTAAATAATAAATATATTATCTACACTATGCTCCAATATTGTCGCATTCAACAAAGTACAAAAAAAAGAAGAATCTTGATGATCAAAGATGTATATAATTTGTTAAATATTATGTTTCAAATATATTAAATTACGATATGTGCTTAATTAAAAAAAAATTTAAATGAATATTCTAATATTAATATGCTACAAATAACAGTAATATTTAATCACATTTTTATGTATAATTCTTGTATATATAAATGTAAATAATATGTAATATTCTTATTCCTTGTAATGCAAATATATTTCAAAATTTTTGTAATGCTAATGAAAATTTAATTGTTCAACTCGTTTATGATAAATCAATTTACGAATAATAGTTCTCTCTAATTACATTATAAATAAATCGATGTTATCTGTAGATATGATATAATCCTACGCAAAAAAGAATCTCACATCGATTAAGTTATCATGCTATCTTGTTAATGATTAGAAAACACGTTAGACAGTAGTTAATCACCTAAATGAAGCTAAAAATTTGCGAAAAAAATAATTTTACATTTTTCAGCAAATTTAAAATAATTATAAAATTTAATATTCGTCTATAAAAAAAACAAAATTAATTGTAAAATATATAAACCAGGGTTAACGATATCAATTTATCATCAATTTTATGAAACTTAATCATGATTAAACTTTGATAATTTGGAAAAATATGCATCATCACGATGTAATGTCTTATTTCGAAAAACAGATGTAGCATATCTATTTGTTTATGTGCACGATATGCTTTTCAAATATTTTTTTTATCTTCCTTACACAAAATATATATGATTCATTGAAATCTCTTCATCAAACAGCTGCGTCATTTGGAGTAATTTCTAATAAAGTATAATCTGAATCGGCTTGAGAACAATTAAAAACATAAATTCGACATGAATTCTTAATTAAAGTCTACAAATTAAAGATAAAATTGTATATATAGTTAGTAATGGTTTGTTTTTTCTAAAGATACTTCGCTATTTAAACATGTTCTCTGTGGACATTGGTTCAATGCCTTTAATCAAACATAAGATAATGAACATTGAATTTATCATTTCCGGAATGATACGGATCGTTTTAATTTAAAATATTTCTCTCTTTCTCAAATCACAATATAAATTTATTTATTTCGTGTTTTTATTAGGATTTTATATTCTGCTGAATTCTAAGTTAACATGTAACAACTTTATTTATGGGAGAATTATTTTATTTTAATGTCGATTGACAAATTTAATATTTTACAAAATAAGTAAAAAAAAGCAAAAATTAAGTTTTTTAAAACAATTAATAATGTAATTTATATAATGTATAATTTGGCAGTATTGACAAATATCAGATTTATATATCATGATTCATGATTATTTACAAATTTTGTGTTAAAATATATATAAATTATGAACATGAGAAATATTTAATTATTTAATTACCAAGTGCCTTCATTGCGCAAGAATAAGTTTTTATTTCATTTTTCACTGAAGAGAAGAAAAAAGATATTTGTTTAGAATAGTAAAGAACATAAACTCACAAGCAGTAAGGATAAGATACCGGATTGGAGACGGAAAAAAGAGAACGTATAATTAATAATCGCCTTTTTTCTAAATAAACAATGTTATTTAAATCTAATCAATTTGAAAAAATACATGTTACAAAAATATATTAACATATATTTTTTAAACGATACATTTTTATCTGGATTTTCTTTTAAAATATTTTAAGATGTATTTTAGAAGAATTAAATAAAAATATATATCACCATGAGATAATTTGAGTCTTGTGATAATTTAGGTAAATATAAACAAGATAAAAAAAGGAAAGAGAGACAGAAAGAACAAATTATTAATAGAAAAATTAACATGAAAAAGAGTAGTTATTAAGAAATAAAAAGTAAGATTGGATGAAGAAAATTTTAAGAAAATCTTCTCAATTAATTAGCAGAATAATGTGACAAAAAAAGAAAGAAATCCGATACCTTATCCAGAATATTCAAAATAAAAAAATATAAGAGAGAGAGAGTAAAAGCTCTGATTAATTAAAAATTAACACAATTGCTACATAAATAATTTTAGAATCGTAAATCCTCACTTTTCGCTCGCGAAATTTTATTTTTTATTTTTTTTTATAAAAACAATACATCGTAACAATAAATTTTTATGATATTTAATCTATGCAATCTACCAATCAATCTATATAAATCATTCGAATAATTATACATAAGACACACGTTGTCAATTATCAAATTTAGATAGCGTGAAAATGATTTCTGTATTTACTTTTAGTCGTGGCAAAATGCAATGATATATGACATTTGCATCCGAAAATGAGGTAAATCTACCGCATAATTATCCTTTATCTCTGACAATTCGCGCGCGAGTCAGATTCGATGGAGCAACGCAACAATATCATCGCGCCGACTGAAATCTCCAGATTAAGAAATCCGAGAAGAAACTCGTCTCTTTTA
Organism: Nylanderia fulva; assembly: GCF_048542155.1. Taxonomy (NCBI): domain Eukaryota; kingdom Metazoa; phylum Arthropoda; class Insecta; order Hymenoptera; family Formicidae; genus Nylanderia; species Nylanderia fulva. The sequence goes on along the minus strand of NW_028190368.1, from coordinate 1,737,625 downwards.
AATTGCAGTCCAATCTTCGTGTCCCCGATAGAAAAACACAAAGCTAATCAGAGTGAACGCGACAACATCTCGAAGCGCGTAATAGCGCTGTCACTGCTCAGACTCGAAGGTCTCCTCTCCTCGCGATATATCATACGTGCATATGTATCATAAATCGGAGAACCGTGCAAGAAAATGCACATTTGATAACTCGAGAGTCGCTCTTTCGACACACCTATTTTTATAGAGCTCAATATATACTTTCTCTCTCCCTTTCATAACATATTATTTATTATTATATAATTGTATGTTATTATTTGCATAATTTATATATATATATTATTATATATAATTTATATATAATTTTATTATATAAATTATATAATATATTATATATTTTCATAATATATTATCTATATATTATGTATAAATAATTATATAATATATAATATAATTGTATAATGTAATATATAATATATATTATATATATTTCCAACTTCTATATAAATATATGTGTGTGTGTATATATAAAATAATATTTTATAAATTATAATACAAGTTATTTTATAAATGACATTAGAATTTATATAATAAATTATATTATATATTGTATATTCGTATATAATATAATATATAATATATATCATATATAGTTCTATATTATTATATATATAAATATACGTATATATAAAATAATATAAAAAACAATGTCAATTACGACTCGAAAGAAAAGACACAAAGACACGTGAAGTCTGCATCTCGATATACATATACATATACGTATATACAAACCTTCTTCATGATGCCGGTCTTCCTCTTGGAGAACGTGGTGTACCTCCTGAGCTTGTTATCGATATACTCCATCTTGATCTTGACTCTCCCCTTGGTCTTCTTGCCGTTGGAGGGTGGCGACTTCTTGGGCTGGCCGAGACTCGTGAAAGACTCCTCAAGATTCTCCGGCACGCAGTCGGGCATCCCGGGCATGCTCTGCGCGAGACCCTGCTGCCGCGGCCCCACGTTCCCGCCGTCGTCGTAGCAGACGTCCGACGTGGTGCGCTTGATACCCCGGGTCTGGACGACGCCTGGCGTCGCGGCGCCCGAGACCGCCATCATGGCGGCGCCACCGCGGCCCATCTGGGAGGCCGCCGCCGCGGCGGCGAGTTGAGACGTGGAGGTCGGCCTGCCGTAGATCTCGGCGCCGGCCGCCTCGCCGCCCCCGATCATCCCCATGTAGCCGAGGCTCGTGTAACGACCGTCCCTGGGGCCGCTAGGGTTGTTGTCCATCGCGACGTCGGCGCGCACATCGAACGCGCCGCGTCAGCCTCCTCTTCCTCGCGGGCACGTTAAGTCTCGCAGGTAATGCGACGTCACCCACGTGATCGATCATCTAAGGCGCGCCTGACTCACGGGACCACCCCTAAGAGCAACGCGCACCGCACGAGCGCTCCCCGCGAACTGATCGTAACCTGACCTACGTAAGCCTAAACTGCGCCGAGCGGAGACGCGGAGCGAGAGATGCCTCCGCGTGTCGACGCGCGCGCAGACACTCCGAGGCCGCCCCACCATGACGTCACGCCGCCGCGAGAAACTAGTCCGGGATACCGAGCCGAGGATCCCCGGACGAGGATTCGCGTCGAGGGCGACCTGGAAAAATCGCTCCTCGATCCAGGATGACAGATCGCGCCCGAAATCGTCCAGCTGGATTTTCCTTCGGCTGATATTCGACCGGGAACAATCGCGGCGCAGTGGTACAAGGCGCGACGAGAGGGCGTCCCCGGCTGCCATATTTAGAAGTAGACGTTACCATATTAGGGAAAGTTTGCCAAATATGGTGAACAGAGGTGGTCCTTCCTTTTCGAATGATCGCACGGCGCGCCGCGCCGAAACACCAATCCTAACTGACAGTAGCCGCTTCCTGCACGCCTTTCCGACCCCCTCTGACCCGAGAGTTCCCCCCTGTATATGTATATGCGCGGGATGTTTTATGCATGTACGTGACCCGTTGAGCTTCCGACTTTTATTCCTGCTCGCCGACGAGGAAACGCTACCCCGACGTCGTCCTCGTCGGCACGCCTTAACGAGACATTTCTCTCGGTAATTCACTGCCTCGAGAGTGTCTAAAGATGTTTTCTTATGTAGCCCCGGATAGCAAAAGTAGTGATTTTCACGTCAAAATATATCATTTTGATCAAGAAAATCGAATAAAAATACATGATTTTGTCGTCAAAACGGTGTCATAATTCTATCCGGGTACCCTGGTACATGGCATTTATGTTTGCAGTTGTCAAGGAATGACAGATGTCTCTCGCGTTAAAATATTTGGCTAAAAATACTTATTACTTTATGCATAGTGTAGTAGAATATATTTTAAAATGATGTCAAGAGAATACTTTGTTTATATTCTACAATTCATTTATATATTTATATATTCAGGTATATTTTTCACTACCAGCTTGATACGTGTTGAGACATTCAATATTTTCTTACAAAATGGTCTTCTATATATCCACACACATACCTAGATAGCAAAAGTAATCACTTTGATGTCAAAAATTACTGTGACTATTCTGGATAGATACATACATATATTTATTCATATTATATACTAATTATCTATCTTATATATCAATTAATAATTAAAATATAACTTTGCATTACAATATTTTATTAAATAGCAATATTTTTTTATCAAAGAACCTATATTAGCTTTAACTCGCACGATTAAGTTAGTCTTGCATTTTATTTCCCTACCTATTATCTTATCGAGCATGTAAAAATTGTTCTCTAAGCAAGATCTATGAAACTAAGGTTGTTCCCCGGAGGCCATTGGACGAGCGTGAGACATAAGGGCGTCGTGAATGTCGCGTGCATATGCCACTTGTGCTCGCACAGTCAGTAAGAATTGTGGATAAGACAGTGCTGATCCCTCCTGCGTGTTCACTGTATCGTTGCGGTTTGTCATGACTGACATTGGTAGATATCGAAGAGAGCTATTGTTCTGCGACAGACACTCGACGGAGGTCTTCAGGTGCAGCTCTATCTGATCGCAGATGGAGTAGAATTCTTCCATGTGCTTGTTGAATCGGTGATCAGGCTGATCTATACCCTTCATGGATCCCACGTCGACCAGGCTATTTTGATGCAAAGTGTGTGCCGCAGTTTTCAGGGCTATGCCAAGAGAATCCCTCAGGGGTCCAACCAGGGATTTCACCTTGGATATATTGTCCAGCTTATCCTGTGTTTGCTGTTGCTGCTGCTGTTGCGCCTGCTGCTGCTGCTGGACCTGTTGCTGCTGGGTTTGTTGCGCCTGCTGTTGGTTCTGAGGCATTTGGGGGTTCACTGGTTGTCCCATTTGTCCTACTCCCATGGCCCCAGCTTGTTGGAGCGGCGGAATATTCATCTTACTCCTAAAAATATATCATATGATTTATATCACATCATATAATTTTTCTTGAACGTACAGTACCCTCCATAAGTTTAGAAACACCTTACATTTTACAGTTAAACAATCGTATGGCAGCGATCTGTGTAAATTTTTTGTATCAATAAATTGTAAAGTATTTAACTAACATTTTTATTTATGACAGATCGCTGTCATGCGATTGTTTAACTGTCGAATGTAAAGTGTTTCCAAACTTGCGAAGGGTACTGTATGCAATAAATAACAAATGTCCATTTATAAGACTGTTTTTTGTTATCACGATGAATAATATTTCAAATAATATACTGATAGAAAACATTCAAATGAGTTTATATTCTTGTATGTTACGAATATCTAATTGAAGAATATTTCTTTAGAGAATTTTTCTCTTAAATTAAGAGAATTGATTCTTTTGACAGATCTGTGCAGATTTTTTGTATGAATAAATCATAAAATAAACATATATTTAAATTTAAAAATATTTAAATAACATTTTTATTTATAACAGATTGCAATTCTTTAACTGTAAAATGTAAGGTGTTTCCAAACTTATGGAGGATACTGTATGTTTAACTAATTTAATATTAGATTAGATAAATATTTTTGTCCCAAGGAATTCGGTGCGATACAAAATCTTACAATTCTTATGGCTATCCAATGATGCCGCACAATATGCAATACAAAATTGACGAAACAAACTACGATAAAATAATAAATAATTAATTGATTTAATATGTAACAAACAATAGAGAAGAAGATGGAGAGAAAAAGTTTGAAGAGAGTTAACTTTAAATATACAATAATTTCTACCACAGCTTTACGTCAGATATACACTCTACTTTTTTTAATTGTCAAATTATTTAATATTTATTAATTCACAGAAAGCAAATTTGACCAATTTTCTTACCGATCTTAGTAAACAAAGTTTCGAGTCGAAAATTAGATGGAATTATCAATGTTTGTTTATACAAGAGCGCATATAGACGTTGCAGGTTAGGGAGAGCCTTCGAAATTTCCGAATTCGCACGGGCGGAAATGACGGAGCTGCGCATGCGCGCGAACATTTCGAAAGCAACGCCAATAAAAATACACGCCGGACCAAACTTCCTCTCAAAAGTCAATGTAATTTCCGTTCGCAGACAAATAACGACAGAGAAAGAAATATATATATATATAAATTCGTAAATTATAATATATAATATATAATAAACATAAACGTCCACAGGATTTTTCTCAGACGAGAGCATGATTAAAATTGTTCTTATTTTTTCTTTCTTTCATTTCTCGAAATTTAATTTTTTCATACAAAATATTAAATATTTCGTCCATTTAACACGAAATATTAAACAAATATAATTCATTAATATACATAGTTTCCGCATAATAAATATATAACACAATTTTCGACTCGACGGAATACGGACGACGGAGCGGCCAATAGGCAACTCGGAGAGGCGACGCGTCGCGCTCATGCGGATCAGCCTCGTGCGCCGCGCGGGCCAATCGGATTCGCTCGGGCGCGCGGCGGGCGACGGCGAGTCGAATTACGCATGGCGTCCGACGCCATCTAACGACTGGCATTCCTGCTCCCGCTCGCGCCGAGTGAGACGTGAGACCCAGAGGGGCCGTCGTGTCGAAGAAAGCGCGGAAGTCTCTCCCTCGCTCTCGCTCCGCTATCCGAGATAGAGCGGGGCTCGCCTCGCAGTTTTTTCTCGTCCATCGCCGTGTGGTGCGTGTGTACCCCCCCCCCTCCCCCAACCCTCCCCCCGGCGCGGTTCCTCGAATTCCTTCGCGATAACGACGCGTTCGTCATGGCGCGAGAGCGCCGCGCGAAATGATATGCGTTCGCCGGCCAAGCGTTCCTCTTGAGCACGAGCCGAGTTCCGTCTCGTACTCCGGGTCAGGGCGAGCAAGTGCGTCGACGACGAGGACGAGGACGACGACGACGACGACGTCGTCGGCGACGGTGGCGAACCTCCTCTCCCGGACGGGACCCCACACTGCGCGCTGACGGATTCCTGATCAAACGGACGGTCTTTCTCCCTCCCCCCCTTCTCCCTCCCCACCCCCCTCGTCGACAACAGGTAAGTGTGTATATACGAAGGCTTCTACGCCGCCAGCTGCGTCCTCCCCCGCGATCAAAATTCTCGCCCGTGTTTATGTTTACTCCTTTAATTACCCCCCTCCGCCCCCCTCCCCTCGTGTCTCTGCGTGTGCAACGCGAGTGTCGTATCCCGCCTTTCTCGATTTTCCTTCGCCGCTTTTCCACATCTCTTCTTCCCCTTCTTTCCCTCCCCTCTTCCCCCTCCCTCCTCCCTCTTCCGTTCCCGCTTCTAGTTCGTCTTCTCTCGTTCGCGAGATTATTAGCGGGAACGAAAGAGTATCGGGTCTTCTTTATCTCCCATCCGTAATAATTGTCCCGGATCGCTTTTCTGCAGTTCCACGCTCGGAATGTCGGAGAGGAGAGTGTAACTGTGGGGGTACATAATAATGCATGTATTCGCGAATGATAATTGTGTTATGTAAACTTTGTATTTATCTCGTGCGGATTTTTTTTCTTCCCCCTTTGTGTTTCTCCGTTGCTCCGCGATATATACGTATATGCATATATATATATATATATATATTCGCGAATTGATACGAAACTCCCAGGTTATTAATTAGCACAGTAATCATCGACCGCCAAAATAATTAGACGAATAATTGCGTTACGTACAAATTGAAAGTGTGGTCTTCATATTAATGACGTTATAATGAAAATTCATAGTGTTTGATTACATGATTCAGTACGCAAGATGGATTATTTGGAAAAGGAGTCTTTCGTTGAGTTTTAATATTCCCTCAAGTATTCTCTTGGCGTGAATAAATATAAAGAATTGTTGTTTGATTAAGGAAACAATATCGTACATACATCTTAATATTAATAATATCTCAAACAGGTACTTCGCCAACTTCTCCACCAGCCGCTCCATGCTTCCCATGAATGCCATGGCACAGAAAGTGGTACCAGGATCAGAGTCCGGATCGATGAAACCCTTGACAGGGACCGGACTGAGTTATGTCACGCTGCAACCACCCAGCCAACCACTTAGTCTGGTACAGGATCATAGACCATCGGTGTATCAGACACCACCTTACATTGGCAGCAACGTGGAGGAGCCGGAAACTGAAAAAATAATTCCAAACGGTGTGGAGATCACAAAGACGGAAACTGAGCAAGATGTGCCTGCTGTTACAAAACAAAATGAATCCAATAGAAACAACAATTTGAGTCCTGAAAATCCTCCTCAGGAGCAACCGTGTGAAATGCAACCGGAACAGGTTCTGACATCGTTGATGGAGTTTCCATTGAATGCTCGTAAGTACATTTTATTACTCGCAAATGCTAAAAAATGAAAATTATTTTACTTGAAAATAAATGGAAAAACATTGTTTGACTACATTTTACAACTGTAAAATTAATATTCTTTATTTTGTACAATAATACATAATAATATAATATTGATATATTTGTATATTACATTTTGTACTATTATATACATTTATACTATTATTACATTTTGTAATATTATAAAATAAAATTTGAAATAATAAGTTGTACGAGACAAAATAAGTACAAATAAGAAAACGTAAAAAATTTTAGATCTAAAAGTAAAATTAAATAATATTGCATAAAAAAAGAGAGCAAATACGAAATTTATATTTACATGTATTTACATTTTTATAGCGCTAAACACACCAGCGCAGAATAAAGTTGAGGAAAAGAAGGCTCCTGTAAATAATGGATCGAAAGAATCAGATGGTAAAGCCGTTAATACACCTGTACATATAAAACAATCTCCACACAAACCAGAAGATGTACAAGCAAAGAACGAAGTTCCAAAGGCAAAACCTACAAATCAGAGTTTGAAAGTACCAAACGATAATGCCACCACAACAGTAACAGTAACTAGTACATATAAACCTGACGCAAAAGTCACTACCTCTCCAAAGACAACTAAACGAAAATCTAAAGAATTGAAAGATTTGAAAGCAGCGTCTGCAGCAGTTGCTGATGGAGCAAGTAAACCTAAGAGGAACCGGGTTCAGACACAACCTTATCAAAGCCCATTACCAGAGTTTTCTTTATTCGTCAAAAGCCTCAACAAGACTCCAGGCTCTTCTAAAGCTCCTGACGATAAACTTATTGTATTCTACAAGTAAGCATTCCATCTTGTAAAAATCCTCGATTTAATAACTATGCATTTGTTTTTTGCAAGTATAAATTGTGTAATAAAATATTTATTTTTAGAAACGAATTTTTGGCTGTGAGGAACGCCGAGGGAAGCTTTTATGTTTGTCAAGCAATGCAAAATATCTATAAATCAAGCAGACGTATTCGCATACGTTGGTTATCTCAAGATAAAACCAACGGTGAATTCTATTCACCAGATTTCTACGATACTATAGGTATTATTTATCAGATATTATTTGCACATGTAGCATTATTATAAATTATTATATTACAGGGATATATATATTGTATGTATTTAACTGTTTAATTTTACTATTTAATTTTCAGATTTTGATTGTATATTAACAAATTTGAATCTAAACAAGGTTGACAAACATAAATTCTGGTTAACACGAATAGAGCTGCTACGTACGGAAAATATCTTAAAACGGGCTATCGATGTTGAGGCTGGAGTATCTGAAAAACCTCGAGTTACAGAGGAGCATCCTGATGGATGTAAGTATAATTTTGATATTTTAAATTTTAGAATAATAATCAAATACTTAATAATTCTATTTTGTTCATGTACTTCATAACACACATTTTCCTTAAATGGATAATATATAATAAATAATATACATCATAATGTTTTTATTTCTCTAGTGGATTTGTCGCTCTACAAAGATGAGTCGCAGTTGAAGAGAAGAAAAGGTTTGCAAAATGAGAAGCCGAGTCAACGTAAAAAGTCCAAACGAGTCGGAAATTCCTCGGATGAGGAAGCGGACGAGGAAGAATCGGATCGAAATCGGAAAACATCCAAAGCGAGTCGCACAAAGAAACAATCGGTTAATAAGGCATTGGCGATCGCTAAATCCGTCGCAAAAGGCACCAGTAGAGCAGAAAGAGCACTCAACAGAAGCACAAAGTCTGGCAATAATCTAGGCAACGACAGTTCTACTACTACTACTGCTGCTGCTACAACTACTGCTACTATCACGACCACCTCTGCTGCAGCGGCTGCTACTACTGCTACTGCTCCTGCTGCTACCGTTACTACTAGTACAACTACCACCAATCCCGCCAACGTTTCCACCGTGGCGGATGCCAAAAGTAATGCAGATTCGAAGAAATTGGACTTGAAGAAAAACGGCAAGCAACAAAGCAACAATAGCATCAGGGGAGTTTCAAGAACAAAACTCGGAGGTAAATAAATTTTATACATGTACATACTAAAGTGCATTATCTGTCGATGCGTTACTTTTTTAAGTATAGTTTATTGCGGAAACGAAATTTTACCGAAATTTTAGCTGTTTATAACTGAATATAAAACATTGTAAAACGTAAATACTTTTGAAGATAATTTATAGACTCCTTGACGCGATAATATATGTGTATATATATATATACAAATATTATATACATATATATATCACGTATGGTTATTAAATTGACTCGAATGGAGACATCTTACTGAATGTACAATCAATTTAAAGGTTCTGCTCAAGCTATACAACAAGCCAATAAAATGGCAGGGCGTCCGAAGCGCGTGGCCGCTACCACCGGCGTTCTCTCGAGCGAGGAGGCGCCTTCTCCAAGAAACAAACCGCGCGGTCGAGCATAAAATTAACTTAACTTTGCTTTTTTATGCTATAGTTACAGCCGAGTCTGTATCGTAGGCAATATGTACGTGTGGTACACCTCTTGAAATTGCAATCAATTTGTTATGTAATATATACATATATATGGATTTCAAGATTCTTAAATGTATCATGTGTTGCGATATAATATTATAGTTCAATGATACGGGATCAACGACTTGTGTCTCTGATTCGTCAAGTCGCATTTAAAAAAAAGAACAAAAAAAAGAAAAGTTAAAAGTTAAAGATAAGAAAAAAGACTCAGAGATTTATGCGAGCGATATTGTGATATCATACAAAATTTGTACATATCGTCTACGTCTCAGACTCCTTCAGGAGAAGAAAGTCACGGAATGTGTGGGAAACGGTACCTTGAGTTGAGTAATAACTAATCTACAGGGTGTCACATACTAATGCACTCTTGCAATAGTCTATTTTTGATGTTGTGAGTGAACCGTACGTGATTCAGTTAATTTTAATGTACACTTTCCATTGGATATGATATATACACTATGTACAAATATACATGTGTGGGGAGGGGTGGTTAATTATATGTATTCTGTAAAACAGAAAAAAAGAAAGAATAAGGTACAGAGAAATGAAAAGTAGTATCGACAGAAAAAAAAACCGAAAACAATCCCGAGTATCACCGATCTCCCGAGCTAATCTCCGATCGATCGGTAAAAGATCTCGAAGTACAATATATTACTGTACATTAATGCTGAATCCTTGCTGTTAAAAAATAGCACATAAAAATGGTCCAGCGCCTATATAAAGACAGGCAGAGTAAAGTGCCCAGGGGAATTGTTTCCTTGTCGAGTCAAGGATTCGCGAAATATTCGCGAGCGGAAAGTAGCACATTGCTTATAGTTTCTTGAATTTGCGGCAGCCCATCATTGTAAAATCGCAGGGTTCATATTAAACAAAGAGAGAACGAGAGAGAAAGAGAAAGAATGAGCGCGAGAGAGTGATGCCACATTATTACGATTTAGCCACATAGATGTAATTCTAGAAGAAGTGAATGAAACAGAGCACTTATTTAGAACGTTAAGTCTTGAATACAATTGTATAAATTTTTGATTTATTTTAGTGTACGTGTTAATTTTAATTTTTTCCGTCACTTATATATAGAATATATAATGACGAAACTGTATATTTATAATATTATAGATTAGGTGATTATGATTTATATACACATATATATGTTTATATATATATACAATATGATATTTAATTATTATATTAATATATATATACTATATACTTATATAATAATTAAATATAAATATATATTATATATATAAACTATATATATATGTATATACATATTTCGCGCAAAATTCAATTCATATATATATGTTATATATATATATATATATATATATATATTTTAATGTAGCACACATACATATTTTATATCGCGTCGACGTACATTTGTTGCGGAAAACGCAAACATATGTTAGCGTTTTTTTGCCAGGAAAAGCCACACTAGGATGTGCATTGTTTGTTTGTGTAATATGTAACGTGACATATACATATATATATATATATATATATATATATATATATATATATGTATATATATATATATATATATGGTTTCCCTCTTTTTTTACGCTATGACAGTATACAGTAGAAGTATATGAGAATCTTATAAAACAGATAGATTATTTATAACGTTATAGGGAGTGTGTTCGACAAATTTGAGCGAACGAATTTGCTCATACGTCGTCGATTACACGAGGATACTCTGACGGGTTTTTCTTTTGACTATAAGATTTCGATATCAGGATATGTGTAAACGTATTTTATACATCGGCCGTTAAGACACAATTGACGTTTCCCTTGCTTGATTTTGCCACACATGTACATATATAAAGCGATTAGATAATCAAAATTGTGCATACGAATGTAGCTACAGGAAGGATGAAAGAGAGAGAGAGCGAGCGAGCGAGAAACTCTCTTGCGGCATTTTTTCAGAGTAAAATTACACGGGCGATCACGTTGCAATTTGCTTAGCAAGTAATTTACATCCGCTTTTCCGTTTATCGAGTTAACAACGCAATCCTCGATAATTCTTAATTTTCGACGATCATCATGGGCGCTGAACATTGAACGTCGGATACAAATTCGACTTTAAATGTGTCGTTTAAGAAAAGAGGAAAAAAAGCAAAAAAAAACAGGCATATCGACCTCCGCTCGAGACAAAGAAAAATAGAATACGATATAATTATCATAACTAAATGATTAAGGTGGATTTATTAATTCTCAAGATATGGGATACACGCGAGTAAGATATCAATCCTGTCGTTATTTGGTCCATTGCACATTGTATTTGAGAAATATACGCATACTGTATAAATTTAACGAAGGATTCTAATATAACAGAATATCATCACATACAAAAAACCGTTTGCTCATATTATTATCATTATTATTGTTACTCGCTTTAAGGAAGTGCTTGCGCGCCGTTTTTTCCTTTTTCCTTTTTTTATTTCGAACGCGATCGTCAACAACAACCTGTGCAATCGGTAAAAAAAAAGAAACGCAATTAACATGTAATTGCCGGCGTGTAAGGCATGTTATGTCGTCGTCTCATTATAATTTTACGCAGCTTCTAGCGAGAAATCACACACACATACAAACACATGTTCTTTATATATATAATATATCCCCGACTTTATTAGAATATAATACGATATTAAGATATGTTAATGAAATATAATTCAAGTACGAAACGTTGCGCGAGAAATAATTTTTCCCACAGAGAATTCATTTTGCCGGATTCCCGATATTCGTCCCTACACAAGGGATTCCTTACGTAGGGATGCGATAATAATTAATTTCGTCTTGAACTCGGTGCAGGTTATTCCCCATAACTCTTAACGATGGATAAGAAATGAAACTTAGGATCATCGACGATGATGATAGATGGATCGGACTATTTGTTTATCTGAAATCGAAGATAAGCACCGCGTAAATTTCTTGTAAATCGATCAGGAGCATGGGCGTCCATAGGATTTTTTCCAGGAGGGAGCATCATTAAAATTTCTTTCTTCCTTACTTTTGTACTTAATTCTTTTAAATTTAATTTTTTTATTTTTTTTTATTTTTTTAAAATATTAAATATGCAAATAAATTCCAGTGTTTATTCAAAGAGAGCAAATGCTTAATTTTTCAACCGATTCCAAGGGATTCCCCTCTGCGGACGTCCATGATCAGAACTCTTTTTGACTCGCGTAGCGATTAAGTGTCTTAACATTAGCTCTTATTAGATATACATATTTACATAATAAGCGCTTCGGATGCTGATTTGCTAAAGTAATCAAATAAAACTTACTGTACGATGTATATATATCCGTTGACATATATCGATCATGGTATATGTATTAATGTAGGATACTAAGCGATCATGTACTTTTTTCTTTTTTCTCTCTCGCACCGTTTTTGCCTCTTTTCTTCTTTTTCGATTCTCCACCTTGTAGCGGCAATTTCGAGTACAACACATGTATATATATACTATTATATACTTGTTCGGATTTACGAGAGTTGGAATATATATCGGCGGATATGATATAGTTCGTTCGGGGACGGATTCTTCTTCTTTCGCTCTCGATCGCGGTAATAAAATAAAATTCATATAAGATAAGAAGCACGCGTGATTTTTTTTTTTTTTATTTCCTCTAGTTTTAGCTCAAGGTCGCGCATCCTTGTTCGCCATAAAAATATTTACAGCTCGTAAATTGTATTATGAACTCTGTCATGCGCGAAAATGTATAGATAAAAAAAACTTTCGATTATTTACAATTTTGTAAAAATTATCCCTTATTGTGATTCCGGGACAAAAATTCGGTGAATCTCAATTTTAAATTTATAAAAAATTACATATTTGTAATGATTGTAAATTTGTCAAAAAATTGTGCAATTTTAAAGAGATAAGGATTACGATGCATGATGGGGTTGATAATAAACTTTCGAGAACGTGAAGACTATATGTTAAAGAAAAATGTGGAAATTATATAATTACGTAATGAGATATTAATCAATCATTTTTTGCGCGCTTGTGTATCGACAATTTCGTCGAATTGATGCAATTTTTAAGAGTTTCGTATGTTTGTAAAAAAGAAAGAAACGTCCTCCCTCTCGAGAGGAGTTTCTTCATCTTTAATTTCGACAAAGATTGATTTATCTCTTCTCTAGAATAACCGTAAGAAATAAGAGATAAGCATTTTACGATCGATCCGATATTTCTCGGATCTAGAGGGTGAGATATGTATTAACTCTTCACGCAGTTCACGCTCTCTCGATGGTAAGTCGAAAAAAAAAACTTAACGCAGGTACACAAAGGTGTTTTTTGTACAAAGGTCATTTGTTTATGTATGTATAATAAAGTGACGTCCAGAAATATTGCGAAGGACCAATTCTTTCGAAGCTTGAGCAGACACTTGACGCGTCCCTCGTTTCTTTTTTTTTTTTCATTTTGATCAATCTTATCATTTTTATGGATATTATATTTGAAAAAATTATGCGAATTTTGACATTTATTTCTTGCGTGTTATACAAAATATTTTTCATTAAATAAGTCTTGATGATTTTCAGGATATTACGCAATAAACTATATGCATTCGACAGATAAATACACAAGTGGTATAATGTATAAAAACATGATTTAATAAATATCAATAGAAAAAAAGTTACAGAAAATATCTACACAAATTACAAATATCAATATATAAAATTACATGATTCGCAACATAATATTATCGAGGACCCTTACGTTTGTCTCTCTCTCTCTCTCTCCTCTCTCTCAATTATCTAATCTTAATATTAATCGCATTTAGTATTAATTGCGCTAAAGGTAATCGTAATACTTTTCTCATTGATACCCGAGACGAGAGATATTGTCGACATTCATCATTTGCATTTGCACGCGTTACATCACGCGTGTTTTGCATGTTTTGCATTCACCAGTGATGTGAATAATAATCGCCGTTTCGACAACTGTAACAACAGGTTCTCCAAGTTTTTGCAACGAGTTTTACAGCAGCAGAACGACGCGAATCTTAAATAATACAGTTTAATGTCCGACACGGGACTTCACTCGCGTGTGCGATGAGTAAAAACAGATTTTTTTACCGAAAAAAAGATTCAATGTTCGCAAGTACATGCGTGAAACTAGTTACATAGACGTTACAAGGCACTAGAATAAGAATTTAATCGTCACTCTCTCTTTTTCGATCCACAATCGTACTTTGCAGACAACGAAAGAGCTTCGTCTCTCGTAATTTAGAACTAACTAGATCGTTATTCTTACGAATGTCAGATTTTTTTCTTGGCGCGAAAGCATCTTCAGAGATGAATGAATTCTTTATCGCACAAGTTTACAATTTTTATTGAAGTTTTATTAATAATCGCACGCGCGAAATTATTCGTGGAATATATTTTCTTTCTTCCTCTAAAGTTTAATTTGCTAAAAATTTCCCTTTATTTCCTACGAAAATGTCCCTCGATATTTCTGCCGAAAAAGAGTATCTTGAAATGGTTGTACAATGTAATTGCTAAAATGTAACGAGATTACAAAAGTATAAAAACACGCTCTGTAAAATATATATATGAGAGAATCGAACATTTCTTTACCGAAAGAATTATTCCGTTCCTGTGTGAAAATCTAAATGTACATAAGCACCATTAAACTTGGGTTCGGGGAAGAATTATATCAACTTCTGGTTACAGGAACATTCGTAGGAGACTGTGTATCGAACTTTTTTTTTAAATTATCGTTACGACTCTAGACTGTCTGTTTCTCTTAACGCTTGTATACTGAAGGAAGGATTCTCTTTGGGATACTTTTTTTTTATGTACAACGATGGATAGCCGTAGTTTATCGTAAGTTCGAGTGAAAAAGGAACGTCTGCATTTTTCTGTTTCGAGTAAAAACGTAATTTTTACTCCTATAATATGCGCAATAATAATGTGTATTCTATCGTCTCTAAATCCTGAAATGCATTTATCTCGTCGCAATGCGATATATTGTATAAGCCTGAGATTTTTATAGTAACTATATCTTTGTCAAAGAAAAAACTCGCGCAAATAGTGTTTTACGATTTAATTTACAATTTTTTAAAAACAAACTGTAGCGTCATTTGCTACTTACAATATTGGAAGAGTATAAAAGATGTCTCTTCTCGTCTAGCTTATAAATTTACGCAACAAAGGCAATATCTAAGAGCATCGCAAATGTTCGATGCGCGTTTTTCGAAGGAGAAATTCAGTCGTTTATATCAGAATAAAAATATCCGATGATTTGCATCACCATTATTCGCATATTAACACTAGGGATATATATATATGTATAATCGAACAATGCGATATATGTACAAACTGCACAGTTTGTCTCGTACAAGAGAACAAACTGGAGATTCAATGAATAACTTATATGCCACGAGATTGCATATCGATTTCTTAATAGATAATCTATATAGCGGGGGCAATATATAAGAGCTCGGAAGTATAAAACACATCTTACGACGCTGTTTAAGAAAAATATTAAATTATATCTCCTCGATATCGAAATAACAGAGCATAATATAAATCAAAGTTCCCAGGTAGCAAGCGTACGTCATTTTGACATCTAATGACGACAGTTTGCTACTTGGGTTCTCTTCTAAAATATATTCCATTGTATTGTAAAAGCTTTTCCAAAGATCTGAGACGTTTACAGAAAAAAACCACCCGATTTTATCGCTAATTAGACCAGAGCCTCGGGGGGATAGGGATAGTGGTGATGATGATAGTGGTGGTGTACATGCTCGTGAACGTGTCTTCGGCTGCCCCCCACGTTCTGCGAGAATTCCCGCTCGAGCCAGCGCACGACCTGAGCCATCGCGCGGGCCTGATCCTGCTCCCTCGTGGCGTGCTTGAGCTGATGCTTCTTGGATCTGTTGCACTGTTGCGAATGAAGGAACTGCGCGTCGTTGCGCTGCAAATTGTTGTGATTATTGGTAATCGTCGTTTGATGATTGGCAGTTTGCTGGTTGTTGTTGGGCACGAGGTTAACGATGTTGCGGTGAGTCGTGTTGCTCGTGTGCTGCGGCGTGTCGTTGTAGACCGTCGACACGTTGCGATTCAGCAGCTGCGAGTACGTCGTCTGGGGGGAGGAATGTACCGTCGCGTTGTTCTTCGGTGTCGCGTGTCGCGTCTTTCTGTGATTCGCCGTTCGCGATTTCGTCGGCGTTTTGGGAAATGACGCGGAATGATGGGTCGCGCTCTCCCGGATCGGTTTGTAGCTGTAGTAATAGTAGTGCGTGGCCCCTTGGTGAGGAGACGCCTGACAGTCTTGATTATTGTGATTCGACGTTCCTAGATTAGGACTCTGAGATGGATTGCGCGGTTGCTCGCTGTTTTGATGCCGTTTCCTGCGGGCGAAGAAAGAATATATCATCTGCAAACGATTGCTCGAGACGTCTTTTTCGCTTTACGCATTACATAAATGCTGATGTAAAATATAAATGAAGATATTCTTCAATAATATATTCGAAAATATTGCCAGTATTAATTATCTACCCAGCACAAGTTAATAAATTTTAATAATATGATCTGTGATAAAGCTTGATGAGACTGACTGACTCTCACCTTGATGTGTGAAAACTGAGATTATTTTTTTCCATGTTAGCCTGAATGATCTCCAACAATTGCTGTCTTTGCAGAGCGCCGCTCCGTTTCTTCTGATTCATCGTAAGAAGAGGCGTTAATGGTGAGAACGCGGGGGAAGTGTCACCACTGTCGTCGCTCACATCACCCTCGGAGCTGTTTGAATAGGGGGATGGTAAATGGGGCACCGGACCGACTCTTTTGCGCAGCTCCTCCTGTTGCACCCGATTCGCACGGGCTTTCTCGTCCTCGTCCTCGCTGTGAGTCTCCACTTCTTTTCGCTCAATCTTCTACAAAAAAAAGAAACGATACGCAATGGATTAAATATAAACGTGAGTTTTTTATATAATACGATATAAATTTAATTCCAATATATACGAATAATTTATTCCATAAGAAATTCATGTAGGAAAAGATATACGCATATCTCTATAAAATATAGTGACGTTTTGACGCTTTGAAAGTATGAATTTTTTTATAAATATGTATAGCCTCTAAATTTGAAATATTCATACTCTTGTTTTTGACAAATCATCTTTATTCATATCCCATCATATTAATATATGTTAAACAATTTTTAACGGATCTCATATTATCATTTCTATCTTTTAATTTTTTTTTAATGATATCTAGGAAATTTGAATATATATTATCGCGAGAAATCGTGAAAAATTGTGAAGATTTAATTTAAGTCAGTTTCGAAATTCAATAAATATGCATTTTATATATATACACAAGATATTTCTAAAACTGTCAGAGATTTTAATGCTTTTTCTCCAAGTTATAGTCCCCTAAAGTTGGGAGAAAAAATTAAAAATATATTATAAGTAGCTTTTGGAGACTTTTTCACAGATCGTTGAAATTTTTGACAGCATAATAATTAATAGTGATTATAGATATTTCATTTTTATGTGGTTTTGACAATTTGATCTGATTTTGAGAAGGGGATTTGGAAGATGTTAATTTTCATTTTTGGACCCATGTTTACAGGAACTTTTTTTCTTATTTTGATCCCTAGAATGCGTCCTTAACATCTCTGACATAATTTTAGAAACACTATATACTCAGGCTCTGGATTTTAGATATCTGTCAAATAATTTTAATAAGTCTTCTATTATCGTTTCTATCTGTATTAATTATATTCTTTAGTGCGATGTCTAACAATAAGATATATATATATATATATATTATTTGGCAAGAAATTGTAAAAAATTGTAGATTCAAGTTTCTCAAAAGATCGAAAGAAAATTGAGAGAAGCGCCAATTTATTTCTCCCCCTTCCTTATATACACCCCACCGAGATTGGCATCCCGAGGATGACAGGATGCGTATCTATCTCGCCCACGGCTCCGATGTCATCGGCTATGTATTATATACACATACGTGGGTATTGTACACGGAGGAATGTAGGTCCCGACAGCGGTACCGCGTCGCTCTCCTCCTCCTAGGAACTCTGCTCGCGTAATGCCGGGTGGCGGCGGTGGTCGCATGACTGCAGGGGGCGACGTGCTTCAAATGACAGCAGGACGACGGATTGTTGTGTTGATGGGCACTCGTGGGCAACGTCGTGGTCGTCGTCTGCGACGTCTGCGCAGCAATACAAGGCGCGTTGCGTGGCGTCTGTTTGCTGCTGGTCCGCTGATCCGGCGACACCGTCAAGGTCACGTTAATTATCTTGCTGCCGCACGACGGTACCTGTATGGTCGAGGCGCCCAGCTTATCGTAGATAGTGGTCACCAGACCGGCTATGTCGTCCTTCGTTATTTTCCCCTGGCCGTTAAAGTCGTACAGGGTGAAGGCGATCTCCTTCAGCGTGTCACCATCTTCCGTGACCGATACCTTGCAGGCGACTTGCTGCTGCAGAAATGAAGAATCAAACCTGGATTATACTCGTGATTCAAGACTGATCGAGTGATAAAATGTAAAAAATAAATTACAACAGTAAATTTATAATTATAGTATTGAAACTGATTTTAGTATGAAAAAATATCCACAGTTGAAATTATTATATTTTAAAATGTATATCATTTTGTAATTTTTAAATTGCACTTTTGTGAAAAAATGAAAAGGGTTACATGTGTATAGGAAAACTTAAAATATTAGACAAGAGAAATAAAACATAGAAAAATAAAAATTACTGTTATACACAAACAATAAGTTGGCATCGTACAAAAATTGAAGAGAAATGAAATAAATAATATTCAACTATAAAATATATTATATCGAACAAATTGTGATGAATTGATATACATTCCAAGAAACAACTTTTGTACGATCTTTCAGTAATTATGTTAATTGTGTGTTATGAATCTCTCGTTCTGCTACACGAATTCAATACATCTTTTTTCAGTGTATAAATTTCTATCTTTCTCTCCCCGTTTCTTTCCTCTCTACTGAGATATATAAATTAAAGTATTTCACCTCGAGACTAAGTTGTTTCGTTGTACCGCAAGTAGGCTGTTCGTCATTACCGGTAGGTCCTGCTGCAGGTACGCTCGGGCCATCAACCGCTACCTGCGGCGGCTCCGCAGGGGAAATTAAAGTCGGTTTCGACTCCGTCGTCGTCGGCGGTGACGAGACATTGCAGGTCGTCGGAATCCCCGTCAGCAACTCCTCGGAATCGCTACCTTCCGCGTTGGTTCCCACAACTGCGAGCAGGTCAACAGAAAGAAAATCTCATTTATGCAAGGACACAAGTTCCCAGAACTGCTAAGAATCGATCATTTTTAAAAATAATAAATAAATAAATTTAAATATAATTTAAATAAATAGATTGAAAAAGTTCCGACATAATAAAATACGAAATCAGACGCTAATAACGAAGAGAATTCAAAATAATGAAAAAGGAATTTTTAAAAAATTAGCTCCTCTTATACTTGATTTTTCTTTTAATTAGATGTTTTGCAGGACGTGATCGGAAAATTCTCGTTCGCTCTTTCGTCGCACGCGATCTCCGTTTCGTGAAAGAGAGGCGTATACGAAGAGGAGCGAATAAAAGGCGGCATTTAACACGCGCCACATCCGCACCCGTGGCGTGTGTTTGCTGCAGGGGCGGTATTTTTACCCGCTTCTCCGCGCCGGTCGCACGGTGCTCCGAGAAGACCTTTCGTGAGCTGTTAACCGGAAAAGCAACTGGAGCTCTAACCGATTGAATTTTCAAATGTCCCGACTTTGCGCAAAGCTGCGATAATTTAACACAATTTCTATTATTTTTATTTATAATTTCTTACTTGCAATTTTCCATTTCTTTCTACAATTTTAAGAACACAGGAAAATTTGTGTTCTCTTGTTAAAAACGATCCCCGTTAAAACTTTTGTGTTAATTGAACTTAAATGTTAAATTATTAAAACAACTGAAAAAAATGTAAAAATAACACAATGTGCATCTATTTTTTTATCTTATACAATAATTTTTTATTTTATAATATAAATGAGGATAATAAAATCTAAAACCAACATATTATTAATTAATTTTTACATTAAAACTATGTTAATTTTACACAAAATTTATTTCAAATTGAAGTTTTGCATTTAAAATATTAACACAATATTTTTGCGTTTCCCTTTAACATATCCGTATTATATTAAATTAACACAAAAATTTCTGTAAACCGTGATATAGCTTAAATTTAACACAAATTTTTCAACTGTGAAGCTTAAATTTATTTTCAACGATAAATTATATATATATATATATATATATAATTGCAAGCAGAGACATAAAAATAGGCTCTAATAAATGGAAGAATTTAATCTCAAATCGCGCATTTTAAATTTGCGTGCTGACACGTTACCTTGAACTGTTTTTTTTTTATATTCCGTATTATAAGCTTCGGTTTTATCGGCAACTATTGTGTAATGGGTCATAAACTCGTCCCACCTAACGGGTACAGAGCACGGATGTACATACGATAGATGTAGTGTTGAACTCGACGATAGACGAGGGTATATGTGTGCGCACGTTGATTGTGTGTGTTAAGTGCAATACAAATCTGCCCTCGAAATTTGACACTCGCACGTTATAAATTACCATCAAAGTAGAAAACTAACGAAGCTGCGATGTATCATTTTCGGAAACTGTAACTCGATGCTATCAATGTGTTATATGTGTGTTAAAAATATTTAATGAATGTGTGTGTAATCTTTTTTTAATATTATATCTTGTAATATTTATATTAAGATTTTTTCTAATTTATTTTTTTAGAAAAAATTTTACATTTCCGTATTTCCTAATTAGGATATAATAATCGAATAAATAATGTCTCTATTCCCAACTTTCTATTTTTATTTCAATGCACATATGTGAAGAATGAAAACGTTGGACATAATGATATCTTCTCATTTATATTCATGTTTGGCCAAGTAAGTGTTGAAGTAGCAAAGAAAGAACGCGTAGAAGAAAGTCTTAAAGAAACACATGTGAAAAACATGTTGAGAATACGAAAAAGAAATAAGGATATCAACGGTATGTAAAGAATTGATTGTAAAATAATTACTTATTCTAAAAAATTTACATTATATTATTTGAATAATATTTAATACTATTATTTAATTATTACTTGAAATTTTAATTATTATAACATAACTTATTACATAAAATATACATATATTCACATTATTATATAATTTATTATTAATTTATTGTTACTAAATATTATTATTAAATATAAACAAAATCTTTGAAAATATTATTAAATATTAATTATAAAGTATCTGATTGTAAAAGATATTTAACGCATTTTTCAATATACAACTCTTTAACAATTTAATTCAATTGATAATATTCGTAAAATTCGTAAGATTTGTGTGAAGAGAGACACTAAAGAAAATATATATTATATAAAAATATATATATTCAAAAATATATATAGCATTTAAAAATATATATATATTTTTTAAAAATATATATATAATATATATATATATATATATATATATATATATATATATATATATTTAATATTTTTTAAATTAAAAATATATATTTTTTAAATGAGTTAAAAACATACGTAATTTCCGCGTTATTTTTAATATGAGACAAACTTGTAGACTTGTAGACTGAACAGGTCGAAAGGCAAGAAAAGTGTAAGTATGATGTAACAGCATGTGGTATTCTATTTCTATAGAATTTAGGGTTATCCTAATGACGGTTCGTTCTTTAGCGACAGGACACAATGGTATTGGAGTCAAGCAAAGCTACAACGTCTACATTTTTCCTTTTACTTTTTTTTTTGTAAACTTATTACTTTTCTCCTTTCGGTCGCGGCATTCTTTAAGCATTTCTCAAATTCGTTTTAAATAAGGTACTCGTTTTAAATTCTTATTCTTATTCTAATAATTAAAACAAAATTCACAAACTTTTTAATTCGTAAATAAATCTATAGCATTTTAAAATTTTATAAGACGATTTTTTCTCGAATTTAATAGTAATAATTATTTTTGTTTTTCGCAGTTACTTAATTTGTGTCTCGTCATCATCGAAAACAAGTACATTGTTAGATACTAATTTAGGAAACGTTTATGTAAACACGATGTAGTTGCATGTGTAATTTTAATTTGATTTAAAAAATAAAACCGTATAATATATTTAAAATAAACCCGCAAAATACATTTAAAATAAAACCGCATGATACATTTAAAACAAAACCGCAATTCGATTTATCACTTTAAAACAATGAACGAAAATACAAGAGGGAAATAAAAATACTAATTTACGATATTACCTCGTTTCATCTTGTTTTTCAGATCTATCATCGATATTTAAAAGCGAATCTCTATTTCTCTTTCCAAGAACCATCTCGTAAATTTTTTCCGACGACTCGTCAAGGCCGAAAGCTAGACGACAATATAAGAACGAATGAGTTTTGGCATCAAAGCTCGAAAATTTTACCAGATGTCGGTCAGACGTAAAGCTTTCTAAAAGGTTTCAGGTAAAAAAAAATCTTTCGAAAAGAAATAAAGAGAATGACTCACAAAGCGAAGCGAGCTAATGCTATATAATTCGATATTATCTCTCCTCGATGCAGACACAAAAATATGTAAACACGCGCTACACACGTGTACGAGTTTATTTATAATATAAAAAAACCACGTGCTCCTCGTACGTAAAGAATTTTCCAATTTTCTAAGTAAAGCACAGCCGCAATTTTTTATATAATTTAAATATATTTTTTACTTTATTATATATTTAAAAATGTTATTATATTTTATCATATATATATATATATATATATTTATATAAAATATATTGTATATTATTTTATTATATTAAGCA
This sequence comes from Nylanderia fulva, assembly GCF_048542155.1. Lineage (NCBI taxonomy): Eukaryota > Metazoa > Arthropoda > Insecta > Hymenoptera > Formicidae > Nylanderia > Nylanderia fulva. The sequence goes on along the minus strand of NW_028190368.1, from coordinate 1,714,451 downwards.
ATATATTATATTTTATTATATTATATTATATACACTGTAAAATTCTTAGAAATTTTTTTATTACTTTACCTAAAAGGCCTTAGTAATATAATTTTCCTAAAAATAAAATTAATAATGAAAAAATTAAATAAATGAATAAATAATGAAAGATTTGGTATCATCGTAGCATGGGAACTTAAAGGAAGTAAACATTCCTTTATTCGCGCCTCGGGTTTCAATAACATCCGGTATACATTTTGTCGACGATATCGCGACGGAAGAAGTGCATGCGTTCTCAGAAGAAGGAAGGAGGAATCATTACCAGAAAAGGGTCTGTAGCCGGCGAGGAACCTTGCTCGCCACCACTTTACCAATCCGGTAGCCATGGGACCTTCATGCGTGCGTGCGTGCGTACGTGCGTGCTTGCTGCTTGCGTTCGTGCGTGCGTGCGATCGGCGTGTGCGATCCCTCTGCGCTTCTATCGCTCTCTCTTTCTCCGTAAACCTTCGACGGCGGCGAACACTTTGTGCCTCTCCCCGAGGTTACCACGCCATCCTGGAAGCACGCGAGATATCCGGCGATGTGTACTCTCCCCAGCTTCTTCCGGTCAGGTCAAATAGTCGGCCGGTACTTTGCTTTCCCATACATATATATATATATATATATATATATATATATAAACGATTCTCTCTCTCCGATCTGTCACTCGTCCCGTCAACGACATACATACATATATGCATATATAAACGGGAGAGACACACAACGCGGACGTCGATTCGTCCTTTTACGTACGCACCATTGAAATTCCGAGCGAGCGTTCACTCGCTCACAACAGGACGCCGTGCCGTCGTCGTCGTTGCACTCTACGCACTACTGCTACGCACGTGCTCGCGCGGCGGAGTCCGCCGAGCGAGTCCGAGACAAAAATCAGTGAACCGCGCCGTCTTTACGGATCTTCATCCTCGGAAGAGGAGCGTCTCCTTCTCACTCGCGCACGTCACGTCGAAACGGACCGCGGACACGCGCGTCGAGAGAGGCAAAAAATCTTCCTCTCCCGTTGGCAGATGACAGACGCAGAGACGCGTCCTTTTTAGCGCGCGGCTCGGACACGACTGCGGACGCTCGTCCTCGCCGCTCTATCCCCACCACGGCGCGCCGTTCCCCCACCACCGCGCCAGTTCTCCCACCACCGCAGTGGCGGCACCACTGTCACTCCGGCGCGGCACCACCACCAAGCGCAACGCGCGGAGCAGGCAGCCCGGTGTCGAGGATACCCGGCTTACCCCGAAGGTAGGGAGGCGCGCAGCATCCTCTCTCTGCTCCGTTCTCTTATTTTCTCTTTCTCCTTTGCATACCCGGTTTGTCGAAGAGCGCGCGAGAGCTGTCTTCCTCCGAAAAGCGCACGGTACGAAGCCCGATTTACACGACCTAGAATTGTAACGGTGGTACTGTGTTGTTCGTATATATGTATAAATCGTAGACATGTTTCATGAATTATTGTATGTATGTAATATGGGCGAAATATTTTTGTAATTTATCTGAAAAGGAATATTCTAGCTGGAGTAAAGATAATTTTTCTGTGATTCAAGCTTCGAATTTTTCCTCGAATCAAGAGAGAGATTATATAATGAGCCGATGAGGATAATATATTAATGTCTTGTAATTAAAATTTGTCATGCAAATATCAAAGAATTTTATCAACCATCGAATCGTAATTAGAAATAGGAAAATAATTCGACTTTGAATATTTTCGTAAATTATATGGATGTAAAATCGGGTTCAATAATACCGGAAGGAAGAATTACTTTTGACACGAGTGAGAGAGAGACGAGATGCCTGACACCGTCAATCTCGGAGTTGACACATTAACATAAATTTCGCTTCCGATTGTTGGACAACTATACGGTTGAAAAATTTCTGTTAATAGATATCCAATTTTTTTCTGTAAATTTTAACAGATCTTGTCACTAATAAAACAGAACATATATTTATTATGTAAAATTAAAATAGATGCACATTGTGTTATTTTCACATCTTTTTTCAGTTGTTTTAATAATTTAACATTTAAGTTCAATTAACATAACAGTAATATGTTAAATTAACACATAAATATTTTACATAAAAATTTTAACGCGGACCGCTTTTAAAAAGAAGACACTATTTACGATATTTATAAAGAAAAATTGACTTTCCAAAAGCAATTATTTAATTTATATATATGCTCGAGATTATATATGTTGCACCTTCGTCCAACGTATCGTCAACTCCGATCTTCGACTTAGTCGTTTCCGGAATAATATGCAAAACGACGTCGCGTCGAGCATTGGAAATTGCATTCTGTTACTGTTTGGATTCTGAATGCAACGATGCAGTTCTTATGAATATTTCTGCGCAAAGAGAATTTTCAGAATGATTTTTAAAAGCCAATTTCGCGAATCTCTGCGAATCGCAGGAGATTTAAAAACGAATGGTCTTGAAAGTTTCTGCGCGATGTCGCGTGTTCTCCATTTTTTTAAAATTAAATTAAATTGAGGCGGATCGAATTGTTATCTAAGAGATTACATTTCTAAGAGAGTTTGATAAAAGAGAAAGAGATGTTTATCAGTCAACTGTGTATTTTTTTTAAGTCTTCAGATTAAGAAGAGAAAGTTATCCCAACACGTATCTGACTTAATCTTATCTAACTTAATAAATTTTAATACTTAATAGGAATGTGTTATCCAATATATATTTTTTCAAGACAAAAATTGCATTGCAAATATTTTTAATATGTTCAAAATTGAACAAATAATAATAACAATCATAAAGAAAATTCAATAGCATCACAAAATTTAATTTCAATTATAAAATCGCGCGCTATAATTAATCATTAAAAAATTTTCGACCTTAACATTGAAGGATCTAAAGTAAATAAAATCGATAATCATTTTTCTTTCACATATGTATACAGAATTGCGGCAGAAATTTTTGAGCCGTTAAAAAAAAAGCCTAAACTTTTGGCCTACTTTCGGCGCGGAAATCGATATCCTTGCCATTGAATGATTTTGATCCGTTTACACGGACGTTGTTTACACGCACGTCATCGTTCTGTGTCGCTTCGACGGACGCTTCAATGAAGCCCCAAGTCGGAGAGAAAAGCGAAGGGGAGGCAAGAAGCAAATTGGGATAAAGCGTTCCGATTTCGCATTCCTCTCTCTCACTTCGTGTTGAGATACACATTCTTTATTTACGTCGCTTCATCGAGAAAACACGAAGAGGTACTGCTGCGCACGAAGAGGTACTCCTCGGAAAGGTCGTATATCGAATCGGAAATATACTCTTTTTGGAGACTGTACCCGCACGCTATTATCTCCTAGCGGTGTTTCAGAAGAAACATAGGCGTCGCCATCGAGGAAGATCCGCCGCGCTTACATATACATATATATATATATATATATATTGTATATATATCCCTTTTCCCTCCCTTTTGATACCCTACTACCGGTGCCGTCCGCTACTGTTAGACACCAACCACGCTTCGGCGAAATAAAAAAAAAAAAGAGAGAAACAATTAACTTGGACAAAAACGACCGAAGTCCTTTGTATACAAAGTTTCGCGCTCTGACCGGCGTGTAGCGAAATTAAATATCATATATCGCGATATATATTGACGGCTTCCGAATCCTTTTGACAGTTCCTCGTCAATTCTCGTCTCCTCTGTCATGTGATTTTTCAATTACGCGTGTCAAATAAAATTTCGAATTTAATTTTTTTTTACTTTTTTATATACACATGCATGCAATGGTCATAATAATTTTCAAATTATAATAGTATCATAAAATATAGGTACTATAAAATTTGAAATTAACATTTTTTTCACTTTGTTAAATATTTGACACAATAATAAAGATTGAGAAAGTAATATGAGCTATAAAAGAGACTTACAAAAAGTTATATTGTTAGCAACCTGCTATCAAAAAATAGATACATTTTTTTGAGAAGGAAATTAAGGTTCCTCGCCGCGGCCATGTTGGATTGTGACGTCAGAGATGAGAAACCACACGCTGAAAATTCTTAAATATTAATACCATTTTTTAATGAAAAGATATTTCGATGAAACACTATTTCAGATGTGACTTTAGCAAACGTGTAAAATACTTTGAAAACTATTTTTTTCTCTTGACAACGTGTTTTTTCACCTTTGATGTCATAATTGTGATATAATCTTAATTTGAGATTATGAAAATTTAAACATTCGAATGCATCGAAAAAATTTGAAACGCATGGGACTAATTATGTAACAGTAGGATTCAATGACGGAATGGAATATATCCCAAGTAGCAAACTAACGTCATTAAACGTCATTAGATGTCAAAAGACGTCAAAATGAGCAAAATGATTTTGACGTTTAAACATCAAAACGAGCATCCCAAATAGCAAACTGACGTCATTAAACGTCATTAGATGTCAAAATGACGTATAAAAAAACGTCAAAATGAGCAAAATGATTTTGACGTTTAAAACGTCAAAACGAGCATCCCAAATAGCAAACTGACGTCATTGACGTCAAAATGACATCATGAAACATCAAAATGACGCTTAACGATATCACTTTGACGTTTAACGACGGCAATTGGCTGCTCGGGATGTATATCGCGACGTAAGAATGACGTTTCCGACAATTCGCGGCAAGCAAACTGACGTCATTAAACGTCATTAGATGTCAAAAAACGTCAAAATGAGCAAAATGATTTTGACGTTTAAAACGTCAAAACGAGCATCCCAAATAGCAAACTGACGTCATTGACGTCAAAATGACATCATGAAACATCAAAATGACGCTTAACGTAAGGATGACGTTTCCGACAATTCGCGGCAAGCAAACTGACGTCATTAAACGTCATTAGATGTCAAAAAACGTCAAAATGAGCAAAATGATTTTGACGTTTAAAACGTCAAAACGAGCATCCTAAATAGCAAATTGACGTCATTGACGTCAAAATGAATCATGAAACATCAAAATGACGCTTAACGATATCACTTTGACGTTTAACGACGACAGATGGCTGCTCGGGACGTATATCGCGACGTAAGGGTGACGTTTCCGACAATTCGCGGCAATCCGTACGCTTTTCGCGTCCCCGGAGGAGGACGCCAATGGATCGCCGGTCGGCGGTACTGAAGCATCCCCCTCGCACACTCCCTATACAGAAAGGCTCTCTACCCATGCCATGCCACGCTGTGGCGTGCTGTGCCGTGCCGTGCCGCGTTATGCGGTACGGTTTGCCGTGCCATCTTCAGCCGCGTAGCGTGGCTAGTTGTTTCTTTTCTTTATTCCTTTGTCGGAAAGTCGGCGGCAAGTCTCGTTTTTAAGAGGCGGCAGAGAGAAGGTCGACGGAGAAAGAGAGAAAGAGGCAAAAGGGGCCGGGAGGGGAGAGAGGCGGCACGGCGAGGGGAAGACAGAGGCAAAAGGGAAACTGCGGCGGCCGACTAGGGGCGGGGCGGAAAGGGGGGGAGGGAGGGAGCGAGATGACGGTGCCGCGGGTTGGGAAGGGGGCCGAGGAAAGGGCCCCGAGCTCTCGCTCTCCGTTCGGCAGTGAGGGGGAATAAAACGCGCGGCTCTCAAAAAACGCGAGTACAGACTAGCCTCGAAATAACGCCGGCAGCGAGCTCTCTCTCTCTCTCTTTCATCTTTATACCGCGTGTTTCCGTGTGCGCGTGAATTCGCGCGAGTCATCTATTAATAATAAACTATTTTCAGATGCGTTTCTTGCGAGAATTCAATCCTTCTCTCTTTCTCTCTTTTGCTCATTGCGCCGAAATGAGCTGTGAAGATCGCAGGAATCGAGATCGATTTTAAATTCGAATTAGAGCACTCTCGATCGACTTGGCGGTATGAATAATATATTATTAGATATTAGAGTAGGCCTCTCTTTCTTTTTTACTCCCCTAATAGCACAACATATCCGAAAGATATTCAGAGGATATCCAGAAGACATTCGAACATCCTCAGAATGTTCTCTTGAATGTCTTCGGGATATGTGTGCTGTTAGGGTCATTGCATCTAAGTAGCCATCTATACATTGCAGATCGCAAAAATCGAAATCGATTATAATTCGAGTTCTCGTACAGCACTTTGAACTCTCGATCGATTTGGCACTAAGAATAATATATATATATATATATTAGAGTAGACCTCTCTTTCTACTTATTGCGTTTAAGTAATCTGCGCATTGCAGATCGCAAAAATCGAAATCGATTATAATTCGAGTTCTCGTAGAGCACTTTGAGTTCTCGATCGATTTGGCGCTCTAAATAATATATACATTGGAGTAGACCTCTCTTTCTACTTATTGCGTTTAAGTAATCATCTGTGCATTGCAGATCGCAAAAATCGAAATCAATTATAATTCGAGTTCTCGTGAAGCACTTTGAACTCTCGATCGATTTGGCACTAAGAATAATATATATATATATTAGAGTAGACCTCTCTTTCTACTTATTGCGTTTAAGTAATCATCTGCGCATTGCAGATCGCAAAAATCGAAATCGATTATAATTCGAGTTCTCGTAGAGCACTTTGAGTTCTCGATCGATTTGGCGCTCTAAATAATATATACATTGGAGTAGACCTCTCTTTCTACTTATTGCGTTTAAGTAATCATCTGTGCATTGCAGATCGCAAAAATCGAAATCAATTATAATTCGAGTTCTCGTACAGCACTTTGAACTCTCGATCGATTTGGCACTAAGAATAATATATATATATTAGAGTAGACCTCTCTTTCTACTTATTGCGTTTAAGTAATCATCTGCGCATTGCAGATCGCAAAAATCGAAATCGATTATAATTCGAGTTCTCGTAGAGCACTTTGAGTTCTCGATCGATTTGGCGCTCTAAATAATATATACATTGGAGTAGACCTCTCTTTCTACTTATTGCGTTTAAGTAATCATCTGTGCATTGCAGATCGCAAAAATCGAAATCAATTATAATTCGAGTTCTCGTACAGCACTTTGAACTCTCGATCGATTTGGCACTAAGAATAATATATATATATTAGAGTAGACCTCTCTTTCTACTTATTGCGTTTAAGTAATCATCTGTGCATTGCAGATCGCAAAAATCGAAATCGATTATAATTCGAGTTCTCGTAGAGCACTTTGAGCTCTCGATCGATTTGGCACTAAGAATAATACATATTGGAGTAAACCTCTCTTTCTACTTATTGCGTTTAAGTAATCTGTGCATCACAAATCGCAAGAATCGAGATCGATTATAATTCGAGTTCTCGATCGACTTGGCGCTTCGAATGAAAACATCACAAAGTAGACCGCGAATTCTTGATAATTTTCATTTCGCCTAATCGTGCAATGGAAAGAAAGCAAGAAGCTGGACCCGACAGAGACAAGTCCATCGAAGCCTCTAATTATCCGAGCTCAAGAATAAAGCGTATATACACGTCGGGACATCGTCGTTGACGTCTAACTGTCAAGCGTCGCGCGCAATTGCGTCGATTAGACGGTAACGGCGTCAAAAGGGCGAGGTAAATATTTATCGCAAGGGGAGTTCTCTCTCTCTCTCTCAAAAAGGGGGATATAGGGCCCCGCGAGGAGGCCCCCGACAGGATACAGAGAAGGCTATAATACGATTTTGCCGCTAGCGAGAGAGCGAACGACTCTCGTCGGTCCAGCGACCAAGCGTGCTTGCGGACTCTCGACGTGGATACGCGGACGATACCGGAGGGGAAAGAGCGAGAGAGGAAGAGAAAGACCAGTCCGGAGCGAAGCGAACGAACGGTGGAGCCTTGGTCGTGTTACGGCACGGGGGAAAGGACGGCTGCGGTCGGCGCGTTTGATCTCAGCCGCGGGCGCCGACAAAGCGCTCGTCTACTCTCCTACAACGGCGAGCTGTCCCGTGAGTGCGCGAGCGAGTCCGTGTGTTGACCGACAGAGAGAGGCCGAGCGGAGTCTCGCGGGAGCGAGAAGGACGCAGACAGGAAAGAAGGGAGAGAGAAAGAGCGAATAAGCGCGAACGACAGAATCGTACGGGGATAGAAGAAAGATGAAGAGAGCGGGAAAACTTGAGGTGCGAGAGAGAAAGAGAGATCCGTTCCACGATTCATCGTATGCTGTTGCGTTCGCTCTAGCATGGCGCTCCGCGCCACTCCCTTAAGATATATACTTATATATATATGTATATACGCGTGCATGCATACACGCGCAACGCCATCGGGTTTGCTATTAATAAATAATGCTCTCTGTAGTCCGCATTACAACTAAAATTCCTCTCATCTCGCGCAGAGAAAAGGAAGGACGTATTCTCGATTTCGAGCGCGACCGCCGCTCGTTGAACTCCTCCTTCTCTCTCTCTCTCTCTCTCTTTTTTCTTCTGGTCCCGTCTGGACACGCGGTCTGTCTGTCACATCACGGAGAGACACGCATTTAATGTTCACGGTCTTTTCTCCGCGTGTATATGTGCATGCGTTTCGTGGGATCGCTCTGCGGAGGAGAGAAACGCGTCAATTATTTCACATCGAGAAAAAGTTGCACCGCGTGGAGAAAAGAGAGAGAGAGAGAGAGAGAGAGAGAACTCCGGGACCAGATGATTGTCCGATAGCTTGAGACGAGAACTTTCGTAATATCGTGCAATTTATAATTAACAGTGTTTGCTGTTATTTAAATAAAATTATATGGATGAAATTTTGGTGTCGTCTTATTTTTATATAGATAATAAAAATAGGCATTTTCTTTATTCACATCTTAGATGACCAAAATATCTTTACTAAATTATCTAGAATAATGTGTTCAGATTATTATTGGTTTAGAGTTTTAATACATAAAAAGAGAAATCAAAATATGAATATATTTTTATCTTTTATCTATAGATGTATTTGAAAGAAAAATATCTTTATCTTATCAAAGATAAATTTATATTTATTTTTATCTTATCTTTAATTAGCTAATTTTAAAATCATCTAAGCACAACACTGATAATTAAATATTAATTCATTTGTTTCTTCATTTAGACAATATAGTACATATACACTCTTCTCTAATTAAGAAAATAATATAATATAAAAATAACATATACATATATAAAAATAATATATGTATAAAAATAATATAAAATAATATAAAAAATAAAATTACAAAGAACAAAAATTGTTCAGTGGGATTCTCCGAAATATAACACTGTATAGTTTCCAATAGTAATTAAAAGTACATAAAATATCGCGGATGTATTAACACATCGATTCTTCGTTTGCTTCTCGTTAACGATATCCTTCGCGATGTCGTAACTTTATGCAGTTAATTTGCATACGCAAATAATAATAATATCGAATAACAGAAACAAAAAAGAAAAAGAAGGCCGCCCCCGATCGACGAGTCGACGATAGCCGTTCGAGTAACGTGTGTGACACACAAATGATAAGCGGACCTTTGAAGTGTCCCCGGTTTCTGCGCCCAATAAAGTCGACAGAAGCAGCCGCCACGCATTATAAATTACGGCGTTCATTAGGAAGGCAATAGTTGCGCACGGTAATAAGAGGCGTTTAAGGCCCCGAGAGAGTCTGTGTGTGCGTATCAAAGCGAAGGGGGTAAGAGAGAGAGAGAGAGGGAGGAAATGGGAAAACACATCGAGTTAACGCGAATGAATTAAATCGCCCCGGCCTCGTCGAAAGTAATCGGGATCGGCGATAGAGTTTGCGATAGCGTGGCGAAAAAATTCCGCGATATCGAGACATAGTACTTATGTTTAAGAGCGAGAGGAATGTTTTCGTTCATTCAAGATCTCGTATTTATTTTGCTCCGAATGGCCGATTGGACGGCTGCCCGGTCGCAGAGGAAAAATAGAGATACAGAAGAGAGAGAAGATATATTTTTTTATATTTAGAAATTACTTGTGTGTGTGAGAAACAATTATAATAACACGATATTAAGTAGTAAATATTATATCGATATAAATTATGGTCTACTTAATATCGTTTTAAAACTTTTTCACGTAAGAGAGATTAAATATAGATTTTTTTAAATAAACAAAAATGAAAAGATAATTTTTTTTTTAATCTCAGAAGAGCTTAACACATTCTCTCTCTTTGAAAAATATTATGCTACTTTCATTTTGTGAAGATTTTTATGTATAGCTGAAATGTTTATGGTGGTCGATTTTTTTAGATTTTTTTTATCTATGAAATACGGCAGAAAAAATCTGTAGGTATGTTTATGAAAAAAAAAAAATTTTTTTTTCAAAGTTGAATATAATCGCGATACAATAAGTTCCAACTCAAAGAGTGCTGGTTTGTGACCGGTTCCGATGTTACGATTCGTTCCGATGGTTCCATCTAGCTGTTGGAATTGTTACTTTGGCCTTCATCCGATCCTTCAAGTGTGCCGACAAGCATGCCGACATCAACCGACGCAGCCTTGGGAATCGAAGTTGGACTTTTGTACTACAAGATTTCCACACTATAAAAGATTAACTACGGAAAAAAAGTGCGTACCGCTTTCGACAGATTTACATATTTATTTTCACTAAAATGACGGTTATAGCATTTCACACGTATTTCAGAACAAAAGCACAAAAAACCCAAACATCACGTGCGTCTAAAAACGGGACATAAGACGCCTTAAAGATATATCTTATTGACGTCTTAAAGACATATTTTAATATGACATAAAGACATCTTAATGACTCCTTTAAGACGTCTTATGATCCGATTTTAGACTTTCTTTGTCTGGGAACATTCTTTCTAGATATATATATATATATATATATATATATATATATTCAGCTTCCTGAAATAATTTATTGATGCATATTACACGTAATCAAAATAATATTTGAAATATAAGATGTACAGCATTATTGCTATAAAAATGTTTAAAGTAGAAAATACTATTCGTTATTTTATAATTCAAATTAAATTTTCAAAATTATTTTTACATTATAAAATAGAAAAATTATTTATTCTATCTATTTAAAAAATATAATATGAAAAAAATGAAAAAATTTTCAGTGAAGATTTTATATTTACAATATATTGTTGTAATACTCTGAGAAAAATAGAGCAGAGAGAGAGAGAGAGAGAGAAAGAGGCATCTATACAGTATTATGTAAAATATCTATATAATTATTTAAATGCAGATCACTAAACATTTTTTTTATTTTCGGGAGGGAATTACCTCAGTGACTTCTCTTTTTTCAATAACTAATATTGAAAACTAATATTAGGAAAAATAAAACTAACCAGAGAGAAGATAATATTAATATTAGGAAAAATAAAATTATAAAAAAATTTAATAAAATTATGTACATAATAGAAACTCAGCAAATTAAAATTAATAGTAATTCGGTTAATTAAAATTATATAATACATAATAGAGAAATTCGATGACATAAACATAAAATTATGTGCGCATAATAGGAAAACGGCAAATTAAAATAATATTAAGTTTGACCACAAACTGTAACAGTATCAAACGATTTGGTTGTGATTCAAGTCGCAAAATAAACTTCGAAACAACCAACCAGCCTCGCAGAAAAGAGGCCTCGATACTTTATTTAAAATTAAATTTACTCATTGTCAATTAACATGTCTTTTTTAAAGAAAGGATATAAAAATATATATTGATTATAATAATACATATATTAATTTACATTAGAGAGATACTAAAGATTACTAATTAGATTCTTATCCATCTAACGTACTTATTGTCCACTAGACCAATAATTTTCAGCTTTTTCCACCCCCTCTCGAAGAGGAGAACAAAACAAACATCACTCTTGTATAATTTACGTTACATGAATTATGAAAAATGTAGACATTTTCAAATCCCTTAGATTCTAAGTAATCTTTCTGGATTTAAAAGAAATTAAATACTCTTCACAAAACTACACTTATGGAAATATTTTTTACAACTTTATTATTTAAATTTAAAAAATATATATTAGCTCTATATGTGTGTAATATTATCGAGTCTAAAATATAAACATATAAATTACAGGTTTGTGTCTGTGTATGTGTGTGTTTTCGTAGGTAAATTATACGCCTCAAAATATCAAACAATAAGTGTTATATTGTATAATTCATATTATAAAAAGAGAATTTTTTATTTATATTGAAATCTAGATTGTGGTATCTTTCACTAAATGTATTATTGTGGAAAATTGGATAATATGAAAAGTGATAAGCGATATTTAAATAAGATAAAAATTGCGTTGTAAAAACATATATTTATTTAATTTTATCTATATAATTGATTACTTAAGAAATTAATATTTGTATTGTCATTTGTGTACAATGTTTCAGTACAAAAAATGTTTATAGTAGTTTCACATATGTAAAACAGTCCTTTTAAACATCGTACACAGCGTGAGTCATTATATACCTATATAAATGTAAATATCATACAATTAAAATATACGTACATATATAAAACAAAAATAGAAAAATTTTCAGCACATTTTTTAAATTTAATTATTTACAATAATTTAATATTATACACATTTATAATAAAATATAAATAATATAAATTGAATATAATAAATAAATTATGTGTTACAATTTTGTACATATACATGTAGTAATAATAATGTAATTAATATTAATAAAGTATATTTATGTTAATTATTTCAAAACAATGTATGTATTTTATACATATATTAAATATATACAAATATATATAAATATATATATATAATTCATTATATTATTTATTATACATATACATATTTGATATATATTTACCTTTTAATATCTTAACTTTTATAATAATATAATAAAATCTTTCAATATTTTTATACAAATTTATAATTAAACATAATATTTAAAAAATATTTATAATTAACATAAATATACACACCATTTGAATAATAACGAGCCATATATACATATATATATATATATATATAAATAAAATTGCAGAGTGAATTCTGTTATTGTCAAAAAATAGTACTGAATATTTTCATATCTATAGTTTATATTTGCAGAATTCGGAAACATTTAAATCTCTCTCATTCTTTCAAGTCGATTGTGTTCTCTGATTAAATATTCTCTTTGTTAATTCACATTTTCTTTCCACACTCCTTTGAAATATTTCATCCCATCGTATTTCCACCTTTTTCCTCTCAAACTTTTTCTTCTGTGTCTTGAGTGCCTTATTCATCAGAATTTTTAGGCAACAAACTGGAATATCTCTATTAGCCGTCAATTTAGATTTCTCCTTTTTTAACACATTTAAGTTAATAATATAAAAATACTTAATAAATGCCGTATATTTCTGCAAATCGTCCCTTTTCCTTGATTATTTTATTCTTCTTTTTCGCTTTAAATATAACGGATTCATCGATTTTAGAACTGTTGATATTAGCAGTAATCTGCATCGCATTTATATATATATAATTACTCATTTAAAGTTTTAATTGTTTCTACTTTTATTTCTTTTATCGGCATAAAGGTGTTTACTGCTGCTTTATCAGATTTTTCGACATGTTGTTTCTTTGTATCAAAACAGTTTTATTGAAAACACCCTTTACCCTTTTACAGCTTAATCATTTTGCCTGTAAAAATAAAATGTAATGTCAGAAAGCAATATAATAATGAAAGCATAAGATAAATTCATCGCAACATTATACTTTTCGTTCTAGCATAGAGACTCATCAATTATCAATATTAGAAACATCAGGATGTAATGTATTCCACTCGATTGATTTTATTGAATTGAAGAATATTTCTTTCGTGTATATATATTGTTTCATTATTTTTTATAGATATATATTGACTCATCCATCGGTCACACAAACCGAATAGTAATAGAAAACATACAAGAAATTACAAGGAAAGTAATAAAAATTGCCGATAAAAGTGATTTTACTTGCGCCAATACTTTAGCAACATTTTTCGTTGTAATAGATACAAAAATTGTCGAAAATATTAAGATCATTACTTCAATCGTCGATCCAATGATACTAAGAACAAACTCTAGGCTTGGCATTAGAATAGCGATTACCATAGCAATGGTTGCTATTGCGACAGTGAGGCATAAACATTTGAATTTTGACAAATGACTGACAAATAGCTCGTCAGTAGTTATCTAATATACAACACAATAAAGTATATAGATTAAGAATTACAATAATATATTTATCCTTATTTTAAAGAACATACATACCTGATTAAATAAAAGAGAATACAAGCTGTTACGACAAATACGAATGACTAGAGGAAAACTGAATACAATCAAAAATATGAATAACAATTTAATCAATTCGGACAACATGTCAGGCTCGGAATTCAGTAAAATATTTCCTGCAAATTTAATATAAAAACGATAAAAGTAATGAACTAACAAATAATAATATATATGATAAATGAATGAATATATGAATAATAAATGAATGATATATGAATAAATAATAATATATATGATGATGACAATTGCAACATATAGTTTATTTTAAGATAATGCATCAATTTTGTTACATTACCTGCGAGTGATTGAGTATTACCAAAGCGAATGTAACCAAAGAAGCCAACGATTATGTACATAACAGTATATATATTCATTTTATTTAGAGATGTATTTGAAGCAATTTCATACATTTCGAGCCGTTGAATATGACAGAAGGAAGCAATGAAAAAGATTGGCAAGCACTGGGGAATGCCAGCTAATCTCCAATAATCAACACTGTCCCAATTAATATTACTCCACCGATTTTTCGGAATGAAAAATTTTATTACAGTCTGTCAATTAAAAATAAATAAAAACATAGAGTATTATGGTATAAAAGTTATACTAGCGCTTGTGTTTTAGAACATTTTTATGAATGCCCACGTCAAGTTATATTATACTTCTTACCTCTACTGCAACGCAAAGATAGAAGCTAACACTAATGATGTAAGTGTCAAACAGGTAATCAATATTTTGACATAGTTCGACAAAAAAAACTACGAAGACTTCGATCACGATTATCCAGAGTGTGCGAATATGCTCCGAGATTACATTATCCATCTGATTCTGTACGAGCTGGAATCCCAGATCGCCGATGACGATGAAGTAGGCGACGCAAGTTCCCAGCATAAAACTGCCGATTAAAATATTCGCAAGAAACTTCTCTTTCGTACCGTACGTGTGAGAATCAAGTAGTTCAAACATGGTTTTATTTGGTATTACGAAGGACTTAATGAGAAAGCGACACGTCAATCGTGACAAGATGTGACACAAAATTAACATTAGAGTGGCCAAGACGATGCCGCATTGTTTGAAGCAGTAGGGCATCGTCAGGAGACTCACCCCTACAAAGCTGTTAACGGGAGTCATCACTTGCGATGTTAGTTCCATCAATTTTATCGATGTAATTATAATCGACATAGCTGATTATTATAGAAGTTTAAAGTTGTAAATTCTTCCTCTTTGTCACAGTGTGATGTTTCTTCGAATTCTTTTGCAATTATCAAAAATTACTCTGGAAAGTCGTCTTGAGCGATATATTAATTTCCTTGAAAAAAATATTTCGAGGTGTATAACAGAAGTTGTTGCATTATATTGCACTATTCTCGCGAAGTACTTTATTTTACAAAGAGTATATGCGTATATACTATATCTTTATATTGTGATATAAATTTAAATATTAAGTAATTATATAATACACATACGTTAACTTACCTAAGAAATTCTTATCCATCTAACGTCCTTATTGCCCGCAAAACTAACAATAAGAATTTTCAGCTTCTATCTCCTTGACTCTTTTCTCAAAGAGATAAACAAAATAAACACCACTCTTTGTATAATTTACGTTACATAAGTTATTAAAATTTTAGACATTTTCAAATTCTTAAGATTATGCGCGTGATCTTTCTGAATTTATAAGAGAAATTGAATATTCCACAAAACTATATATAGAGATATTTTTGACTTTTTTGATATAAATTAGAAAGTAAAAAATATATCCATATCTATCATCTTGTACAGTCTAAAATATAAACATATAAATTATATAAGTTTATGTGTGTGTGTGCGTGTCCATGTATAAATTAAACTCATCAAAATACATCTAATAATAAGTGCTTGACTTATTATACTAAATGCAAAACATCAACCGACGCAGCCTTGGGAATCGAAGTTGGACTTTTGTACTACAAGATTTCCACACCATAAAAGATTAACTACGGAAAAAAGGTGCGTAACGCTTTCGACAGATTTACATATTTATTTTTACTAAAAGGACGCTTAAAGCATTTCACATGTATTTCAGAACAAAAGGACAAAAAACCCAAACAACATCACGTGCGTCTAAAAACGGGACATAAGACGCCTTAAAGATATATCTTATTGACGTCTTAAAGACATATTTTAATATGACATCTAAAAGACATCTTAATGACTCCTTTAAGACGTCTTATGATCCGATTTTAGACGTTTTTTGTCTGGGAACATTATTTCTAGATATATATATAGACAGATCGCATCATCTGCATAATCATAGTCGGATCCACATTTATTTTTCCCGAAGAACTGCGTGAATATATCCCTTTTCTCTATTACTCCTCCGATGACAATTTTTTTGTAATCATCTATGGTTGGACTGTAGCAGAGGTAAAAAGTATAATATGACTCAACATGTGCATTCATGAAAATGTTCTAAAATACAAGTGCTAATTATAACTTATAACATATTAATACCCTATATTTTCCTTTATTTAAATTGACAGATGGTAATCGGATCTATTCGTAATATTTTTTTGGAAGAATGGTGGTACGGTGTTAATTATTGAAGATCAGATGGCATTTTCGTGTGCCTGCCAATATTATTTATGGCTTCCTGCTTTCGTATTCAGATGTTTGGAACATATAATTCTGAAATAATAGAACCAATAACATGGAAACCTAGTGTAATAAGTGAATTAAATAGAAATACTTTAATATACATAATCGTTGGCTTGTTTGGTTACATTCGCTTTGGTAATATTCAATCATTTGCAAGTAATTTAATAAAAAATGATACATTATCTTACTATAAACGAGGTTGCAATTGTCACCGTCACATATTATTATTCTAAACAGTTCTCATCAACTTTGTTCACTTTTATCTTTTTTATATTAAATCCGCAGGCAATATTTTAGTGAGTTACGAGTGTAGCATATTATGCAACCTGTTTAAAGTGGGATATATATGGTTGGTTGTATCCAGTTTTCATACAGTCATGTTTGCTTGTTGTAGCATCTTGAATTCCCTTTTATATACAAGGATATGTTCTTTAATAAAAAGCACAAATATATTATTATTGTTACATTATTCTAATTCTTTATCTATATACTTTTTATTACGTTGTATATTATAGGTAACTACTGACCAGCCACTTGACAGTGATTTGTCAGATCTCCTACATTTATATCTCACTATCGCAATAGTCCCCCATTTCTATGATAATCGCTATTCTAATGCCAAGTCTAGAGTTTGTTCTTAGTATCATGGAATGGATGATTGAACAAATAATCTTAATATTTCCGGCATTAATTTTTGTATTTACTACGAACAGAAATAATCGAGAAAGACCTTTTGCTCAAGTAAAGTCAATTTTATCGGCAATTCTTATTTTTTTTCTTTTAATTTTTTTATGTTTTTTGCGTGATATTTTTACTGTCTCTAGGGCATTATAATTTTTGATATATGTATTATGATATTCTATATATATACCCTATTGAAGAATCTATATTATTATGGAAGAATCTATGTGCACTAGATGAATCTATATATAAAAGAAAAATCAATTCTTCCCAGTGAAATCAATCGATTGTGGAATACAACTGAGGATTTACACATCAATCCTAATATTTCTAATATCACGTTTCTATTCTAAAACAAAAAGTATAATATTGCGATAATTTATATATTGCTCTCATTATCATGCTTTCTCTCTCTCTCTCTCTCTCTCTCTCTCTCTCTCTCTCTCTATCTCTGACTTTACATTTTATTTTTTTCAGGCAAAATTAATAAGCTGCTGAAGAGTATAACATTCTCATTAAAATGGTTTTGACACCGAAAGATATAATGTTCATCAGTATTATTCACATCCAAACCTGTGATTGATATAAAGAAACAGCGTGACAAAAAATCTGATAAAGCAGCAGTAAACATCCTTATGCCAATAAAAAAAATAAAAGTAGAAACAATTGAAACTTTAAACTTGAATTTATATGCGATGCAGTATTATTTATTACCGTAAATATTGACAGCTCTACAATCAATGAATACTTTATATTGAAAGCGAAAGGGAAGAGAATAACAAGCAAGGAGAAGTAACGATCAGTGGATCTGCAGAGAAACGATAGTCTTGTAACTTTGATGCGATAAAGAATGAGACATTTAAATGGCGGCTAATCGAGATACTCGGTTTTTCCGCCTGAAAATTCTGAAGATAATTAAGGCATATAAAAAAGAATGTGTAAATTCTGAATGCAATGGAATGAGATATTTAAAAGAATAGGAAAGCAAATGCGAATTAACAAAGAGGATATTTAATCAGAGAACACAATCGACTTGAAAGAATAAGAGAGAAATAACACTTATCGAATCCTGACAATATATATATATATATAATGCATAGATATGAAAATCCAGTAATAATTTTGACAATAATAGAATTCACATTGCAATAACTATTAAACAAAGTTTATTTATAAATAACTCGTTATTTTTCAAATAGTATGGTATATTTAAGTTAATTATTAATATTTTTTAAATTTTATGTTTAATTATTTTAATATTTATAGAAATATTTAAAATTTTATTATATATTATAAAAATTAAGATATAAAAAAAGAAATATATCAAATATATATGTATATAAATATGCTTAATATATCTATATACTATATAATCGTATATATTTATTTTAAATTATTTAACATAAATATACATTATTAATATTATTTTACTATTATTTTACTATTATTACATGTGCGTATATTTCAATAATAGAATATGTATACATATATATATATATATATATATATATATATATATAACCACATATAATGCAACTCACATACTGCGTACAATATTTAAAATAACTGTTTTGCATATGTAAGACTACCATATAAATTTTTTTTTAACTGAAAAAGTGTAAAATCAACAATAAAAATATTGATTTATTAAGTATTCAATTATATAAATAAGATTAAATAAAATTTTTTTTGACACCACAATTCAGCCTAATCGATATTATATATTATTCGATTTTCCAATAATACATTTGGTGTAAGTTTTCAATTTACATTTTAATATAAATAAAAAATTCTTTTTTTAAATAATAATATAATTATATAGTAGCACTTATTATTAGATGTATTTTGATGAGTTTAATTTATACATGGACACGCACACACACACATAAACTTATATAATTTATATGTTTATATTTTAGACTGTACAAGATGATAGATATGGATATATTTTTTACTTTCTAATTTATATCAAAAAAGTCGAAAATATCTCTATATATATAGTTTTGTGGAATATTTAATTTCTCTTATAAATTCAGAAAGATCACGCGCATAATCTTAAGAATTTGAAAATGTCTAAAATTTTAATAACTTATGTAACGTAAATTATACAAAGAGTGGTGTTTATTTTGTTTATCTCTTTGAGAGAGTCAAGGAGATAGAAGCTGAAAATTCTTATTGTTAGTTTTGCGGGCAATAAGGACGTTAGATGGATAAGAATTTCTTAGGTAAGTTAACGTATGTGTATTATATAATTACTTAATATTTAAATTTATATCACAATATAAAGATATAGTATATACGCATATACTCTTTGTAAAATAAAGTACTTCGCGAGAATAGTGCAATATAATGCAACAACTTCTGTTATACACCTCGAAATATTTTTTTCAAGGAAATTAATATATCGCTCAAGACGACTTTCCAGAGTGATTTTTGATAATTGCAAAAGAATTCGAAGAAACATCACACTGTGACAAAGAGGAAGAATTTACAACTTTAAACTTCTATAATAATCAGCTATGCCGACTATGACTATATCGATGGAAATGATTGAACTAATATCGCAAGTGATGACTCCCGTTAACAGCTTCGTAGGGGTGAGTCTCCTGACGATGCCCTACTGCTTCAAACAATGCGGCATCGTCTTGGCCACTCTAATATTAATTCTGTGTCACATCTTGTCACGACTGGCGTGTCGCTTTCTCATCAAGTCGTCCGTACTAGCAAATAAACGCAAGTTTGTACTACTTGCTTCTCACACGTTCGGTATGAAAGGGAAGTTTCTCGCGAAGATTTTAATCGTCGGTTTTATGCTGGGAACTTGCGTCGCCTACTTCATCGTCATCGGCGATCTGGGATTCCAGCTCGTACAGAATCAGATGGATAATGTAATCTCGGAGCATATTCGCACACTCTGGATAATCGTGATCGAAGTCTTCGTAGTTTTTTTTGTCGAACTATGTCAAAATATTGATTATCTGTTTGACACTTACATCATTAGTGTTAGCTTCTATCTTTGCGTTGCAGTAGAGGTAAGAAGTATAATATAACTTGACGTGTGCATTCATAAAAATGTTCTAAAATACAAGCGCTAATATAACTTTTATACCATAATACTCTATGTTTTTATTTATTTTTAATTGACAGACTGTAATAAAATTTTTCATTCCGAAAAATTGGTGGAGCAATATTAATTGGGACAGTGTTGATTATTGGAGATTAGCTGGCATTCCCCAGTGCTTGCCAATCTTTTTCATTGGTTCCTTCTGTCATATTCAACTGCTCGAAATGTATGAAATGACTTCAACTACATCTCTAAAGAAAATGAATAAAGTTGCAGGACTAGCATTAAATATATGTACTGTTATGTGCATAATCGTTGGCTTCTTTGGTTACATTCGCTTTGGTAATACTCAATCACTCGCAGGTAATGTAACAAAATTGATGCATTATCTTAAAATAAACTATATGTTGCAATTGTCATCATCATATATATTCTTATTCATTCATATATCATTCATTTATTATTCATATATTCATTCATTTATCATATATATTATTATTTGTATTTTTATTACTTTTATCGTCTTTATATTAAATTTGCAGGAAATATTTTACTGAATTCTGAGCCTGACATGTTGTCCGAATTTATTAAATTGTTATTCATAGTTTTGATTGTATTCAATTTCCCTCTAGTCATTCGTACTTGTCGTAACAGCTTGTATTCTCTTTTATTTAATCAGGTATGTATGTTCTTTAAAATAAGGATAAATATATTATTGTAATTCTTAATCTATATACTTTATTGTGTTGTATATTAGATAACTACTGACGAGCTATTTGTCAGTCATTTGTCAAAATTCAAATGTCTATGCCTCACTGTCGCAATAGCAACCATTGCTATGGTAATCGCTATTCTAATGCCAAGCCTAGAGATTGTTCTTAGTATCATTGGATCGACGATTGGAGTAATGATCTTAATATTTCCGACAACAATTTTTGTATCTATTACGACGAAAAATAATGGTGATAAACTATTGGCGCAAGTAAAATCACTTTTATCGGCAATTCTTATTACTTTTCTTGTAATTTTTTGTATGTTTTATATACGTGATATCTTTATCTCTCTCTGTCTATAGTGTATTATGATATTTGGTATATGTATCATTATTATCCTATTCGGTTTGTGTGGCCGATGGATGAGTCAATATATATCTATAAAAAATAATGAAACAATATATATACACGAAAGAAATATTCTTCAATTCAATAAAATCAATCGAGTGGAATACATTACATCCTAATGTTTCTAATATTGATAATTGATGAGTCTCTATGCTAGAACGAAAAGTATAATGTTGCGATGAATTTATCTTATGCTTTCATTATTATATTGCTTTCTGACATTACATTTTATTTTTACAGGCAAAATGATTAAGCTGTAAAAGGGTAAAGGGTGTTTTCAATAAAACTGTTTTGATGCAAAGAAACAGCATGCCGAAAAATCTGATAAAGCAGCAGTAAACACCTTTATGCCGATAAAAGAAATAAAAGTAGAAACAATTAAAACTTTAAATGAGTAATTATATATATAAATGCGATGCAGATTACTGCTAATATCAACAGTTCTAAAATCGATGAATCCGTTATATTTAAAGCGAAAAAGAAGAATAAAATAATCAAGGAAAAGGGACGATTTGCAGAAATATACGGCAGTTATTAAGTATTTTTATATTATTAACTTAAATGTGTTAAAAAAGGAGAAATTTAAATTGACGGCTAATAGAGATATTCCAGTTTGTTGCCTTAAAATTTTGATGAATAAGGCACTCAAGACACAGAAGAAAAAATTTGAGAGGAAAAAGGTGGAAATACGATGGGATGAAATATTTCAAAGGAGTGTGAAAAGAAAATGTGAATTAACAAAGATAATATTTAATCAGAGAACACAATCGACTTGAAAGAATGAGACAGATTTAAATGTTTCGGAATTCTGCAAATATAAACTAAAGATATGAAAATATTCAGTACTATTTTTTGACAATAACAGAATTCACTCTGCAATTTTATTTATATATATATATATGGCTCGTTATTATTCAAATGGTGTGTATATTTATGTTAATTATAAATATTTTTTAAATATTATGTTTAATTATAAATTTTTATAAAAATATTAAAAGATTTTATTATATTATTATAAAAGTTAAGATATTAAAAGGTAAATATATATCAAATATGTATATGTATAATAAATAATATAATGAATTATATATATATATTTATATATATTTGTATATATTTAATATATGTATAAAATACATACATTGTTTTGAAATAATTAACATAAATATACTTTATTAATATTAATTACATTATTATTACTACATGTATATATACAAAATTGTAACACATAATTTATTTATTATATTCAATTTATATTATTTATATTTTATTATAAATGTGTATAATATTAAATTATTGTAAATAATCAAATTTAAAAAATGTGCTGAAAATTTTTCTATTTTTGTTTTATATATGTACGTATATTTTAATTGTATAATATTTACATTTATATAGGTATATAATGACTCACGCTGTGTACGATGTTTAAAAGGACTGTTTTACATATGTGAAACTACTATAAACATTTTTTGTACTGAAACATTATACACAAATGACAATACAAATATTAATTTCTTAAGTAATCAATTATATAGATAAAATTAAATAAATATATGTTTTTACAACGCAATTTATCTTATTTGAATATCGCTTATCACTTTTTATATTATCCAATTTTCCACGATAATACATTTAGTGAAAGATACCAATCTAGATTTCAATATAAATAAAAAATTCTCTTTTTATAATATAAATTATACAATATAACACTTATTGTTTGATATTTTGAGGCGTATAATTTACCTACGAACACACACATACACAGACACAAACCTGTAATTTATATGTTTATATTTTAGACTCGAGAATATTACACATGTAGAGCTAATATATATTTTTTAAATTTAAATAATAAAGTAGTAAAAAATATTGCCATAAGTGTAGTTTTGTGAAGAGTATTTAATTTCTTTTAAATCCAGAAAGAGAGATCACTTAGAATCTAAGGGATTTGAAAATGTCTACATTTTTCATAATTCATGTAACGTAAATTATACAAGAGTGATGTTTGTTTTGTTCTCCTCTTCGAGAGGGGGTGGAAAAAGCTGAAAATTATTGGTCTAGTGGACAATAAGTACGTTAGATGGATAAGAATCTAATTAGTAATCTTTAGTATCTCTCTAATGTAAATTAATATATGTATTATTATAATCAATATATATTTTTATATCCTTTCTTTAAAAAAGACATGTTAATTGACAATGAGTAAATTTAATTTTAAATAAAGTATCGAGGCCTCTTTTCTGCGAGGCTGGTTGGTTGTTTCGAAGTTTATTTTGCGACTTGAATCACAACCAAATCGTTTGATACTGTTACAGTTTGTGGTCAAACTTAATATTATTTTAATTTGCCGTTTTCCTATTATGCGCACATAATTTTATGTTTATGTCATCGAATTTCTCTATTATGTATTACATAATTTTAATTAACCGAATTACTATTAATTTTAATTTGCTGAATTTCTATTATGTACATAATTTTATTAAATTTTTTTATAATTTTATTTTTCCTAATATTAATATTATCTTCTCTCTGGTTAGTTTTATTTTTCCTAATATTAGTTTTCAATATTAGTTATTGAAAAAAGAGAAGTCACTGAGGTAATTCCCTCCCGAAAATAAAAAAAATGTTTAGTGATCTGCATTTAAATAATTATATAGATATTTTACATAATACTGTATAGATGCCTCTTTCTCTCTCTCTCTCTCTGCTCTATTTTTCTCAGAGTATTACAACAATATATTGTAAATATAAAATCTTCACTAAAAATTTTTTCATTTTTTTTATATTATATTTTTTAAATAGATAGAATAAATAATTTTTCTATTTTATAATGTAAAAATAATTTTGAAAATTTAATTTGGATTATAAAATAACGAATAGTATTTTCTACTTTAAACATTTTTATAGCAATATTGCTGTACATCTTATATTTCAAATATTATTTTGATTACGTGTAATATGCATCAATAAATTATTTCAGGAAGCTGAATAAGAAGTACGATATATAGTTATAGAGAGAGACACAGAACATTTTAATAACCACGTAAGTGCACCGGTAGCATAAATATTGTTAAGTACATATGTCTTAAAACATGTATTTTTATTCGCTCTTTAAATAAATAGCTACATATATATAAATGTATCGTATAAATTCGACAGAGACATGAAAAAAAGCAAATTTATTGCAGGCAAGGTAAGGATGAGTATAATATAACTCAATGTGTGCATTCATGAAAATGTTTTAAACTAAAAGATAAGATAAAGAATTGAGAAAAGTATAAATTATTATTAAATGTCTTATCAGATGGAACTTTACAGACTCTATTCTTCTGATAAGAAGAAGAATTTTGAAGATAAAAAATTTGACAAGCAATTATTTATATTGAGCTCAATTAAAGTTGCCTCAAATTAAAGCGAACGTTTATTTGTCTGAACAGAGAAATAACAATAAAAATTATTTCTATGGATTTATTTCCGTCGTTCTTAATTTTGGATAATGTGAAAGAGATTAAAAACTTTAAAAAATATAATGTATATAGGTAAAAAATATTCAGTAATATTTCTTAAAAATAATATAGAAATCACACTACAAATAACTGTAAGACATTGTTTATCATAAATTTTTCGTCATTTTTTAAAAATATTATATATTTATTTTAATTATAAATATTTATAAAAAAATATATTTTTTTATATTATTATTATTATTATTACATATTATAAAAATTAAAATATAAAAGAACGAAATATATCAAATATATATGTATATCATAATGAATAGTGAATTAAGATATATTTAATATATATAAATTTAAAAAATATATATATTTAAAATATATTGTATATATATATTTAAATAATTAAAATAAATATATATTTTTAATATTACAATTTAATATATACATTGTATACAAAACTCTTTTTGCATATATATATTATTATTTATTTACGTTATATTAATTATGATCAAGTTTAAAATGTGTACTATAACAATTTTTCTATTTTTGTCTCATGTGTGCGTATATTTATTTAAGTGTGAAGAGATATATATATATATATATATGTATATTGTTACGTCCCTGGATTTGCATCCCTTGTGCAACTTAATTCATTGGTGCGCGTGTGAGTGAGTGAGACTTTTGCAGAAATTGCAAAGGACCGTTTCGAGGACGTAACATTTTGGGGGCTCAGCCGGGATAATAGTAAAGTGAAGTTGCACAGGGGATGCAAAATCCAGGGACGTAACAATATATATACTATAACGACTCCCATATGCTGTGTACGATGTTTCAAGTGATTGTTTTATATATGTTAGACTATTTTATAAACTTTTCTAAATCTTAATGATTGTAAAGAATAACAATACAAACTAATTTTTTAAGTAATCAATATATACATAGATGTAAAATTAAATAAAAATATTTTTTATACTGTAATTTATCTTATTTGAATATTGTTTATTATCGCTATTATTCAATTTTACACGATAATATATATCTGATAAAATATTTGAATCCATATTTTAATATAAACATAAAATTCTCTTATTATAATATTAATTATAGAATAGCAATTATATAGTTTGATATTTTAATGTATATAATTTATCCACGAAGACAGACACACACATGCACACACACCAACATTATAATTTATAATAAGAATATTAAGTCGGCTCCTTAATTTAAAAACACGATCTACACTTTATTCCTCTCAGCCAATAGAGCCTACACGCGATGTTATTGCGATACATAAGAAAGAAAGAAAATTTGGAAACTAAGGAATTTGTATCCTATGGTTGGGATCTCAGAAATTCCCCTTTTTCCTCTCTTAACTTTTCCTGTAAAGAAATAGGCGAGAAAAATATTGGTCCGAAAGTCGGCTCAGTCGGGAATCAGCCATCCCAACCATAGGATACAAATTCCTTAGTTTCCAAATTTTCTTTCTTTCTTATGTATCGCAATAACATCGCGTGTGGCTCTATTGGCTGAGAGGAATGAAGTGTAGATCGTGATTATAATTTATGTTTATATTTTAGACTCTACAATATTATACATATAAAGAAATATTAAATTTTTATATAAAATTAAAAAGCAAAAAAATATTTTTGTATGTGTAATTTTGGAGTATCTAATTTCTTTTATAAATCCAGAAAGATTACGTAAAATCTTAAAGATTTGAAAATGTCAATTTTAATAATACATGTAACGTAAATTATACAATAGAGTGTTGTTTATTTTGTTTCGTTTCTCCGAGCGGAGGATAGAAGCTGAAAATTCTTAGTTTTGTGAACAATAAGGACGTTAGAAGGATGAGAACTTCTTAGGTAAGTTAACGTATGTCTATTATATATAATTAATATTTAAATGTATAGTACAGCATAAGAATATATTATATACATATATACTTTTTAAAATAATAAGGTACATCGCGAGAATTAAAAGTAGCGCAACATAATGCAACAACTTCTGTTATATAAACTCTGAAATATTTTTTTCAAGCTAATTAATATATCACACAAGACGACTTTTTTGAGTGACTCTTTTGATAATTGCAAAAGAATTTGAAGAAACATTACACTGTGACGAAGAGGAAGAGTTTGCAACTTCTATAATCAACTACGTTGACTCTGTGACTATGTCGACGAAAACGATGAAACGACTAATATCGCCATTCTTTACTCCCGCTACAAGCTTCGTAGGGGTGAGCCTCTTAACGATGCCCTTCTGTTTCAAACAATGCGGCATCGTCTTGGCACTTTTACTGTTAATTCTGTGTAACATCTTGTCACGACTGACATGTCACTTTCTCATCAAATCGGCCATACAAATCAACAAACGCAAGTTTGTACTACTTGCTTCACACGCGTTTGGTCAGAAGGGGGAATTTCTTGCGAAGCTTTTAATCGTCAGTTTTATGCTGGGTACTTGCATCGCCAACTTCATCGTCATCGGCGATCTGGCATCGCAAATAATCAGCTATATCACGGGAGAGACAACATTGGACATTGGAGAACGTCGCATCTTCGTCATACTCACAACCGGATTAATAACAGTTTTTACTCAAGGACTGAATCAAAATATCGTTGATGCGTTTAAGATTTGCCGCTTTAATGTTTTTATTTATAATTTGATTGCAATAAAAGTAAGAAGTAAAATATAACTCAACGTGTGCATTCATAAAAATGTTCTAAAATACAAGCACTAATTATATCTTAAAACATATTCATGCTCCATATTTTTCTTTATTTTTAATTGACAGATAATGATCAGATCTTTTCTTATTATCCATTTGGAAAATTGGACAGGCAGTGTTAATTATTGGAGATTAGAAGGCATTTTCCAGTGCCTGCCAATATTCTTCATGGCTTCCTTCTGCCATATTCAAATGCTTGAAATATATCACATGACATCATCTACAGGTTCAAAGTTAAAGTTACTGAATATAATTGCAAAAGAAGTATTAAATAGATGTACTTATTTATATTCAATCGTTGGTTTTCTTGGTTATATTTGCTGTTATAATACTCAATCACTCACAGGTAATTTATTATTAACAAAATTGATACATTATCTTACGCAATATTCGACGTCACCGTCAAATATTATATTATTCTATATTGTTATCAACTTCGTTGTTTACAACTTTTATCATTTTTATATTGAATTTGCAGGAAATATTTTGATGAATTATAAGCCTATTATATTATTGGAACTGATTAACGCGGGATTCTTATATATGGTTGTAAACAATTTCCCTCTAGTCATTTTTATTTATCGTAACAACTTGGATTCCCTTATACGTAGCGGGGTATGTTCTTTAAAAAAAAAAGCATAATTATATTATTGTTATATTATTGTAATTCTTAATCTACATACTTTATTGTGTTATATATTAGATAACTACTGACGAGCTATTTGTCAGTCATTTGTCAAAATTCAGATGTTGTTGTCTCACTATCTTAATAGTCATCAGTTCTACGATAATTGCCATTCGAATGCCAAGCCTAGAGTTTGTTCTTACTTTTATGGGATGTACGATTGGAGGAATGATCTTCATATTTCCGGCAGCAATTTTTATATGTTTAATAAATAGCAGTAATCTTAGTCAAAGATTACTATCGTATGTAAGGTCAACTTTACAGTAATTCTTGTACTTTTTCTTGTAACTTTTTGTATTTACATGTGATATTGTTATTATTTGTAGTTCGTTGTAATATTCGGTGTTTGTTTTATGGCCTTCTTTATGTACGCCAATTTTTACCCGATGAAAAAGTCTACAAATACAAAATCAGCCGATATTGTTCTCAATTCAATCAGTCCATCGTTGAATAATATAAGTGATGATTTACATATGAATCTTAATGTTTCTAATAATTTGACTCTCCATTCTGGAGCAAAAGGTATAGAATATTGCGATGAATTTATCATTTGCTTTCATTATTATCTTATTCTCCAACTTCACATTCAATTTTTTTTACAGACAACATTAATAATCTGGAAAAAAACGATAGTCTTATTAATTTAAATGCGGAAAAGAAGGAGGAATCTAAATTGGTATTTAATGGAAATATTGTTGAAATCGGAACTGCGAAATGGTTTGAGCAATTAGGGCAAATCAGAGCACGAACACTAGAGTTGCAGAAGGAAATGCAGAGAATGGGAAATACATATAAGAATGAATGGGAGATTAACCCTGAGCAATTGAAGGAATTCAAAGTACGAACACTAGAGTTGCAGAAGGAAATACAGAGAATGGGAGGAAAGACATATATAAAGTATAAAACGGAGATTAACCATGAGCAATTAACGGAAATTGAAGCACTAGTGCTAGAGTTGCAGAGTGAAATGCAGAGAATGGAAAAGAATAAGATATTTAAGAAAAGTGAAATATTTAAGAAAGTGACTCTTGATTCTGAAACAAAAAGTATAGAATATTGCGATGAATTTATCTTTTGCATTTATTATTATCTTATTCAGACTTCACACTCAATTTTATTTTACAGACAAAATTAATAATCTGCAAAAGCTTAATGTTCTCAATGAAACAGTTTCGACACTGGAAGATGACATTGAAGTATCCATAGCGGAACTTATGATTGATGAAGAAAAACAGAGTGCTGAAGAATCTGATGAAGCAACAGTAAACTCTTTTATGCCGAGAGAAGAATTAAAAGTAGAAACATTTAAAACCTTAAATGAGAATTTAAATGCGGTCGATTCTGGAACGATAGGTATAGAATATTGTGATGAATTTATCTTTTGCATTTATTATTATCTTATTCTCAGACTTCACATCCAATTTTATTTTACAGACAAAATTAATAATCTGCAAAAGCCTAATGTTCTCAATGAAACAGTTTTGACACTGGAAGATGACATTGAAGTATCCATAGCGGAACCTATGATTGATGAAGAAAAACCGAGTGCTAAAGAATCTGATAAAGCAGCAGTAAACTCTCATTTGCCGAGAGAAGAATTAAAAGTAGAAACAATTAAAACCTTAAATGGGCATTTCAAAGTGATAGTTTATTCTGGAATGATAGGTATAGAATATTGCGATAAATTTATCTTTTGCTTTTATTATTATCTTATTCTCAAACTTTACATTCAATTTTATTTTACAGACAAAATTAATAATCTGCAAAAGCCTAATGTTCTCAATGAAACAGTTTCGACACTGGAAGATGACATTGAAGTATCCATAGCGGAACCTATGATTGATGAAGAAAAACCGAGTGCTGAAGAATCTGATAAAGCAGCAGTAAACTCTCATTTGCCGAGAGAAGAATTAAAAGTAGAAACATTTAAAACCTTAAATGAGAATTTAAATGCGGTCAATTCTGGAACGATAGGTATAGAATATTGCGATGAATTTATCTTTTGCTTTTATTATTATCTTATTCTCTCAGACTTCACATTCAATTTTATTTTACAGACAAAATTAATAATCTGCAAAAGCCTAATGTTCTCAATGAAACAGTTTCGACACTGGAAGATGACATTGAAGTATCCATAGCGGAACCTATGATTGATGAAGAAAAACCGAGTGCTGAAGAATCTGATAAAGCAGCAGTAAACTCTCATTTGCCGAGAGAAGAATTAAAAGTAGAAACATTTAAAACCTTAAATGAGAATTTAAATGCGGTCAATTCTGGAACGATAGGTATAGAATATTGCGATGAATTTATCTTTTGCTTTTATTATTATCTTATTCTCTCAGACTTCACATTCAATTTTATTTTACAGACAAAATTAATAATCTGCAAAAGCCTAATGTTCTCAATGAAACAGTTTTGACACTGGAAGATGACATTGAAGTATCCATAGCGGAACCTATGATTGATGAAGAAAAACCGAGTGCTGAAGAATCTGATAAAGCAGCAGTAAACTCTCATTTGCCGAGAGAAGAATTAAAAGTAGAAACATTTAAAACCTTAAATGAGAATTTAAATGCGGTCGATTCTGGATCGATAGGTATAGAATATTGCGATAAATTTATCTTTTGCTTTTATTATTATCTTATTCTCAAACTTTACATTCAATTTTATTTTACAGACAAAATTAATAATCTGCAAAAGCCTAATATTCTCAATGAAACAGTTTCAACACTGGAAGATGACATTGAAGTATCCATAGAGGAATCTATGATTGATGAAAAAAAACAGAGTGCTGAAGAATCTGATGAAGCAACAGTAAACTCTTTTATGCCGAGAGAAGAAGTAAAAGTAGAAACAATTAAAACCTTAAATGAGAATTTAAATGCGGTCGATTCTGGAACGATAGGTATAGAATATTGCGATGAATTTATCTTTTGCTTTTATTATTATCTTATTATCAAAATTTACATTCAATTTTATTTTACAGACAAAATTAATAATCTGCAAAAGCCTAATGTTCTCAATAAAACAGTTTCGACACTGGAAGATGACATTGAAGTATCCATAGCGGAACCTATGATTGATGAAGAAAAACAGAGTGCTGAAGAATCTGATGAAGCAACAGTAAACTCTTTTATGCCGAGAGAAGAAGTAAAAGTAGAAACATTTAAAACCTTATATGAGAATTTAAATGCGATCTATTCTGGAACGATAGGTATAGAATATTGCTATGAATTTATCTTTTGCTTTTATTATCTTATTCTCAGACTTCACATTCAATTTTATTTTACAGACATAATTAATAATCTGCATAATGGTCTCAATAAAGCAGTTTCGACACTGAAAGATGGTATTAAAGTATCCATATTGAAACCTATGATTGATCAAGAAGAACAGAGTGCCGAAGAATCTGATAAAGCAGCAGTAACCTCTGTTATGCCGAAAGAAGAAATAAAAGTAGAAAAAAAGAAAACCTTAAATGAGAATATAATTGTGACACAAATTACCGCAGATACCAAAAGCTCTAAAATTGATAAATCTGTTACATTAAAAGCGAAAGATGAGGTAAATATAATTAAGGAGAAGGACCAACCTGTGAATCTGCAAAAGAAAAGTAAGGGAAATTTGTATTCCTTTAAGGAATCTTCTGGGGAAAATAATATGGAAACATCACAGGAAATATTAGGAAATAATGTACATTATTTCCTTCGTGTCGGAGACAAACTCATCGGTCTTAAAAAAATATCCGAGATTTTTTTACCTGATAGACGAAAAAAAAGTGAGATAAAATATGAGTTTTTAGAAGTTAAAGAGCAAAGTGTAGAGAAATCTATAGAGAACTGCGTATAGATGCGAGAAATACAGATTATGAATAAAATATAAAAGATATAGAATTTACAGAGGAATTTGAAGAATAAAGAAAAGTATAAAGTATTATTAAATGTTTTATTAAAAGGAACTCTACAGACTCTTTTCTACTGATGAGAAGAAGAATTATGAAGATAAAAAATTTGACTATCAATTATTTATATTGAGCACAATTAAAGTAGCCTGTGATTAAAACGAACGTTTATTTGTCCGAACAGAAAAATAACAATAAATATCATTTCTATAGATCCCTTTCCATCGTTCTTAATGTGGATAATGTGGAAGAGATTAAAAACTTCTGAAAATATAATGTAACATAAAAAATATCCAATAATATTTGAAAATGATATAGAATTCACACTACAAATAACTGTAAGTAATATAGAATTTACACTACAAATAACTGTAAGACAATGTTTGTCATAAATTTCTCGTTATTTTTAAAAAATATTATATATTTATTTTAATTATAAATATTTATTAAAAAATTTTTTAATCTTATTATTATTACATATTATAAAAATTAAGATATAAAGATTGAGATATAAAGGAACAAAATATATTAAATATATCTGTAATTATAATAAATAATATAGTGAATTAATATCATTTATATGTTTAATATATATAAATTTAAGAAATATATATATTTAAAATATATATATATATATATTTGAATAATTAAGATAAATATACATTTTTGTAATATTATAATAACATTATTATTAATATATATACGTTGTATTAAAACTCTTCATATATATATATATATATATATATATAATATATTTGTGTTATATTAATTATTATCAAGTTTAAAATGTGTACTAACAATTTTTCTATTTTTGCCTCATGTATGCGTATATTTAATTAAGCGTGAAGACATATTTATATATTATACATAATAACGGCTCACATATGTTGAGTACGATGTTTTAAGTGAGTGTTTTACATATCTTAGACTATTTTATAAATTTTTCTAAATCTTAAAAATTGTAAAAAATAACAATACAAACTAATTTTTTAAGTAATCTATATATACATACATGTAAAATTAAATAAAAATATTTTTTACAATCTGTAATTTATTTTATTTGAATATATCGTTTATTATCGCTATTATTCAATTTTCCACAATTATATATTTGATAAATGATTTCAATTCAGATTTTAATATAAACAAAAAATTTTCTTTTTATATTAATAATTAAAAATAGCAATTATTGCTTGATATTTTGATGTATTTATAATTTATACCTACAAAGACACACACGTGAGCATTATAATTTATGTGTTTATATTTTAGACTACAATAATATATATATATATATATATATATATATATATATATATATAAAATATTAGTTTTTTATTTAAAATTAAAAAGTAAAAAATTATTTTTGTATGTGTAATTTTGTGAAGTATCTAATTTCTTTTATAAATCCAGAAAAATCCATAAAATCTTAAAGATTTAAAAATGTCTATAATTTGAATAATACATGTAAAGTAAATTATACAATAGAATGTTGTTTATTTTGTTTTGTTTCTCCGAGCGGATGATAGAAGCTGAAAATTCTTAGTATTGCGGACAATAAGGACGTTAGAAGGATGAGAATTTCTTAGGTAAGTTAACGTATGTCGCTATATTATACATATATAATTAATATTTAAATTTATAGTACAACATAAGAATATATTATATACATATATACTTTTTAAAATAATAAGGTACATCGCGAGAATGAAGAGTAGCGCAACATAATGTAACAACTTCTGTTATAAACTTTGAATTATTTTTTTCAAGATAATTAATATATCACTCAAGACGACTTTCCGGATCGACTCTTGATAATTGCAAAAGAATTTGAAGAGACATCACATTGTGACAAAGAGGAAGAGTTACAACTTTAAACTTCGATATGTCGACAACTATGTCGATTCAGGCTTTGTCGAAACTTATAACAAAATTACAATTACCACTAGTGATGTCTCCCATTAACAGCTTCGTAGGGGTGGGTCTCCTAACTATGCCCTTCTGCTTCAAACAATGCGGCATCGTCTTGGCCATTTTGCTGTTAATTCTGTGTAACATCTTGTCACGACTTGCGTGTTACTTTCTCATCAAGCCGATTGAAAAAGTGGGTAGACGCATGTTTGTACTACTTGCTTCACACGCGTTTGGTCAGACGGGGAAATTTCTCGCGCATCTTTTAATCATCGGTTTTATGCTGGGTACTTGCGTCGCCAACTTCATCGTCATCGGCGATTTGGTATCGCAGATAATCAGCTATGTGACGGGAGAGACAACATTGGAGATACATCGCATCCTCTGCATAATCATAATCGGATTTACAACAATTTTTCCTCTAGGACTGCGTCAAAATCTCTATTATTTGGTTAACTATTGGAATGAGTTTACGATATTCTTCTATTATTTGATTGCAGCAGAGGTAAAGGGAGTATAATATAATTCAACGTGTGCATTCATGAAAATGTATTAAAATATAAGCGCTAATTGTATCTTAAAATATATTAATACTTCATATTTTTCTTTATTTTTAATTGTCAGATGGTAATCACATCTCTTTTTATCATCTATTCGGAAAATTGGACAGACAGTGTTAATTATTGGAGATTAGATGGCATTTTCCAGTGCCTGCCAATATTCTTCATGGCTTCCTTCTGCCATATTCAAATGCTTGAAATATATAAAATGACTTTGACTTTATATTCACCGTTAATGTATAATATTGCAAAAAAAGCATTAAATAAATGTACTTTTATATATATAATTGTTGGCTTGTTTGGTTACATTTGTTTTTATAATAGTCAATCACTCACAGGTAATGTAACAAAATTGATGCATTATCTTAAAATAAACTATGTCACCGACTATTATATTATTCTATACTGTTATCAATTTCGTTGTTCACAACTTTTATCGTTTTTATATTAAATTTGTAGGAAATATATTACTGAGTTTCCAGCCTAACATAGTATCCACACTGATTCAAATGGGATTCATATTATTGATTATATTCAGTTTCCCCCTAGTTATTATGAATTGTCGTAACAGCTTGAATTCCCTTTTATGTAACAAGGTATGTCGTAACGTAATTGTATTCTTTTAAAAAAAACATAAGTTTATTGTTTTAATATTATTGTAATTCTTAATTTATATACTTTATTTAGTTATCAGTTGACAAACTATTTGCCAGTCATTTGTCATTATTTAGATGTCTATGTCTCACTATCTTAATAATCATCACTTCTATGATAATTGCTATTCGAATACCAAGCCTAGAGATTGTTCTTAATATCATGGGATCGACGATTGGAGGAATGATCTTCATATTTCCGGCAGCAATTTTTATACGTATAATAAATAGCAGTAATCTTAGTCAAAGATTACTATCGTATGTAAGGTCAACTTTACAGCAATTCTTGTACTTTTTCTTGTAATTTTTTATATTTACATGTAATATTGTTATTATTTATAGTTCGTTGTTATATTCGGTGTTTGTTTTACGGCTTTCTATATGCACGCCAATTTTTACTCAATGGAAGAGTCTACAAATACAAAATCATTGAATAATATAAGTGAGAATTTACGTATGAATTTTAATGTTTCTAATAACTTGACTGCGTCGATTCTGGAGCAAAAAATACAGATTATTGCGATAATTTAATCTTTTGCTTTTATTATATATTATCTTATATTCTCAGACTTTACATTCAATTTTATTTTACAGACAAAATTAATAATCTGTATAATTTTCTCAATAAAACAGGTTCGACACTGAAAGATGACATTAAAGTATCCATAGCGAAACCTATGATTGATAAAGAAGAACAAAGTGCCGAAGAAATTGATGAAGCAGCAGTAAATTCTTTTACGCCGAGAGAAGAGTTAAAAGCAGAAATATTTAAAACCTTAAATGATATGGAAACGTCACAGGAAGAAGCAAGAAATAATGTACATTATTTCCTTCGTGTTGAAGACAAGCTCATCGGTCTTGATAAAATATCCGAGTTTTTTTTACCTGATAGACAAAAAGAAAAAATGTCGAAATTTAAGTTTTTGGAATTTAAAGAGGAAAGTATAGAGGAATCTATAGAGAACTGCATAGAGATGCGAAAAATAGAGTATGAATAAAATATAAAATATAGAATTTTGAAAGTAATTTAAAAAATAAAGAAAAGTATATGTCATTATTAAGTGTCGTATCAGATGGAACTCTACAGACTCTATTCTTCTGATGAGAAGAAAAATTATGAAGATAAAAAATTTGTCAAGCAATTATTTAAATTGAGCTCAATTAAAGTTGCCTCTGATTAAAGTGAACGTTTATTTGTCCAAACAGGAAAATAACAATAAAGACCATTTCTATGGATCCGTTTCCATCGTTCTTAATGTGGATAATGTGAGAGAGAGTTTAAAAACTTCTGAAAATATTGTGTATACAGGTAAAAAAAATATCCACAGTAATATTTTTTTTAAAATAATAGAATTCACACTACA
Source organism: Nylanderia fulva (assembly GCF_048542155.1). NCBI lineage: Eukaryota > Metazoa > Arthropoda > Insecta > Hymenoptera > Formicidae > Nylanderia > Nylanderia fulva. Next base: position 1,677,528 of record NW_028190368.1, on the reverse strand, counting down.
AATAACTGTAAGACATAGTTTGTCATTAATGCCTGTTATTTTTTAAAAAATATTATATATTTATTTTAATTATAAATATTTATAAAAATATAATATTTTATTATATTATTATTATTACATATAAAAATTAGGATATATAAAGGAACGAAATATGTCAAATATATATGTATGTTATAATGAATAATATAGTGAATTCTTTAACATATATTTAATATATATAAACTTAAAAAATATATATATTTAAAATATATACACTATATACATATATATATATATGTTTGAATAATTAAAATAAATATACATTTTTATAATTATAATTACATTATTATTACATGGAATACAAAACTTTTTTCATATATATATATATATATATATATATATATATAATTTATTTATGTTATATTAATGATTATCAAGTTTAAAATGTGTACCTACAAACTTTTGTATTTTCGCCTCATGTGTGCGTTTATTTAATTAAGTATGAAGACATATTTATATATATATATATATATATATATATATATACTATAACGACTCACATATGCTGTGTACGATGTTTTAAGTTACTGTTTTATATATGTTAGTTATTTATAAACTTCTAAATCTTAAAAATTGTAAAAAATAACAATACAAACTAATTTTTTAAGTAATGAAGATATAGATATAAAATTAAATAAAAATATTTTTTGCACCGTAATTTATCTTATTTGAATATCGTTTATTATCACTATTATCCAATTTTCCAAGATATTACTTTTATTTTAATTTGATGAGAGATCCTAATTTAGATTTTATTAAATAATAAAATTCTTTTTTCATAATATAATAAAATTATTTCTTTATTATCAAATAATGTTGAAACAAGTATTAAAATGTATTATTTCTTTGATTGGACGTTTATATAAAACAAGGAACAAGTATTTACAGTTTTAAGTACCGAGTTTTTGAAATTTAATCATGCATTTAAAATTAAGTTATTTAAATATTTTTATGTCAATTCTTCTAAATTAGTTAATTAGAGATTTGCAATCAAACTTGATGGATTTTGCAACTATAAAATAAAAATTTATTTATATGATCTTTTTTTGTGAGATCGATTACACATACCGAGATAAATTATTGAAAGCTACATTAAAAAAGAAATTATTAAATTAAAAATATTTTTATAATTCAATATTGCTTTAGAAATAATTTATTTGAAACAAATAATATTTATCTGCTTTGAAAAGGATTTTCTTATATCAAATAAATATTTTTTTGCATAGTGAATCAATATATATTAATTATTAGTTTAAAAAAGATTTAGAAGCCAGTGTTGAAATAAATATTCGAATTCAATATATTTTTTTGTTCAGTGCAATTATCCGCAAATGTTTGAAAGAAAAAAAGTGCGGCGTATTCGGCATGCGACATTCATTGACCTTTCATACATACGTTAAACATACCGCATACACAAGCGGTGATGAACCGTGACATAAATTACAATAATTCCGCGACGAACCGCCGGTTTGCACGTCCTGTAATTCAATGCTTAATGATAGCGGCAGCCGCAGTGATTCCCGTAACTTTGCGATATATACCTGTTTTATCAAAATCCCGAACCGGTATTACGACGACGACTCAGAGTGAGAAAAAAATCCTAATCGGCCGATGAACGCAAGAGTCATCATTTCTTCCTTGACTAAATCTTTGATCGTATCATCGTCATTATTTGCCGATATATTTCATTGGTTGATCGATCTAAATCAGTAGTCATTTTACAGTTGATTGTGGTCAATTGGATTCAATTCGATAGCGGATACGCGGAACTTTACTTATATGCATGTCAATTTTGCTATATAAGGAAACGTCGTTGAGGTGTTCCGTCATTCTTTAAGTGCGGTTTTCTCTGTCAATTCGGCTCTTAATTCCTCTCTTCAACATTCGTAAGTAATGAAAACGCTGTGGAGTTATGTAATCGATTTTAAGAAATTGCGATTGAATTGTATTGTGATTAAAATTATGTGCTGTGATGTTGTATTATATTGTGATTAAAATTAATATATTATGTATTATTTGTCAAAATATAAAAATTTAGTTTTCGAGTGTCACGTGATCTTTAATTGTTCATAATTTGTCAATTTTATATTTGAAACTTGTGTTTATACCACAATTCTTAAAGTATAGATGACGTAGCTCACACAATCGTGCTCAGCTGAATATTAATTTTACTTTGCATCAATATTGTGTATCTTACATAATGCAATTCATTTTGCAATTATATTTTAATGTCGGCAAGTTGTGTAATATACATTTCAAATTTATCTGAGAATCAGCAATTTTTTGCATATTATTTTAAGTAATATTATATAAGCATATACATGGTTGAAAAAACACAAATTTCAACGCTCAACAAAAAATTTTTGTAGCATATAGATTATATAATTCCACATTAATCATGTGATTTATCCACTACATCGATTTTTTCTTTTAGTTAATAATGAAGGCGCTATTGATTGTGGTCGCATTACTCGTAGCCGTCGAGGCTCAAGCTCATCAAGGATGGCCATATTATGGCCATAGTGCCGGAAATGGAAGAGGATTTAATTATCCTGGCCGTGGTCCTTGGGCATATCCGCAGCAACAGCAGAATCAAAATAATATATATGGTTCCGATGTCGAATGGGTTTGCCAAAATCCGAAAACAAATGACATGGTATAATATATTGCATTTAGGAGCACACAAAATTTCATTAAATTATGGATTTTTTATATCTATATATCTATCTATATATATATATATAAATATATATATATATATATATATATATATATATATGTATATATAAGCGTCTATAGAATTAATTTTGTTTTTTTCGTTCTTAATTAAAAAAAATTTTTTTATTCTATTTTAATTTTTTTTATATTATTTTATATATTTGTTTTTATATTACTTGAGCTTTTCTTAATAAGATTTTTTTAATATATAATTACAATAATTTTAAAATTCTTTAATTCTCTTAAATCAATACATTTATTAAATCATATATATGCATTTTTCTCAACACTTGAAAAATATTTTTTATATAAAATAAAATATCAATTATAAAGATGTAATATATACATATATGGTTTATTTTGAACCCTGGAACAATATTCGAAATTGACTTTTCGAGTGTTTAAAAATTAAAATGACAAAATACTGTGTAAAAAAATAATATATAAATATACAGTTAAATATAAAATTTTTTAGATGATTATCGCTACTGATAACACACGACGACAGCATCCTGGTGGAGGACCATGGTGGCAATCGCAAAATCCAGGACACCAAGGAAATCGTCATCAGCATGGAAATCAATGGGAACAACCGATTATTGTCGTCGAACAAGAACCTACTAATTCTAACACTAATAATAACAGATTACCACCGTTATTCCCGCAAACATCAGAAACTCCTAACAACAACAATAATAATAATAATAATAACAATCAACCACAATCAACCACGCCACCTTATCACGGCGGAGAAGGAATGATAGATATTAGAGTTGCACAATAAACAATAAATATATAATGTAGAAATATATAAAATCTATAAGATTTTAATGTAAGATTTCTATTTTTTAAGAGGAAATCGCTTTTTATAATTGTATAACAAATAAAAATAAAAATATGCACAATTGTGTATACATATCGAATCTATATTTGGACCCATTATTTATATCACAATTAACATCAATTAAGCAAATAATAATAATCTATTCATACATACACACACGCAATAGATATTATCATATTAGTTTATTATTGGACGTCATCTGTATTATAAACATCTTATACAATTGAATTAGCATCTACAGATAATATCACAAAATAATCACTAAAGATATTTCATAAAAACATCATCTAGACCTTTTACATAAAATTTATATGGAATGAATATAGTTTACTTATATAATCAGATATAAATTATAATACGTAATTATCGAGAAAATTTTCAGAATATATTATCAGATGTTATCATGACACATCTTTGTCACAATATTTTTTCTTTAATTTTAATTGGCTGATTTACATAAAATACATTTAAAACTTTCCAAAATTTGAGGATCTCTGTATGCTATCAAGCCTGCACGATTAGAAAAATTCGTACCAATAGGTAAATAATTCACGCTCAGATTTTCTGAATTTGGATTTACAATAAACTCTTTAAATTCGATGATGCCTCCGCCTACCGATAAAAGAAGTGCTTGTGGTCCGCACGTATCCCACTTGTAAGTTGAACCCTTTGACAAAATATAAGCGGCCGCTTGTCCAAGAGCGACGCTCAGTATCTTGTAACCAGCTCCAGGTGCTTCTATTAATCTGAATCCGTTGTTTAACAACTTTGATTTCACGTCTGCATCTTCAAAACGGCTGAGTAAAATGATCTTATCGGCGTTACACGTATCACTTATGGAAGACTTGCTAATACCACCTCCCAGAAAACCCCAGTAGCACTTTCCCGTCCATCTGTTCAGTTAATATAGTATAATAAAATGTAGAATATATTATTTACATACAGATAAATTAATATATTTGTTATACTATTATAAGAATAAATAATTCCTCCACTTATCATGAATAGGAAAGTGGAATACTTTCAAACAAATTTATATATATATATATATATATATATATATATATATATATATGGAGTATAAATAAGGAAAAGCTTATATTTTAAATTTATTAAAAATATATCGTTTCTACTTACTGCGAATCGACATTGGTGTAAAATGGTTGATTAACTACACCTAAAACTGGTACTCCAGTACTTTTCTTATATGCTCCAATTAATACAGTGACGCAACGTAAACCACTTAAATGTAAACCAGTCTGCTCGTCCACGACCTCCGTTGCACTTATGTAATCTGCTGTTGAATCTACAAAAGTTCCACGAATTGCTCCACAGGCATGCATTATCAAACTACAAAACAAACAGAAATTCTTACAAGCGTTGCGTCTCAGTTTACAGGCCAATTACGATTCTTAGTAACAAGAGAGACTTAGAGAGAGAGACTTTTACCATAATATTGTCCAACTTTTGTATTTTTTTTTCAGTCTTGCCCTGAATTAATTTAAACTTACTAAATATCAACTGAATATATTGTAATCTAAAATTATTGTCTGTTGCAGACCAGTATACTTACCGATTGGATCTATCCAAATACCAAGATCATCAACATTGATGTCAAAATCAGTGGGAATCTCTAACATGATTGGCACATCTGAGAGTTGAACATCTTTATGGACTTCAGCAGCAAGCAGTTCTGCTGCCACAGCATCGTTGCCCATAACTTTAGTCAGTAGTTGCGTTGTGTCTTTACTGCATGAACAGACTTCAACAATAATAGATTCTCCTAAAGTATTACTGAATACATTAGTTTCTTCGCCTTGCACCAGTTTAGCCAGCTCTGGAAACTATTCACAGTGCAATGAGAAAGTTTGAAGTATGATGAAAGTAAATTGACATTCTTTTCATTAGTGTATTATATTATATAAAAATATGTATCATATATTCTCTTTTTCTTTTTACCTCAATTTCTATATCATGTCTAATAGTTTCTTGAATGAGGACATCAGCTAAGGTTTTGAAATCCTGGAAGAAACGAGGATTCTTTTCTTCTAAGGACTTTTCTTGTACTAACAATTGAAATAGAGCTTCCTTTTGTCGACAAGTCCTGGCAATGTTTGCTGCCTTCTCTGAAGCTTGCAGGAGAACTTTTAGTAATCTGCTGCCACTCCTCATTTTTCTGTAAACAGAATTTATGTAATAAAATTAATTTATTACAAAAAAACAATTTATTATTAATAAAACGTATGAAAAGAAAAAAAGAACAATTAGAAAGACACATTACACTGCAGACACAAGAATCCTTACAAGCTCTATTGGATGAAAATTAAAAGTATTGATTTTCTATAAATATAACTGTATATAAAACATCTTTGTCCATTAAACAATATCGATAATCACTTCAAAATAGCACTCTTGTCTCGAAATATTAATAATTAAACTTTATTCATCAAAGAAATATGATCCAGACTACAGAAAAAATATCAACACATACAAATGCAATTACATGAAGCACGATTTAAATATTTATAATATCATAATTATTAATTTTGTAAATAATATTCAAAAGTTTAAAAATTGCGATTGTAAAATATTTTTTACACGCAGAATAAGAAGCTGAAAAGGAGGTACCAAATGTTAATATTTATATATGACTTACCTATATAGTTTAATATACAAACGAAAGAGAGAGAGAGAGAGCAAGAGAGAGAGAGAAAGAGAGAAAACTAATTTGTACAGCGTATACAGCAGCGTATATACACACTATACCGCGATTATTTCCTCTATGACGTGTGTGAAGAGGTGCACGTATACGTCAATCGAAATATGTGTCATTATGCTTGCGCAATGACACTGCGCGCCGTTACTTATTAAAATTCGCGGCTCATTTAAATACTAAACGTCAATTTATAATGCAAATTTGCGTTGGCGCGAATTTAAACAGCTTTTCGTCTCATTATACATGTATATTTCGTTTGAAAATACGAAAGACATCGTGCGCAAAAAAATATCATAAATGAATAAGTCATGTATTAACACACATTTTTGTTGTGTTTTATGTGTGTGCGTGCTTTTAAAAATTTTCAAATATGAAAATTGATTCTTAAAATTTTGTTTGAAATTAGAAAATTTCTAATGTTAAAAATTACAAATCTACAATATAAAACGCCACGAACTTATCATTTATAATTAATAATGAATAATAATAAATATTAATAACTATTAATAATGAATAATAATAATAATAAAATTAATAATGAATTTTGTAGTGAAGGAACCTTTAAAACCCTAGAAATTTTCTATCCGTTGGCCAATCAGCTGACTGTCAACAAAACAATGCATGACTTTAAGCTGATTTTACATTCACGCGACAAAACGTTTCAAACACGTATTAATTGATTGTCGATGAAAATTTGACAGAAACTTTAGAAATTCCTTAACCAATCACTATGTTCAAATTTTCAAATTAAATGTACCGAATAAAATAAGACGTTACTAACCTAGAGACTTATATAGCGCATTTAAAAAAAAAAAAGAATCACGCTTGTAAAGTTATTGGAATAAATTCGTAATTCAAAATTTTAATATTTCTTCAACAAGATTAATATTCACTAAAAAGTATATATATACATACAAAAATACATACCTTTGTAAATTCAATATCAATAAGCAACAATAGCTAGATATTATTTTATATAATAATTTAGACCTATTTGACAAAATATATATCAAGTGTCAAACGAAATGTCAAAATTTATATAAAATATTCTGCTCTAATATTACAGATAGAAACTTGATTATATCACTATATATTTATCATCACTCACATCGCGCGTGGATAATTATCGCAAATGATCCTTCATCGGCGGCTTTTTCTGTTTTCTTCTAACGTAATATATGGGCGTACATGCATGCAAATAAACCCATTTCAAGCGCTTTACAACAACGCAGTAAGCGAGTCCACGACGCATCCCTCTCGCATATATCCGCGAATGCATGCGCGGTGCAAAATCCGCAATACGCGTCTACCAGGTGGCGCGGTAGAATGGGAGGCGAAGGGAGGAGAGAAGGCGGCGCGATAAACGTGGAACGAGGACGACCATGTGACCGGCGGGCGGCCAATCAGCTGTTTAGCTTTGTCGTGCCGCCAAGCTCATTTCCAGTCCGTGTGCACGCGGAAGCTGCGGGTACCGACTGGCCGCAGGATCTGAGCGCGATTATTCCGGGTCCGTGTTAATTATGGTACGGCGGTCGCTTTAGAGGGAAACGTCGCGTCGTCGCAGCTCACGGGGCGAAACCCTCGCGGGAGCTTACGCGCTTAGCAAACGTCGCAAATGCTTTATATATGCGGGGTCGCCATTTTGGTGATACGGCGAGCCGACGTGCCGAGCAAAGTGTAGGCCCTATGATCCTTTTATTTCCCTTTACTGTACGGCCCATCCGCGGAATCCGCCACAGTCGAACGACGCCGAAATAACCCGCCCGGAACATGACGCAGCAAAATAAAACGATGAACTTCTTAATACACGACGCTAACGGTAAGTGATATCCGAGCGGAGAGATGCGCGCCAATACGGGGGCATCGTCGCGTCCGATCCGCCTCCGAAACTTCCTGCGACGCGGGTTTCCACGAGCTTCCCCGAGGAAGCCCGCGTAAGCGGCCCCGGGGTCTTGGAGAAAGATCCGCGGCCTCGAGGGAAAATTCGCCCCTCCGTCTCTCCTTATCCTGTACTCCCGGGAGAGAGAGAGGGAGAGAGAGAGAGAGAAAGAGAGAACGCGCCCGTCTCTTGCATCCTCTCGGCGGCGTCGAGAAACGCCATCCCCGGGTCGCGAATTTCCTCCCCCGAGGAGGTCGAGGGCTTTTTTCAATATTTTTCGAGATTAATTTTGCCCAGCTGCCGTTTTGACGTTTCTTTATCTACGCACTACCGTGTCGATTGTCTCGGAGAGACGCGTTCGATAGCGGGAGGACACATTCTCGTCGAGAGATCCTTATTTTCTTTCGATATTTACGGTTTTATGCTTTTTCATCCCCCTCTAAACGCGTTTCGATAAAATTTGACATTCCTAGGCTACAAGAATCCTCTTTTTCTTGATTCCTCTCTAAAATTAATTTAGCAGTTTGGCTTTAAGAATATACCAAGTTTCAATTAATATCAGGGTCTTATTTTTGCACTTGAAAAAGAAGCTTCGACTTTGCACAATAAATAATTTTAGTTGAGGAAAATGCTGGAACGCTCTTGATAGTCTCTCCGAGTATTGAGTAAGGACTGAACAGTTGGGACTTGAATGAGCATATTTTCATCTGCTTGCCTTCAGGTGTACACTCATAATGTCTATTGACAGGTTCTATACTTGATTACTGACAATTTCTAGAGAGCGTTGAGCTATATACGTACAAAAGATTTTGTGATTTTATATAAACTGTATAATGATGCATATCAGTTACTCGAGTTTTTAGATGCGTTGAAATTGATTGAAAACTTATAAAACAAATGTATCAGAAACTATAAATTGAAATTTATTTATATTTTTAGTATAATTGCATATCTGTTTTTATAAACATGCATATTTTGATCATTCGTTTTTATTTGCTTAAAATAACAAAATTACTGTAACTTGTAGTATGCAACATTAATTAAATGTGTTCTTAATATTGCATCATGTTTATTTGTAATCATATGTTCATTATGGACTGAAGGAAATATGTATGTAAACATTAAACTTCAATGTTACTTTAGAGTTTTCTCTGTTTAGAAGAAAGACTTAAAATATTCTGTTTGCAGAGGCAAAAATTCATAAACAATTGTACATAAGTAAAAAATTTGTTGCAGGGCACCCACAAGTGATAAAAGTAGTGCAGAGTACACCTAATAAAACATTAGGTAGTATTGTTGCAAATGCAGGTGGCCTTAAAGTGTTTAAAACTCCTAATCAAGACTCACAGGTACTTGCCTCAGTTTTACAACAATTATAGTATTGACTTAATGTGCAAAGGTTACATATCATAGTGCATTCAAAAGAGAGCACTTTATTAAGTAATATACATATATATTGTATATTCAAAAGTATATTTCTATTTTAATATATATTTCCATTTCTCTTATGCAGTATGAATATTTGCAAATAGATTTTTACAATTATTACATTTGTATATGTTGCAACTAGGTTTTGACATCAAATACCCAAGTTCTTAGGACTATCAGTTTGCAGAGTCCATCTACACCAGGTCAGAGTGAGTATATTTTATTTCAAAAGCAAACTTTTTGTACAACATTACATGCAACAATATTACACAAAGGATTTTCTTGCAGGATTAGTAACAATACCTTTGCAGAATACTAAAATGGCAACATCAAAAGCAGGGGAATCTATGATGACCAAGACTATACAGTTGACTTCTGCACAGATGGTAGAAAACAATTTTGTAATGTTTTAATTGAAGGAATTAAATTTTACATTAAATATATATAATTTCTTTTTAGAGTGACATAAAACAGGCTATTGTGTCTCAACAACAACAGCATCAACAACAACAACAGCAGCAGCAGCAGCAGTCTAATACTTCGCAAATCGTTAAAGATGCTACTGGAAAAACTTTTATCAGCCCAATACTGGATCACAGTGGATCTAGGAAGAGGCAAGACGCTGACAGTGGCGATTTTGTGCCTGAGTAATGCAATGTTTTGTGTACATTTTAATTATATAGAGAACAAAGACGAGCTTTGTTTCCTCCTGCGATTTCGTGATATACTTTCTCAAAATCTTGAGTTGTATTTTATTTTATACCGTTTCTATGTATTGCAGTAAACGGAGAAAAACAGAAAAAGTTGGTAAAGGATTGAGACATTTCTCAATGAAAGTTTGTGAGAAGGTAAAGAAGAAGGGCACCACTTCTTATAATGAAGTAGCAGATGAGTTGGTCGGTGAATTTACTAATCCCGCTCATATGAATTCTCTAACAGATCAGGTGTTTATCTCGTCTAATATTCACATATTGTATAAAGTTATCGTTTTATACATATGTATATACATATTAGATTGTTAATTGAATTTATATTTGACATGGCACATCTTTTTTCAGCAGTATGATCAGAAAAATATCAGAAGACGCGTATACGACGCTTTGAACGTATTAATGGCAATGAATATCATTTCCAAAGAGAAAAAGGAAATTAGGTGGCTTGGCTTGCCAACTAATTCATTACAAGAATGCGTAGCTCTAGAGAAGGATAAAAAGAAGAAGATTGAGAGAATTAAGGCTAAAACGCAGCAGCTACATCAGCTTATTCTCTCTCACATTTCTTTCAAGAACTTAGTTGAACGTAATCGTTTGCATGAGAGTCTTCGCGGGCCACCGAAACCTAATTCTGCCATACAGCTGCCATTCCTCATTGTGAATACCAGTAAAAAGACTGTCATAGACTGCAGCATTTCAAATGACAAGTATGTGTTGCAATATATGTAATTGTAAAACATAGTATTGATATATACATTTCTTTAATTCTTTTTACAGAACTGAGTACCTGTTTAATTTTAATGATAAGTTTGAAATTCATGACGATATTGAGGTTCTAAAGCAAATGGGTCTAGCTTTTGGTAAAATATATTATTGATTCTACTTTTTATATAAGTATTTATACACAATATTGTTTTATCTTTTGTAAATGTACATTAATGCAAAATGTTTTTTTAGGATTAGAAAAAGGGGAATGCACCGAGGAAAATTTACAAAAGGCAAAAATAATGGTTCCGAAATCGCTTGAGAAATATGTAGAACGTATGTTATTTATAATTTATTTTGTACACATTTAAGTTTCCATTTGTATTCTCGTCTAAAATTGATGGCTGCATTGCAGAGTTGGCATCAGGGGATCTAGAAAAGTTTATTCCAGTAACTATTCCTGGTCCAAGTACATCGATGGAGGATTTAGACATCAAATTGGAGGGTTCTCGACCACCGTCGTCCTCACATACTTCATTGTCAGAAGATCCTCTATCACCACCGTCTCAGTACTATTCGGAAGAGGAGGACGACGACGAAGAAAGCGACCAGGATGATCAGGCTGATAGTGATCTGGAAGTTAACTAGCACCCCGAATAACTCTTCAAAGGCTAGACTCAGGGTTTGTATAAAGTTCTCATTTCTTATATTGTTATATTGTAATTTTTAGTTTTAATAATTATATTTTTTTATATAGTAATCATTACTTCAATACATAATTAATAACAGATATGCTTGAAGATATAATTATATATATAAGATATAATGAAATATAATTAAAATCGAAACAATTTAAATTTTAGGATATTCGCCACTATCATCAGCAATGTCAACGTTAATAATATCGCCGCTGTTGCCAACATCTTCTTCACCCCGGTCGCCAATTTTTAACACACATCGAACAAGGATAGAGGAGTTGATAATTGTCGCGAGTGGAAAGTAAATCGATTGAAGTAAATGAGAATGGTCAAAGCAAATATATGTTTATTGGGGCCAAGGAGAGAGAACGTAGCAATTAATTGGGCTGAGAGAATTGGCAAATCTATAAGTGGCTCTTCTTTCGTATCAAGTAATAAGATAGTTCGATGCACGTGCATGGAGTGATCGGAGCAGATGCAGAATGACTGAAATAATGGGGTGCTATATTTTAACTGTGCATCGTCATACAAGTTTATATGACTAGCGTCTATGTATTATAAAATATAATCTTACAGTATCAATATTATTATGTGTACAAGACATATTGACCAGTACTCATTTTCTTATGGCACGTTTATAATAACATTTGTCTGTGGTACGCAGTAAAATGACGTATGATAGATGCAGGCACACATCTGACTCGAATTAAAAATACAAATAAATTGTAATAATGTTATAATATGAAGTTTGTAGTTTGTGGTTAGTCTTTCGAGAAGAAAGGATATATATTAACACACTATGTAAGAGTTTGCAGTAGTTTTATACAGCAAACTTAAAAGAAACATTTTTCATATCTTTATTATTTATATATATATACATATATATATAAACATATGATAAATTTGATGGCTGCATTCAGCAGAGAAAAATAACTTTACAATTGTTGCATGATTTTCTTAAACGCTTTTGTTTTCCCAATATATTAAACAGTATGTCACACACATAAGTATTATAGTATAGTATATATAATTATATATATTTCGCAAATGTTTTAATGTTATTTGTAACAATATATAAAGTTAGCACTATTAATTCAATTAAACACACTTGCGCTGAATAAAAAATCAACAAATTGTAAAGTATGAGCAGGTATAAATTGATAAGCTTTAGTGAAATTCTTTATTTATTGATATACATACAGTACTGAGTGTTAACCCAATACTATGCTTCTGCTGAATGCAACTGATGATACATGATTGATTATACAATATTTCATGGATTTATGAAAATCAGAAATTTTCCGCTCTAATGCTAAGTTAATTGCAGTCTGCAAAAGTATCGCATAGTTTAATTCTTTAGGAATGCTTCAGTCCAAATCATCATCATCGAACAAATCATCAAAATCTGAAATTAAACAATTATTTCAATAAACTAACCGTATATTCTGTTAATTTGGATTATTATTATTTATAAAAACTATAACTGTTTTCCTTTATCTATAAATAACGTATAAAAATGATTACTCTGCCTATACATGCATGCATATATATTAAAAAATTAAATAATATTTAAAATACCATTAATGCAATCAGAATGGACTTGTTTCGACACAGTTTGTAAACTATTTTGTTCTAAATCTTGATTATTTTCAGAGAAAGATGAAAATTTTTTGCTAGCTAGGTAATTCTTACCATCTAAAAAAAAATAAAAATAAAAATAAATAAAATTGTGGTAATTTATTATTATATTATTAAAAAGAAATATGCGTAGGTTAGATGTACCATTGTGAAAATCTGCATGAACAGCTTTTTCGCTTGCTGTAAGATCTACCAATAACCTACTACCACCAACCTGAAATCAATATTTTATATGTAAATTATATTAAGTAACTTTATTTGGAAATTATATAAAGAAATTGCTTACTATAAACGAATTTGTAATTTAAGTTGCTGTGAAACTCTTGACATTGTTATATTAATCATATCATTGATATTTTGCTATCTAATCTATCGTCAAAGCATTATATACATTTTTAATTCGCATTACCTCGTCTAACTCGACGTAAGGTCCAGCTCCTTCGGGAAACATTTCATCAGCCACGAGCGTTGGCTTCATGATCGGATATATCAATTTATTTGACACTTTGCGAGGATTAAAAAACTCCAAAACTTTAATCAGACTCCAACTCGAGCTAACAATAAGATATACATGTATACATGTGATTACAATAAGAAATACATATATATACATGTGATCATAAAAACCATGTGTCCAATCCAAATTCTAAAAGATGAAATCAAAATAAAACATAAATAAAAATCATATAAATATGCATTATATTATATAAAATCGAAGAGGTTTCGACGTTTTCTTTCTTTCTTGATGTATAAACTGACATGACTTTTAGATTTACCAAATTCATTAAATCTCAAACGTGAAATGTCTTCTTCTTCTTTTAAATGACAAGGAGCAGAAGTAAAGATTTATACGCGAATTTAAGAGAAATCACAGAGTGAACAATAAACTGTTTACTATTCAGGAGTGTACATCTATAGAAGGAAAAGGTAGAGAAAGGTAAAACTGGTCTATTTCTTTTTCCAACATGCTAGATAGAGAAAGAAATCAACTATCGACCAATAAAATAAATAAAAAATCAGATAGAAAGAGGGTTTGCTACCTATCTCTTTTTTTTCTTGAAGAAGAAGAATATACTGAGCATTTCAAGGTTATATTTACTGTTTGGAATAGAATAGAGTTTGATTGACCAATCAGGATAAAGAAATTTTTCTTTCCTTTGTTCTGATTGGTCGATCGAATATTATTCGGAGCGGTAAATTTTGGAACTCAATTCAGTCTCTATAAAGTCCCTAGTGGCAGAACGAAGAAAACCTGCGCCCTTCGTTTTGATTGGTCAATTGAACGATTTGAAATTTTAGTAGCATATCAAACGAAATGCATCCAGTTGCGTGAGACCGTAGAAAAGAGAAGAGTGATGTTCTTTTCATTTTATCGAAGTTCAGCAATTTTAGGCGATTATACGAAGATGCGCACAATTGTTAAAGTAGGGAGGATTTATTTCGCAAATCATGAAAATCAAAACTCTGAAAAAATGAACAAATTATTACGAAAATATTATGAGGTTTGACGTCAAAATGTCAAAATGTCAAAATGTCATTTTGACATTTAATGACGTTAGTTTATTACTCATTGACAATATTGGGTAAGTTAATGATTCTTTTAAACTAAATTAAAAGTTGTATAAACAGAAAATTAACTAAGTTAAAATTAAATTAACTGAAGTTAAATCAAAAGTTAATTTTTAAAAATATATTATTTATATTAAATTCGAATTTTGTTGATGTTTTAAACATTTATAATAACTATTATAATTATAATAATACTTTAATTTAAAAATAATATGTTTATAACTTGTAAAAACACAATAATAGTATTCAGAGCTAAGTTAAAATAGTTATTTTTTACTTAACCCTGTTTATTGAATATATATATATATATTGATGATGCTATCGAAAAATTTCAGGAGGTATAGCGATTCCAGGAAAAGTGTATATTTTTTATGTCTACGTAATCTCGCAAAAGCAAGAATCTAATACACAAATGCTTATATATACGACTGTGCAAGGATGCTAAAAATATATCCTCATAGATAATATGACATTTTGGCGCCTACGTTCGCAGCAGATCCCGAATATTTCAAGGCCATTATAAATTTACTTTGGAATTATCGATGCCGCGAAAAGGTGGCGCTATTTTCGGACTTCCGTATCAGCTGATAACGAATGACACGGCCTGGATTGGTCGGGCAATCGCGACAGATTTCCTCTCCGTCTTCGCGATCCAGTGCGATCCAGTGCACCCGGCGAGGTCCTTCGAGGGATCTTTTTCAAAATTTTTCTATTTACATCTGTGTGTGGGCTTCCGCGATCATCGTCAATTTTCGTTTAACAAAGAGCGAGCAACAAGTTACGATTAATACAAGTCGACGCGACATTCAATCAATTAATTGGTTTTATCGAAATCCAGGTCAAAATGAGTGGCCAGAAGACGGTGCCGAACAGTGTCAAGTTCCTAATTGGTGGCACTTCTGGGTTTGTTTTTTTTCCTTTTTTCCTCTTTCTTTACTTATCTTGAATATGTATCTATAATATTTGTGAACGAATGGAATTGTAACAATGTGTCTTTTTGAAATGTTTTAATTATTTTTTGATAATTATCAGTGTTTTGCAATCACCGAGGTTTGAAGGTCGAATGGTCATAATTCTTCAGATTACGCCAGTTATTTTTTATTGATTACTTTAGCTGATATTAAGTACTTGTTAATAATTATAAAAACGAAAAGAAATAGACGTGTTATTTCAAGATGATGCAATAAGTGCATATATCTTAATAGCAAACTATAAATAGCTTAACCCTGGACTAATGTACAACTTTTCATGTATATAATTTCTGGAAAAATATACAATTTTTTATTAAATTTTTATAATAATTTTAATATGATATAAAATATTTTAAAATTGATTTTGATATATTATTTTGTATTATTGTAATAA
Organism: Nylanderia fulva; assembly: GCF_048542155.1. Taxonomy (NCBI): domain Eukaryota; kingdom Metazoa; phylum Arthropoda; class Insecta; order Hymenoptera; family Formicidae; genus Nylanderia; species Nylanderia fulva. The sequence goes on along the minus strand of NW_028190368.1, from coordinate 1,661,216 downwards.
TTTAATATATATAATTAAATTTAATTAAATTAATAAATTATATATACATTTAAAAAAGTACAAAGTAAATTTAATATAATTCTTTAATTATATATAAAATAAAACATTTTATGGAAAAATCAAATTTTATACATATATTTAATTCATAAAATATTTGTTCTATAATACATTATAATAGATGATTGTTAAAAGTCATTTACTTAATTGCAGTATGGCAGCAACATGTTTTGTACAGCCATTGGATTTAATAAAAAATCGCATGCAGCTAAGTGGTACAAAAACATCAACACTAAGTGTTACATCAGCAATTTTAAAAAATGAAGGTGTTTTGGCATTATATTCCGGCTTATCTGCTGGTTTAATGCGACAGGCTACATATACTACCACTAGACTTGGAATATATACTTGGCTTATGGAGATTTCTTCGTAAGTTAATCATGTACAATTTAGAAATTTTTATAATAATATAAGAGAATTGGATTAAGAGATAAATATGATACAATACATATAAATGATATACATTTGACTTCTCTAGACAAGATGCTCAACCAAGTTTTATCGTAAAAGCATTACTTGGTATGGTAGCTGGGTGTGTCGGAGCATTTGTAGGTACACCTGCTGAAGTAGCTTTAATTAGAATGACGGCAGATGGAAGATTGCCTATTGGTAAATTATTTTTTTCTTTTACGTGATACAATTACATATCTATACACACATAATTTAATTTTTTTAAATATTTTAATACAGCGGAGAGACGCAACTACAAAAATGTGTTTGATGCATTATTCCGTATAATCAAAGAGGAAGGTCTCTTTACTTTATGGCGTGGTGCCATTCCTACTATGGGTCGTGCCATGGTTGTAAATGCAGCACAATTGGCATCGTATTCTCAAGCAAAACAAGCATTGTTAGATACAGGTATTTATTATAGAAATATTAAATATGTGTATATATAAAATTTGTTGAAAATTACTATTTATGGTTGTTATAATCTTTTTTTGTTTTAATAGGATATTTTGAGGAAAATATTGTACTGCACTTTGCGAGCTCAATGATCTCTGGTTTAGTCACCACTGCTGCTTCCATGCCTGTCGATATAGCTAAAACAAGGTAAATTATTAACAATTTAGGATTATGTTTAAAATTCAATTAATTAACATTCTTTTAATTTAGAATTTAAATTATCTTTGCATTATCTTTTTTCTAGAATTCAAAACATGAAAACAATAAATGGCAAGCCAGAGTTTACGGGCGCGATTGATGTTCTGACTAAAGTCGTAAGAAATGAAGGATTATTTGCATTGTGGAAAGGATTCTTCCCATATTATGCACGTTTGGGACCTCACACAGTCTTGACATTTATTTTCCTGGAACAAATGACCTCTTCTTATAAAATATATTTTAAATAGTTACAATTGTGTGCTTGCAAAAAGTTTTTTTTAAATGAATTAAAAGAATTATGGCAATTTATTTTAAAATGCCATATACTGTGTATTTTTAGAGGAACATTTTTATTTAATAAACCCTTTTTTGTGGATATTTTTATTATGAAAGATTACGCACACAATTGCAATATTATGTGTTATGTATAATGTTATATGTTATATGTTATATGTATAGTACAAAATTCATTTTAATTGAAGAATAATAGGAAGGTAGAATTTCTATAGAGTTCAATAAGCTACACAGCATTTTTTAAATCTGCTATGCAATTTAATATGTATATAACATGCTAAAATATTTTACGATTATTTTACAAAGAGAAATATACACATTCTACAAATATGTATGAATACAGAGCACTCGTCAAAGTCTCTAGTCTTACTGTCTTACATATGTATGCCATTTCTCTCCTCATTGTTATTCCCAAAGTTATTTTATACAACAGGTTTGTTTTATAGAAATACATTTCAGATATTACATATTGTATAATGAGAGGTACATCATGTTATTGTTAATAGGTGTAAATTGAATTGTATAAATTGAAAAAATGTATTAAAATAATATAATATTAATACATTAGATATGTGTTAGTAATATATTGTACATTATTAAAATAGCGAAAATTTAGAAAAATAAAGAACGATATTTTTAAATGTAAAGTTATCTGTTGCATTTTAATTTTACAATTAAATCAAAATATAGCGGAATGAGAAATATTTTGTATTAATAAATTTTTCAGAATTAATATTTAAAAATAAAATTATTTTTGATATATAATGATATTATTTTAATATCAATAATATATGACAAAAAGAAGAAAATTAATGTCTTAATATTTTAATATTGTGTAACAATTTTTTTTTAAATTATATATATACGTGTATATGTATCACAAATTCATTCACGCAACAGGTGTCATGAAAATTGACAGCTGATAGAGAAGTTTCTCGATTCGCATAAAATGGCGGGAAAGCGACAGATGTTATGTATTGAATATGTACATTGATGTAGATATATTGTGTTCTATGTGTATAATCTTTTTTATTTATTTCTTATAATGTGATCAGTGCGAGATAGATGAAAATTATCAATAATTTTTTAATACAAACATTTTTAATATCAAATATGGATATACTCAGTATGCCACAAATAATTCTACATATAAATATACAGAATTGCATGAATCATTGATTGCTATTACCAACTATTACGTAAATTATGAATTGATATAGTCAACATAATAATTGGGATAAATTGTCAATTTCAAGGTTTACGCAATACAACACTTTATATTTGAGGTTAAAATCATTCTAATTAATTCTGCATAAGAGAGAAATTGAAAGCAATTTTTTCTAATTCTAAGAACTCTGAGAAAGCTATAATTAATAAGCTATTAATCTTTTTTCTCTTTTTTTAGTGCATGTATTATATGATAATTATCATACATAATTAAATTATAATGCAATTATGTCAAAAAAGAAAAGGGATCATGCTTGGAGCGAAAATGGCTTTGAAGAGTGGGTGAGTATCAAAATTTAAAATATTATTTTTATACATTTATCTAAATTAAATTTTATCAGATTACTTAGAAAAATTATCTCCATGTTATTTAATTTATGTATTTTAACAATAAATATATTTCAGGGTGGTTATATGGCTGCAAAGAAAGCCAAATTAGAGGAGCAGTTTTGTACTACAGCTAATAAAGAATTTACAGAATCGTCAAAACTCTTTGAAGGAATTGCAATATTTGTAAATGGTTATACAGATCCAACATCTGATGAGCTCAGACGTCTAATGATGATGCATGGAGGTTTATATCATCATTACATGCGTCCTAAAATCACAACTCATATTATAGCATCCAATCTACCGTATTCTAAAATAATGTTGTACAGGAAGAGTCAAAATCCAATTCCTATATGTAAACCACAGTGGATTATTGACAGCATTGCAGCTGGGAAAGTTTTGAATTTTCAAAATTATTTACTTTACTCCAATAGCACTAATATACAACCTCAGTTGGCGTATAAATTAAATAATAAGAAGATTGAAGCCGATATTAACTCAGTTACGGATGAACAAGATATTGAACACTCTAAAGCAGAAATAATTAATAATGAGACTGATATAAATAATATATCGACACATAATATTAACGATGCATCGAAACATGATGCAATGAGCAATCGTCAACCTGCGAATACAAGAACAAACGCGCAATCTACAAGAGACGCTGAATTTCTATCAGCATTTTATAGCAACTCAAGATTACATTACATCGCTACCATGGGAACCACTTTTAAGGATTACGTCAACGAGTTGAGAGATAAAAGTGACGGGGTATTTCCTGGACTTAAGCGTTTAATGGAATTAAAAAAAGCAAGAGGCCCTTCCACTTCAGCCGATTGCGAATCAGACTCTGAAGATGAAACGATATGTTTTACAGATAACAGAGTAGAACGCAAAAGGGAATCTGTTATAATGCACATCGATATGGATTGTTTCTTCGTGTCTGTAGGAATTAGGAATAAACCAGAATTGCGAGATCTACCGGTGGCGGTAACGCACGCAAAAGGCAACACATTTTCGGCGAATTACGACGGCAAGGAAGAATTTGGATCATTATCGGAAGTAGCTTCGTGTTCTTATGCGGCAAGGAAGGCTGGTGTGAAGAACGGCATGTTTTTGGGAGAAGCGCTGAAACTGTGTCCAAATCTGAAAACGATTGCATATGATTTCGAGGGCTACAAGGAAGTTTCTTATATACTGTACGATACGGTAGCATCTTATACATTAGATATCGAGGCAGTAAGTTGCGACGAGATGTACGCGGATTGCACGAGGATTCTCGAAGCGTCCGGATTATCACCGTTGGAGTTTGCCACAATAATTAGGAACGAGATAAAGCGTAAAACAGATTGCCCGGTGTCCACAGGATTCGGCAATAACAAGTTGCAGGCGAGATTGGCAACGCGAAAAGCAAAACCCGATAATCAATTTTATTTGAGTAATCAGAACGCGGAGACATATGTGCGGGCTTTAGATACAAGAGATTTACCAGGTATATTTGAATAATCAAATCATCTACAGTATTAAAAAAAAAAGTATTAAGAGAAACACAAATTCTCATATTGAACAATTTTTTTTAACAAAATTTTGGAAAAAAATTGTAGAAATATAAATTAAGAAATATAAAAAAAATATAATATAAGGAATTAATTTGTCTTATCTCAATATTTTAGGAGTTGGCGGAACAACAACACACAAGTTACGTAAAATGAATGTGCGTACATGCGAGGATTTGCAGAAGATTTCTTTGGGTGTTTTGCAGAAAGAATTCGGCAAAAAGATGGGAGAGCAGTTGCATAAAATGTGCCGTGGACTGGACGACACGAAATTGAATCTAGAACATATTAGGAAATCTGTGTCTGCTGAAGTCAATTACGGTATAAGATTTCGGAACAACGATGACGCCGTCGATTTTTTGAGCAAATTATCCGCCGAAGTGTGCGACCGATTAACAGCAGTTCGTGCCAAAGGCAGATGCATCACGCTAAAACTCATGATCAGAGCCGAAGATGCACCGAAAGAAACTGCGAAGTTCATGGGTCATGGTCCCTGCAATTATATAACAAAATCGAAGAATCTTATAGCGGTTGTCGATGACGTCAGTATCATTAAAAAGTAAGTTTTTTACCGCTGTTGATTTCTTACGTGTTAAAATGTACTTATTATATATATTTATATTCAAGATTGGATAACTAATTAATTAAAAGTTAATTTTTAACTTAGCTTAATTAATTTAGAATGAGTTAATTTTTAATTTAAACTAGTTATTTATTTAAACTTTAACTGGTTAACTTTTTCCTAAGTTAAAAAATTTTTTTCATCTCTGAATGTCACTATTTTTTTTATAAAATCTTAAATATTGGACAATTTAATTTTTAATAACGATTAAATTTTAATAAGAGCATTATTCTATATAATTCTTAGAAGTATTATGATAATGAATAAAAATTTTATTTCATATATACTATTAGTTTTTATTTTTTCATAATTGTAATCACAAAAAATACATTTCTGTATAAAAAATAGTTTTTATTTTATATACATTTAAAAATTAATATATATATATATAAATAAAATATTAAATATAAAAAATGTTAAAGTTATATTTTAATTTAATATAAATAATATTTTGAAAAAATTAACTTTTTAAACTTAATTTAATTTTAACTCAACTTTAACCGAGTTGTTTCTTACGTAATTAATTTATAAGCTATTAACTTAATTTAAAAAATAATTAATTTACCCAACCCTGTTTATATTTCATAAAATATCTCAAAGAATTAATGCAAGTGTTTTGCTATGCAGGGAAGTCATAAGCATTTGGAATCAGTTACATTTAACGCCCGAAGATATGAGAGGAATTGGAATACAAGTATCCAGATTGGAAATATGCAAGACTAAGCAGAGCAAAGGCAACTTGATTAATTTCTTCAGTAAATCTGCAAAAGTGCAAACAAATTGTGATCAAATGTTGAGTAAAGACAAGAAGAATCGATGCGACTCGAATTTTACCGAGAAATCTAAATCGGATAGCTCTAAAGTGTCTTTGACTGCTGAATCATCATCAGGAACAGAAGATATTTTTGATGGAAAAGTTAATAATTTGTCATTGGCAGAATCTTCCAATGTACATAAGGATGAATGTGTAGCGATTCAAACCGAATCGACAGCTGAAACAGAAGATAAAAAATTATATAATTCTAAGGCAAATGAAAATATTCCACAAACGAAAAATTTATCTGGGAAATCAAGCAAGAAAGCGGTACAAAGACAGACATCTCAAGAGAACTTTTTCAGACACACAAAACCGAGTAGCGGAAGATCATCGAAATACGAGATACCGCAAATCCAAGACATCGATATGTCCGTGTTGATCGAATTACCGGAGGATATAAGAAACGAGATATTCGACGAATATAAAAGAAACAAGAGACAACAGTCTCAGATCGTGAATAAAGTTTCGGATGATGGAACCTCAAATGTACACGGCTGCTCGCAAATTGATCCAGATGTTCTGTCAACTTTAATGAAAGACGACTTGCATCCCGATGTGCAACGCGATGTGCAGTTCTATTGTGATATGAAGAGAGAGGCGAATAAAATAAATTTGAAAGAGACAGATGAAAACCAGGATAATGAACAACCGCAAGAAGCAAGTTCTTCTTCGAAGGTTAATGATAGCAATAAAAAACCTGCGAAACCTATTGTAAATAATTCTTCTACAAACGAAGCTGCATGTGTATCGCTAGAGGATAAAATATTGCATGTGAAGGATCAATTATGCAAAAAGAACATCGACAACAAGGCAGAGACTGATTCCATATCGTGTCGCAATAATTATATTGAGATTTCACACAATGATGCTGCGATGGATAAAGCCGATACCTTTATTTTACAGAATTTAAGTATTTTACATAACAATGAGAACATAGATAAACATCAGGAAATGTTGATTACTCTCGTGAATCATCTTTTCGCTCTTCCGTTACAACAGGTACCATATAATTATTCGTTAAAACAAATTATTAAGTAGGAACTGAGTGTTTGCGTATTCTATCTTTTTTTTGACATCTGGCGCACGTAATAATTCCAATTGATATTAAATATTGTACGAAATTATTCTTTACTAATACAAATCATTTTTCTGTTATTGCTATAATGACACATATCAGAATTCTGTCTCTCTTTCTCTCCTTATATTTATTAATTTTATATTTTACAAAAAAAATTTCGAAATGTGACGTTTTCCTTTATCTGCAAATATTTGTGGGCTTATGTATATATTAAATATTTAAATTCAATCTGTATGTAATATCAGTAGTATTTAACATGCAAATATGAATTATAACCATCATGCCGAACATTGAATGGTAACTGTGACATTGGCACAGTAATGAAAGATTTATGTGATAAACAATAAAATGATAAACAAAAGTCGGTAATATTTCGTGAGAATTATTAGCTTATCACAGTAAATTGCGCAGTGCCATTTTATTACGGGGTATAATTCCAGTTCTAGATTCACTCTCCTATCATACAAGTAGAAATGACCACACTTTAAAAACTTAGATCTAGTTTATAAACAAACGTGTGGTATAAATCGTTAACGCACTTGTTTTCATCACTTATTACCGTACATCATTGAAATAAATAACTCAGAAATGATTCGATTTTTCTTACGCTACATTAAATTATAGTTCAATAAAAAGGAAAAAAAATCTTTTTAATAGATGTCTAGCACAATTAGAAAATTTTCTATTAAACTACCAGCGATATTCGTGTAGTCGATATTCGTCCGACCTTTATAATATAATGAAGCTCTCCTTCCCCTTCTTTCCTTTTCGATATATATTGTTTAGAATTTTTAATGGAGAGTCGTGTGTCTGCTTTGTCATAATTTCATCAATTAATATATACATATGGGATTATTGTTGAGAAAACCGTATTAAAATATATAAAGATATTTTGTTTGACCTCAACATGACTGAATTGAACAGAATGCTTTTACAGGTAAAAATGCAGATACAAACGTGGGTCACTAAGTCTAATGTCGTGAACGAAGTGGACTTTCTGTCACTCGCGACATTTCTCAGCATGCTTCCACAAAAGAAACGCATCGAGGATTTACATATTTTGTTGAAAACCATGCATAGGTAATTTATATGTCTATGTATTAAATTCATTTGTATTATAGTAAACGTATATATAATCCAAATACAACGTATATATAATACAAAAGAGCGATAAATAATAATATTCGACATTATGATACATGAAATATTATTATGTATTCTCTTACATCCGTATTGCAGATGTATAACAAAAATTGAGAACTGCACTTGGCATAAGACATATAGAAGAACCGTGAAGCATGTTCAACGTTATATGCAGATAGAATACAACAACAATCTAATGGTACCGTCGATCAGATGCAATGATTCGAGATGTAATAAAAATGATTGTGATTACGAAATCTCGGAAATTTAATAAATTAAGGACTTGTATAACGAAAGTGTAGTAAATATAAGAAACCTATTTACAGGCAAACGTATATATAATATTTTTTTTTACCTTTAAGTTTTTAATCGAACGCAAAAATGCCATTCTTTGTATAGAGAAGCCAGTAATACACGATTCGTTTAATGCGTACCTTTCGCTGAAAAAGTTTGCTCGAAGGTCTTGTATAAATTAGTAAGAAGTCATCAACTCGAATTCGTGTATCTCTTTCGTAATATTATATATATATATATATATATATATATATATTTTTAAATATACTTTTTTCACTTTGTCGTTACGCGCGCAGGGATGGTGAAAAAATAGAAAGGGGCCAGATGAGCGTTCACTACTCCCATTCTGTTGTTCCCGGCGGTTTAGACGTTAGGTCATATAAAACACGTGAGATTCCGGGCACCGTGGATATTTCAGTTACCATCTTTTTCACCACCTGCAAAACAATTTAAGTCATCAATTATAAATATACGTTTGATTATTTTTATTCGTTCATACAATCTAACTAAATAAACTTCTGCATTATTTAACATTTTCTCTTTTTTTCTCATAAATTTTATATAAAGTTTTTTCACAATTCTAGAGATTAGATTTCCATTAGATTTTGACATTAATGACATTATCAATGTCAAAATGATGTATGTTTGCTATCTAGGAATATCCAATTGTTTGAAGTTATATTCACATATTCGTAATAAAAGAAAGGTGATAAATTATTATAGGACTGTAAAAAAAATTATGAGAAAAAAATTGAATGACATGAAATTTTGATGTTTAATGACATCAGTTTGCTACTTGAGTTGATACATCAAATATAAATATAAATACAAATATGCGATGTAACAATTCATTGTACAATTGGTTGCAGCATACATTATAGTTATGGAAATCATATGCATATATATATGAAACTTACGTGTATTGGCAAATCTTTGCCAGGAATGGCAGGCGTGCCGGTCATAAAATCATTAGTACAGAACGGCCTGAGCACAACGGAACGTTGACAAGACAGCCGGCATGTCGCGTCGCGATCGAAGTGTATCGGGATCAGAACAACGGGCATCTGGCTGATGGCTCCCATACAGCCGTTCGCACTTAACACTTGGTTAGCCAAATGATCCGCCTGTCGCAGAGTCGCTATCACATTGGAGGTGAGATACGTGGACGTGATCTCTTGGATTGGATGATGGAGCTGCGGTCCGAAGATATAGCACACGCGATTCACGTTGTGACACACACGGGGGATTAGCTTCGCGAGGAACAACAGATCTTCCCACTCCATTCCCTCGGATACAGTCTCTTCACACGATAAACCTACTACGTAGCTGTAAGATCTCCGATCGCCCTGTAAACAAGTAAAAAATGTTTAATATTTCAAGTAAAATGAAAGACAGAATACACTTGTTGATGATCTTTCTATTTTTTTTTTTTTTTTTACAATAAATGTATCCCGCATTAATCTTATGCAAAATAAATTTCGGTTAAATGAACTGGTTTTGTCATATGTTATAGCTTATGATCTGCTGAACAAAAGATGTAATAGCTTCAAAGCTAAATAATGAACAGTTACTGATTGTGAGCTATAGCCAGTCAAACAACTCGCAGAACCTGAGTTTTTCGTGTTTGATTGGCTGTAACACAATAATTACAACTTATGAAAAAACCAACTGATTTAACCGAAATCCATTTCACATAAGATTAGTGCAGAGTACTCTGTCAAGTACCTGAACTCCTACGCTACGAATAGGCAGAAGAGTTGCTGCGATATGACGATGACTCGAGACCCTGCGGAGTTGTTGACGTTCGGCTTCAGTGGTTGCCCCTTCCACCCGATTCAGCAACGCGTGTTTTTTCTGAAGCATCTGCTCGTACTCGGCCATTATTTTGACTATAACCTGGAAGCAAATATCAATATCAAAATATGAAGTGATAACTTGGGAATTAACTTTGAATTTGCTTCTTGTGCTTTGGTAATATACCTGTGTTTCGGAGAAATCCTTTTCTATGTAAGCGTCACTCGCGCACAGGATTCGTACTGCGAGTCCAGGACCGGGAAACGGATGACGCGCGACCAGTGCCGCCGGTAATCCAAGGTCGCATCCCAATTGTCTCACCTCGTCCTTATGGAAATCTTTCAATGGTTCGACTACATGTCCTTGCGCTCTTAACACTCGCACAAGTTCGCTGTCGTTGTGGTGCGTCTTTATGGCATCCGCTTTACCTAGATCCGGATAAAACTCGCATTATTGTTCCAAAAGAGTTGTTTAAAGCTTCTGGGTCCTCGCCATGACTATGTTAGATTGTGACGTCAGAGGCGAGAAAGCACACGCTAAAAATTCTTAGATGTCACTTTTAAATAAATATATAAATAAAGAGATCCTTTTCCCTTTATCAATCAGCTGTAAAATGACTGTAATATGAAGCCTAATCTGTCTAGTTTTTGTGCGTAGTCATTCTGCATGACAAAGTTTGATATCACGATCATTTTACAGTTGTTGATTGATTGTCAAGGGAAAATAATAATTTTCGAGATAAAAATTTTAAAAGCGTGCTAAAGCCATCTGAAAGTGTTGCATCGAAATATTTTTTTAGTGTATTTCTCATCTCTGACGTCATAATCTAACAGAAGATCTAAAAAATTACACTTACCACTGACTAAGGAGCTTGCACTTTCTATAAGATCGGGCCTGAGGGTACCTTGTCCAAGGAATACATCCTCCGGCTTCAATCCCATCTCCGCCATCGCCTCGTTTGCGACTCTTACGAAAACGTCGCCTATGATTTTTCGTTTCTCTTCCGGATTGGTAGTTTCGCATAACATTTTGGTTAACCTGGTTCTCGGGCTACTCGCCGCGCCGCATATTCCTTTATTATTCGTAACATTAGCGTTCATCATAGGCGTGACGTTGTCCAACGGGACGGTCGTTGTGCCTTGCATGAAATAACGGCTAGCATTCACCACTCTTAACGTCACGCACAATTGAGCTAGACTTTGTTCGACGAACTGCGTTTCTCCCTTACGCATGAAGCCGTTATTAATGTGTAGTGCTATAACTTGCTCCTTACTTAAGGCTTTTTGTAACAAAGCCGCGCATACCGTCGAATCCACACCACCGCTCACCAATAACTGTAAGTTTTTTTTAGACGAATAAATGTCTTTCATTACATACATACTTAAAATATTATATATTCTTGTAATAATTTTTTAAAAGAACTCTGATTTTTTAACGAACTCTAATGTATATCACTTGCTTACCAAAACTTTTTTATCGCCTACAGTATTTCTGATGTATTGTATACATTGAGCCTCCCGATCGCGGAGCGTGTAATTGCCCGTAAGGCCAGCAATGCCGAATAAAAAGTTATGTAACATCGATTTTCCATTAGGCGTCAAGTCTACCTCTGGATGAAATTGCACGCCGTATAAATTCATCTTATCACTCGCTATACCCGCTATAAAACTTGACGATCTGGCAGTAGTACGAAAACAGTCAGCTACCCTGTCTATGCTATCTCCGTGAGTTAGTAGTACCATCTGGTCCTTGTCCAAGCCCCTGATAAATAATACATTTCGGATCTTAAGAGTTTTTAAGATTAAAAATGTACTTTTTGTAGAATCAGACAAAAGTACTTTCTAAATGATAAATATTTTTCAAAATTCTATGATACACTGCAATTTACATACTTAAATAACAGGCACTTGGTATCAACTTCAATGGGAAATTGACCATCCTCTCGACTCTCCCTTCTAGTTACAGTACCTCCAAACTCTTTGTTCATCATTTGCATTCCATAACAAATACCTAATACAGGAATTCCTATTCGAAAGATATCGGCATCATATCTGGGTGCATCTTCTGCATATACTGAACTAGGACCTCCAGAAATGATAATAGCTCTAAAACAATCAGAATACATATAATAATTATATAAATTTAAGTTATATTAACAATAACTATTTATATCAAATGTATATCTCTTACTTGTATCCTTTTTCTTGAAGAGTAAATGCTGGCGTATCGAGTGGCAGAATTTCACTATGGACATTCAATTCACGAATCTTTCGATCTATCACTTTTCCATACTGTGCACCTGCGTCTAAGATAGCCACTCTTTCGTCAACAATGTCCATGGCTGTTTCATCGGCACCATTATTTCTCTCAGCGCGAAACAGCAATCCATCGCCACTTTTTTCCATTTCAATGTTACGTTTGTCAATGTTATTACGGTTGCTATATTACTAAATCTATAACAATTTGAAAAAGAAAAACCATTAACATAAAAAAATATCTGTAAAAGTACCAAGCATCACAAAATAAATATAATAAATGCAATATAAATTTCAATTAAGTTATATAATATATTAGTTATACTATAAAGATGTATCTATAGAAACTTTACTTTAAAGAAAAATCAATACATTCTTCTCTCTCATTATATAATATTCTTTTATCTCATTCATAATTTCTGTGTAAGATGTGATAATTATACATATATTGTATCAAACGATAGAATATTTTAACATTTTATCACACTAGTAGTCTCTACTGATGACTAATTGAACTTGCTCAATGCTATTTTTAATTTCATATATTTATCAGTGATACCGATAACAAAGTCCAAGTATATAATGCTATAAACTTGAGCAATAAAATGTGATAATTTTCTTCAAAGTGTGCAGAAATTATCTTTTGTAGATTACTTTAAACTATTATAATGCACACATAGATTTTCTGTGCACATTAATTATTGTACAAAATTAAAAAATGAATAAATAGCTTCAATATTTGCAATTTAATATCTACGTATACAACAATTTTTTAATAATCTAACTTTGCAGCAATAAATACATTTTAGCCACTTTATAAAAATTGATCCTTTATTCTTGATTCCATAATTTCTGAATTCTTTAACCCCTCGATTCTTTAATCTATTCTATTCATTTGCATACTATATATTTTTTTCACAATTATATATAAAACGAATTAAATATATATACCTTATATTAATGGAATAAATTAAATATGTGCGATGTAAAATCAAAATGTTTTGCGCAGCGAGAGAGAGAAAGAGAGAGAGAGAAAGAGAGAGAGAGAAAGAGAGAGAATGATATTCGGGCGAATTAAAATTGCATATGCACCGCTATATACCGTGATCATAATTTTCACGAATACATTCACATACGTTTATACTACACGTACAAAAATTTTTTCTTTTTTCACAGATAATAAATTTGACATTTTCGGGTACCAATTTCGAAAGGTATTTATTGCTGCTTATCTTCCCGTTAATCGTGCAATAACCTAATGTCAAGTGAAGTAGATGAAGGAGGAGGAGGGAGAGAGAGACGACGAGGAGGAGGGAGAGAAGCCGGGGTGAAGAAGGGAAGAGGGAGGAGGGGAATAAGAAATGTTTCCGACTTCACACATGCAGCCGAGACATCATCTCGCGAAAAACTACTGTACATCACGATTTTGTGTCGTGCGCTAGCTAGGACGATTCCCTCGGAAACGGTCCTGTATAGGCTCCGAGGCCGAGGTGGAGGAGTCTCGCGCGAATTTCGCCAGTTCTAATAATGATCTGACACAAAAAAAAAAAAAAAAAAAACAAAGTCTCTTCTCCCAAGTACACGCACACCGGTCGTGTGCGCGGGTGCACGCACTTCGCGGTTCCGCGGCGGCACAGAACGGAATCTATATATATATATATTGTTATTACACTCGTCACGCCTCGTCCGCCTCGCGTTTGACAGGTTTGACGTAACGCGACGCCGCCTTACCGGATCGTTTCGCCGTGGAGACCGCCGTTCGCGTGGATCGCCGAATAAAGGAAAACTAATTACAGAAGAACAGAATGGACAGACATCAGACGAGGCGGCCATTCGATGGCCACAATGCAGCGCGATCGTTCACTGCTTTCAAGTAGCGGCCGCGCAGGCCCGCCAATCTCGCGATCTTTAAGTTCCCAGGATCGGGAGCGCGCGAAATCCCGCCTGGTTGAATTTTAAATCACTATAATCGACGCGCATCTTTTGTATCTTTTTATACGTATAGAATGGAATTATGCTTTTTTTATATACAAGCGTCACTTATTTTCTTGTCCTTTTTAGTCTTAATTTAAATGTTTAATATACTTCAAAAAAGATGGAAGATAATCACGCGAAATAATTGCCCCTTTTGAAGGATAACCCGTTATGCTAAAATCATCTCGTATGTCACTCATTTCGTAGCTATTAGTGACTTTAGTAGCTATAATTAGCTTCGTATATAATTTTATATATATATATGTGTGTGTAAAAAATTTAATTGTATATTACGATCTAATCTACGCAATATTAACATATGTAATATAAAGTATTTTATAACTATATAGAAATATATATATATATTATTAGGAATTTGTATACTTTAATTAATTAATTTAAAAGATATATTAATTCAATATTTAAAAAAATATATTATATAATCTTTAATAATAAGATGTAATAACATATTGCTAAAGTGTGTACCTTATTTGTTTTAGCAAAATTTCAAAAATAAGTTTCAGTCAAGAATATTAAAATAGATATATAATACTCTATAACGTATTTTACAAAAAAAAAATCTCTACAGTTTTGAAATTATTAAAATTTCTAGTTAGAAACTCTGCAAACAGAAATACGTAAAATTACACGGTGTAACAATCTTAACGAGATTGTTTTCGATAATTAAACTTATATAATTTTTCCGAAATGCACATCTCATCTATCTCAAACTGCAATCTCGTAGATCATATCCCAAATTTTGAAAATGACCCACGATAGGTATCATGTTATTCATTCAAAGGAAACTGCCTACAATCAAATAATGGCACCTATTCTTAGATAGAAAATACACACTTGGCGTTAATTCCTAAACATCGATTCTGCATATCGAGTAGAAAAGATATGATTGCGAGTGCAACGCTGCACATTAGCCGTCAGTAGGAAAATATATATTACAGTATTTGCTCGTAGCTCAAGAACAGTTTTTAATCCCAGCTCGTTTTGATGATCCGCGAGAATGAAGACGCCTACGTAAACCAACATCGAAATGAGGCAAATCCACCTTAATGACCACCTTACATGAGCGAAATAATCAAACGCCGGTTGTTTCGCCTCGTCTCGGGTCGCGGCCTTATCAATTAATCCTTCCAGGATCTTCCTTCCGTCCACCTGAAGCATATGCAATTACAATTAGTACGACACATATAACGACTACTTATTTAAGTATATATTTACGTAAGGAGCTCCAGGTTTGTCCAAGGGCGAGCGTGAATTATAAAAGAGAGGCCAGGTCGAATTGATATTCAGTTTCGTGCAGTACGAATTCCTAAGATCCCAAAAAAATATGGGTAAACTGTCCTATCTTAGTTTGCTGGCTCTAGCCGGGGTATTGGCAGCCGTCATCGCCCAGGAGGAAATGTACTCGGACATGTTCGATCACATCAATCCCGACGATATCTTGCCCAACGACGAGCTCCGAAATCAGTATTACAACTGCTTCATGGACCGCGGTCCGTGCGTGACGGACGACCAGAAATTTTTCAAGCGTATGATATTTTATTATCTCATACACATTGAAGATATTCACAAAGCCATACATATTATCTCATACACAGAGAGAATTTTCTTTTAGAATTTATCTGAAAAATCATGGTAATTGTGGGACAATAATATGGTATTGAAAGAGTTTTATAAGTTTCTCTGATTAATATTTACCACAATAAAACATTAATATGTATATAGTAAATTTTTACTGTTGTATATACACATAATACACATAGTAAAATTAATGGAACATTTTTTTATATCTTATTGTGGTATATAGATATAATATATATTTTCTATGTATTTTATAATTAATTATTTTCATATAAGTTTTATTATTAATTAATTAATTTCACGCACATATTCGATTATTTTTCAAAAGCAATAAAATATGTAAAACAACATATATTTTTATTTTTTTTGTATATGTCTGTATTGGAAGAATATTTTATAAGAAGTTTCTTTGATTAATTGCGCCACAATAAAAAATATTAATATCTACCACAATGAGATATAAAATATGTCTGATTAATTTTACTAAAATATATAGTATAATAATTTTAAAATATATTAAAAACTATGTTAAAAATTTATCCTTTAAATGTTTTAAATAGAATACATGCCAAAAAAGTGATAAAATATTTTATATAAATTTTAAAATGCAGCATATTTTCAATCTAGATTATCGTGATAATTTTAATATGCAGCATGGTAAATTTCAACTTATTATTAAACATGATATTTGTAGTGAATTTTGTGGTAAAATATAACGAAAAATTCCCTCTGTGTATAAAAATTTAAGAGAACAAAAGTTGTAAGATTCTTTTCTTTCAAACGCACATATTTTGAAAGTAACACTATAAATAATATTATTAATTATATTATTATAATTATTAATAATATAATAATAATAATATCATTATAATTGAAAACACACGTACATTATTATTAATTATATCTATAATTGCAAATTATATTAATTAAACGATATAATAATCGCACCAACAATATTATTCTATCTATCTGTGAAAGATATCGGGGATATATAAGTATATATAAGATATAAACAAATATTATCGATAACATCAGTTATCGAATGTTGATTCACTCTGTATAATAAATGTATATATGTATGTATGTATGTATATATGTATGTATGTATGTATGTATGTATGTATGTGTGTGTGTGTGTGTATGTGTGTGTCCGTTTATTATTCGATTTATGTACATTTTTAAGCTACACATTTATCTTATCTTTAAACAATAATGGATAATCGATATATCTCGCATATTCTGGTATCAGTATATAATAAAACGCTATAGACATTAATCTTGTTTCAGTCTTGTTAGAAAAGAGATCCAATTAATTTTTGTTTGAAAATGGATTAAAATTTTTTAATTTGTGAACAAAAAAATATATACAAATTTATTGAAATTTCGACCTAACTGGCCAGTACAATTTAATTAGAAACACTACGTTTCGACCCTTAGGTACGGGTTCTTTTCAAGTGTAACTGCACAATAAAAATATACAATGATTAAGATATGAAACGATAATTTACAAAGTTGTTAACGAAGAAATTTAAAAAAGTATACTTTTTATGGTAATTGTGGGATAATTAGGGTCGAAACGTGTTTCTAATTAAATTGTACTGGCCAGTTAGGTCGAAATTTCAATAAATTTGTATGGTTTTACTCATCACTGGCGACTTCATTAATTTTATCGTTAGTTAAATAAATATATTATCTTTACTCTCAATTCAAATAAAATATCTTTTCGCACGTAAAGTTTGGAATATTTTAGAAATCGCCACAATTTCTTTCGATTTTCGAGTCTGTCGAAATTAATTATTTATTGTTCGAATTAATTTATTCGGAGATGTGTTTATGATGCAGAACATGCGGCAGAAGCGTTTGCAACGAAATGCCGAAAGTGCACGGAAACGCAGAAGAGAAACGTGGAGAAGATAGTCGTGTGGTACACGGAGAACCGTCCCGACGAATGGCAGGCGATGGTGGTGAAGCTCATGGAGGATGCAAAGAAGTTGAACATCCCCATGGCCTGATGATCGGCTCAATCGAACGAATTTTGGCGCATTTCTAGCTATTATATAACTATAATAATTTACCTAACAAGAAGTGACAAATAATAATAATAATAATAAAAAGCAATCTTGTGCATCATGTGTAGTCTTCAACAATAATATATATATATATATATATTACAACAATAAGATATATATATATATGATACGAGCACGAAAAAACGTAGACGAGAGCAAAATATATACAGGTATTGTGCACGTACAACTTTATAACTGATAAATAAAAGCCATTTAAATGAAAATTGGGGCGAATGCATCTGTCACATTATCATTATCATCGGGTACATTAATGGTGGTAAATCACACGATGAGACGAGATGCGATGATTTATACAGGTTGTCATGAAACAACACCCGCGACGAGTCTTCTCGCGAGAAGAGCAACAACAACATCGTCGTCGACGTCGTCGTAATCATCCCCGTCCGTCGCCCCCGTCGTCCTTACGCATGCGTCGGAAATATATATTTCATATTATAGAGCGCACAATCAGCAGCGCGGAGGGGTGGCACTCGACCTCTCGTCCATCAGCGAAGTCGTTTCGAATATAGTCGTGAGATGTAGTCACGTCGGGGAGGTGGACCTGTCCTCTCTCTCTCTTTCTCTGTGCTCAATTACGAAACAGTATTATATACCTTTATCCGCGTGACTGTGACTCCGTGTTTTTCCCTCCATCCTCGAAACCCAAGTTTCCCGATCCGTGTCGACTGTCAGCTGATTGTCAACGATCAATAGCGGATGGCGGACAGGAATAATTCACGAAAGTATCAGCAATTCTGATGACGTGCAATGTCATATCGGGGAATCATTTTCTCCCGCAGTTTTCCTGAAAGAATAATATATAAATAACTAAAGTTGTTGACGATGATGATTAATACTAGTTAGAAAAAATTTATATATATATATAACTATACTAGTAATCAATTAACTTGATATACATCAATGCGGCGAAATTCCGCATAGCCGGCGTCAGAAGGCGGTTGCGTGTGAGGAGGCCCGCGAGTATTTAGTACCGAGAACTAATATTTATTTTCCCGAGTACTCTCTCACACTTTCATCGAGATTATCTCGAGCTTATCATAGAGTCACACCCTCGACTGAATTTTTTATTTCAACACGAGATTTGGCCCCGTTCGCGCGCGAATGGAAAAAAAAACCGGGAACCGATCGAAATTTCGTAGCTTTCGCGAAAGAGTTTAATTTATTTTCTCATCGTGCGGGATTATGTAACTTTACGCATACTATTTTGATGACCATGATGTGATGCAAAATAGAATTTTTTTACACGCATACAAACGTATCGTGTCATGAATATTAATGTAAATACATAACAGTACATAAGAGGCGATGTAAAAAAGAAAGGAAAAACAGAACGCGTCATATATCACGTTTGTATTGAAATGTGATGATTGGAAGTCGACTCTATTACGGGAAAACAAAAGAGAGATAAAGACGGAAGAACGAAGTTGGGAACGAGCGCTGTGACTCAGGTATTTGTGTTATAATTTACAATATTTTATGGAAGAGTCTATTTTTCCTAATATTTTTTAACAAGTAGCCTTTAATTCGTTCTCTAAAAATCAGGCGATCTTATATAGTTTTCTTAACACTCGAGTTTTCCGCGTTTCTCCACGTGCACGGTTTTCCGCATGAATTCAGAGCATCATCCTTGTGTTTGTTACAATAAATATACAATTATATACATATATACAATCTCGAACGATCGTCTCTATTATATTCCTATAACAAATTTTTTATATATAATTATATAGAAATATATAATTCTATGTAAATTATGTATAATTATTATATATTATAATTATATTATAATTTTACGACTACTTATATAATTGTACGTGTATATAATTATACATAACTTATACCAAAGTTAATATATTTCTATATAATTTTATATTTTGTTATGTGATATACATAAAAAAATTTTTACCGGAGTGTTATTATATTATATAATAATTTAATAATTTATTATTAATTTTATTATATAATAATTTCTTCAATTATTTTTCTCAAAGTTTTGCGTTTCTCGAACAGAAGTTTAAAAATGTTACAATTTTATTTGCTCGATTCATTTAAAGTTTACGACGCTGTTCGAATTATAACAAGAAAGACAATCGCTGACTAATATCTTTGCGGTTTCAAAGAGAAATCAAGCGTTATAATGTAATAATTAAAAAGATAACTCGTCTATTACCGTACGTGTGAATTTTATACTATATATATGCTTCTTCGTTAATCAAGTTCGAAGTAGTTTAACTTTTCTCATTTAGTATGCGTTATCAGAGATAAATCTGCGGTTGTTATCTTTTGCATGCCTTAAAAAGATTTATTCCTATGTTGATTAATGTAAAAAGAATTGCACATTTATCGAGACAAATATTTTTTCGAATACATTTTTCATCATCTTAAACAGATCTTTTTTGTATTATAGAAGCTTTAAAATTTAGATTTCTTAATAAAAAAAAAAATAATAATAATAATACTCCTCACTTGCGGTCTTTTGAAGAGAAATAAATAGAAAGATGATGAAAATTGTAAAATAGATGAAAATTATATTTGTAATATCTATGATCACAAATCGGCAATTTTACCTAGATATAGCGCAGTTCGATGAAAATAGTCGCAAAAATGAAAAAGAGATTATTATGGTGCGGTTTCGCCTTCGCTGTCGTGCTCCTCATTCTCATGATCTCGACCGAGAACAACATCATCCAGAGGATACCCTTCCTCGACGTGTCGACGATCAACGATATCAGATGCTACGATGAAACTTCAGCCGCGGAAGGCATCCGTGATTTCGAGCCAGAAACAAGTAATATATGATTAGAATTAATTACTGTTATTTGTTGTCCTTGTATCGAGAAAGCATTTGAAAAAAATATAGAGCAAGTTATAATAATCTATAGACTTTACACTTGATATATATGTACGTGAAGTTTCTCACACAGATATCTTAAATATGTATATTAAAAACCGCGACCTAAGTATATACTTTAGATATGATTTCACATATTTGAAGAGCTCTCTCGATCTCTAAAGTTACGAGCAATAGGAAATATGACGTATAAATGTTCGTTATTATATGATTCTTTCCATAATATAACTCTTATTATTAAAAATCCAGAAACATTCATGAAATTAAAATTTATCTCTCTCTAATGTTTATTATCTTAATTTTATAATTATAATTTAATTTAATTGCTATAAAAAAGATATTTTAATATGGTTTTGAATTTGAAAACGATTTAATTATAGTTAATCGAATTGTAGTTAAAAAATTGTTTGAGCATGATAAGCTATCTGTGCTAGAAAAACTAATTATTGATTATTAACGTTCGAGAAATTATTCAAGTTAATTATACGATACATCCACTATAGTTTGATGCGCTCAGCTACGCAACATTATCGTCGTAATATACGATTGCGTAAACTGCATAATATTATAATAATATATGTGTTCCTAGAATAGCATATAACAATATGTGTCAATCACTCTTTTGATAGAGATTAACAGTGCAATATCGATATATGCGCGCGATAATAACTAAATGAAAATATAACAATTAAATATAATAACTAATTTTCAGCATTTAAAAACTTTTAATACAAACTACAATTTTTTCTCGCGTATAATCCTTATTTATTTGCTTTCAAAATGCGATTATGCGTATAGAAAAAATTAATCGATATTTTTAAATCAAATCTAGATAAATCAGATTATCAACACAATTCATCATACTTTAATTTGATTTATATAAATAGATAATATTACACAATAAGATAACGATAATATTTGATACAATTTTACTCACCTAAGTTTCTGAACAATATTTCCTGCATTTAATGTGCCTCAGGTTTATAAACTATTCCCGCAGTGATTGCTTAGCTTTTTCGAAGAATCTGTAAATATTTATGTACGTACTTTAAAAAAATGGAAAAATTTAGGAAAAATTGCGATATTTTTTATCTTTATTAACTTTAGTTGTATTAATCAAGATGAGAAAACTTAAATGCAATATAGATATCTATTTAAAAATTTTTTTTAGTTTTTCAATTTCGATAATCTTTTTCTTTAGGACATTTTTCGAGATACGTAAAATTTAAGAAATTTTTATTTTTATCGTATATAAAATTAATTTCAACACATATTCTGACTTCGTGGCATGGGCATTCGCAGTATTTTTTTCAGGAGGGGACATGATTAAATTTAATTTTTTTATTTTTATTTTTTAAATATTAAATATGCAAAAAATTCCAGTGTTTACTCAAAAGGAGAGCAAATGCTTAATTTTTTTTACTAATTCCAAGGGGGGTAAATGTTCCCTCTGCGAACGCACATGTTTCGTGGATGTCTAGTAATTAAAATCTTTAATATAAATATAAATTAAAGAAGATAGGTCCGTAAATTTCAAATAAATGTATTAATAGGCACAATAGGACCATATTGTTTTACTCCGAAGATGGCTACAAGAAGAGCCGAAACGTACGCGTTTAAATTTAAAATTTTTAAATATTATTTTAATTTCTTTATTGCTTTTTATATCTTAATATTAAAGTGTATTGCCTTTAAAATTGTGAATAATTTTACGTCCTGCCTATCACGCTGGTCCTAGCATACCTATATTAATACATTTATATAAATATAAATATTATGGAAGAAATATCATTAAAAATCTTGCATGTTACGTTTCAGGTGTCGACAAACCGACACCAGGAAGAAACATCTTCTTCCACGAGACTTCCTGCTTCGGCGAGGAGGGTCTGGTGCTAAACGCTCGGCAAGCCTGCGCCGTGGAGTCGGCGGCTCGGATGAACCCGACGATGCCGGTGTATCTGCTGTTCGTCAGCAAATCCGAGTTCTCCAACGGCACCCGCGAGATTATCAGGCACCTGCTCAACTATCGTAACGTTAAGATCCGGCACATCTATCCGGAGAGATACGTGAAGGGCACGCCTTTAGAAGCGTGGTACAACAGCGGCATCCTGAAGAAGAGCCACTGGCCCGTCAGCCACATGTCTGACATGCTGCGTTACTTGACCCTGTGGAAGTATGGCGGTATATATCTCGATCTCGACGTGGTGGTCACCAGTTCGCTGGAGAATCTGACGAATTTCGCCGGCGCAGAGGACTGGGACGATATCGCCGCCGGTGTCATAGGGTTCGACAGATCGGAACTTGGACGACGCGTGGCCGACGCCTGCGTGCGGGATCTCAAGAAGAACTTCCGTGGTAATGTCTGGGGCTACAACGGACCCGGGGTCATCACGAGGACGTTGCAGAAGCTTTGCTCGACGGTACATGTGAGTATTCAGAGACATATTAGTATATCTGAAAAAAAAAAACCAGAAATTATTGATAAATCAATCAGAAATATTTACTCGTTCATAAGACCCATTTTAGATACGCACAATTTAGAGGTATAATATTTCTAATTTGGAAAATTATTTTTTTCAAGATAACATTAGAGAAAAAAATTTAATTGTTTAATTGCCAGTTTCCTTAATCTCATAGAAAACAAGTTCCAAATGTGAAGAGACCCAAGCAAAGTGATGTCAAAATGACATACGTTTGCCACTTGGAGAGAATATAAATATCAATAATTTTTATGTATGTCTTTAATAATAAAATAAAATTATGAATGAGCAGAACAGGTGATTTTAAAAATTATGAATGAATGAATAAAATATTTAAAAATAATTGTGTATGTGGACATCTGTTCAACAAGTGTAACACGATGTTTATATTATAATGATAAGCCGATAGAATAAATATGTGCATGTCGTTTCGTGACGTTAGCAATTACATGTTTACTTTTAGTTTTTGTTTAAACAAACGAGACACGCTAATAAACGTAAAATAAACAACAAAGTGTATTTGTTAGTGAGAAGAATAAGAGTAAACACTCTCCATCGAATTGATTCGTCCGGCGGATGTAGTCCATTATGCTCTTAAGATATTAAAGATGCCGATTTTAATTCGCAGCGGATCAAATCCGCCTCGATAAAAAATTCATCTTTGTGCTAATCTTAGCCAATTTTGTCAACCTGCTGATAGGGCATAATTAAAACATAATTATTGAAGACGTTCTTAAACGCGTTTCTGTATAGAATTTTATGTTTTACGCACATAAAAGATGGATACTAAATATCAGGAGAAGATACTGTATCTAACTCAAATAGGAAATTACAAACACAGACATTTTTAAGATAACAAGCGCTATAAAATAATAATTTATGACGTGTATCTCGTGTTTAACATGGCAATTTTTTATTTGCACGATCTAATCTGACCAACTCTGTGCACATATCTCGTATCTAATAATTGTTAATAATTTATGTTTCCATCCTATTCTGTTATGTGCTTTAGCAGCTGCATAAATTTTATTTTGTCGCAATTTTATTCTAGTCTTTTTTTAGCGTCGAATCTTTTTTAAGAAATTGTAATTTTCCTTCGATTATAGTATTCAGTTATGTTTTCTTTCAAGTACAGTATTTAATTATATTTTCTTTTGATTATAATATTCAATGATATATTTTTTTAATTATAATATTTCAATATATAATATTCTTTCAGTTTTATATAATTATATATAAATATAGTATTAATATAAATTTGATATAAGTATAAATCACATATAATAAAGGCCTAATAAAGAGCCATACGCAGCAACATCCGCGTATGGCTCTTTAGGCCTTTATTATTTGTGATTTATATTTAATATATCACAGAGCCGTGGTTTAATCTTAATTGACATAAGTATATATATAGTATCCTAAATTTTCTTTTATAATTGATGCATGTATATACAGTCGCTACAAAAAGTAAATATGGTAGATTAATATGCTATAAATATTAAAAGTTACAAATATTATTAATATACATATATAATGTATGTATGTAATTGTATAAATTCTGCTTCTACAATTATTTATAGCTTGTATAAAATTTGTGAAATTTATATTTTATTGTGTACACACTTGAAAAGTTGTATACACACTTTATATTTACTTTATATATATTATGTGTAGAGATATCTTTATAACTTTACAACTTTATATCTAGAGATAAAACTATCTTTCTAACTTTACAGATACGCGATATGACGCCCAGCCGTTGCCGCGGCTTCACGGTATATCCGCCATCGGTGTTCTATCCGATTCACTACAAGAAATGGAAGAAATATTTCAACACGGAGGACAGTAACGCAACATTAAAGATACTGAGCAAGGCGAAGGCGATTCACGTGTGGAACAAGTTGAGTAAAGCTGAACAGGTGCGAGTGAACAGTAACGTGCCATACGCCGTTGTCGCGCGGAATTATTGTCCCTACGTATTCAACAACTGTGGTAAAATATTTTGAATTCAAATATAGTTATTTAGGATAATTATAGCGCAAGTTTGACTGATAGAACGATATAGGAAAAATCCGACATCGCGATTTTTCTGCGAAAAAGAAATAATAAAACCCGCATTTTATCTGGCACTATATATTATCGGAAGAGACGGTTCGCCGAATCAAATGTATTTAATGTACGTATTTACGAGACAAAGGCTGATTTAGGAAAGTGTTCTAATGACCCCCCAACCCCCCACGTAATACACTTGTGTACATATCAGGATAAAGCCATATATTTATAACAAAATGTTCGACAAAGAGGGACTTTAACGTAGCTCTATCCAGGTAGCAAACTGACGTCATTATAAATGTCAAAATGAAGTCAAAAGACGTCATTAGGCGTCAAAGAGACGTCATTTTGACATTTAATGACGTCAGATGACATCGTTTGACTTCATTTAGACATTTAATGACGTCGCAGTTTGCTACTTGGGTAACAATAAGTGTTACCATCAATTTCCACGGCTATTAAATAATAAATACGGCTGCCACGCGCAAACGTAATGCCACATTGTATCTCGTATTGACGTGATGACCTCGATAGTATGTGTTGATACATGGTATATCGATCGCGCTTATAAAAGCTAAAACAAATAATTCTTCTCTCTTTCTCCTGTTGTCAAAGATCTATATTTTTATACTTGAAAGAGATGACTCGTCGTCAATTGTATTTTTCGCATTTAGATTGTATGTATATCGTATAAGGGGGACAGCAATTATTGCTCATACCAAATTATTCTCGCTCAGTGAATTTCCCCAGTGAATATGTGTCTCAAGTGTGTTGTATCGTTTTTACGCGTGCGTTTAATTCTCGAAGATTAATATCTATTTCATATCAAGATGCTATATATATATATATATATATATATATATACACATACGTAAATATATCTATTATTCTAGTATCGAAATGCGAATATAGTATATTAATCGATGAATTGAGATTCTTAAAGCGGAATAGACAATTGCTCAGCTAAAAGAAAACAATTAAGGCTATTTAGCCAATGCGTAACTGTTTTCGTCGGAATTTATTATTAATTATGATAATAAATTTGACCTGCTGACATCGGACGAATGCAGTTGCAAATACTATGATCCACTAGTACAAACTATAAAAAACAAGTAATTATTGATAATATTAATATTAATATTATTACAATCAAAAATTTCGGGGCACACTATAGCAATTTATCTCTTTTTCTAGGAAATTGAGAAAATTAATCAAACAATTACATTTTCTTTCTTTCGTTCACAAAGATTGATCTGAGATTAATTTTCTCATGCTATAAATAATATTATTAATATTAATGTTATTGTTTCTCTAAGGAATGTAAAATAATATGCTGTATAATACGCAAGCATTTAAATACTATCATAACTTCGATTTATATTTTATTGCAAATAATTAACTTTATAAAATTCATACATCGTAACTCTTTGCATGATCAATAAAAAAACTCAACATAAATGTTACAAAAATAATAATTTTACTAAAATTGATGCGATTAGATTTATATCATTTTAACTCTTTGCATAAGACAAATAAGAAAAGCAATATGAAATGTTAGAAAACTAATAATTTTATTAAAATTGATGCGACCAGGTCAATTGTAGAGATTAATTATATCATTTTAGCTTATCCCTAGCGAGAAATGACTGGTCAAATCGATCAATTTAACATCGATTAGACGACGAATCGACATCGATTTCTCGCTGGATCGCATATGATCAATAATAAGCAAAACTCAATATAAATGCTACGATCGTATTGATATTATTGACTTTGCGATATTTCGTTTTATAGAGATTCGCGGCAAATATGTTTCGCGCATTTTTATCAAGCATTCTAGGCTTTATTTTTGTAAAATCAATCTTTTTTGTGAAAAAGACTGGTTTTACAAAATATGCAACATATCTATATTATAACATATCCACTTCTTACGAGTTTTTTCTTTGCGTTCGTCTGTTGTTGTTCGTATAGTTTGATCTTATTGTTAACAACAATTAATATCTTCTTTGTTGTTATATATTAATAGTTGCGTAAGAAAATCAACAATCATTTTTCGATGGAAAGATATATAGAAATCGAATATTACGAGTGACAAGTTTGTGCCAACAGTTAATGTTTTAAATGTCATGAAGGTATACAATTCTCGTTGTGAATAATCTGTGTTAAATTGTTGGCTATACGCATATAAATTAAGTGTTCCCATTTTACGTTAAATATAAATTCGGTACTTAGAAGATTTAAACAAGTCGAGCGTGAAAAAATATGATTTAATCCATTGTACTATATTTCACACACACATAATAAAATTGCAAGCGCATTAACGTAAAATAACAAATTAACTTATATAACAACAAATGACAAATAACGTACCAATATTTTTATCCCAAGCGCATTATTTAAAAAAAATCTATTTTGAAGTGTTCGGATGTGTGTTTATAGTACAATTGGAAAATTGCTATAAAATTTTATATAGCAATCTTGCTAAGAACTACTTGCGAAAATAAATGAAATAAAATTGAGTTGAATAAGAATTTTATAAATTTTGTATCTCAAGTGATAAGATAAGGTTTTGTAATGCTCCGATATTTAACTCTATTTCTATATTGTACAGAGATGTGTAGTGTTCTCAAAAAAGTTAAAAATTTAAACAATCAGACTAACTCAAGGCTCTTTAATATTAAATATAAATCCAATTAAGAAAGGCCTTAAGAGCCATACGCGGATGTCGTGTTGCGTACATTTCCAAAGAAACTTAATTTTTCGTTGAACATAAACAGTAGTGCACAAGGCACGTATTATTCTCGGTGTACTACCAAGACTTAAGATCTGAAATAATCTCATACTTGAGATATAATTTCATAAATCTCTCTAACGGAATAAAGAAATAAATAAATGCGAGAAATGCATTAGGGGAGATAGAGAGGTTTATGAAATTATATCTCAAGTATGAGATTATTTCAGATTTTAAGTCTTGGTAGTACATCGAGAATATGTGCCTTGTACACTACTGTTTATATACAACAAAAAATTAAGTTTTGTTGGAAATGTACGCAATACAACATCCGCGTATGACTCTTAAGGCTTTTCTTAATTGGATTTATATTGAAAATTTAATTTTATCAGTGAATATATATCTATATACATAAAAGTATATATGATATATGTATATGTGTGTGTGAGTATTCCACACATTTTACGAATATTTTTTAAACACAATCCATTTTCTTAAAAAAAAATGTTTTAAATGAAACCGTGCTAATTGCAAAATGTAGCTACTTTGTTTCTGAAACATTTTTTAAATAAAAATATATGTTGTTTTCAACATATACGAGATGTGCAATTGAAATGGAATATGATTTGTATGTGTGAACGGTAAATGTTATATGAAGAAGCGATGAAAAATTTTT
The DNA here is from genome assembly GCF_048542155.1 of Nylanderia fulva. NCBI lineage: Eukaryota > Metazoa > Arthropoda > Insecta > Hymenoptera > Formicidae > Nylanderia > Nylanderia fulva. Next base: position 1,632,189 of record NW_028190368.1, on the reverse strand, counting down.
TTTGACTTAAGATTGTCCATGGATTAATCTTATATATGTATATCATTTGTTTCTTTAAATTAATTAACATCGTAATTGATTACATCGTAGTTTGATTTTTTTCAAAGATATTATATGTGATACAGAATTATAAAATTTGTCAATATAGATGAGAATATAAAAATAATATATTGTACGATTATTAATAAAATATGTGTAGATACTTTTCACTTTTTTACTCGTTATATTTTATACCAATTTTCTTCATCTTTTATTTCTAATGCTTCAAATAGCGAATCGCAACAACAATTAATACTTTGACTCTTTCTGAAATTATATATGATTGGAAAAAATTATCAAATAAAAATTGAAATACCTTAAATTTAAAAGTAACGAAATAATAATTATTTATATTGATTTTCTATCTATTCTGTATACAAAAATATTAAGATAAAATCATTTTCAAAAGTCAAAATAATTAAAGTATTAATTGGTTATTGGTTCACCGTATATATGTATATAAATATAAGTTTTATTTAATTACTACATTAAGTTGTTTAGTAATTAGATGCGATAAAAATTAATTTTGCATTTATCTTAAATGTGATTTTCAATAAAATAATTTATAATAACAATTATTATTTCTAAAATATTTCGAAGGAAAAGGAAAATTTCTTTCAACGATCCGATTATTGCCGGCAGTAAATTTAATTCGTTCAATCGAATGACACATTTTCTCGAGTTTATACCAATAAAATATTGTTTTTACAAGATCTATTAGACACACGCGATAGACAATTTCAAGTTATACGTATACAGCGATGACAAAGACTGAAGTCCAAACGAATGGGAACAAACTTGTTAAATATTTATTTTTCTTCCTCAACTTTTTTATCTTGGAATGTTTTGCAGCTATATATTATTTTTTGATAAATGTACCTCCTTCGAAATTACACACATTTTACAATATTTCCTCAAATTTTTACGGATAATTAAATCTCAATTGTATAGCTTGCATGTGTGGAATTATACATTGTTCTCGCTCTTGAAAAATTAATTGGTGGACGTGACTTATCACCACAACATGACTCAAATTGATTCTTCATAACAGAAACATATAATAAAATGATTTCGCAATTCTTTCTCGAATGTACTTTCTTTTTCGTGTGAAGAACTAATTATTAGCTCATAGCTTAAAACCTACAATTTCTAATATTAATAAAATAAATCATATTAATTATTATACCAATATTGAGATTGTTTTATCCTTATGTAAACAGTTAAGTATTTGCTATGCTTCCTTCTTTCGATATTTCCCGAAATAAAAAATATATAGAAGTCATTGAAATAAAATTTTATCTGATTCTCCACTTCCCTATCGCTCGACGTGGAATATTTGACACATTCAGGGTATCTACCAGATATTATGAGTAAATCAGTGATAATCGAGCAGTCGAAGGCTGCGCTCATCGCACAAGATTCTTCTTCCTCTTTGTTGGATTTCCCTGCACTTGCAAATAAAGCGCAGTATCACGCTGACTCTTACACGGAAGATTGCATAAGGATTGTGTTATAGTTCTATTCAGATAGCAACCGTGCATCATTTTGACGTAGAATGATATTAGATGTCAATACGTCATTTTGACGTTAATGGCGTCATTAGACGTCATTTTGACATTTAATGACGTCAGTTTGCTACTTAAGTGATTGATTAAAAAGTATTTTTTAATGAAAAATCAGTGCGCGCGGAAAAATCTAAAATTATCAATATGATAAATCGAAAATTTACAGTGTAATCAGGAAGACCGCGAGACAAAAGAAAGACGAGAAAGAAAAACAAAGTTATCTGTAAAATATGAAGAAACGTCACGCATTTCTTATATTATGTTCCCTACTCGGATTAACAGCCATTGTCTGTTGCATATTTTGGAAGGAACTATCAATAGAACTGACAGCCGTCGTCGCATCCAACCAACTTCGTTGCTACTGGAGCAGATCCAATGGTATCGTGGAGCTCGGCCAAGGAGAATGGGGTTAGTGAGAAGAATTGAAGGGGATAGAGATGTTTCTCTCTTCTCTTCCAAGTAAAAATAACGAATCTTATGTCGACAAAATCTGTTGTCTAATGGAAAATGAATTTTAAATTACAAAAAAAAAAAAAACATGCCGCGCAACTTTCGAATATTTAAAAAAATATATTGACAACTTCCGATAAAGTATTTATCATAAAGTTCATTATTGATAACAAATTACAGCGATTCGTATATTTTTCAAAATGCGTTCTCCTTGAAAGAATATATGTATATTTGACTTTTTTTTTCAAGAAATACATTAACATTTGTATTTGTATTTTTTGTGGAATTGTAAATTATGGAAATATAACAATTCGAAAATAAGTTATCGTGAAAACTTTCATAAAACGAAACGATCGATTGCAAAAAAAGATAAGAAGTAAGCGGGATAATTTTCTCTAATGAAAATATGTTCTTTCTTAAAGTCCTTGATCTATATATGCTACCGCGGAATTTATATGCAATCATCCACTTAAGTTAACGATAATATTCAGAAGAACAGAAATGCGCGCTAGACTCGCAAATTGCACTAGACACCTTATGTAATTGTATTTGCGTAACATATTTTTGCGTAGACTTTTATAAAAGAGCTTCACACGCGAATCGTGTAATTATATTTAACAAAAGATATTATTTTTATGTAACAGTTGAGCGAGCATATATTTGCAACGCTAATGTGTTTTTTTGCTGCTTCTATATGTGTTGTTTTGATGCAATTCTAATCAATGTAAAAGATTATCTCCATTGTTCATATAGTTATAATATGTCTATACAGTGTAATGTGATATTTTCTGAGAAACATTTTCACAGAAAGAATGTTTTGCGACGTGAAATATGATTATTAAACATGGCATTTTTGCATTTTATCTTATAGCGAATTTGGTTGGATGCACTAATGCGCACTAACAAGAAGTGCACATATCGTACACAATTTTACAATGATTTATAATTAAAAAGGTAAATTAATTAAGTAATAGCTCTTACTATTAATTATTTTCCTTTTTTAATTACTTGTCATTGTGAACTTGTGTGTGATAAACCTTTATATGCACTCAATGCGCACTAGTGCGTCCAATCAAATTCACTATTAAAAAAGGGAAAAAAAACAACCGCCGAAAAAACACTTTTATTCCTTAAATCGAAATATTTCTAAAGTTTAATTGAATAACTTACAAAAGTCTTTTAACTGTATATATATATATATATATATATGTATGTATTAAATACATGGTTTTTTTATTTTTATAGAATATAAAATAACTTGTATATAAAATTATTTGTACATTTGTTATAATATGACGAATAATGTATGGAGAAATCTCGAAAATTATACATCTCTACAAGTAGCAAAAATGTATAAAAAATTTAAAACTCATTAAAAACTCATTTTCAAAGATATTTCAAAAACATTAAAATACTTGATTAAAAATAATCACTTTTATTCATTAGAAAAACGTTTATTTTAACAATTAATGCAATATATAAATATTTATTTAACGTTTATTAAATATTTATTTTATTAATATTTTAATATTTTGTTAATAAAATATATATATATTTATAATAAACGTTAAATAAATATTTAATTACTACAATAAATATTTATTTAATGAATAAAAAGGCACTTAGCCAATTATTTTAATGTTTTTAAAATATTTTGAAAATGTGTTTTGAATGAATTTAATGAGTTTTTAATGAGTTTTAAAATTTATATATATTTTTGTTATTTGAGTCGTATTTTATTCTGATTAAACTGATTATTTTTTGCGTAAATATATATATTTCGATTTAAAAGATAACGTTCAGAAGTTTGCTCGAGTATATGTGTACATATACTTGTCAATTTCCAGATGAACAAATGCTGATACCAAGCAGATGCATATTCTTTCACGAGACCAGTTGTTCACCGCCAAATTTTACCTCTCTTCAAGCTTGTGCCGTAGAATCGGCAGCCAGGAACAATCGTAATTTGAATATCTTCGTGCTCCTTTCCGCGACAGGCCAGTTTTCTGATAGGTCCCAAGAGTTCGTCGATATCTTGCAAACATACGACAATGTGTACATAAGACGAATACATTTGTCAAGATACGTTATCGATACGCCGATAGAAAGTTGGTTTTCGACAAATATCCGCAAATTTTCGGAGAATCGTGACTGGCTGTATAAGAACTTTCACGATTACATCCGGATGTTGACATTGTGGAAGTTTGGCGGCGTGACATTGAATCTAAACAGCATAGTGTTGACGTAAGTTGCACGAGTCATCTCTCATTGATCCTAAAGTAAATTTGGCAGGTTTGATAATTTACATTTCTGCGTAAAATTTCTTACATCAATATACAAAAATGTATTTTAGGGAAACTTATATATTGGAACGTTTATAAAATTTGACAAGATGCAATAATTGACAATTTATATAATTAAAAATTTGCAAAATAATTGAAAAATAAATGTATCTAGATCTTTGGATGAGTTGACCACTTTTGTGGGTGTACGAGATAATCGGGATAATGAGATCGGTGTATTCGGCATCGATACGAGCACAAATTTTGGCAAAAAATTTGTCAACGCTTGTATAGAAGTTATTAAAAATATCACCGCGGACAGCTACTCGCGATATAATATTACAAGAATTATAACTGAAGTCCTGAGCAAACTCTGTTATCAGCAACAAGTGAGTACAAAAACAACTTATTAAAATATATATTAAACGTTATTATTCTAAAGATAAAATTTTAATATCTTTCACAAATTAAAAAATGAATTTTTCATAGATTAAACAATATTTTTTGCACAATTATTGAAAACCGTAGTTTTAATATCTTCTCTAGTGAATACTGCTATTATTTATAATATTAAAAATATAAATATGTGTGTGTGTAATATTATACATATCACTTATATTATAGTCATTTGTATATATTAAATAGAAATTATTTTAAAATAATTTTTTAATAAATTTAATACATTTTTAAATAAAAAAAGTAATAATTATTCCATAATAATACTATCTTTATCGTAATGAATAAAAAATTGAAAAATTCTATTATTTTTTATTTGATTATTTAAACATAAATGTCATAGTTTAATTTTTATGCAAAACATTGTAAATATTTTTAAATTTTACAATATAAATCATAAATAAAATTTTTTTATTGTGTAACCAGTATATATATATATATATATATATGTTATCATATGAAAAAAAACACCGGATAACGTCTTCAACATCTTACATATGTATATACTTATTTGAATAAATAATTAATTAATTTTAATACCTCATTTTTGCAGAACAAAGAATGTCAGCAGTTCACAATTTATCCACCTGAGAAATTCTATCCTGTATCTCCTTATTCACGGAATGCAGACGAAATTACGAAGATGATGAAGAACGCAAAGACGATCCATTTGTTTCAAACAGATTATATTCGGAACATTGAAGTGAATGCGGATGTTGCGACGATTTATAAAATGGCTGCCATACAAAATTGCCCAAAAATATACGAGTATGCTGGAAAAGAATTTTAAAATTAGCAATAAGATCACAATATGTGTGTGTGCGTGTATAGTAAAAATTAATGTACATAAAAATACAGGTTTTTATTATATAATTAAATAAATTTAATATATTTGCATATATTTCTAAATTAATAATTAATATTAATAAGAGTATCCCTAACAGCACACATATCCCGAAGATGTTCGAATGTCCTCTGGATGTCCTCAGATATCCTCTGAATATCTTTCGGATATGTGGAGTGCTATTATGAATGCGAAAAATATTTTGTTTATTCGCATTATACATTTTCTTTTATTATTTTTTTCTTGTACTCTTGTTATAATTCTAATTATTTTTATAATTTTAAAATGTTTCTTTCATATATCTTCATTTCTTTATACATCGATATTACCTTGCAACACAATATATATAAGAGATTGTGCCGGTATATATATATATATATTTTACTAATAATCTTTTACAGTTCCTGTCTCGATGAAATTATTCGATCCATTATACGTCTTCGGCGTATAAATACAATATAATGTACGTATAATAAATATTACCTCTCGATTTTTACTCAGAAAATTTCTTCGCAAATATACGTTGCACAAGTCCAAACTCGAATGTTTACCAATGAATAAAAAAACAAAGGGGGCTTATAATTACCACATTTTTTGCCGCAAAAACCACTGCTTGCAAAATTTGTCCAGCGTTCCGATTGGCTCTTCCTTCAGCCGCGAAGACGCGATTGGTTCGTTTCGAAGAGGGACGAAATTTCTGTACATTACGCGGATTTGCCCGAAGTGACGTATCAATTGACGTTCGGATATTTTTTTTCCAACATGTCGAGCTCCTTTGACAGACCTTAACCTCATCGGCTTCATTTACGACGTGATAAATATTTATGAGCATAATGTAATCTTCGATGTCGAATGGACGATGTTAATAAAATGTTATCCCGCAATTTTCAGCGAAAGAACGAGAAAAAACGCACAAATTTCCACCGGAAACCGAAGAAAATTCGACGAGGGTTTCCTTATCAGTGTGACGCGACAATATTAGTAAATAACGATGAAGAAAAATGAAAAAGCTCGTTCGTACGTCGCTGCTCATTACGCAAGATATTGCTGTTATCGAAGTACGAGTGCGAGATAGCCGTAATAATTTCGTAATTATTACTCGTCGAGTCTCGACCCCCCGGGATCGCGATTCCGATGAAAAGAGCGTCAACCGCGATATTGTTTCGCGTTACGAAAACATTCCGAGCGCGATCGTCTTCGAAGGACTCGAGTCCTTACTTTTTCCTCCCGGATTTGCGATACAGCTCGTATCCCGGACGATTGGACGCCCTCGCGATGGCCAGGCAGATCTTCAAGGGTCATACCGATCATTACAACGGTGTCACGATCGACTCGATCGAGGAGGCCTGCGACAGTAAAATATTCGCGCAGCGCCTGAAAGGTGGACTGCATTTTTATTTATAAATAAAGAGGAATAACTGTACGGAGAGACTTCTCTCTTTTATGGATTATTTAGAAATCCATTTTCGCAATTGAAAATTATGCATTTTGACAGCTCATTTCATTATTTTTCAAAATGATAAATTTAAGAAAATTAATTTTATGTTGTATCAAAATTTAAAAATATATAGAGATTCATATAATTATAAATAAAGATACGAATTATAATTGTATAGAGACTTGTCTTTTTTTTATTGATTCTTTAAAGATTAATTTTGTAACAAAATAAAAATTATCTATTTTGACAGCTCTTATTCCATTATTTTTCAAAGTAATATGAAAAAAAAATTAATTTTATATAACGCCAAAATTAAAAAATATATATAGAGATCTATATAATATATCCTCATATATTGGATTCTTTATCACTCTATTTACAAATAAATATATGAATAATTATGTACAAAAAATTTCTCTTCTAAATTAATTCTCTAAAAATTGTATAGTAAAATGAAAACATTTATAATTGAAAACTGTTTATCAATTAATAGCTCTCATTCTATTATTTTCAAAATAATATAAAAGAAAATAAATATATAACAATAAATAAATTGTATATAATAACAAAATAGAAATCTGTATAATAGATAAATATATGTCCTTATAGATTCTTTAGAGCAATGGACCAAGGATAAGAAACGTACTGTATGGTTTCGCGTGCACATACCAAATTCAGAATGGGTTCCGATATTAACAGGACAGGGATTTATCTTTCATCATGCAAAAGAGGGATATGTCATGCTATATCGTTGGTTGCCCAATGATGAAGAGTGCAATATTCCAAAATATGCACATACATTCTTAGGTGTTGGCGCATTTGTGTTCAATCAGGATACTAATGAACTTCTTGTTATTAAAGAAAAGTATGCTCTCAATAAAGCCTGGAAGCTACCGGGTGGCTATGTAGAACCAGGTATTTTATAAGAAAAGCAATCAAGTTTTATCATTATATATATATATACATACACACAAGCAAATATATATATATATATCTATAATTGTTAGGAGAGAATATTGAAGAAGCAGCTAAAAGAGAAGTTTTGGAGGAAACGGGAATTCAGACAGACTTCAAGTGTCTAGTATCTTTTAGACATGGACACGATTACTTATTTGGATGCTCAGATATATACATGATTGCATATCTAACACCACAAAATTTTGAAATTCAAGAATGTAAAAAAGAAATTCAAGAATGCAGATGGATGAAGGTATGATGAGGATTGATAAGATTTTTCTTCGTGTATATAAAAAAATCCAGATATAATTATATTAAATTTATATATAATTTTAACAAAATAATAATATAATTGTTCGATATAAATTACGTTAAATTATATTGCAATATATTAAACATGCGCCGCACGTCTGTATCCCAAAATTTTGTTATATAACTTTTAAATATCAAATTTATTTTATTTTTCCAGCTGACTGAATTCATGCAACATCCGGAAGTACATTCAAATAATAAAACTCTAGCAGAAAAAACAATAGATTTTCTGCGACACAAAATGGGCATGGTTGTAAATTATGGAATACATCCTCTCACGAAAAAGCAGATATGTGTATACAGTGTAGAAAACACAGATGTTGGAACTACATTCGTAGAATAAGCTATGCGAAAAAGATAAATATATTGTATATATATATATATATATAAAATATATATATATATATAATAAAATAGATTTTAATAACGATAATACAGTAAAGAAGCGTTGTTACTGCCATACGAGCAAACGTACAAAATAATAATTTTAATAACATAGCTGAATACTGTATATGTAATATTGTTATTAAATGTTTTAAATTAATAATGAAATTTTTCAAGTAATAAATTATATTAATATATATAATAATATATCAACAAGAATATAAATTTACGTATACTTATTTTATATTAAACCTACACATATCACGTACACATATCACAACAAGAACAGGGTCTTGTATTATATTATAATATATAAACATCTGATTAATCCGATTATTTTTAAAGTGTCGCTAAATGAGCTGCTTTAAAGTCTTATTATACATTACATATTTTGACTACTTTTGTACAAAATAATACTCGTATGCCACAGCATTGTTATATCACTTTATACATTACTCAATCTAATATTCGAGACGTAAGAAAAATTTTAATAAATAATATATAGTCATGGCTATCAGTTCAGATCTTTTTATACAAAAAATTAATGGACAATGAGAAAAATTGCATAATCATAAATTTTGCAAATTTTACCTCTTAATAAGATAGACTACTTGTTTTAGGAATTATAGAATTTAATGTGATGAGTGTTATTATCGCGGCTGTGATAGGTGGCATACACCAGTGATAAAAGAATGGACGCGGAGCTGCCGTCATCGAAAGAATAACCCAGCTCGAGAGACGTAATATACTGCTTAACATAAGCGAGCGAATTCCCTCGTCAGTAGGATAGATGTGCACAACACCCAATGTACTACACGCAGTTAGTATTATCCAGCTTGTTAGGAAAACAGGGTCTTCCGAAGTGAGTCTCATGTCGTAGCTGTGTATGTCAATTCGTTCTCGTTAATACATGTCAGATTCAATACGTATGGCTCTAAGTCGAAAAGTAAATAAACACATACCTGAAATTTTTTGCCCAAACTAAGACCGATGGAATTGCTGGGATTGCGGCAAAAATCCACAATAGGAATAAGATAAGATGATTGTATATTTCTTGACTGGTGCTTCTTTCGCTTTCTTCCCTCAGCTTGAACCGTTTAAACCAATTGAAGTGTTGCAGCGAGGCCATTAATATCTCTTCCAAATAATCTTCGTACATCCTTGTTAATTTCAAGAAATATAGAAATACCGAAATAATCATAGCTAGAGCTCCACATGTTGCCGGAATTAAGGTCAGTATGAAAAGAGTTGTAATAAGCGGTAGCTGATTTAAACCGTTTAAAAACCAATCTGACCATGTTGTTGAAAAAGTTATAGCACGTGCTAAAAATCTGCAAAAGAAAATATATATATATATATATATATGAAACTTTTATTTATATATGTTACCATTATTCATTAATTTTCTGATTATATAATTTTAGGAAAATATTTTTACTTCAACATAAGTAGAAAGTTTCTTACTTGACAGCTATTCCATGTGCAACGGAACCAAGAAATATGACACAGCAGCATACAGCAACGGCAGATATGCTGATGATGCAGAAAGCAATACAAGTTTCATAAGCAACATTGAAAATAAAAGACAGTATTATGGTAACAATTATAGTTGGCAGCATATCTGAGCTATGTATCCTCATAGAGATGAGAAGTAAAAGTAAGCTGATAATCACTATGTAAAGTAACGGCCAACGATCTCGTATTCTACACGAAATCTTATCGATGATTCCGCCGGGTTGAATATTAATCGCGTAACTGCACTCTGGATCTAATGTTAATTTTAAACTTGCCGTTTCGTTGCGACGTCCGTAAAGAGTTTGCATTTTTATCGTTTTTGGACCGTCGTCCCTGCATCATAACATTGAATATAGAGTGAGTATATACAAAGGGCTAAATTTACAGCCATAAATATTTACTTACAAATTCGTGAAGAATCTCGATTGGGTCGATCCTGCGTTCCATGGTTCCATCAATTCAGCGACAGCGTAATGCTTGACACAATCCGTAGATTTCATTTCAATTGTAACTGCGTCTATAATGTTAGATAGCTTCACGTAATATCTTATATTTCCCTTGACTGTTTCAATCAAGTTAGATCCGTAGAAGCCAAAGAGATATTTGGGATGAAAGAATTTATTCTTCGTAGATTCGACTCGACTGTTGCGAAAATAGGAATCGAAGCTGACTGTAAGTTGGTGGTCGAAATCTTCTGGAGTTATCCTTACAACGATATGCGTGATACCCATATAACTTATTTCTTTCAGATCTAAATCGACGGTTCTTCTCGGCCGATATAAAGGATCGATTAAAATTCTCGTGTTATTTGTCAAATTGTAACCCCACTCGCTAAAAAAGGACGCATATTAAGCTTTACTAATAAATAATTGTCTCTTTTGTAGCGGTAACATAATTTCACGCAAATTACCAAATTTTGTTTTGATTTTGTTTCTTAGATTTTGTACACATAAATAGCCAGTCCTTGTTTTCCAAATTTATCGCATCGATAGTTAGGAAATCGGATTTATGAAATAGTTCCATCACGAGATATACATTCGACAATTTTTTAGGTCCATTCTTATTGCTCCAAACATACTGTTGAGATGGAACATTGATCCATTCACCATTGCTTTCAAACTGAACTCTTTCCTTGTAATGATATAGCTTCTTGCCTGAACTATGCTGAAATTGCAATTTCGTATTAAAGAAATGGTATTATCACCAATGATATTATTATATTATTATAAATGATCATTACACATACTTGTAAGAAATGATAAGACAAGGCCTGCATCTTCAAATCAGGACTCGACGCGATTTTAAACGGCTTTTTCAAGTGATCTACAGCATCAAATAGTGAACGTACAATCACGAACACCAATTGTTTACACCATAAAATACTCAAATGGTCTGTAGATTTCCAAACAGCCGGTACACTCGTGGAAAGTACATTTATATCTGCCGTACGATCGTAAGTTTGCGCGGCAGTAACGAGTATATCGCGCGGTCCGCCTCCGATAGATATTACCTTCACTCCTGCATCCTTAAGTTTGTACAAATGTTTCTCCAATTCCTTATAATAATTGGCGAAGACATTATCGAGAACCAAGGCCGGAGTATGCGGTGTAGCCAAGTTTATTATCATACTTGCAAATGAAGTGTTCATATTTGGAGCTAGTAAAAGAGCTCCTTTTGCTATGACGCCACCCTATGAAACGAATACCGATTAATTTCTTAGCTGCGCTGCATTATGCATACGCATTTGCATTCCTTACCATAGAATGACCAATCAGCACAACACTATCCATTTTATCTTTATACAATGCTAATATTGCCTTTATACAATGCGAGACATATACAGTCTGTTCCATGAGCACGCCTTGCATTAATAAATTTAAAAAACAATTAATATTATGTACAAAAGTATATTAATATAAGTGCATATTATTGCTATTATATTAATTTTACCTCCATATAATGCAGAATAATCCTTGCTGAACGAAACGGTGAAAAAGTCAAAGTGAAAGGGAGTCTTTCGGCTTTTCCTTAAACTTACTGAAGCAATGGAACGTACTAAAATAAAAAAAAGATACATATAAAGTATATAAAAATTTTTTATAAAATTGTTATAAAATTGATCTTTTAGAATATATTAGAGAAATTAATACAAACCTTGCTCATGCGATCCAGCATTACCCGGTATAAAAAGAACTGGTATTCCAGAAAAATGCATTCTTCTCAATTTTTCTGTTACAAAACCCTCTCCATAAGCATAAAGCCCAAATCGCGGATATTTCTCCTCTATATTATTGTTCAAAGATATTCTCTGGAAATAAAACAAATTGCTTGAGAACCACATGAGAAAATTTTACACTTACATGTCCAAAATATTTATCTATTTTTTTGCTTTTAATATAGGTGAAATAGACATATATATTTACACCAAGAGAACAAGTGTAGCAATAAGAGTCTAGTTAAAAAGATTTGGCAACAATTAGATGTAGCAACAAGTAGATAAGGATTAGAGAGATGAGCAAGTGTTTTCCTTAGCCGCTTATAGCGGACTTTTCTGATAAAAAAAGGTCGTTTGCGATATTTACCACATATTGCGGGTACTCGAACATGTATGTCATCTCGCATGTATTCTCTTCAAAATCGGTGACGTATCTCGCGACTCCAAGAATATAAAGCAAGGTGACCATCGCGAAGAATGGCACCAGCGAACCGTAAATCATGATCCATTTTATTGAAACCATCTCGAATTTAATTCCGAACCTCATAAACCTGGAAACGAGAATACTGACCTTTATTATTTGTTTTTCAGCCGACTCGAAATACCGATGAATTTCTTCAAAATATTTCGACACGATTTCTCGTTGATTGTAATTCAAAATTATATATGAATTTAATTGGGAATATAATTGTATCCTCGAAAGTATATATTAGGATGCACGATTGATGTTGAAAGGGAAAAATTACGTATCACGATGGAGGAGAATAAAAATTATGTACCGCACGCAGGTAGATTTCTGTTTGATTTAACGTTAAGTCGGGATCCCAAGGTTATGATATGATCCGGTCAGATTGAAAAAAACACAAGTTCGAATAAAATCCTGATCATGCGCAATAGCTCTATTACACAGCAATATTACAAAGTCTGTTCTCACGTGGTCCGTTTGCGCGCAATTTACAGCGAGATGTGTTCTTTTTTTCGCTGCACTGCAATTTCTTGAAAATCCGGAAGAGTTCCTAGAAATATTTAATAATAATTAAATAATTATAATAATAATTAATAATAATTTTTAATAATAATTAATAATAATTTATTAATAATAATAATAATTTATTAACAATAATTATAATAATTATTTCTAGGGACTCTGCTTGAAAATTCATTCGTACCACTTACTTCCTGTTTGCGGCTGCGTCTCGGCGGCAAGATGGCGTATTTGTGAGAAGGGCTAGCACGTGGAAAAGCGTGAACGAGAGGGAAAAAAGGTAATTGTTGTAAAAGAGAGAAATACTGCGACATAAATCTTAGAATGACAGATGTCAAAATAAAGGCAACGAAGAAAATGAAAGAAAAGACAGATTCGCAAGTCTCGCGAAAGCGGAAACGAGTTAGTTCGCTGGTGGAGAATGAGGAGGAATCTTCCAAGGATTTTGATCTCAAGGAGTTGTCGAAGAAACATATCTCGCAGTGCATCACTGCGATTTTTCACTTGACTCAGGAACAGTTAAAAAATAAGAATGATCTTCTAGCTACAGAAACACAGCCAATATTTATACAAGTGACCTGCGTCAAGATCCCAAAAATGCCTCGCAGGCAAATGAGAATGTAAGTGAATTCAGGAAAATCTTGAATAATCATAACTGTTAGCTTTTAGAATGGGAACTTATATACTTATATAAAAAGAATCCGTAATTAATTCAAGTGTTGTAAAACTTATAATTATTCCCCCTTTATGTTGGGATTATAAATATTTTTTCCTCCGATTATATTTCACATGATTATATTTTATAATTACCAATGGATCCTTATGAGATTCGTAACCTGATTAGAACTCTAGAATGATAATACTTTGTACTCTAGTAATATATGCGTTGTATCTGATAAAATTCTAATATTTCTTGTTCATTTTTTGTTTGCAGTTTATTGCCATATTCGATAGTGGCATCAAGCGATGAAGTTGCTCTGTTTGTTTGTGATTTGCAAAGAGGAAGAAGAAGAGATTACGAACCGACAGTAGAGCACTACAGAAACCTGTTGGATGAGCATGGATGTACTCGTGTGAATGACATAATACCTATAAATCGGGTGAAAAACGAATTTGATCAATTTGAATTGAAGAAAAAGCTCATAGGCAGTTACGATCATTTCCTCGTCGACGGTCGCATCGCCGGTCATATGTCGCACTTGTTGGGAAAGCATTTCACGAAGAGACGAAAATTGCCGACATCTATCAGGATGGAAAGCAAAGATTTGAAGCATGAAATCGATTACGCATTAAGAAAAACCAGCATGCAGCTTCATTCCAATGGCGACACACATTTGGTACAGATAGGGAATACGTCTATGAGTAAAAAGGAAATTTTGAAAAATATACTGGCCACTTGCAAAAATCTGTCTAAGAATTATCCTGGCGGTTGGGCGAACATACGAGCTCTTCGATTGAAAAGCACAAGCACTCTGGCACTGCCTTTCTTTATGACATTAAGTACGTTTTAATTAAAACAGATTATTTAATTTTATTACCGCGATATAGATTAGATCTTTTAAACAGTTTTATGTATTTCAGAGAGTAAAAATACAATCAATCTAAGAGAGATTAAGGTATCAGCAAAAAGACCAAAAGCTTATCACGATGTGGAAGGAGATCTATCAACGAGTCAGCGCCCTACTAAAGTTACTGTTAAGCCTGATGGAGAAGTTATCATCAACAAAAAGAAAAAACTGCAAAACAAGAGCGCAAAGAAAGACAAAGAAATTAAGAATTAAGACAATATGTAGAAATTATTGTTATATTTTAATAACTTAAAATCTAGTAAAAAACAATTACAAAAATTCACTATTTCTAAATTTGTTATATACAAATTTAAAGTATATTCTATATAAATTTATAATTTAATTAAATTTAATTAACATTAAATATATCATGTCTTATATAATCCACATTCGATTATTGCACTTAAGATGCTAATATTAGTAAAACATACTATATTGCTTAACAAATAACTTTTCTTCTAATATTATATTATAGTTTGGAAATATTTGAAGTTAAAAGGAAGGTTCTTTTCCGTTGTGAACGATCAGTATAAAATAGTCTGATCCTTTTTGGATATACTCTGATACCCGTTAGTCGGCACGATTGCAGGCAGATTGCTGGTAATACCATTTGCATTCTGCATACTCTTGTATACGTTCGTAGTATCCGTGACTATCTCAATCTCTTGAAAGTTTTCAAGTCTTTGAATGTCTTTATCTTTCCTCAATCTGGTGTTGGGCAACTTTCGTAGCTTCTGAATCTGATGTGGATTGAGATCTAGTTCCTTACAACATAAATACAACAGAGCTTGATATGTCAGATCGTTCCGTGGCAACTCCACCTCCACGAAATCCGGATCCGCTGTATTGGCCACTCGAATTTTCAATACCAATTCTAAAACCATACAAATCATGCATATAATACATTAGATGTTAACAATGATTATTTGACAGTCGCATAGCTTTTACAAAAATTCTTTCCATAAATATCACAATTATACTATTTTAGATTTTGCATTAAGTAATGTACAATTCATACATGATAATTAACATTATATTAATTTTTTATGATCGATACTAGCTGACTGTCAATATTAAGGAAGTTGTATCAATTTATATCATACCATCTTGAGACATCCCAATGAATCTGCTTTCGTTCGTGTATACATTATTTCTGGTTTTCGAGAGATTCGCAGCAGTATGCAAAAAATCTGGCTGATTATATGCAGATGTAACAGTGTGTAATGACGATTCGTTCATAATTCGTTGATTATCGCCACTTATACCCAGAAGATACAAAATTTGTTGGTTGCTGCATACAGATGCTGGAGTTTCACCCAACTCGGATCGCAGATTCTTATCAGCACCATTTTTTAGAAGTAAGGCAGCGACATCCAAGTATCCTTGCTTACATGCCCAGTGTAAAGCGGTCCTTCAGAAAGAGAGAAACAAAATTATAAAAATATCTTTATAATCTCTATACACATTTGCAATGTGTCAAAATCATGAGATTACTGACATTTTGAGCAAACGCAAACTCCACATATTAATAATACGATTATTATTTATATAATAATAATTATATTATAAATTATATTAATTATATTATAAATATATTATATTAATATTATATATTATATTATATATATATAATTATATTATAAATTATTTTATAATATAAACTATTACTACTATTTATAATATAATTAATGCAATAATTATTATATCATTTATAATATGATTTCTATTAAGTCGGAATAAATCCAAAGTACCATCCATTGACAGAATGTCGCGCGTTGACGTCGACACCTAAATTGACGAGCTCCTGGACGGCGTCGGTGTCACCCACGCAGACCGCTTCCCTCAGACGTTCCTCGAGAACTCTTTCCATTTTGCAGTAAAAAAAAAAAAAAACACCGTCACATCTTTTTAATTCGAAAAAGCCTGGAGTCACTCTCGAGGCTGACGCGAAGTTGACAGGTTGACAGTACACTGTGACAGATGAATGTAATCGAATCCGTTCGTTCCGCACTTTCTGCACTTCCGAGCTGCTCTCTTCTCTCTCTCCTTCAAAGGAGGAAAGTTCTAGAGGGCAAGCAAAACAAACTGATGTTACGTGTCAAAATAAAAAAAAAAAAAAAAAGATAAGAATAAAGAGATGTCATCGTTATCAGTGATAAATGTCAAAATACTGACATATGCTGCGATGAAAAAAAATCCTGGAAATTTATTATCCTGCAACGAATTAATTCGCGATTCGACATCGTTTGAAACGGAAGTTGGCAGCCATTGCTCTTTAGGCCCCCCCTTCATCATCATATGTTTTCCGCACACTGTCGCAAGTGTAACGTATATACACTTGCGAGAGCTGTTTAAGGCAGTGCCGACTCATCGCCGAAAAAAAATCTCTACCAAAACACCCGTTTTATTCTTATCGGCGGAAAAAAAAGGGGGTTAATTTTGCGAATTGAGAACCGAGACGTAGAGGCACAAGGCGAGACTCCGTCAGCAACCTCGGCAATATGATTATAACGTTGAAAAACTTACAGCAGCAAACGTTTACGATAGAGATTGACTCGTCGCAAACTGTAAGTAAAAATTCGAGAGGAAAAAACCGACTGGTTTTTTTTTCTCTCCTTCCCGAATATGTATTCTTATTATTCGTCTCGACAGGTAAAGGAGCTGAAGGAGAAGATCGAAACGCAAAAGGGTTTCCCCGCCGAGCATCAAAAGTTGATATACGCTGGTAAGCGATGTAACCTTAATTTGGATTTTAATTCGCGTAATCGCGGCCCTTCGTTGCTTCATTGCGGTGCATTCGGTCTTGTAGGGCTCGCGTATGTTTAAATATATCTTTCCGGGGGGGATAGGAATGATGTTGCAAAAACGTTGATAGGTTATGTTTCTGTAGAAATGTGGTCGAGCAACATCGTTGAATCTATGTCCTCCGGTAACGTATGTGAAATTTTTCCAGGGAAGATATTAGCAGACGATCAACCATTAACAGAATATAACATTGATGAGAAGAAATTTATAGTTGTTATGGTAACAAAGCCTAAAACTGGTGCTACGCCCAAAACAAGCGAAGAGCAGCGTCCAGCAGAGAGTGAGAACAAGGAGGAATCTACTAGGTAGTTTCAACATTTCCTCTAGCATGCGTTAAACATACTCATTGTATTTATTATTGACTATTAAACATATAAAATGACATAACTAGACTTTACAAATTGATATATAAAATTGGTGTTTTATATTCTTTTTTATGTTTGCAATTATAGCTCAGCAACTACGCAACCTAGTTCGAATCCCACTGTTCAAGATGCATTGCGAGCAGCTAGTAATGTGCAAGAGCAACCCGCGGTACCTACACCAGCAGCTGGTCAAGCAGAAAGTGCCTTGCTAATGGGGGAGGATTATAATACTATGGTAAACAACATCATGGATATGGGGTATGTATGATGTAAAAAGAATATGAATGAATGATAATAATTAATACTTACATATGATATTTTTAACGTTTTTCTATCAGGTATGAACGCGAACAGGTCGTACAAGCGTTACGCGCGAGTTTTAACAATCCTGACAGAGCTGTGGAGTATCTTTTAACAGGTATACCAGCGCAACTCTTTGAAGATCCACCTGAGGATCCGCCAGAAGCTCAGGATCAACTCCAGGATCAGAGTCAAGATCCATTGGCCTTCTTGCGTATGCAACCACAATTTCAACAAATGCGTCAAGTTATTCAACAGAATCCGCAGCTGCTGAATAATCTTCTTCAGCAAATCGGTTCCACTAATCCCGCCTTGTTGCAGCTCATTTCTCAAAATCAGGAAGCGTTTGTACGCATGCTCAATGAACCTGGTTAGTTCAGTCACATGTGCTTTATTATAAATTATAATAACTGAGAAGAGAATAATATAATTATATTTAATATATATATAATAATAATATATGAATTTATATATATGTATATCTAATTCGATTTGTCGTTTTCTGGTATAGTGGAGCCTGCTACAGGAGCGGGGGCGCGAGTTTTGCCTGGAGCACCTGGAGGAGAACTAGTGTCTGCGGCTAGAGCGGCTGCAGCTGCCGCAGCAGGAGGCGCAGTAAACGGCGGAGGTGCCGGTACAGGTGCAGCCGCGGGTGTAGGATCCGGTTTAATTCAGATAACACCACAGGACAGAGATGCCATCGAAAGGTTGAAGGCGCTAGGTTTCCCAGAACATTTAGTTGTACAAGCATACTTCGCCTGTGAAAAGAACGAAAATCTCGCTGCTAATTTCCTACTCTCACAAAATCTCGACGACTGAATCACTCACATTTAATTTCGCGTGACATTTCGAATAAAAAAAAAGAAAATAAAATAAAAAGGACTGACACAGAGGATGAATGAATAACATTATCTCATTTTGGTCTTACAATAATCATCTTTACTTTGTATATAGATATACACGCAAATATCTATGCTATTTTATTCGTTGTGTAGATAAAACCCTTGGTGTGTTTGGTAAGCGACTGAATCTAAAATAAGCGCGCATACCGTAACATTACATATACCAACTCTCTCTTGTTTCATACTTTTAAAAAGCAATTCATTTAACATATAACACATGTTTTTATGAGAGAAAGAATTGTTGCTTAACAGCAAACTGTGTTATAAAATCCATCTTTACACAGCCTACGAATGCTCTACCAATCTTACATTCTTAAAATATATATGGAGCAATGTAATTCTGTTTTTATATGAGAAAGCCTACTGTTTTATGAAATATTCTGAAGAATACCTCTTGCTGTAAGTTATATGTATACACATATATACATATATATTTCAATATATTATATATATTGTATATATACTATGTATATGTGTGTGTGTATTATATGTATATTGAGGGTAGCGAATATATAAATTGAAGAAATATATTCACTCTCACGGTTACAGATATGTTTTATACATGTCTAAACATCTATCTAAATAGTTATAAGTACACTTTGTACACTTTATTTGGCTTTCTGATATAAAAATTATAGAGTGCATCCATTTATGTAAGTGTACTTGCGTATATTCGTATTTATGTATGTATGTACAGAGATCTACTTTTAAATGATAATATTGAAAAATTGCTTTAAAAGCTTTCTAGCATGTGTCACAAGCTGGTAAATTAAGAGTTTGTTATAAAAAAAATAGGCTGCTATATAATTTTGTTTTTAATTAATTTTTACATCTCAAAAATTATGATTAGACATATAAACACCACATTAAATTCTTGCTAATAGAAAGGTTCCTTTATTTGCTTACCACACACAAATTGATTGGACTTAATAAATTAAATAAAAACGACTGTAAAAGATAATGTATCTCTATGAGATTTTCGAAATTATAAACATTAAATATTAATTGTTATGTTGGAATTCTATTAAAAAGCGCGCTAAAATGTGGTAAATTAGATTATATACTATATTGGAAATATAACATAATACTTTTTTTCGCAGCATGAAATATTAAGTGATACTGAGCGGTTTTCTTTGCATAATAAACTAATTAGAAATTAGATTTATGCACATCGTCATAACATTACATACATACGTATGTACGTACTTATGCATGTTACATGAGCAGGAAATTTTGAATCCTTGAATTTGTACCATACAAGTTACTTATTAATATCATTAAAAACAATAATAAATATTTAAAAAAAATTCCATTGCTCTTATATTTAGTAAAAAAAAAAAATAATATAATAGTAAAGCAAGGAACTATTTGTTGACGAGTTTTAATAACAATGCATAAAATTTCCCATTCACTTATGCTGAATCAAATTTTATTCCTCATTTTTTTTAAATATATAAAAGTTATTGATAGAAAATTCTGCTGTTAAAAAAAGAACACACTTTGTTGTGTGCTCAACATACTTGTAATACATAGCATAAATGAATAAATAACAATTTTATTTAATATAACTGAGTATGTTGTATTATTGCTTAAAAATAATTTTTAAGAAAGACATCTTTTTTGGTCTTATTTATATATATATATATATATATATACCTATAAGATAACTATCATTTCATTTATATTATGCTGATTATTCAACAAGTAAAAATAAAGAAGTGACTTGAAAAAAATGCTACATTGCTGTAGTCAACATAAAAGTTATCACCTACATGTATATATATTTGTATAAAATGGACCAAAAGATATAATACACTCATAGATGTGTATACATAGAAAATAATTTTTAATTATTTTTTATGTGTTATTTACATGGATTTTTTAACCCGGTCTTGACATCTTGAATATTATACCTCTGTTCTGAAGATCTTTTCTAGCTTCCTCTATTTCCTGAAAAAGAAAATGATACAAACAAAGATATTAATATTAAATATTACTAATTAAATATATATTACTAATATTTTTTTAGGTATAGGACAAGAACCTACTTGCTGAAGTTCGGTAGCTGCACTGTTACAGGTGTTGAAAGTAAATACTCTGTACAAAACGACAGTTGCTGCGTACAAACCAAAGAGAAACAAACAAACAATTGGAAGAAAAAGTATAGTTTTATGCCATTCCTCAACAATAGGAGAGTTGCTTCTAAGTGTAGCAAACCAGATGGAAAAACCTACAGTTCCGCACAATAACCATTCCAACAGTTTTGTCATCTGTAACATACATATTTACAAATATAATATATAAATATTCTTTAATATTATATTATCATTAAAATGAGATGAAATACTTTTTAAGAAATAATATACGAAATTTTAACAATTCATAGGTAGGATAGATAAATAACTTGCTGCATTACGGTACACGTATATAGTAAAATATATATACGTATGTAAAATGTGAAAATTGTCACATAAATTTAAATACGAGTTGTATAAAGTAAAATAATTTTTTTAATGTTAATATGATAAGATAATGTTGAAATTACCATATTAAATCTTGCCATTTTAATTTTATCGAGATCTAAGTACGTCGTATAATTAAATAATTTAATGTTGATAGATTGATAATGTTGAACTTACCATATAAATTTTATAGGATTTAAATACGTTGTATAATAAATAATTTGATGTTGATACGATCCCGCCACGTCTGTGTTGATCTTAACCTCAAAAAGTTACCATAGAGGTAAGAAATAATTCAAGAGAGTAACTCATGCAAGAAACTTATGCATTGAACAGATTGAAATTGCATGACTTTACCAATCAAAACAAAATCTCCACTTTTTAATTCTGATTAGTCACAATTATAATTTTATACATAAGATGTTGAATAATTAATTCGAATTTAATTATAAAAATTGATCATTGATGAATAATTGAAATAATTATTACTCATATTTCACTATTCGTTCATTTTTCATTATTATTTTATTACCCAGTTTTTACTGAGATAAATTATAAGATGTTCTATATAAAGAGAAAACATAAAAACGTGATTTCTTACAATTTTGTTATTTACAAATATTTGTTAAACCATTTTTTATCAAATGGCGATATCCATTTATGGCAACCGAGCATGTTATTTTGAACCATGTATTTCCAGGTCCAAAGATGCTGATTATTTTCTTCCCTCCACTTCTCTCTGGCAGCATTTGCATCCAAAATTTCTTGACTGACAGCTATAGCTTTGAATGGCAGTTTGCTGGCTATTTCCGTTAATACCTTCTTTACCTAAAAAAGAATTTCATGTATTAATATTCTTGTTCATTCATATTCTATTAACTGCTGTCAAAATGTATTCAACAATATGTGATACAAAAGTCTCAAAGATATATATTACTATAAAATGTAAATTATTTTGAAAAAATATTGAAAGAGGTAATATATTATCAAAATACCTCAAAGTATTCGCAATGACCACCGATTTCTAGGATGACACGTCCAGCTTTAATTGGTGTGGCATAGTGATCTATGGAACCTTTACCACCACCCAATCGCATCCCTTGTCCCTAGATTACAAGAACCATAACTGTTAGGTTAAAAATTAAACACTTGATACAATCTATTATTTAATTAGATAAGAAATATTTTTGTCGGCTCTCAATATTAATAATAATAATATGATATTTTAAATCGGCCAATAGAGCCCAAGCGCAAAAAATGTTTTCTCCATATGTAAGTTCGAGATTAATTTATATATGGAACTTAGTAATCTCAAACCAAGAGATACAGTTCCGAAGAATTAATTTTTCATGCATGGGCTCTATTGGCCGATTTAAAATATCATATATTATTACTATTATTTAATTGTTCAACCTTTTTTGTAACTGGTTGCCAGGGTGGATCTACACGCCAAATTGCAAACATCGTTTCTTGATTGATATTTCTGCCAATTGTCAAACGTATCATCTCAAAGTGATTGTGTTTTAATCTACCTCCCCCTGTTGCCTGTGTAATTTAGTTAAGAGAGCAATTAAATGTCTCTGTAGCAATAATCTTTTTGTCGTTTACATGTTGCAGACTTACAATGATACCGTATTGCTTGTATAAAAGGAAATTGTGAACCTTCTCTGGACCACGCATGTACCTCAATCGCTTTTGCATTTTAAAAATACGTATTCCTGGCGGATATTGTGGGACCTTCTCCATTATCTTGAGCTTTCGTCGTTCAGGATATTCAATCTCTAGTAATCATAATTTCGAATTAAAAAATTACATCCTACCATATATAAATGACAAGTAAGATATGCACATATATATTTACCACCAAATTTTACAGGCGGAGGAAAGGTTTTTAAACCAGTTGTTGGTGTTATTAATGTAGATTGCCAGCCTATAAAAAAATAGCATAATGTTAGAAGTAATGGAAATCAAATTTAGATAAAAATTATTAAATATAAATGTAATTTTTTCTTTTTCAAAAATATACATTAAACACTTACTGGACAGCAAAAGTCGCACCACATTTCTGGATGCTTGCATCATTTTTAAAGTTAAGAAGGTACAACTTTTTGTTTATAATTATAATTATGCAATATAGAATGATTCTAATCAAAAAGAAATAAGTAAATACATTTCGTTGTCAAATTTCTCACATAGATTAGAAACAGGCCAAGTATTCCATCGAATATATATTTTACTAGATTAGCTAAAAATATTCTAGTGTGAAGTGCTAGTGATTTCATCCTTCAGGGAATTTTCTAGTAAGAATTGATCGATTATTCGAGAGTATCGAGACGCGGATAAACAGAGGAGTCGCTCTACTCGTTCAAAATGTCCGATCTATAACGGCACGAATTGTGTTAGTATAAATATATAAAGATTTTTTTCTATAATATTATCAAATTTTCGTATTTCTACCAACGGATTTGACAAACATAACAAGTATTAATGGCATCAGCATATTTAAACACATTCAAATATATAAAATTCGACATTCAACAAGTAAGAATCCATATATATATATATATATATTGTATAGTATAAAATATTTAATTACCCAATATATATATATATATATATATATATATATTAGGTAATTAAATATTTTTTTAATCATATTTTATCATTTATTAATCGAGTAATTTTTATATTATTTTGAGATGCTTGTATTAATTTTAAAATGTATTTTCCTATTTTTGTATATATATATAGTTGTTCTATATATTGTATTTATATTATCCAGATATCCACAGTAATTATTATGACATCATTTTGACATCAAAATATAATGTCATAATAATTACTGTGGCTATCTGGGTAATTTTATATATTATTTGTTTCGTCCACGTTTCATATGTATATATTCTGTATGTAAATTTTCTATTTTCTGAATTTTTAATATTATATATATTATCAAATAGAGTAACTGAACAATTTTTATATATCTAATATTTTAAAAAATTATAATTCTCATAATAATTTCATAGATTATTATTGCATGTAATATATTTTGTAATTCCACATATTTTTGTTAGAATAAAAAAAATTATTTCTCATACACAATTAATATTTGTTTGGAATGAGTAAAATTAAAGAAAAATTTTAATTTTAATGAATGTGTTAAATATAAAAAAAAATTGTCTTATAATATATAGGATGTTCTAAAAGTCGCGTATTTTTTTGAACCGAATGAATAACATAATATACACACATTGAATAATAATTTATTTTTTTATATACTATATATCGCTTTTTATATCATAATTACAAAAAAATTAATTACAAAGGTTAAACAAAAGTTCTATCTTTAATGCTGTAATTATGTATAATTACATATCTTAGATTTATTTTACGTGGATTGGTATTATACGTCAGTTTATATATTAATATCCGTTTTTTCTCTTTTTTATATAAATTGTAGCATGAAAGGAAACACAAATCTCGAAGATAAAAGTAGACCGCCGAAATATGTGAATTCGTTTTCATATAACCGATATGAATTATGAATGAGCAGAGAGAATACGGCCAGTTTAAGGAAAGAGGGCTTAGTGATACGAGAAGCTCGATATGTTACAATTACAATATTTTTATATATCTTTGATGACGATTTTGATGGTAACAACAGGTAAATACTACATATTGTACATTGAGTAGGCGATAGTCGTATCTTATTGTTATAATTAGCGTATCGGCGACGCCGACATTGATGTCGACGATGACGACGATGACTTGAACAACGTCTTTTCATACTTTTTTTCTTTTTTTTTTTTCAGGACACGCGCGATCGACACGCGGCGATGGCAACAGCAGTAGCAACAGGAGCAACAATCACAGTTAACAATAACAGCAACAGCAACGATGACAATAATCATAGTAATACAGGTAACAATAGTAATAGAGTATAATTATAGAAGTCATGATAGTATAATAATAATTTTATTAATGAGAGAATAGAAGATCGTCCTATATATTATATAATATCCGAACGGGGATGTTTCAGAGACTTTTGCGTTATATTATTTTGCTTTATTCATGAATAAACTTGCGATAAATGATATAACACCGAAAACATCCTCTTATTTAAAATAATAATATATTAAATTCTGTGAAAAACAAATTAATTTTAATAATCTATTTTTCTTTAATATCTATGCTTTCTTCATTTTTTGTTTAATCAATGTTACTTTACCTGATTTTAAGAAAGAAAAGAAAAGAAATTAAATAATATTTTTTAAAATATATAAAACATAATAATAAATTATTTCTTACACACAAAAACATACTTTTTACGTGACTTTTTGAAACTTTGTTGATGTTTTAGAAAAGTGATTGTAATGTAAATTGTCACATTTTTTGAGATAAAATAATTTCTCTTGGAAAGAGAATTATCACAAGTTTATTCATGTTTAAGATGTTGAAAATTTGCATTTTTAAGCATCCGATATTATACAATGCTTATCGTACAAACGAGCAAAATGTCTCTTAAATTTTTCAACTGATGAAGAAAAATGACGATCCCTTAGACGCAACAAACGGTGACGAAAAGCTAGAGGCGAAATCTGTTTTATTTTTACTAGAGTACAAAGATTCTACATGAATGAATCTTCTCTCAAGTGAACATTTAATTCGTTCAGCTTAAAGTATATAATTTTCTGACATTCGCAATTATAAAGAGCTTCTCTCCAAATCGTCTCAAGTCTGATAAATTTCAAAAGCGAAGCTCGAATGTTACAAAAGCATGAAAAGATTTTTTTTCGTCATTTTGAAGATTAAATAGGCCGCTTTGGAGACGAGCTCTTTCGTTAAGATTTTCATTGTGTGCTCAAAGTTGTGTAAACAAAATCTTGCCTCTGCTCTGCTTCTCGTCTCTCATCTCGTAAATTGGCGAAGTCTGTCGACTTCTGTATACACTAGTGTAATCAATTCATCTCTCTCAAAATCGCGTCCAAGACAAAGAGAACATTTTGCATACACTATCGTCGGATATTGGTCGTTCAAATCATCACCATCGTCATCGTCGAAGCGTTTACAGTTAGTAACTACTAATTATCGCTCTTTCATCGTTTCGTTTTTCTCTCTCATCAGTTCCGCATTTATCACACTTATAATATAAATGGGGTGTCTGAGGAATGTGTGTGCGCGGATGCAGAGTCAGTGATGCATTTTTTTTTCGCGCGCGCGATTAATCTATTGCACTTCTAATCGACAAGAAAGAGAGGGAATAAGAATTTTCGTGTAAAATCAAAGAATGAATTGTGAAAAATATTTATGAAGAAGATTATGAATATTATTCTAAAGTCGTGCGATTTTTTTATTATGCTCTTGTGCTTTATAATTGATATAGAAACTCTTTAGCAAAGAAAAAATTTTAAAAAATGATGAAGAATTGTTGCAATAATTTTAGAGATCGGCAGTAAAAATCTTATTCAAAAATCACCGGTTTACATTTTGCAAAGACAATTTATATTACAAATATAAATTGCGTATATAAGCGTGTCGATAACTACAAAAGCGCGAGTTTTTTTTTCATCTCGAATGACGATGTGGAAACCACACAGATGTGCAAAATGTACACATCTCTAATCATCCATACCTGTGTGTACACGTGTTTATGCATTTTGTGTGTCACGCGATGATATAATACTATAACATACAAGCCACTGACTCCGATCACTCTCAGTAAGACTATATAAGTAAACGCTATGGCATCATGATAATCACCGATGGGGTGGCCTTATATCAAACTCGCTAGATAATAGTTACGAACGATTAGCGCGCGTCTATTTTTTTCGCTTGACATTCGGATATGATCGCGATTATCTTAAGTTCTCACCGTAATTGAGTTCACCGATAAGTTCTCTCGCTTCTCTGCGTTCATCTCGACGAGAAGGAGAACAATGGAAAGGAATATACAAAGCGTTACATTAGCTTCCGACACGCCGGAAGACTAAGTATGATATATACCCGCACCGCACACTTGGCACTTGGACTCCGGCTTGTTAATCTCGCATCAGAAGGTCGCAGGATAATTGTGAACGTTAATCGGTTTTGCGATGATGGGAGCGATTGCAAAATTATATAACATCGTAATTATATAGCATCGATGCGCATCATTTTAATATCGCAATACAAAAGGATCCTGATTGTGTGTCTGCGTCTACGAGAATCAGACGGCAAAGTGTCGAATATGAGATACGAGTACAAACTTTATAGCGTTACACTCGAGAGCTACATTACGGATAATATCTCTCAAGAAGCAAAACTCTCAAGTGCGAGTCACTGCTGAAAGTAACTCTCTCCCGTAATTTTGCCCTCGTCGAAGAGAGTATACTATCAAGAGTCGCTTTCTCAAGGCATCGAGAACCGATTGCAGAAAACAATGTCCTTGTTTTATATTCTCACATCGAGTAAAGTAAAGAAGACCGCTTTCTGGAATTTAGTTTTGCGGTTACATTTTCATATAAAAGGCGCTCTCCTTTTACAGATTAAATTCAAGGAAACTTGCGACTATAGATAGGACAAGTGTTTTTTTTTTTACAATCGGTTCGGAAACTATTCAACCCTTAACTAATATGGTGGAATCTTACAATGTGATATACGAGACTAGATTATAACATTCTTATCATTTTTTAAAATCATTTCATGAATTTCACTATATTAAAAGCACGTTTTTCATTCGTTGCTCCTGTACGAGACGAAAGATCGTCTCATCTTCACATCATCTTATCTGTTTCTTTTGCACAATTATAGAAACGTCCGAATACACGATTCGTTTTACACCACAGTAGTTAAGGGTCGATCGTGTGTGTATGTACATACATCAAGCTTGACGCATCGTGATCGCGGGAGCATTCGAAAGATACGTATTATCATCAGGCGAAAGGCAACGTACATCGCACTTTTTTTTCACGTCGATTAATATTTTATATTTTATATTACGCGCTATATAAGAGACTAGATTCTCGGCGGGAGGAGAAAAGGGGAGATGAAGGTGGGCAGATATACTCCGATTCTTCTTCAATGTTTGCAGAATCGTCTAAACACATCGTTATTCTTCATCTTCTCGAGACAACGAGACACCACGTCCGTTTTTTTTTCTCGTCCACCGCCGATTAGGATTGGATCACTATTGTCCCACGCACATATTGTGTGCCGACACACAACTTACGGAGTAAGTTACATATACATACTTAGACACGTAGTCTTTAGATACGTACATAAGTGTCTTATCTATATTCTTTTTTTTCCGGCCTTTTTCCTTGGAGTAGAGGAGTCGCTCACTTCTTCAACGTCTATAGTCAGTTGCCTCGTTTCACTCTCAATCGCTTCACGGTACTCGGTTTTTATTTTTATGGAAAACAACGGGGATGACACTGTACGAGCACGTAACTCTATATGTATATTCTAATCGATCGGAGGGGAAGAACGATATATCTTTTCGCTCTCTTTTTTTCTCTTCGCTGATAATAAGTACGGTTAAAAGCACGTACAGATTAAGCGAACACTACTTTGCTCAGATTATTTAGCTGTGAAGCATTCTTTATTATATATATATTCAATGGCAATCTTTGTTTAGAAAAATTTATACCAGCAAAATGAACGAGAAAAGTATAAAATTATGATTAGAGAATACGATTTTTATATAGAATTTATAGGATATGTTTTCGTCCTTACGCTTTCACACACTTTAAAACAAATGCTTTTACTTTCGTTGAGAATATTTATATAAAGATGAATATAATTCCGTTATCGATTACTAACAATAAGTTGTAGATTAATTAAGGAGAGAAAAGTCTGCAAATTTGATCAATCAATTCTACGTGTGATTACTTCAAAAAAATATCAGTTAATATTTTCTCCATTATTTTTCATTTGCTCGACACTCATACATACACATATACACAATACGTTTATGTATGTTTGTTCTTTATACTCAATAAGTCATTTATAGATAATAATTAATGTTCACTTAGTTTATACATACTTTCAACGCATTCTTTGTATCTAGGTACAAAACGCACGAATACAATGATAGAAATGTGCGTTCCTCTCTATATAATGATACATATATTATATTTCTCGAAATAGCACCCAAGTACGAAATGTAGTCATTAAAAAATTCACGAAACACATTCTGGACATTTATGAATATATTCAAGCTAGGCTAATAAAAAAAAATCTAAACCGAATAGATTCGTGTTACAAAAAGGAGAGTAGGCTATCTTCTCGTTAACGTTCAGAATATCTCGGCCGATATATATTTTTCAATATTTCCGATAATACATATATATATATATTTTTTTTTTTACGATAAATATACAATTATATACACTCGTGATATGGCAATATACATGGTACATTTGACGATATCGTCTTTCTCTCTCTCTCTCTTGTAGCAGATATATGTATATAGAGTACCTAGATACAAATGTCCGAAGCAAGAATGTTCAAGATTTTTTTTTTTTTTACACACCGTATCCCAATACTGTACCTAAATACGCATACGTGTTTATATTTCGGTATCTATCTAGACATCTATAAGACGTTTTCGCGGTATACTGATCTCGCTATAACGATGTCTAACACACGCGTGATGAAGTGCGTGTGCGATGCGCAAAAGTGCTGAGATTTGCGATACGAGACTCTTAAAAAAAGGTAAAAGTCCCGAGGAATAATTCAAAAGCGAGAGAAGCGTTCGTGTATATATATATATAAGGTATAATCCTTTGTGACGACGAAATTATTTCGATATTTCCTCTCTCGCTTCGCGCTGAGATTCTCTATTAGCTATATAAATGTAACTTTAAATCTGTAAGTCCGTAATTAACATGCGCGCTTCATTTATCGCAGTATTATTTATATTTATGTATATAATATATATACGTATGTACACAGTCTTACGAAGCAAAATTTACAAACGTGGTCGCGATCGAATAAATAAATCGCGTCCTCCGACACGACCAGGTTCGGGGGATCGGGTTGCAAGTTTTGCACTTCCGTTGCTTCGCCGTATTTTGATCGCGCGTCTCGTAATACACCCTGACAAAGACTGATTGACAGTCTGACAGCCTTTGGCGAACTGAAAAATTCACCCGTTCGCGCGCCTGTTAAGCGCGAGCTTACTTTCGGATGCAGATCAAATATCCAGGCGAAAGGGGCCGCACGTATCAACGATACAAAAACTCGTCTTCCTTTTGTACATGAAACGTGATATTTTGATATCTGTAATGAAAAGATTCGAGAGTCCCTGATAATGTCTTTTATTAGCGCACTTTTTTTTTCTTTCTTGCCGTCTTAGACGAAAGGAATTGTGCGATCAAAATACAAAGCATCTCGCAAATGATGCTGGTCCCTTGCAACCCTAACAGAGCGAGAGGAAAAGAGGGAGAGAGGAGGATAGCGCAAGGGAAGAGCTTTTGAGAGATCAGGATGGCAGGGGTAAGGAGGATACGTGAAATCCTGCATGAAACGAAGGAAAGCTCGCAGCGAGGAACAAAACGTCGCGTGACGTTTTTTCTTGCTTCTTCTTCTGCTTCTTCTTCTTCTTCTTCGTCGTCGTCGTCGTCGTCGTCTTCATCGAGCGAGCGATCTACCTACCCCATTTGGCCACCGACAGTCAGTATCTTTTTTAAAGCCTCTTGCGTGTATACATACGAACAGTAACTCTGATTATTTATTACGTCACAAGTTTTCGCGACGCCGAAAAATATCCTCGCGTATGAAAATTTAATGTAAACAAAGTAGGTAGGGTCAAATCTATCAAATACCGTCGATACGAATAGAATATTTTTAGAGAGTCATGTTAATGAGAAAATTTTGCAAATAGCAAACGCGAAAACGAGAAAGATACTCATTATTGAATGTCATTCGGGATAACGATGTACGTATATGTATATATTTTGTAAAAATGGTAAAAAAATATAGTGAATATATGCATCTCCTCGCGTGGGGCTATAATATAAAATATTGATGTAATGCACAATTTTTTTCTCTCTTTTTTTTTAGCGTGCATTACATGTTTACGTATTATTATTTACGTATTGACGCGAATATATTGCGGCGCAAATTATGTCGTACTTCAGGAACTTTTCACCCATTTCGCGCGTCCTCGAAAACTGTGAGTGATCGTAATAAATTGTCGAGAGACCGTATGAATCGTGTATGAAGGGAGTAATCTCTCTCTTAATTTCATTAATATGAGCGTGTACGTATGTGTGTATGCATGTTTGCGCGTTACTCTTGATGTGCTGCTAGAAAGCTGACTAGATTATAGTCTAAAATACGAAATATCCGGGGAATCATCGTCCTCGTCTACGTAGCGGAATTTCATTTCCGCGAGAGCGAGTCGTCGCGACGGAGAAAATCTTCTCCAGAGAGACTTTTCAAGAGACGAACTTTGAGGGAAAAAAAAGAGAAAAAGTACAGAGTTCGTTCGCCGCATCTACTGACGAGGGGGATCCCGGTGCTCCGTATCGACGTTGACTACTGCTCGACCTTCAGAGAGGTCGAACAACCCTACCTAGGCATTCGACTCTTTCAGATTGTCAAAGTATTGCATGATCTGGTTGTAGTCCATACCTAGATTAAGATCGTCGAGCGGCACTGATTCCTCCTGCTCCTGGAAGGACGACGAGGCGCAGGAGGAGCTGGAGGACGACGAGGACGAGGATGAGGAAGCGGACGGCGACGAGGACGGTGGGGACGTGGTGGTAGACGAGGCTGTGCCGCCGATAGGTGTAGTCGAGGTCACGGTGGAGACGACAGCGGACGTGGAGAAGGACGAGTACATCGGATTACCCACTATGGTCGCCCTTTTGATCTCCCGGGACCTCCCGGCGTCCTTCGCCGGATGTCTGTTGCCGTCGTCGTGACTCGCCAGTTCCACAAATTCCTCGTCCTCGCCGTTCTGCTGCTGCTGCTTGTTCGCGTTTTCCACCGCTCTGGCCTTCGCATGCGGTTTCACCATATGATGGCCAGCTGACTGCTGCGGCGGTTTACCGCTATGTCGATGGTTATTCCCGTGATGGCCGCCGCCACCACCGCTGCTGCCTCCGCTGGACGTCCTGTGGCGATGTTTTCGTGGTGGTTCCGGCAGCCGCACGTTAACCCCCGTGTTCCTATGTGGCGGTACCGGTGGTTTGTAGTCCTCGTTGTTCCCGTTGGTCACGTTGTTCGTGCCGATCGTCGTCGTTGTCGTCGTCGCAATTGACGGCACTCCGTGCGGTGGCAAGGGTGGAGGAATATCGTCGTTGCTGAAAAGAAATTCAGAATGACAATTAAATCCTATACTATGTATAATCACATCATTATTTCATTTAAAAAATTTTATCATTTTTTTCTTCGCGGAATATCTTTCTTTTTCTTTGCCTTGGAAAAGATTTAAGCAGAGAAAATTTTCTCTTAGAGAATTTACCCTGAAAATCATTGTAATCGTGGGACAATATATGGTATTGAGAGAATTTATAAGAGCTTTTCTGATTAATATCTACCGCAATAAGATATAAAATATGTTCGATTAATTTTACTCTATCTACATATTAATGTCTTTTATTATGGTAAATAATTTTAAGGAAAACTCCTATAAAATTCTCCCAATATCATTGTCCCACGATTACCATGATTTTCAAAGTAAATTCTAAGAGAAAATGATCTCCGTGCGACAATCTTTGAAAACTGTGTGAGAGAATCCTCCATCGTAAAAAACAGAATAACGATGAATCATAATTACTCATTCCGCGTGGTGGCCATTGACGGAGCTACCATCGACGCCGTTGTCGTCGCCGTCGTCGTCGTCGTCGTCGTCGCATTGGGTGCTATCATCGCGGAAGGTTTGATCGCGGATTTCGCTGCGAAACTGTTCCGCATTCGGTCCCTCTTGGAGTAGGTTGTGGTGTCGATGGCGCTGGAGCCGCCACTAGGTCGTTGGTTGTTGGCGGATGGTAACTCGATGTGATTCGGATTGTCAAAACATGTTCCCAGTTCGTTCTCGGGTTCGTCTTCACCTGCCAGCGGGTTACTCGTTACACGTACCTGTAATATAAATCGAGTTTTTAATGAAAACCAGAGCTCCAACTTCGGTTTCCAACGTTTATTTTGTTTAAAACACGCTTCCGCTGGGATATCGGAGGGGAATACGAAGACTACAACATCAAATCCCGCCGGAGACTCGTTGAGTTTTAATCACTGGTTAATCCTGAATGCGTGTATTCCCTGAACTGTCAATTATAACTCTCCATGTTACGTTTATCGACATTTCGTTCGATATCGTTTAATTCTCGTCAGTGTAATTCTATGCCGCTGATAGTCATGCTTGAATAAAATTTTGAATTAACCGTGTACCACTTTTATTATTTATATACCATGAATTAAGTAATACAATGAAGTAACTGTAAAATTTAGGAAAAGAGGAAGCGATTCCTGATACATACCTGTTGCGGGCCGCAGGCGGCACGCTCGAGGGTGGCTCTACCCAGCCATACCCAGTCGTGTGCGTTGGTGGTGGATTCGCGGGGCGGTCGTCTGCCGGAAGCCAGCTGATTCGCGGCTGCTCGAGCCCTCGCACCCGCTCCGGCGAGGACCGGGACGGCCGCGCTAGTCAGCAGCCCCGGCGAGTCCGGCGGTTGGGGCTTGAACTTGCTGGCGTACACCACGCAGGAGACGACAAAGACAACGATCGCGAAGCAGAACGCCGCGAGCAGCACGTACATCCCGATCTCGAGCGGACTCATGCGCGCCCCGACGCCGTGGTGACGCACGCCGATGCCGCCCATACCCCCTGAAGACATGCCATTAGCTATAGCCGTGCGATGCTGCCGCGCCTGCACCAGAGGCTCGTGCTTGTGCCCGTCTTTCTCGTCTTTCAGCGGTAACCCTTTGCACAGAAAAAAAACAAAGAGAGAGAAAGAGAGAGAGGACAGAGTGAGACGACAGGGTGCTGAGTTTGTGCTGAGTTTAGAAAGAGAGAGAGAGAGAGAGAAAGAAAGAGAGCTATCTTCATCCCTTGAATCCCTTTAAGCTAGATAGGCGGCTAGACATGCTGGCGGAGACATGCGAGGATCGAGGAAGGGCTACCGCGAAAACGTGCATTTATTTTTTAGACAATTTAGTACTATTGAATGCGTAGTGTACCATTTACGTTGAGGTTTTAGATGGTCCTCACCGCAGCCATGTTAGATTGTGACGTCAGACGAGAATATACACGCTGAAAAATCTTATAGATACCATTTTAAACGAAACGATACCATTTTTACTATTCCAGATGGCTTTAGCACACTTTTGAAATATCTCGAAAACTATTCTTTTCCTTTGACACAGTCCATCAACATCCGTAAAAACATCGTGATATCAGACTTTATCCGGAATAACTGCGCGCATGTGCAAGGCTACATACAGATTAGGTTTCACGTCAGTCAGTTTGCAGCTGTTGATTAATTAAAAAGAGAAAAGATTAGTTCGGAACATTTTAAAAATGTACTAAAGCCATCTAAAGTTTAATCAAAATATCTCTTTACTTAAAAATGGCACACAAAAATTTTCAACGTGCATTTTCTCGCTTCTAACGTCACAATTAAAAATGGCAATTTAACAAGAAGAATCATAATGTTTGTATAAATGTGTTTTGAGATTGAGTAATTTTTAAAGTTAACTTTTCCTCGATCAACATTGTTCGTAAGTCACATATTAGTACCAGATGTTTAAGTTAGCTGGTCTGAACTATTCCAACGATCCGTTACAAACTGTTCTTCGAGGCGGCCGCCTATATTTGACATTCAACGTACAAAAAGGGCGGCAAACTATCAGGGGGAGGAATTAGATGGAAACCGTGAGGAGGAAATTACGCATAAATAGACGGGCGAAACTTTTTTTAAAGCCAAAGCAAGGTCGCGAAGAAGTTCTCGCCAGGCAAAAATGCATAATATACCGACATGGCGGCTTGTGAGAAGCGGAAAACGGAAAAAAGGAAGCGAAAAAAAAAAGAAGAAAGCTAGAGAAAGAGAGAAAGCGAGAGAGAAAGCGCGGCAAAGGGGAACAGGATCTATTTACCGATGAGAATGTCATGTAGATCGGGTGCCATTTCGCCGCGGTTGGTTTTACGTTCCCGGTGATGATGGGAGCCGACGGTGCCGCCACCGTCGTTCTGCACGAATTCCGGCCGATTGGGCACCTCGCTCGAGGCGAAATCCACCTCGACGTTGGCCGAGGCGCTGGCCAACGACGAGGCGGCCGGCGTTCTCTGAGAACTCTTGCTCGCACGTCTGCCGGACAACCTGCAAGAGTCGGCCAGCTGAAGGTTGACGCGTAGCAGGTCGCCGCGACCTTCGCCGACGGCGATGACCCGGGGATGATGCGACGCTACCATCGGTGCGAACGCTACGACTTCCGGATCCGTGCTCTCGACTAGCAAATGGTAATCGCTCACGGCGATCTCCCTCAGGGGCGTCCGGGTGCCGTCCGAGAACTCCACGTCGATGTCCAACAATCCCTCCTGTTGACGCGACACGCGCGATAATTGTCGTTAGTTTACACAGTGTTTGTTTCGGACAACCGCAGTTTCAATCGCGCAATATCCCTCAGGGAGTTTGAAGCTCATATCTCCGATCAATTCAAAATTTCATGTAACTACACAATTTTCTATTATTTTTCAACTTTAATTTTGGGGAATTTTTAAATTAATTTTGACTCATCTAAGCAGATTGGGGTCTATGAATTTAGCCATTGGCGGATTCTGACGGTTTTAGTTTTAGGATTAAACCTTTCCTTTCATATTAAAAGAAATAATTATAATATAAGGATATTTTTTTAACTCATTTAATCAGATTTGGGTCCATAAATTCAATCACTGGTAGATCCTGGGGGTAGTTTTAGGATTAAACCTGCCGTTCCAAATTAAAAGAAATAATTATAATATATACCGGCATTTTTTAATTAATTTTGACTCATTTAATAAAGATTTGGCTTTATGACTAGTTATTAAAAGATCTTGGAGGATAATTTTAGGATTAAATCTTCCCTTCCAAATTAAATAATTATAATCTGATATACGAAAATATTTTTACTATTAAATCAAATATGTAATTTTGTAAAAACCCCTCCCATTATCGACTTCAGGATTCGCTAGTGGATTTAGCGATTTATGAAAACTCGTTCAAACAATTTTGCTAAAAGATGAACTCTTCGAGGTCTTCTTATCGAGACAAATTTGAGCAACGCGAACGAATTTCGATCGATTCGATTATCTTACCTGATATAAGAGCATTTTTAAATTAATTTTGACTCATTTAATCAGATTTGACTCTATGATTAGTTACTAAAGGATCCTGGAGGATAATTTTAGAATTAAACCTTTCCTTCCAAATTAAAAGGAATAATTATAATCTGATGTACAAAAATCTTTTCACTATTAAATCAAATATATAATTTTATAAAAACCCTTTCCATTATCGACTTCAGGATTCGCTAGTGGATTTAGTGATCTATGAAAGTCCGTTCAAACAATTTTGCTAAAAGATGAACTCTTCGAGGTCTTCTTATCGAGACAAATTTGAGCAACGCGAACGAATTTCGATCGATTCGATTATCTTACCTGATACTGTGCAGTCAGTCTCCTAGTAACCGAAGTTTCCGCGACATATCCATTCTCGATCGCGGTATCGGGGCTGATGCTGAGCTGAAGTCCGGACACGACCCGGACGGACAGTCGCATCACGGACACGCGATCATTGCCAACTCTGATCTCCTTCGCGCCGATTACTCTTCCGGTAATCGGCGAGAGTACCTGGACCTCCGTGCGTCCCACCCCACGTCCCTGTACCAGTCTATTCTGAAGAAGCGTCGCTATCCTAGGATCCGAGACACGCAACATCCCGGCTACCAGATCGGTGACGCGCAGCCAGGTGCGCCGATTGACAAAGTACGAGACTCTACCCGAATCGTGATCGGTCGCCAGGAAACGAGCGTGCACCTCGACCGGGCTCTGCTGGAATCGCAATCTGCAATTGGCTGGGGACAGATTCCGATCGATGGAGTTGATCGTGTCCCATCCGTGATCGTTCCCGTTGCCGCGGAACCGCTCCTCGTGCTCGTCCTCTTCTTCCTCGAGCAGCGGCTCCTCGTCCAGGTCGTCCACGTCCATCGAGGTGTCCTCTATCGAATCCTCGAGCTCGACGGCGCTCCTCTTCTTCGCTCGCCCGGTGACAGGCGATTCCGTCGTAGTTGTGATTCCGGTCTGGTGGTCCTCGACGATCCTTGTCGTGTTCAGCAGACTCCGCTTGCTCTTGGCGCTGGTCGCGTGATCTTCCGGCACTTTCCAGCCCTTTATCTGGCTGAGTCTTGTGTCGCTGACGCTGACCTCCAGAGGAAACTCGGGCATCCACACAGTGAACCTTGCCAAACCGGTGTACGTGCCGTACTTGACGAGGACCGAGGCGTTGCTGGAACCTCGGATCTCCGAACCGTCCACGTACACGCTGCTGCACGAAGAGGATACCTGCGAATTTCGAGTTTCGGTCGGGCGTTAAGTGGAGTTTGATTCTAGGCTACAGTTTGTAATGCAATGTCTAACGACAGTGCACAGGATGTTTCGGGCTTTCAGAAGCACCGCTCGAATTTGCGATTATACGGAGTATTAACAGTTTCAAACTCTCTTGGATGTTAGTATAGATTATTGAGAAAATTTAAAATATCGCATTATACAATTTGTTGAATTATATGTATTATTATATATATATTGTACACAAATGCTCTTCTTTTCATCGAAGTTTTTTCTAAATAAAAGTACATATTTTTATTAATGCAAGATTATTAAAAAATATATGTTTATAAAATATATATATTTTATAAATATGTAAAATATCTCATTTTGAGAGAATTTAAAATATTGTATTGTAAAATTTTTAGAATTATAATTATGTATACAAATACTTTTTTCGAAGATGATTTCATCGATATTTTTCTAAATAAAAATATGTATTTTGATTAATGTAACATATTAAAAAATATATATTTATGAAATATATAATATATATTTTATAAATATATAAAATATCTTATTTTGAGAAAATTTAGAATATTGCATTACAAAACTTTTAAAATTATTACGCACACAAATGTTTTTGCAACCTGATTTCACCGCTCTTTTTAAAATAAAAGTATATATATTTTTATTAATATTAAAAAATATGTATTTATAAAATATATATTTTTTATAAATATATGAGATATAAAATATTTAATTTTTTAAAGAATTTAAAATATTGCATTATAAAATGTTTAAAATTATATTATGTACACAAGTATTTTTTTCGAAAATGATTTTATCAATGTTTTTTGTAAATATAAAAGTACATATTTTTATTAATGCAAGATATGAAAAAATATAAATTTATAAGATATATATTAAAAATAAATATAAAATACATATTTTATAAATACATATAAATATAAAATATATCTATAAAAAATATCATTCAACAAATTATAAGAATAAAGAGCTTGATAATGCTGCCAGTATCTATATAACGCCGTGATTTTTCCGTTCCGACAGCTTTCCTCGAAATGAAGTTGTTAGTTAGAATCTCGATAAGCGTTGAAGGTGAATTAAAAAGCAATTACCTTAAGAACGCTCTCGTCCTCGGAATGACAGGACGACTGCAATGTGACGTCGGCGACCGTCCCGGCTTGACTAACGATGAAAACCTTCATCCCCTGCGACACCTGACGCCCCGTCAGCACCGCTGTATTCATCACCTCCCAGTTCTGAAGCGAAACACGAAAATATTTTCTAAGAGAGAGAGAGAGAGAGAGAGAGAGGGAGAAAAAATGGATCATAGCTCAACCGTATATATTCTTCAATTTTTTAATGGTATGTGTGATGGAGAAATTTGCGTACATTTCAATATACACATTTCTAGGAAACCCTTCATGTATGATGATAGAACCATTATCCATTATTAATAACTGTTATCTATTCTATTTCAAACTTTATATTCTCCTTTCGCCGCCTGACACGATAAAAAGCGCGGTAAGAGCGATATTAAAAAATATGGATCATCCAAAATATATAAAAAACCCATAAAACACATAGAGAAATAGATACTCGAGAGAATGTAGTGTGAAAAAAAATCGCGCCTCTCTTTCTCAAATACAGATACATCTGCATACAAAATGTATGTTTAATAAATTATTTAAAAAATACAATAAAGTAAAAGGAAGAACTATAATATAAAAGGGAATATATTAACAAAACATGTATAAATTAAAAAAAACTTCTAAGTTGCGCAAGAGACTTAGCTATACGGGTCGTAATTCAGAATTTTTCCACACAGATCGGATAAGAGAAGAGATCTCTCGCCCTTTCATAACAACCGATTCATTTGCCGTAACGTTTTAACGTCGTAAAATCGTCGTAAAGTGCTCAAAAGGCTTTCCCGTGAATGGGAGAACTAATATATACATATCTACGCAGACGTGTCTGACATACACATTTGCTTTACTACTGCCGAGAGAGAAGAGAGCAACTTATACGTTACACACGTATACGTTGGAAAATTACTTCCAACATTTGCGTTCGCACATATACGTATACGCTTGCGTGTACTTTATACTAGTAGTTCGTCAACGAGAGAGGGCTCCGCAAAGGGAGTTCGGTTGACGAGGATCGGACGGTCGGGTCGGGTCGGGTCCAGTAAGCCATTTCCAAGTTGGCTCCCATCCGTGCAGACTCCGTAGGAAGCCGGATCCTTTGGAAGAGGAACATCAAACGGCTCGGATATTGCAACGAGGGAATTTAAATCTCTGACGCCGCGATATCCTCCCTACTCTTTGCTTCCACCACCACTCATGATCTCCCCCGATGTATGTGTGTGTGTGTGTGTGTGTGGGACCCCAGTCACCTACTATACATGTATATATGTATATCGGAGAGAAACGCGTTCTCTTCCTCTCGACAATGGTGAAGTGGCGGTTCACCTCTTCGTACACCTACTCGCGAAACTTCGCGGCTCCCTTTTTTCCCTTTTCTCCCTCTTTCTCTCCTTTCCTCTTCTTTTCATCAAATATTTTTCCAACGGGATCAGCACTCGCGCGAAAGAATATTTGCGAGAGGTACGAGATGTAACGCTGTTATTTTCTATCTCAGCGTGGAAAATGCGACGTGAATCTTCTTCTG
Source organism: Nylanderia fulva (assembly GCF_048542155.1). Taxonomy (NCBI): domain Eukaryota; kingdom Metazoa; phylum Arthropoda; class Insecta; order Hymenoptera; family Formicidae; genus Nylanderia; species Nylanderia fulva. The sequence continues at coordinate 1,591,141 of NW_028190368.1, read as the reverse complement.
CGAAGCAATCACCGGTTATAATTGTATATACAGAGTGTCCCATAAAGAACCGGATCAACGGGTAGGATAGATTCCTGAGATCATTGGGAGACGATTTTTTCCTCAGCGAAAATGTCGAGGAAGGCCATTTTTAGCATGTTCCCAATTTTTGCCATCATGTATCTTTTTGTAACTAAATCTTAAATTAAAAGTCTATTTAAGTTAACTGTACTTGAAATTAACTGAAGAATATGGTTTTGTTAGTTTGCCAAAAACCCTTTATTTTCAATCGCTTATAATTTGAAAAATTATTGGTGTGTTGACATTTTTGCTGAGTCTCCAAATGATCCCAAGAATCTACCCTTAAATATCGATCTTTACGAGACACCCTGTATATTAAGCTTTGATTTTCAGTTTTCGTCATGCATAAAATGTTAAAAAAGAAATTAAAATTGAAAATGACGTTATTTAATGTTTACAATCCTTGATGCGGAAAAATATAAATCTTTAAGATCGTTCTCTGAATATCTTCTTTTTGAATTATTTTTTTCTTTCTGAGAATTTTTAAAAAAATCGCAATCTCCCGATTATTTATGTATTGGAATCTTAATTTCCTGTTGCGTTTAGATTTTAACAACTTATTTCCGTATAACTTTTTGAATTAATGATAACTAAATCAAATTATAGAATTGATCCCATTTAAATAATTTAGGACCATAAGTTTCTATATAATTCATAAGTTTATACCATTTACGGATCTACATACTTTAAGAGAAGGAAGACATGTATAGAAGGACAAAGAGAAAGAGAAGAGGAAGGGATGTGATAATGCTTGCACTTAAGCCTTGAAGCACTTCAGATATGAGCTTGACTATACTAGTTATAGCTATTAGTTATAGCTATTAGACTATAATCGAGCAAGACTATAATACATAATAGCAAAGTCATAGAGAATGACATGTGTTGTCAGCTGAAAATAAGATATAATCAAGTTTTGTTTTATTCATGTTGACAAATGTAACAAATAAATTCTGTAATTAGGTTTTATACACGGAGAGAATTTATCCTGAAAATCATGGTAATCCTGGAACAATATGGTAGTATTGGAAGAATTTTGTAAGAGTTTCTCTGATTAATGTTTACCACAATAAAAATAATAATATGTACATAGTAAAATTAATCGAACATATTTTAAATCTTATTGTAGTAAATATTAATGTGTTGACAAATGTAACAAGTAAATTCTGTAATTAAGTTTTATACATGGAGATAATTTATCCTGAAAATCATGGTAATCCTATAGGACAATATGGTGGTATTGGAAGAATTTTGTAAGAGTTTCTCTGATTAATATTTACCACAATAAAAAATATTAATATGTACATAGTAAAATTAATCGAACATATTTTAAATCTTATTGTGGTAGATATTAATATTTTTTATTGTGGTAAACATGGGCGTTTTCAGAATTTTTTTCAGGGGAGGAAGCTTGATTTAAATTTTTTTGTTTCTTATTTTGTTTTATTTTTTTTTTATATTAAATATGCAAAAATAATTTTTTAATAATTTCAGGGGCAAATAATGTCTTGTCGAGAAACTAATAAAATTCTTCCAATACCATATTGATTTTTAGGGTAGATTCGCATATTATATTTTATACATAAAAGTTTGCAAATTGAATTATATGTTTAGACCCTCTAAATGCATCGTTTATACTTTAAATAGCCGATAAAAAGACTGATTTGATTTCAAAGAATTTTAATTTGCTTCTTTCGGAATCAAATCGCAGAAATTAATTAATTAGACTTTGTATTTCTGAGCGACAATTATATATATATATATATTCGTAAATTGCGTTTTTTGCGCGCTTATCAGTTTGTTCTCCGTGTTAGAAAAATCATTCGTAGTCGCTTTTATTTCCGTGCACATTCATTTGCATTTTATTTCAACGAATTAATTCTGCGCACACGAGATAAAATTGCAACGCAGAAATCTTGATACATCGAATTGAAATATATATATATATATATATATATATATATATATTTCAATTCGATGTATCAAGATTTCTGTATATATATACATATATATATATATATATATATATATATATATATATATATATGCGTGGCAGAGTTCTCCGACTTCCGCAGATTGTAAAATAATTTTTTGATATACGCAGCATCAGCAAACGCGTCCTGCTTTTCTCGAATATATTTCCGAGATGGCAAAATGATTTTCCGAGTTCGTTAAGAGGAAAAGCGGAGAACATTTTCAACTGGGTAGGATGTGATGTTTAATCGACGACGGCTTCGAGGAGGGAAAAGGACGGATAAACTATGAGGGTGAAGAATTTTACGTTATTGCGAGCGTAAAATATGCACAATGCGCAGTCTATTACGCTGATAAATTTCAACGGAGTAAACAAGCGAGCGCGCGTGTCGGAGGTCGTTAATTGATAAATTGGATAATTAATTCATTTACATATCCTTTTGAAGGCACTTCGCGCACGCGCGGAAAGTTGCCGGAAACTCGCTTCTTGATTATCCTTACTCTAATTGCTACTCCTTCCGCGAGAAAGAGAGACTGCGAGCAAAGTTTTTAATTAAAAGAGAGAACTCGCGACCCTCTTTTCCTTCCCTATGTATTCCTTCGGCTTACCTATTTTCTATCGATTGCGATACTGGAATTTTCATCATCAAACTCATCGACGGCATTATCGAACTTAATATCGGTGTGATAAAAATCTTTAGAGAAGTTATATAAATTAATATCCTCCATATTATCTAAGGAATGCAGAATCACATCGAATACCTTCATAATTACGGCCCTTTGACTAATCTGGAGACTCGATATTACCTTAGAGGAAATATCAATAAAGATCATTTATCGCAGCTCTCTCTCTCTGTTTTTCTTTGTTGTCATTTTTTTTAAATATCTTACATTAAATTTTTCTCAAAGTATAAAAATGATAAAAAAAATTATATGAAGAAACAAATTGGCTATTTTATGCGCACTAATTTTCTACAAATCCGTGTATTAATTAATTTTTCCATTAATTCGTTCGACACTGTTTTTCAATTAATTTTGACATTGTTTTTTTTGTCTGACATAAGCTATTAATACAATTCTATATAAGTTAACTTTTATACGCAGAGCTATACATAGCATGCACCTGCTGTATCATGTTACCGGAAATTGCGAGTGTGTCACGGATAATGTTAAACCATCCGATTTAATTCACATACCTAGAACTGCCCTAGAATGCCCTAAAGTGTCGTTGTAGATTGCTTGAATAGCGATTTACCAAAACAGTGTTTCGCTCTTGTGTGTAAGTACAGACTGTTATTGATTTTTTTTTTAAACTCAATCGCTATTCCTAATGGAATTTACAACCAGAATCAGAGGAGAATCCACAGTATAATTCTATATTTTTTAAATATTAATAAAATGTGAATAAAATTGTACTTTTTTAAAAATCTTTTTATTACGCGCAATTTCGTTATATCGTTTGTATATTTTTCAAGAGTCTTTCATATATGATCGATATGACAATTCGATCACATCCATGCACGCATATTCCGTCGTTTTTTTTTTACTATGCGGTTATATAAAAATATAAAAATTTTTCGAACCCTAGAAAACTCGCGCAAAAAATTTGCATCGATATCGAAAAAAGCTAAAGTTAAATTTACGTCTCTCGAACTAAAATTTATCGAGATATAGGAAACAAATAGAAAACTCTCCTCGTTATCATCCTTAAAAAAACACACACATTCACACAAATAAATTAATCGGAATAGTTTAATCGTTTTAGAATTTAATAACTGTTGCAGCCACGTCAAAATAGAAATCCTCTTCACTACTCTACAATTTTTTAACATTTTGTATATTTTATTATAATTTTTATTTAAAATCCTTTTCTCTTCGAAAATTAAGGGGATGCTGACTGTGTCTACTTTATCGATAAATATTATTTTTATTCAACTATTTATTGGCTATACAAAATGAAAAATCCTTTACTAGAATTGAAATATTCATAATAACAAATCTGGGCTTTTATATATATATCTATATATAAATACATATTATATATATATATATATATAAATTATATATATATGTAAAAATATGGTATATATATATAAAATCAAGAAAGCTAAATAATTAGTTTTCTTATCTTTTGCTTTAACTTTTTTGATGTTTTTTAATCTACATACATAGTAGCCTGGATTTGTTATTATATGAATAATGAAATCCTAGTAAAGGACTTTTGATTCTGTATAGCCAATAAAGAGTTAAATAAAAATAATATTTGTCGATAAAACAAACACAGTCAGCATTTATATGACATTAATGCGTCACGCTTTGCACCCTTCGCGTAAGAACGAACGGGGCGATACGAGGAATGGAGAGGGATAAACTGGGGGTGAAATCACCACTCGGATGTGTGCAGCACAATTGTCGAAAATTTCATTACAATCCGTTGTTACGGCAGCTGCGTCGTTGCCGTTATCGAAATGGTATAGTATGTAGCTTTGGCAATCAAGAACCCCGTGGAATTTTGCCACGGCTAAAAGTATCGGCCGTTATGGTGAACGTGCAGGAAAAGAAGAAATAGAAGTTGTAAGAAGAGGGAAAAGCATTATCCATTGTCGATCCTCTCTGCGCACCGGGCGGCCGCTTTTTTCCCTTTTTCTCACCCATCTTTCCTTCCTTTTCTCCGTCTCCCTCGGCGTCTCGATGCTCGCGAGGATCGTAGATTGGCCGACCGAGTGGAAACAGATTCTCGCGCGACGACGTGATCGATATAGAGGAACGCGTATTGATCGTCCTCCCTCGTCGCGCGTTCGAGAGTTCGCTCTTCTCCGAGGGATTTTCACACAGCGAGGAGATATAAAAGCGCGCGGTCGCGATGAAAATAAACCCGACGGAAGATGGGTCAAAATCTGACCGAAATCTTAAAAATTCTCCAGCTACTTTTTTCCTTACGTGCTCTTGAAGTTCCCGATCCGCCCGCTATGCAGTCCCAGACTGCAGATTATGACGTCAGACGCGCAAAGTCTCATTTGAATCTTCTTTCTCCCTCTCTCGTGTTATGTATCGAAACAATTACACACGCGAGGAAGAACGAAGGACGCGCAAAAAAGGTGCTACTTTTATCTCTATCACGTTTATAAATCGTGAAAATAATCTTTTTTTTTTTTTAATTCGATCGCTTCTAAATATAACATTCAAGTCTGTATATTTTTATATTTAAGGGCAAATCGAGCTTTTTCTCGCTATTTGCAACCTATTTCTCCATCGCTCGGGTATAATATGTTCTCAAGATTCTAAAAATATATTTACATACATATGAATATAAGAGAGAAAGAGAATCCTTGAAACCCGTCTATCTAGTCTAAATTTTTAACTTGAGTAAAGATGAAAGGAGCAAGGATAATTCTTGCCAGAACAATAAAGAATATTATTCTCAACTGAAAAAATCCATGTATCTTTACATGGAAATTGCTTGATCAAAAATTCCTTAATCATCACTGTAATTTTGTTCATTATAGTGAAATGAATATTTCCATCGTCTGCAACAAGCACTAGCGGATCCTGGGAGACAGTTTGGGATTAAAAAACTCCTTGCAAATTAAAAAAATATTCGTCATTGATTTTGGAGTAAAAGCTAAGCATGTAAAATAAAAAAATATTAATTAAATAATAATATTAAAGTACTAAAGTAATGAATGAAATAAAATTGCAGAAACCCAATTATCGATATCAGGATCTGCTAGTGGCAACAAGTATCCTTAAGTTTACCTTCGAGATCGGAAGCACCGCCTGTATATCGTCCTTCTGTATTTCCAGCCTTGCCTGCAGCTTTCGCTTCTCGACATGATGATGATGGTGATGCTGCAGCTGGTGTTGCATTCGCAGCTGCAACTGATCGACGCCCGTCAACTGCGAATCCTTCTCTTCCTCGCCCTGGAGCTCGTAACGCACGCTCCACACGATCTTCCCGCCGTCCCAGTTTCCGCCTATCCCATCTTCGCTCGCCTCCAGCAGCATCGTCATTATTTCTTCCGCGGATCTGAAACCAGACGACGACCGAATGATTCTCCGAAAAAAAGGTAAGTCGCAAATAAATAATTGAACTAACGAGAGAGAGTCTCTTCGCGAAATGGAAAGGAATGATCGAAAATTCGCTAATTGGGTTATGGAATAAATAAGATTAAAATTAATCTGATTATAAAAAATTCTTTATTTATTAAGTATATACGCAGAGAGAATTTTCTCTTAGAATTTACCCTGAAAATCATGGTAATCGTGAGACAATATGGAATTTTATACGAGTTTCTCTCTGATTAATTTATCACAATAAAAAATATTAATATGTACATAGGAAAATTAATCGAACATATTTTACACCTTATTGTGGTAAATATTAATATTTTTTATTCTGGTAAATATTAATCACAGAGAAACTCTTATAAAATTCTTCCAATACCATATTGTTCTATAATTACCATGATTTTTAGGATAAATTCTAAAAAAAAATTCTCTCTGTGTATACATAATTAATTGTCTAAAGATTATTTGTACCTAATTATTTTCATTTTGAAAAAATTTGAAGAAAAATAATTTATAAAACAAGAGAAAAATAATTTTAGAGATTATAATTAAAAATATTTTTTTTTGAATAAAAATATATAATTTTATATATATAATACGTATATAAAATATATATCATATATAAAATAAATTAAATGAATAATTAAATTGAAATAAAAATCGATTAATCAATTAGACTATTAAGCGAAGATCGGAAATAACGATGTATGTAAATAAGAATGTACGAATGACGAAGCTATCCTGGTGTGATGAAATATATGTAGGATGTCGAGATTCCTCGAAAGTTCGAGATGTCGAGGATAATCTAGGGAAGCTGTGTATTTTCACCGGCAAAGAGAGAGAGAGAAAGATCCGCTTTGCGCAGCGGTTTGTGTATATACGGGTTTCTGCCACGGATACGAACAAATGAATTCGTTCGTTCATTCGCGCGAGTGTAAATACACTCTTCCCGATTTGCTATTTCCTACTGAGAGAGTTGGCGAGAACGAGCGCAAGAATTAAAAGGAACGAAAACGAGTCTCTCTCTCTGTTGTTATCCGGCTGTTAAACGGAAAATAGAAAATTGTGCGTCGTTGATGCTCTCTCGCGCGATGGGCTTTGTACTTTCCTCAATGCATACTATTAAAAGTGGGACAGAGAAAAAGAGAGAGAAGAGAGAACGTTTGTCCAAATATCTTTACCGCTTATGTTTAGCTATACGTGCGATTCTGCGGGGTTATTCATATTTTACCACGAGCAGCGGGCAAATTAAAATTACCGTAAAACGAGCAATTTCCACGAAAATTAAACAGTAACTAAGCATTCATATATAACATGTAAATTTAATTATACTGATTAAGATCTATAAATTTATTAAACTCGGTAAATAAACGCGAAACAAAACAGTGTGTAACATTAAAACGCAAACATCTAAATTAAAGATAAAATATTTTAAACACGATCTTATATACAGATCAGGCCACTTCTATATCGACTACATGCTGTCAAGCGGAATGTCAAAATGTAACTAATATGGCTGCCAATTCATTCAATGTGCGCAGATTTTTTTTATTTTGACAGTTTTGTGTTAAATCTTGTGCACAATTGAAAAAATGTTAAAAATACGGTTAAAAACCGTCGGAATAAATATTAAATATTAAGAATAGTTTTTATTAACCTATTTAAAAATAGTGTAATATATTATTATATGACAGGTTAGAGTTGGCCACCATATTGGTTACATTTTTTATACACTTCATTTTAATGGAGTGTCCTGACTTGTATATAAGACCGTGATTTTAAACTATGTAAAAAAAAACTTTTTTTACATAAATTTTATTTAAAAGAATTATATATTTTTTTTCGCATTGCGGAAAAAACCGCGCGCGTGTCTCTTATTCCGGAAGCGTCCAGATTAAAGAGTTCTCGGTCGCTCGTTATCGAGATTATCGAGAAGCTTTTACCCGAAGGTAACGACGTTATAGCTCAAGGTAATTATTCCGCGATCTCGAGCTACATATCTGCCTATATCCGGCAGCATCACGCGCGCGGAGGCGTCGTGTTCGCCAGCTTCTCCTTTCTGATCTCGATGCGAGAGCCATCGCGTGTTCGCCAAAGCGAGAGCCTGCACAGAATCTCGATAAGCAAACCCCTTCCCCATCCCCGGAATTAACCCCTCGCTTCTCCACCCCTTTTCCACCCCTATCGCGGCCGTCGATCTACGGATTGCGTGCGTGACGGCCGATTCGGAGCGGTATAAATCGTCGATTTCGCGGAAGTCGAGGCGGAATCAAAGCGCACCATCGCATCGGCGGGTGATAACGAGAGATCGAAAGAGTGAGTGGGATATCGCTTCTGCCTCCTCCATCGACTTTTGCGAACGTCAGCACGTCGGAGAGTACGAGTGTCACTCTTCCTTGCCGTTCCTGATCTTCTTTATCAGCGCCTCGCGATATAAGACGGTATATAAAAGGCCAGCCGGCCGACCGCCGTCGAGATTGGTTTGCCTCTTCGAGTTCGATCGATCGATTATGCGTCGCGGCGCGATACTCTTCCTCGCGAGTGCCTCGCTGCTTCTGCTGCTCTGGAGCACCCATGAGGTCCAGGCGTATCCCGCACAGGCTCAGAATGACGTCGATTTAACGACGGTGACGACCGCGGCGCCGGAGAAGGCTGACAGTTCTTCTTCCTCATCGTCTAGCGAAGAAAAGAAGGTTGTTATCGATGAACGCGCGAAGAGAGACGCGGTTTTTGACGACAACGGCGCGTTCGAGGATGAGAACGAGGAGGAATTGCAGCGGGTGAGACGTGCGTCGAAGACGAAGGGCAAAAGAGATGATGATGACAGCGATGATGACGATGACGATGATGATCATAAAAGGAGAAATCAATGTGAGAGACGGTGTGGAAAATCCAAAAGGAATGATGACGATGACGACGACGATGATGATGATGATGATGATGATGATGATGATGATGATGATCATAAAAAGAGAAATCAATGTGGGAGACCATGTGGAAGATCCAAAAAGGATGACGATGATGATGATGATGATAATCATAAAAAGAGTAAGAAACGTGTGAAATCCAAAAACAAGGACGATGATTGTGATGACGACGATGATGATGATGATGATGATGACGACGACGAGGACGACTCATCATCTTCATCGTCTTCTTCATCTTCTTCATCGTCTTCTGAAGAAGATAAACGAAAGAAGAGATATGTCAAATATGATACTCTGGAAAATGTATCATCGCTCGAAGAATGGAAAGATAGAACGAAGTTTAGAAAAGTTGCATTGGAGACTAATTTGTTCGCGGAGAAAAAATTAAATAATCGTTTAGTCAGAGCGGCTGATCCCTCATCGGAAAGTAACTCGTCCAAGGAGAAGAACCAACTGAAGAATCGATATGTCAGAGCGCTCGCGGATATTTTAGACCAGAGTAAATCATCGTCTGAGGAGAGGAATGGTACACCCTTGAGGAATCGATTTATCCGCGATACTTCGGACGAAAGTAAATCGTCCCTCGCGAAAGAAAGGGAGGAATCAAAGAATCGGCTTGTTCGGTCGATAGAAGATTCCGCGAGTAAATTGTCGTCGGAAAAAAGTGATAAAGCCCTTTTCTTCAGTCCCCCTTACATCGAGGATGTTAGTCGAACGAGTGCTACCGTAAAGCAAACTGATGACAAACCGCACAATCGAGTGACTCGATCCAAGAACAGCAAGAAGAAGAAGAAGACACAGAAGAAGAAGAAGACGAAGCGCCATTGCACGCCCAAGGCGACTACCGTGCAGCCGGATACTCCAGATCAAACGACGCTACCAATGGAACAACCTCCGGTTTGATATACACATCTATTTTCGTAGCGTTTAATTCCTAAGACATATCTTCTTTACAAGATTTTCTTTACGATATAGGAAGAATTGACGTTATGTAAAGTTGATATATCATTTGGACACTATTGTATGATTAGTTCAACTCCTAAAATCGTAGTAAACATAATCAAACAAAAAGTTTATTTGCTTTTTATTAACCATCCAAGTTTAAGATGAAAGATTAGAAGATTCATAGAATCGCTTAGATACGAATGAATAAATGTATAAAACATTTCTAAAAATTGATAGATCAATAATAATTCTTTGAATAATAATTCATCAAATTATAAAATTCATGGTTTTTTTCAATAAGACGTTCTCACAAGGTATTTTACATTAAGATAAAATATTATAACGAAATATTATGTAGATGTCGTAAAATTTCGTTAAGCCGACACATATGTTGGTTAGCTTAGAAAGATTTTCGCTGAGATTGTGAACATGAGAACAGTTAATACAATGAGCAATTTAAATCCCACGCTTTTCCGTTTGTTAAATTGAAAACGCTGCGAATTAAGTTCCGCCACGAAGAGTAAGAAGATTGAAAAAATTGTTAAATTTTATTTCAAAATTGCGCATTCATTCTGTTTCGCGTCTTGATGTTTATATTATTGAGAAGTATTTAAAATTTAAGCCAACTCTTTTTTTTTTTACATGTTGTTTAGTTTCAGAAAAAATACATTTTTGGATCTTTTATTACGCCGATGATTTTTTAATTATAATTACAATATTTTATACATTATTTGATTGAAATTTAAATATCGATAATTTTGAAATTAATAAGATTCAACTTTCAATCGAACAACGTATAAAATGTTGCGAGTGTAATTAAAAAATCTTTATTGTAAAAAACTAATTTTTCAAGCGTTATGGAATATTTTTTGGAACATTCGACGTAATGTATGGTAAAAATTTCAAAAACATATTTTTTCTGGAATTAAGAAATTAAAAAAAAAATATGTAAAAAAGAGAGTTGGTTTAAACTTTAAATAATAATTCTCAATAATATAAACATATATTGCAAAAAACGAACAAAAATATGATTGTACAAATATTTCATTTTATTTTCATAAAAATCAACATTCACGATTGGAAAAATTATTGCGTCAATTTTTCAATCTTTCTCGTCAATGAACAGAGCAATATGTAATTTAAGTGTCAAAAATGTGTCGGGAATTTTTCTTCGACCGAAACAAACATTACACAAATTCTAAAATAAATAACGGGGAAAAATGTTCGATGTCCAGCAGCTACGCTGGAGGAGAAATTGTCAACGTGTCGAGAACGCACACGGTTAGTATTTGGGTAAACCCATACATCGAGAGAAAGGCGGAAAATTATGTTTGACAGAAGAGTTAAAAGATACGTGAGATACTTACGTGCTTAGGGCACGTGACGTCGTTTCCTTCCGTCGTGCTGTAAACGTGGCGGCCGTGTTTTTCGCGTTGACGTCACTCTGGACGGACCAATCCGGGCTGCTGGACGAGGCATCCAGGATCTTCACCCCGGACTTCACTCTCACTCTGAAACAGGCAGAAAGTTTCGTAATTGTAACGTAAGTTCGGCTCTTCTTTCTGCCGCGATGTTGGATGAATGGAAGGAACGAGATGAAAATGGCGACGCGAATGTGAGAAAAGCTCGCGAAATGTCAGCAGAAAAATATATAATAAATCCATTATTCTCCATCGAGATGAATATATACATAGACTGACCCTTATCCGTTACGAACGATTCGTTAATTAACAATCCGTATACGTATAATTGGCTATTATGTAACGTAAGGATACTAATCTACATTTATTCGTCATAGTTATTATGATTTTGATTATTCGAAGAGCAATTAAGGTCAATTTTTCATGAGTTTGTATGTCACTCGAGCTATTTGCATTTAAATGATAGATTGGATTTTAATATCAAATAATATCGATATATTTATTTGATTTCTCGAAACAAATCACCATCATCATCATCATCATCATCATCATCATCATCGTTCCATAATACGGCAATCTCAAATATGACGTAAAATTGCCTTGACGACATAATTAATTTGCAATCAGTAAATGAATACATATAATAAGTCTTCGGGTGTTTTATTAGATTTTTTTCGATAAATTAACGTACGTACGTTTACAAACCGATGCGGGACGTGTGTTAAAAATGACAGATTATAAAGTACGATGAGGGAAAAAAGTGTAAGAAATAAAATAAAAAAGGAAAGGGTGCACGCAGGGCGCTCAGGATATTATACAAGTCACATATAAAGTTTCAAAAGTGTTTCTTTTTTAACGAAGACTTATACAGCTACTCGACTCGCGCGCGCTACTTTCATTACTCATATCACGTCGTATCGATCGGGACTCGCGCGTGAGTTTCTTTCGTACCGTATTATTAGCCGCGTCCTCACTCGTTATTAAAAATGAATGAGCGTACAGTCCTTCACCAACGAGGCTCGTGTTCTCCTTTTCTGCTCTCATCCACCCTCGCACAATTCTAACAATATCCTTGTGTAGTCTTCGAATTTCACCCTCTTCGCAAATGTCAAAACAATTATTTATCGTGTACGTAAACCGGATAAATCTTTGTACAATTATTTATAATATTTATACAATTTTATAGATGCCCCATCATCCACCTTCGCACATAATTCTAACAATATCCTCGAGCGCTCATGTGTCGTCCTCGAATTTTATCCTCTTCGCAAATGTCAAAACCATTATTTATCGTATGCGCGAACCGATTTTGTACAATTATTTATAATATTTATACAATTTTATATAGATGCCCCGTCATCCACCTTGACATAATTCTAACAATGTCCTTGGGCGCTCGTGGAGTCCTCGAATTTTACTCTCCTCACAAACGTCAAAACAATTATTTATCGCATTTTTTCGAGTGTGCGTAATCGATAAATTTGTACAATTATTTATAATATTTATAGAATTTTATATAGATGCTCCATCATCCACCTTCACATAACTCTAACAATATCCTCGAGCGCTGATGTGTCGTTCTCGAATTTTACCCTCCTCGCAAACGTCAAAACAATTATTTATCGCATTTTTTTCGAGTGTGCGTAAACCCCGACAAAATTTATACAATTATTTATACAATTTTATAAAAGCGGGCTAAAGAAAGAATTTTTTCGAATATATATTGTAATAAATAATAATAAAACAGTTCATTTCATCGCAAAGGAAAATTCTTTACGAGACATTTCACGAAGAGAATAAGGAAAGTTGACTTTTCCCTTCATTAAAAATAGAACCATTCCATTGAGTATTTTGCGTCAAGATTTCTGTCGCTTGTCTGAGAATTTTTAATTACATCAATGATACAAAAATAGAATAAAGGAGAAGAAAGAGAGCCTTCCCGCGAGTCGAGATCAATCGTGTTTCACATTTTTATTTATACACCATCGCTTACATATATTTTCGCCGTTAATGTGTCACATAAAAAAGCGTGCAAAAGTGAAGAGAGTAGAAAATAAATGTAAAAAGACGAATATATATAAATATATATATATTATATAAAACTCGCGATAAAGTCAAGTTTTCTCCCCATTCCGGTGAGTGTACGTCCTATTACCTTACTCGATCTTGTCAGTTATCTTCGACAAAGTTGTGCGATATCGGTTTTCCGTTCGATCGTCGGACCAGGAGTGTACGAGAGGACCCTTCACGTATGGCATCTTCACGCTCTTTCGAGTATATATCGGGGTTCTCGGGGCTGTCGCCGTAATAACGTCGCGCTATACCACTTGTCAACGCAATGTTCCGACGCGACGAGGCAGTCTCTCGTCTAACAGCCGGATTATAATCAAAGAGGCGTCAATAATGCACCTCGCGCTTTATCATATCGCGCTCGTGACACTTTCCCGATCGTCTCTCGTCTCTGGCTCTCGATCCGTTTCAGAATCGAATTCTTCAACCGATGCATATACAGGGTGTTCCAGAATTACCGTATCACACGTTAATGGGAGATTTCTGAGGCGATTTGGAGACGATTTTTCCTCAACGAAAATGTCCAGGCACCAATAATTTTCGAGTTATAAATAATTGAAAATAAAAGCTATTTTGTAAACTAAGCCTTGTAAAAATAAATTATTAACAAAACTGCATTTTTTAGTTAATTTCAGGTAAAGTTTACTTTAATAGAATTTTAATTTAAGGCTTAGTTACAAAGATACATGATTTCAAAAATTGGGAACATTAAAAAAATGGTGACCTTTCTCGACATTTTCGCTGAGGAAAAATCGTCTCCAAATCGTCTCAAGAATCTTCCATTAATGTGTGATACGGTAATTCTGGGACACCCTGTATATATAGGCGCAATAGGAAAATTTGGTTTTCTGTTAAAAACGGTCCCCGTTAAAATTTGTCTGTTCAATATTTGACACATTCGTGTGGTAATTTAACATATCGATGTTGTGTTCATTAGACTTAAATGTTAAATTATTAAAACAACCGAAAAAATGTAAAAATAACACAATGTGCATCTATTTTTAATGTTACACAATAATATGGTCTGCTTTATCAGTGACAAGATTTATCTGTTAAAATTTACAGAAAAAATCTTGATTTTCTATTTTATAATATAAGTGGGGATAATAAAATCTAAAATTAACATATTTTTGGTTAATTTTTACATTTATTTTGTGTTAAAATATTAACACAGTATTTGTGTCTCCATTTAACATATCTATATTATGTTAAAATAACACGAAAATTTCTGTGGGCCATGTGATATCTGTTAAATTTAATAGAAATTTTTTCAACTGTACGGCGACTATATTTTTTGACAGAAAATAAATAAGAACGAATCTGAAAATTTTAGAACTTTGTTTCGATATCCAAATCAGTTTGTAAATAAAGTAAAGATCGACGAGCAAAAAAAAATAATTATTTTATAGTTTGATTCGATGTTCAAACAAATCCTTGGTTTTTTAGAAAGAGGTTTCGTTTTCGTACAAATTTTCATGCTAATGCTATATCAGACATTAAAACGCTAAATATAAAATAAAGGACAAACATTTAATATATAAGATATAATTAAAAAAATAAAGAACAATTAAGTTTTGGGAAAATGAGTAAATCTAAAAGACAACTATTGGAAATAAAGGGTCATCCCGTAGTGGTACAGCGAGAAAAAAGAAACTATACTGATAATATAATGAAATATTGACGTAACAAGAAGAGAATATTCTGTACAAATTTATTTTGATCAGAATAAATTGTAATAAAATCAATAATTTTTTTTAGAATGAATAAGGTATTCTTGTTTTAAGAAATGAAACGTTTATATATGTATTACATCGCCAACCAATTTTGAGATGATTTCTTGATATTTTTATACCACTGACATAGATTTCAAGTAATATTTTATTAATATAGAGTATTTCGGAATTTCTATCTTTCTGAAATTTATATATAGAAAAATATAGCGTTTACCTATTTTTTTTTTTAATAATATTAATTTTCTATAAAAAAAATAAAGGCTATATTTTCTATAAATTTCACAAAATAGAAATTCCAAATATACTTTGCATTAATAAAATAATTAAATTACTCAAAAACTCAGCGATACAAGAATATCCCGAAAAAAGATAAAGGTTAATATTTTTCTATATATAAGCGAAAAAATAGGAGCTACGAATATATGTATGCGCTTTGCATTAATAAAACACCACTTGGAAATTCAGTGATGTACAGGAATGTAAAGAAAAATCATCTCGAAATTGGTCCCCGTGGAACAACGATATGATGAAAACAAAATAGCGCGTCGAAGTGAATCCGGGACGCTCTCGGCATAATCATAAAACGGTACATGACAGATGAATGTCAGCCGCGCGTGACATTCCTTCCGATCTCGAGATTCTCGCGCATAGGTACATACATTTCTCAAAAATTTACAGCCAAAGGGAAGAATCACGTACAACACTGTACGCACGTATTCCGACCGGAAATCTCGTGACACGGGGGTAAAAAGGGGGTCGTACGTCTTCGTCGTCGAGAATCATCTCACGCGAATAGGATATCACGTTTTCCTCATCATCGACTTGCTCGCGCGAAAAGAAGCAGAATAATCATTCGCATTTTTTCCTCCTATCCCCGTTTTACGTACTCGTGCTCAATGGACGTTCACAGGATTTTTTCCAGGGGGGCATTTTTTCTCATATATATTTTTTGTTCTTTCTTAATTTTTAAAATTATTTTGTATTACACGTGCAGGCAAAGTGGCACTTTGTGTACGTGTTTTCTGTGCGGAAAGTAGCCGATTTCCCACGCGGTGAGTGAATAAGCCGCATTCAAAGCCATTGCCTACGGCTGAGCCGCGTTCAAAGTCATTGTCCACGGCTGAAGCCTTCGGCTCGTGCGTCCATCCCCTGCACTCGTGACCAATTGTCAACTTTCCGCACTTGATACACAATATATTATTGTTATATTAAATATGCAAAAAAGTATTAAAAACCCATAATATGGACATCCGATTTTTTTCCCGGGGGAGAGACATAATTGTTTTTTTTTTTTTATATAGGATGTATTTAAATAAGTGCGACAAATTTTAAGAGATAATTCTTCGTCAAAAATTAAGGAGGATTTCTTATAAGGTTCTTTTCTAAAGAGAGGAAAAAATTAAGTTTTTTTCCCTCAAATTTCAGACAATTAAAAAATTAAACTTGGTGGATATTTTTTGTTTAACTTTTTCATTTGTCTGAAATTTGAGAAAAAAAAAAATAAAAACTTAATTTTTACCTTTGTTTATCCTCTTTAGAAAAGTGTAACTTCTCAGGGAGGGCTATAAGAGTATGTATATATATGTTTATATAAGAAACCCCCTTTAATTTTGGAGAATCATCTCTTAAAATGTTTCGCACTTATGTAGATACATCCCGCACACGTATATATTATCCGCTCTTCCTTCATTTTTTTATTCCGCTTTCATTTTTTAAAATATCAGATATGGAAATAAATTCCAGTGTTTATTCAGAATGAGAGCAAATGCTAAATTTTTTTATTGATTTCGAAGGGGGCGAACTGTTCCCTTCGCATGCTCGTGCTCCAGTTACGTGACCGAGTCGCAAGGTCGGTATCATCGCATGTATATGCGCGGTATAATATACCCGAGGGAAAGGGGGAGGGGGAGGGAAAGAGAGGGGAGGAAATGCGACGGAAGAAATGCGTCTATCTGACGCCGGCGGGACGACGACGCACAGATTATTCATCGCGATGTCGCGTCCCGATGTTGGCGTTTGCGGTACACCGCGGTACCCGACGCGACAAATCAGACGTTGTCGTTGTGTGTTGCCACGATAATCCGACCTCACTCTCCCCGACCCTCTGGGTCACATTATCCGAGCTGTAAAGCGACGTAACATCGCACACGCGTCGTTTCATCCTTATCGCGTTTAACGCTTCAATTTTATTTCCTCTCTCACTTTTTTTTTTTGCACACTTCTGAGTGGAGCGTTTCAGTTTTATCGAGGAATGCATGTTAATTATTCTGCAGCGCGATTTCATCGTAATAGGATACGCGAAACGTATCGACGCGCTGTTATCCAAAGTCGGGATTACCGTAATATCGAGGTAAAACATTCATTTTATATTATATAGAAAATATATAAAAATATATATTGTAATAAAAAAAAAAAAAAAATGAAATGAAATCGAGAGAGAACGCTCGCAATATATTATCGAGGCCGTGATAATTTATTCACGCTGTCATTGGCGGTTCCATGCGCATGCCCTTAAGCCTTTTGCTCCCGTATACGTATTCTCGAGGACTAGGTCATCCTTAATTCAAGCCGGAACGAGGATTTTCGAGCGCGCGAGTGCCATCGCCCTCCTAAGCGGATCTCGCGGCAGAAAAGTGCACCGAGAGAGCCGGCTAATGCGAAACTCCAGAAGTGTATACATATATATATATATATATATATATATATATATATATATGTATGTATGTATTTTCTGACCCGTACCGAAAGAGGAGACAGGATATTGCCTCTTCGAATTACTCGGGCGTATATATTTGCCCGAAGTCGAAGAAGAAGAAGAAGAAGCGGCCGATTCGTATACTTAAAGATGGCTATCTTCCATATCGGACGCCCTTCATAATAATAACTTAATTTGCCTCGAAGCCGAAGCGAGCGCTCTTTTGCGCTCTTATCGCTCGCAGAGGGAAAATGGTATATATACCTTTTTCCGCTTATGCGGATGTGTCGTCGTAATCCCCGCATCATATGCGAGGGATCGTAGGTGGAATTCAAAGCGCGGAAACGAGGATCGCGACATTTTCCGAGAAACGACGACGTCTTTCCGAGATCCCGGTATAAAATATTCTCTAGGCGAAATATGTCGCTTGGAAGGCGAGGTCTGATTTGTCGTTCGCGTGTCTGCAAATATCTTAAAGAAAAGGACAGTTTCCGATGTCACGTCGGACTCTCAGAAGCGGTCAAGCACGAATAAGGATGCGAATATTGCGAATGCTCATTTATCGCCGAAGGGGATAAATAAATCATGTTCCCTTTTGGAATCGGTAAAAAAAATTAAACATTGTTCTCCTTTTGAATAAACCCTGGAATTGATTTAATAAGCATATTTAATATAAAGAAAATTAAGAAAGAAAGAATAAAAAAATTTGGGGGGCAAGAGAAAGCACTTGGCCCCCCTTGAAATCGGTAAAAAAATTAGACATTTGTTCTATTTTTAAATAAATCCTAGAATTTATTTAATAAGCATATTTAATATAAAGAAAATTAGAAAGAATAAAAAAATTTGGGGGGCAAGAGGAAGCACTTGGCCCCCCTTGAAATCGGTAAAAAATTAAACATTTGTTCTCCTTTTGCATAAATCCTGGAATTTATTTAATAAGCATATTTAATATAAAGAAAATTAGAAAGAATAAAAAAATTTGGGGGGCAAGAGGAAGCACTTGGCCCCCCTTGAAATCGGTAAAAAATTAAACATTTGTTCTCCTTTTGCATAAATCCTGGAATTTATTTAATAAGCATATTTAATATAAAGAAAATTAGGAAGAATAAAAAAATTTGGGGGGCAAGAGGAGGCACTTGGCCCCCCTTGAAATCGGTAAAAAAATTAAACATTTGTTCTCCTTTTGAATAAATCATGGAATTTATTTAATAAGCATAATTAATATAAAGAAAATTAAGAAAGAAAGAATAAAAAAATTTGGGGGGCAAGAGGAGGCACTTGGCCCCCCTTGAAATCGGTAAAAAATTAAACATTTGTTCTCCTTTTGCATAAATCCTGGAATTTATTTAATAAGCATATTTAATATAAAGAAAATTAGGAAGAATAAAAAAATTTGGGGGGCAAGAGGAGGCACTTGACCCCCCTTGAAATCGGTAAAAAAATTAAACATTTGTTCTCCTTTTGAATAAATCATGGAATTTATTTAATAAGCATAATTAATATAAAGAAAATTAAGAAAGAAAGAATAAAAAAATTTGGGGGGCAAGAGGAGGCACTTGGCCCCCCTTGAAATCGGTAAAAAAATTAAACATTTGTTCTCGTTTTGAAATAACCCTGGAATTTATTTAATAAGCATATTTAATATAAAGAAAATTAAGAAAGAAAGAATAAAAAAATTTGGGGGGCAAGAGGAAGCACTTGGTCCCCCTTGAAATCGGTAAAAAAATTAAACATTTGTTCTCGTTTTGAATTAACCCTGCAATTAATTTAATAAGTATATTTCATATATATATATATAAAAAAATTAAAAAATAAAGAATAAAAAAAAAATTTTGTTATCATGACCTCTTCCTGGAAAAAATCCTGCGGACACCCATAGGAGAAATCATCCCCTTCTCATGTCATTACGCTATCATTACATGCAACAAAGTATAATAATGCCCTCGCGCATTTTACTCGCGTTACACAGCAAAAGTTTCAGATTAATCGGCCGCAAAGTGTCAAGTTATCTAGGATCTTCGCTTCTCCCGCTTCAAAATTCCGTCGGCGGCGTCAGATGTTATATAACATATGGCGGTTTGCACCGCGGCGCATATCGTGGCGCATACTGCAGCGGATACTACGGCCAACACACGTACATACATATACACATACATAGTGTTAACTTTATTCCCGACAATCGTACTACATAGCGGCGAGGATATGGCGCATGTGTTCCATATATCTAAGAAGAACTCCAATTGTGTGTTTTCTCCGAGTCCAACAATTTAAGGGCACAAAACATGCCATAATTACCGTTTCCGCGCAAGCAGAATTCGCTTCCTCGCTTTCGACAATTCATTTACCTATCTGCGATCTCTTAATCGTTTCGCGAAAATCTCCCCGGAACTTTAATTAAATATCCGTGCTTAAGGGAAGGGTAAATTAGAAAACCTCGAGGATAGCAAAAACCCAAGACGTAACAGAACGTTGTTAAAAAAAGATAAATAAAATAATTAATGGCATTATGTCTACTTGTTGTATAGTCTTTATAAAGCTTCTTTCAAATTTTCATTATTTATCTGTATATCCTTCAATTTTGTCTTCATTATTTTTATACATTCTTGTTCAATTATTACTCAATTATAAGAGATGATCTACATAGAAAAAGTTTTCTCTCAGAATTTCTCTGATTAATATTTACAATAAAAAATAATAATATGCACAAATAAATTTTACTATGTACATATATTCATATTTATTACAAAATTGTTCAAAACTATACTCATTCTTTTTTTCAATTCATTTATTTCTTCTTAATAAATAAAATAGTTTGTTCTTTTAATTATTAATTTTAAACCTCTCCTCCCTAACTTTAATTTATTAACTTTGACAATGATACGTTCCACTATGCACATAGTAAAATTAATCAAATATATTTTACATCTTATTGTAGTAGATATCAATATTTTTCATTGTAGTAAATATTAATCAGAGAAACAAAAAATTCTTTCAAAGAGTGTACTATAATTTTCCGGGTAAATTCTAAGAAAAAGATCTCTCTATGTAAGAAGATGCAAATTAGCAGAGAAAAACAACAATACAAAATGGATGATGAATATTGGACACCGTTAAACGGAATACAACCTTCGGGCGAGCGAGTTAGGTATACGAGTTCCAATTACAAGTTCCAGATCAAGTTATTTCCGCGAGCCTATCTCGCATTTACATAGAAATCGCCAATGTGCGAAGCGACATGCGGGGAATGCTATATCGAGAGAGAGACCTCGAATCTACACACCCGTATGTATGCTCACTCGCGTTGACAAATGACCAAATGTCGCTCCGTAGCTGCCCGTTTATTCAATGATCGTCGTCGTCCTCCCTCTCATCTGTGTATTTTCGGCCGATCGATATATACGAATATGTATGCACGAAATCGCTCCCAAATCGTCTGTACACATCGCGCGACAAAGGTTTTAACAATTTTCAGAATTGATCGATTCTTCCAAGTCTGATTATAAAAATTGATAATTATACATATTTCAAAAATATATTTATATATATATATAATGTTAAGAATTGTATGTATATAGATTGTTAACAAATAATACAATTGTTAATATTTGAAAAATTATACGCATAATTGTATAATATATATATATTTTACGTATATATACAATACATAAAATTATAATAAAAATGTATAAAAATGATTAATAATGTATAATTTATGTATAAAATTATTTACAAAAATTTAACACGGAGAGAATTTTTTTTAGAATTTATCCTGAAAATCATGCTAATCGTGGGGACAATGTGGTATTGAACGAATTTTATGAGTTTCTCTGTGATTAAATGTTTACCTCAATCAAAAATATTAATATGTACATAGCAAAATTAATCGAACACATTTTATATGTTATTGTGGTAGATATTAATATTTTTATTGTCGCAAATATTAATCAGAAAAACTCTTATAAAATGCTTCCAATAGCATATTGTTCCACGATTATCATGATTTTCAGGATAAATTCTAAGAGGAAAATCTCTCTGTATAATATTTTATATAAATATAATATAAAAAATTCTATAAAATATTTAACAAAATATATACATACATATTATATCTATATAGATATATTTTTAATGGTATAAAAAAATGGTATCTTTCTTAAGAGAATTTTTTTAGAATTTATCCCGAAAATCATGCTAATCGTGAGGACAATGTGGTATTGAACGAATTTTATGAGTTTCTCTGTGATTAAATGTTTACCTCAATAAAAAATATTAATATGTACGTAGCAAAATTAATCGAACACATTTTATATATTATTGTGGTAGATATTAATATTTTTATTGTCGCAAATATTAATCAGAAAAACTCTTATAAAATGCTTCCAATAGCATATTGTCCCACGATTACCATGATTTTCAGGATAAATTCTAAGAGAAAATTCTCTCTGTATAATATGTTATATAAATATATAATATAAAAATTATAAAAATATATTAAACAAAACATACATACATATTATATATCTAGATATATTTTTAATGGTCTAAAAAACTGGTATGTTTCTTAATTTTCGCGATAGTCGGAAACAATAAAATAGTGAAGAAAAGAGAGAGAGAGAGAGACTCGTGGGCGAAATAAAGTACGGCTTTTGCGAGGCGGACACGTGGAAAATCTACAGTCCAACGTGGCGCTGTAAGAGCCGCCTTAGATTAAGGCGATGCGAGACATAAAAAAGCGGCGTAAAACCCGACCACCCTTGACACGAACAGGGGCTACGATTAGCCCTCAGCAAGCTCTTTAACGCGTGAAGAAATTTTCGCTCGCCTTGCCTCCTGAACCGTTTTTCCCCCGAGGGCTCTTACTTGGGGTGGTTACGCGTTTAAAGTATTTACGAGTATTCTCGGATTACGAGCCCTTTTTATCCTTTCCTTTCCAAATTTCTATTACATTCGTTGCGTAAATAAAAGGACAGTGAATATACTATTATATAATAATCGATATTTTATTAGAGCAATACGATATTTTTTTTTAATTAAAAGCATCCATTATTTAATACTTCAATATAAAATATTTATTTTTGAAAAAGTGAATATTGGAATTATATAGAGTTTGTATAAATAGTGTCCCATTTTCACAGTTTAAATTCAAAAGAGCGATGTTGAGCAATGAAAATTGAAAGATAATAAACTCTTATTTTTGCCATGTAAAATATTTGAAAGATATTTGCATTAAAAAAACATTCGAAGATAAAAATTACTTATATAATAGAAATATCGCTGTAAGTAAAGTTCCGTAATTTTCCCGATTACGAGAACTATTTATATGGACGATATGAAAAAAATAAATAGAAAAAAAGAAGATAAAATTTATCTTTATGCATATATAAGATATAGCTGTCGTAGCTTTGATGAAAATGTATCGTATCTTCTTAATAATATTTAAATTTGCATAAAAATTAAAAATACAAGACTATATGCCGATCATCTACGCAAATTCCTGCGTATGTAAACAAGCTACGCTATTTTTGTTTGAAAATCGAACGCAGCATATTGCAGATGATCTCGATAACCTGCGACCTCCAACTATCGATATCCGCGTTATCTCATCGCACAAACGGGTCATACTTCGGCGATTAGGATGCAAAATAATAACAAAACTGCGTGAGTAATATTTCGAAAATATTATATTACATCAAGCATCTTTATGTCTATTTCGAGCAGCGATAAAGAAGTGGAATAATTCAACAGAGAACGCTTTATGAAAATATTCATATAAGCATAGAATTGTTATCACAAAAAATAATATTTTTGAGATAATCGTTATTTAAAAATTTTATATTATTAATTCGATTTCCTATGAATTTATAGAGCGAGCATATTCTCTAATATTAAATCTCCCAATATCGTATGTAATATGAAAAAGCGAATTAAATAATTTATACGTTTTATTATATTTAACAGTCACGTTGCATGTCATAAAACTTAAAAAATTCGTAGTTATTTGCGAATTCATAAATTTTAAACAAACTATATTATTATCGCGAAAAACATGTATACATATTTCAACAATAAATTTCGAATTCAGCCAAAAAAAAAAAAAGAAATAAAAAATTGCATTCAATGTATGTAGATTGTATGTCAAAAAATATGCGAATTGAAATTCTCTTCGAAACGTTATCATTAAATCATTGAAAATGGTCAACCGCCTAATTAATTATACAAATCTAGTTAATTATACAAGTTGTATATTCTTTTATAAATGAATAAATGTTGACGATTTCGCGCGGTTCTTTATCGTATGTACACTGAAAAAAAATTGTCAACTTGACTAAACCTTTCAACCAAATATTATTTTAAGAATATACATATAATTCGACTCCCCAAATAAATATAACAAATAAATATGTTGTAAATATTATTTTATTAATCGAACATATGTAACACAAACACCACGTTTTGTTAGATTTCATATATTATATTTAATTTAAATAGTTTTATATGTTCACACTTGAAAAATTTGTGTTAAATTTAACAAAAATCGCATGTTCCAAATACACGAACCACAGAAATTTTTCTGTTTATTTAATATAATATGGATATGTTAAAAAGAGACACAAATACTGTGTTAATAATATTTTAACACAAAATAAATGTAGAACTTGAAGTAATTAAAAAAATTATCTCCACTTATATTATAAAATAAAAAAATCCACATTTTTTCCTGTAAATAACAGACAAATCTTGTCACTAATAATGTTATAGTTTTCCACCTTTCTTCAGTTTTAATAATTTAACATTTAAGCTCAATTAACACAATATGTTAAACGAACACGCGAATGCATTAAATATTTACCAGAAAAATGTTAACAAGGGGACCGTTTTTAACAACAAAAAACCCAAATGTTCCAGCAGTGTTGAAAGATTTAGCCAAGTTAAGAATTTGCTTTCCATGCGCGTCATTATATTCCGCGGAAAAAGCTCTCGTATCTGGTTCGCAAAGTGCAGAGGAAGAACATTATCGACTGCGAAAAATATCTCTTTAGGAGCACACACAGGTCCGCATTCCTGAAGAGCGCGTTACAGAACCGACGACGACGGTTCTCACGCGGATTGGCTTTGCTCTGGTCCACCACGCTCGAGTGTCTCTCCTTCCCTCTGTTTCGCATTCCGCGTCGCGAAACTTCCAAGTGCTTACTAACAACAGAGACGAGCTTGTAACTTTGCCCGCCGGCTTACTTGACAATTCATCCAATTAGGAGATTTCAGCTCCTCCCGAGGGGATGTTTCCGACCCACTTTCCGACCGCGTGTCCGAGAGAGAGGGTGGTTAAAACGGGGGTTTAAAACGCTCCTCGCGAGATACACATGGGGTGGAAAAAAAAGTTAATGCACAAAGTGAATCTCAACGGGCGGAAACGACGTCGGGTCTCTTGCATGTAATCGCTTATTTGTCCGGAAACGGTTAAACTGGACATTCGTGTGTATATAAGCGTGTTTGTGCTCGCTAATTAACTGCGGATTTGCGCGACACGCGGATTTATATATTAAATCTTCATTCGATATTCCGCCGAATAATTTGGCGAAAATTTGTAAACTTCCCGCGTCAATCGACACGTGTGTGTGATTTCCGATACGAAATTGCGCGAGTTTAATGTTTCGAAAATATCATATTGCGATAAACTTTGATTCGATGTCTATTTATATCGCGATAAAAATAGTTTAGAAAGAGAACAACGTGAAAATTAATGATAGAAAGCACAGAATTATCGCCTCGTCGCGTAAATAATATTTATTATTCGATTTGAATTCTGAAGGTTGAGTTGATTCCTTCAAAATTTATACCGCGAGCATACTTTAATATTGAATCTATCCATTTCATGTATATCAAAAAACAAGTTAAATAATTTATACGTCGTATTTAGTAGTCATGTTTATTGTCGTGAAATTTTTAAAATTCATAGTTATTATTTGATCAATTTTTAAAATAAGCTACATTTTTCTATCTGGAAAAATGCATATATTATATTTTTATTTCCATTCAACAATAAATTCTGAATTCATTAAAGTATAGAGAGAAATAAAAAAATTTCACTCAATATTTATTATATCGAAATATGTGTGGATTAAAATTTCCCTCGAGACGTTATTAGAAATAGATGAATTTATAACAGCAAACGAAATGAGTCGCTTCAATTTCTTATAACATTTTAACGAATCTGTCCATTTTTCTCTATTTCCAATTTATTTTGAATCGACATATCATTACACAAGTAATTATGCCGGACAATTTTTAATTTTTCTTTGAACAAAGATTACACTGTTAATCGGTTTTTATAATTTTTCAAGTTGCTGAATACAAATTCGAAATTGCTCCATCACGTCACAATTTTGAGAAATCTTTTCACGAACTTGGTCATATTTTAACTACATGTGACAACATACTTTATATCGATTGCAATATAAAACTTCTTCCAACACGTCACATATTGTAGCTATAATATAACAAAGTTCGTGAAAAAAGCCCTTTTTTACACTAAAAAAAATGATTAAATTCGAATAAATATTTATTTCAATAGCGCCTAATAAATTATTTATTTGAAATTAATACCATTGATTTGACGTGAAAAATACTTATTTGATATAAGAAAATCCTTTGAAAATAGATAAACATTTCTATCAAATAACTGCTTTATAATTTTGTTT
The DNA here is from genome assembly GCF_048542155.1 of Nylanderia fulva. Lineage (NCBI taxonomy): Eukaryota > Metazoa > Arthropoda > Insecta > Hymenoptera > Formicidae > Nylanderia > Nylanderia fulva. The sequence continues at coordinate 1,564,552 of NW_028190368.1, read as the reverse complement.
CAGTGCATAACTAATTCACAAAATTCCTCAAAATTAGAGTGATAAATCAACTTGGAAACCAGATTCAGCACCCAAAAAAATAAAAAGCTAGTCTCCTTTGGATGAATTTGTTGAACAGCGCGCTCGAAAATGTTCTCCCAAAAAATCCATGAAGCTAATCACTTACCTCAGGATTACAGCGACGATTAATGGCAGTCGATCCTGCCGGGACTCGGTGACTTTCGCAGGATGCAGAAACGCCGGAACGTGCAGTCTGGATCTCGGATAGAGCGGGCCGTGCGGCACCAGGAGGGTAAACAGATCGTCCGCCCTAAGCTCCTTGTAATCGGCCTTGTTCGGCGCGAGCGGTACTTGACCCAGGGGAGTGACGGGTTGGATCTGCACCCTGGGTCTGCAGAATCCCGATCCGGTGGGGTCGGCCGAGCCGCCGCCGTTATCGATACCACCTTCCTCCGTGCGAGGTTCGAGGACGGAGTAGGCGACCTGGATCAACCGGGGCAGACTCTTGGCGACCTTGACACGACCGGAGGCGTCTGGTGGCGGCAAGGGCGCCCACCAATCAGCCGGGATGGTTATTTGCGCCAGACACACGCCGTTCTCGCCGTCCGGGCTGCAGGCGGCCGTGAGCGCGGAGGATGACGAAGACGAAGAAGAAGAGGACGACTGACGATGACGACGAAGAGGAGGAGTACGAGGAAGAGGAAGAGTAGCGTCCGTTGCTGCTCCTGCTCGCGGCGTTTCCTCTCGACGGACTGGCCAGACTAGCGTGCAACACCACGCAGACCCGCTGATGACGCGCCATCAGCAGTTGACGTCTCCCGCCGGTCTCGCTGCCCGCGTGGAAGAGCACCCTGAGGACGGGCGAGTCCCGGGGCACGCTGTTGCCCACCAGGTGGGCCGACATGTCCAGGTGACGCGCTCCGAGCTCCTGCGCGTCCAGGATCGTCGCCGCCGTGAGGTTGCGCCGGGTCTCCGGCATCGCCGGGAGAGCGTCCAGAGGGTCAGGAACGATGTAACGCGCCGGGACCGTCTGCTTGGTGCTGAAGGGCCCGTAAGTCGCCCGCACCGAGACCGGCTCGCTCGTTTGGAAGACGGTGAATTTGTCGATCGAGAGGACGGAGCCCGGTGGCGGTGACGGCACCGCGCTCCCAGGACTATTGTTATTGTTGCTGTTGTTGTTGTTGTTGCTGGTGGTCGACGGGACGGAGTCCGACGTGCCGCGGGCGGGATAGTATTGTCGCTGCGTGTGCTTCAGGAAGAATCCGCCGTCCTTGTTCTCGAAGTGAACCTCCACCGACGCCGCCACGTCTGAAGAAAACAGAAAGACAACTCGGTCAGAGGAGTTTCGAGCTTACTTTAGAATTGCTCGCTTGGGCAATTAGTCGCGTCGCATCGGCGCGTCTCGATGCTCGACGACTCGGAGATGAGTTGATGGAAAGCGCGAATTTTCTCGCAACTTTCGACGGGTGATTGATCGAATTCTCAATCACATTTGCGTGTGTATACATTTCAGAAAAATAATCTTTACTTTAATTATGCGACATTTATTAATATCATTTATTTTTTCTATTTTTATAATATTCACGGAAGAAAGAAAAAATAGAAGAAACAAAGAGATTTAAAGTCATCTTCATTGTATTAATTTAAATCTCCCTGCTCTCTTTATTCATAAGTAGCTAAACCGAGCTTAGAGCGTCCTATACATATATTATATTTCTCACCACGAACTTTATATATATATATATAGCTCTCTTGGTTCTAAACATTTGGAAGGCAACTTGAAATTAATGTTTCGATGTTAAATAAAATAGATTTGTACGTCAAATTGACATCACGTGAAATCGTCTAAAATATGTATATAAATTATATTCCTAAAAAAATCTCCGATTTATTAAAGATACGTCTTATATAAAGTTTGTCTGACGTTAATTTCAAATAATTTGATTCCACAATGTAATAAAAATAGTACAAATTATTGGAAAATGAAAGAGGAACAAAATACAAAATTAATTAAATGCTCTTTATATAAATAATATGCGAAATATAATGTTTCAACATTAATAAATATCCTTATTTGAACACGAATAAAATATTCCCAGAATTTTACAATATTTTTCAGACAATAATTTTCTTCCAAATAATTTCCGGATATATTTTATTTCTCGTTTCTTCATCGTTCTCCAATTTTAATTCTCGCATCTCAAGCTCTTACACAGAGAGAATTTTCTCTCAAAATTTATTCGAAAAATCATGGTAATCGTGAGACAATATGGTGTTGAAATAAAACATATTAATATTTACCACAATAAGATATAAAATACACATATTCGATTAATTTTAAATTTTATGTGATAAATATGAATACTTTTTATTCCGAACGAGAGAGAAACTTTGATCAAATTCTCCCAGTATTGCTCCACGATTAGCATAATTTTCAGGGTATAATAATAAGAGAATTCCAAGAGAAGGGAACATTCTCTCATATTACGTATTAGTAAGTCGGAGTAAGTGTACATATATAGCAGCACCTCGACGGGAGCGATAAATCATCGGCGCAACGCAAAGTCGACAATTTTTCCTATCCGCGTCGATGTGGTACAAGACGCGAGGAAGAATGGAGTCGCGCCGGGAAAGTTGGCTTACACGCGCATCCGAAAGTTGGTCCAGGTGAGAGGAGAAGTTGTAAATCGGCGAGGAGGGGCAAGAAAGGGGGTGGAAAAGGGGTGGAAGAGGACGGCGGCTGCGCTCCATCCGAACATAAATTTCCCGAGCAAATCCCGGAGTAAGCGCCAGCTGCCCGCACCGGCCTCGCGTAAAATGGGGTGAAATCCTTGGAAAAGCGAGAAGAGGAAGAGAGAGAGAGAGAGAGAGAGAGAGAGAGGCAAACCCCTCGCGATTCGACCCTCATCGCTTATCTCCCGCCTTCTCTTGGACCAACCCTCTCTCGCTTCTTCCGCGTGTGCTAACTTAGCCTCTATTTCAGCTTCTGTTTTTCTGATACGATAACAGGCGATTACAGCGAAATGATTTAGTGAGGCTTCCAACGGAACTTATTGCCCGTTACATTGTGCAAGCCAGTCGTGCGAAGTGCAGCGAGATGATGCTGGAAATGTATAGTATAATATCGCGATGATATTATATATGAAGAGAGGAAAATGCGATGTTATTTGTCAATCTTAATCGGATGACCGAGTGTACTCTTCGACGCGTGCGATGTTCTTTTTCCTTCCTTTTCTCAGTCACTAAATATTTCAATTTCATCCTGCGGAGTACTTTACAATTCTACCATATATGTATACATATATCCGCCAATGTGAAAATCGAAACCATGAAAATTAAATACTTTTGTATTACACGTGCAGCCAAAGTGGCACTTTGTGTGCGTGTTTTCTGTGCGGAAAAGCGGCCGATTTCCAACGCCGCCATCTAGCGGTGAGTGAATAAGCCGCATTCAAAGCCATTGCCCACGGCTTAAGCCGTGGACAATGACTTTGAACACGGCTATTCCCGCACCGTGCCGCCGCAAGATGGCGGCGTGCGGATCGGCCACCTCGCGCACAGAAACGCGCACAAAGCCACTTTGCCTGCACTTGTAATACAAAATAGTATGTGTATAACTTGCGGATTGACAATTGGTCACGAGTGCGGGAGATGGACGCACGAGCCGAAGGCGAGTTGACCAATTGTCAACTTTCCGCACTTGATACACAATATACTATTACGATTTACCAGTCGATTGGCGCGCATTTTAATGGATCCTCGCAATTTCCACTTTCGCGGATCGTTCATTCCCGAATAATTTCGCGTTTTTCGAGGGCGAGCGAGACGGGGGAAAAAAGATGAGATAGAGCGGTCGTAAAAGTGATTTTATTGGCGTTTATTCAACTACACGTTGACAGATATATACGCTCGATCCGATAATAATTTGCACTACACACGTGCGACATTTTCCTCCGAGATGATCCCGCGAAAATAGACCTCCCTCCTTCGATTTCTATCGGTCCGATTGAATATGACGATCGACCAGCATCGAACGATGATGGTCGTTTTGGAAGTACGTAGGGACGTCGAACCACTGATACATCTTCGGTTGGCTCTCGTCCAGCTCGTACTCCAAACAGCGTCTAGGAATGCTGCCAAGAGATCGTTAGCGTGTCATTTTTTTTACATTTTCGAACGCTCGCGAGATGAATCCGCGCTTTTTTCTTCTTTTTTTCCAATCGTATACTCTATCTATACCGCGAAGGGGGTTGCGTTTTGTAATAAACGCTCTTACGTGTTCTCTCGATACAGCGAAACGGGATATACACGGAGAGAATTTTTTCTTGTAATTTCCTCTGAAAATCATGGTAGTCGGGAGACTTTTATTCTCTGTTTAATATTTAGCACAAGGAAAAATAATTTAATCTCAGAGAAGCTCTTATAAAATTCGTATTTCAATATTGTCCCATGATTAGTATGATTTTCAGGATAAATTCTAAAAGAAAATTCTCTTAAGAAAGATACAGTTTTCTTATACCATTAAAAATATATCTAGATATAATATGTATGTATATGTTTTGTTAAATATTTTATAGAATTTTTTATATTTATATAAAATATTTATGCAGAGAGAATTTTCTTTTGGAATTTATCCTGAAAATGATCGTGACAATATAATATTGGAAGAATTTTATAAAAATTTCTCTGATTAATATTTATGACAATAAAAATATTAATATCTACCACAATAACATATAAAATGTATTCGATTAATTTTACTGTGTAGATATTAATATTTTTTATTGTGGTAAATATTAATTAGAGAAACTCTTGCAAAATTCTTCCAATATCATACTGTATAATATATAAAAAATAAATTAATTAATAAATTAGAGTGTCTACTCAAATATTGTAAAAAAATTCTCTGATCTTCCAAGTATTTTCGTTTAAAATTTGAGCTATTATTCCACAATTACCATGATTTTTAGGGTAAATTCTAAGACAAAATTCTCTCCTTGTACAAAATACAAATATGAATAACAATTGAATTATAGAGACAACGATTCGAGTGAAAAATAATTTACGTCACGCGGGTGCGATTTTCAAAATGTGTATAACAAAATACGATTGGAGAAACAGACTAAAGAATTTATAAAGAATATTTATAGAAAATTTCGAAAAATTGATAAAAAAAAAAAAACGTCACATTTTCGAAAATAATAATTTAAAAAAAGTGTACATGTGCGCGTATAAAAAGCTCCACTCTTCGAAATACACGCAATCGACGTTACACACGCCATGTATAAATACATGATCGCGTGATGCGTGGAAAATTGAAGCGAATACTCGCATACGTACATATGTATTAAAATCGGATTGCGCTGGAGAGTATCGATAAATTCTCTCTCTCTAGCTGACCCATTTGAAAGTCGAGCAGAGTGCGAGCGACTACTCTCTTCTCTCTACTCATCGCGTTAGCAGGTAGCGAGTTCTCTAATACGCTTACGACTCACAGTGAATGCCGTTTGCAGCCAACGATGGGGTAGTCTTCGCGGAAGCACTTCGTGTCTAACACGCTGAAGTAGAGGAAGCCGACCTTCGCGCTAACGAGTTCCTCCGAGCCATGGAGACAGTCGTAGAAGCTCTCGTCGCAGGAGCAGTGCAGCCTGATTTTACACATTTCCCGACGCTTTATCAGATTACTCTGCCATAAAAATGCGACCGTCGCGCTTCGTTTCAATTTAAAATTATTATTTTCCCCGCAATCATCCATCGCGGAATAAACGCCAAACAGACACACTCGGTTCAGAAATTAAATTCCTTTCGGACTAACGAGTGAATGAAATAAAATAATGTTTACAATAATCAAATTAAAATAATAGAATAAGAATTTAAAATAAAAATAATATAAGTGAAAAATAATAAATATGAAATGTAATGAAAACAAAACGCTCGACGGTCTCTTATATTAGCTTCTTTCCCATCTGAATTTGTATTGAAATAACAAATGTATATGTTGCAGCAAATAATCCAAGATGGTGGAACGAGCCATGAACCGAGAGCGAGATCCACTTTAATTCAGAAAATCGCGTGTGTAAAGTGTAACTTACAAATTACAGAGCTTAGAGAGTCCACTCTCGTCCTAAGTCTTCCATTTTATTTTGAATCCTCTTGAACGCAAATTAATCAAGATTTATACAAATACGCGCGATATTTTCTTCGTATATTAAAAATATATGTATTTTTCTTCTCGTCTCTTTCAGCAACGCAATAACTTTTATTACGATTAACATTACGCTATATATTTTTTTCCAGCGAACGAGTCATATAACATTTTGATATTTTTTTCCATAAAACTACATTTCACATTTAATATTTCAATATCGAATGTAGCTGCTTGAAATTCTCCAAATTTTACGACGAAATGTTGTGCTTTTAATATATGTACAAATACAAATATACGCATATATACAGTGGAATGAGCTTTTAAAAACATTATTTTTCTCCATTTTGTCCGTACATCACACAGGAGGAAAATTACTGCTCTATATAATTAATATACCTAAGTTTGTGATAATGCACGACGTCATATATCAACATCAAACGTCAGCCGTAACTATAGCAAGACACGCACGAAACTTGGGTAAACTGCACCAGTTGCGTGAAACTCGCTCAACAGGACTTGCTATTGTAAACTAGTTCATTGACTTTCTTTTGTAATTGCTAGCGAGGCTCTCTTTCTCTCTCTTTGCATGCTTCGAAATGACATTCAGAAACGTGGACTAGTGTGGGAACGAAAAATCACCATTTCGTAAATTAAAAAAAAAGCTGCAATATTCAATTTTCGTTTTCCTGTTTTCTTTTCCCAGAGATGCTTCACGTTCAACAAGTCTATATCTATATCTATCTACCTGCGATCTCTCTGTACCTACATGTTTCAATACGCTTCCATTGTTTATCGATATTAAAAATAAACAAATCTTTCTGCTATATTATACAATACATCGAATCTTTCATAATAGTTGATGTTTTCGCAAATGATTACAAAAATATGTCAGTTTATAAAATATAATATAGAGATGTATCGTTAAATTTTAATTCTTTCAAATCGAATATCCATCTTGGCGATGAAGATAGAATAAAATGTTATTGAATATTAAATTGAAATTTCAACGGGCTAGAAAAACTAGTGGATGTTAGCGGGTCAGTTTCAAGGAAAATTAATTTTCCTTGAAACGGATTAGTTGTATAAAGAGAGAACAATTTTTTCTCGATGTAATGTTAAGTAATTAAAATAAATCTCGAATCGAGATTTATTTTAATAAATCCCTTCGACTACTTCCTCCCCGAAAGAAATGTGCGCAATAATTAGTGTCAATGAAAAAATTAATTTTCCTTGAAACTGACCTAGTTTGTATTTCGGTTTTACTAAATTCTTAACTGTTATTGAAAATCGTTCAACATGGAATTTTCACAAAAAAAAAATTTATTAACTTGACTGAATCGTTCAATTAAATATTATTTTGTTAACTGAACATATAGAAAAACTTAAATTAATTAAAAATTAATACATGTTCAACGAACAAAATAGTAATTGAACGATTTAGTCAAGTTAATAATTTTTTTCAATAATATGCCATTCTAATAAAAGAAAGCTGATAAAGAGATATAGTGTCAATGAAAAAATTAATTTTCCTTGAAACTGACCCATCAATTATTTCAATTCTACTAATTCTCAACTGGTATTGAAAATCGTTTAATATGGAATATTTTCACCGAAAAAATTTATTAACTTATTATTTATTATTATTTTGTTAACTGAACATATAGAAATATTTAAATTAATTAAAAATTAATACATGTTCAACGAACAAAATAGTAATTGAACGATTTAGTCAAGTTAAGAATTTTTTTCAATAATATGTCATTCTAATAAAAGAAAGCTGATGAAGAGATGCAGTGTCTAATTGAAGAATTCACCTTGTATAAAGTGCAGTATTGGTCAAACCGTATTTAGTCTGCATCGACTCGATTACATCTTTGCAATTATCGTGTTCACGGCAGCATGCATCGGTCATTGCGAATATTCCAAGATCGTCCGGGTTGTTCGCGATATTGCCACTGCCGCACCATTTTGTCCCTGATAAACGAATCATGGAATCTTGTTCATCACTTGACTACAATTAAGTTAGATGAAAAATTTTCTTCGACTAACCGAATGCAATCTTGACTTCAGGATAGTCATTCTTTCACTATTCAATTACGCTAATAATTATATTTCTTTTGAATTATCGTTGCAACTACGTCGAATTATGACGTTTTATAAAAGAGAAAAATTACGCGAATCTCTTATTTTCATTTCTATTCCATAGTCGTACAATTTAATCTGTATTGGTCTTACATTTAAATAAAATATGTTAATTTATTTTATAACAATTTTATAAAAGGAACAGCCATCCCGACTTATTTAATCTATTTTATTATATTATTCATTTATTTTGTAATTATATATTTATAAATTAAATTTTTATTATTTTTAATATAAAGCTTTTATTACTCTACTATACAGCTATACTATTATTATACTATCTATCATTTATTATATAGATATATCAATTTATTTTATCGATATAAATTGATTATCTCGATTTGTATATTGCAAAAACAATTTTATAAAACAATTTTATACAATTTTATAAAACAATTTTATAATTCGTATAAACAATATACGAATAAATCCTACCTGGAAATATAAAGGCCGGCTGAGAAGACATCGTTTCGGAGAGATCGTTGCCAAAGATCTCGTCATTTGGAAACGCGACGTGCCATCCTCGGACAAAACTCCGGGACAACGAGAGGAACGAGAGCAACGCGACAATAGTCGGAGTCATCGCTACGGGAATTTCCACTATTTTAACGAAGGTAGCGAAAGAAGCTCCCCCTTATATATATATAAATCCGTACGTATGCATGCATATAAAGAGGATCATCACCGGTCCTCGTGTGCGCTCCATTTCGTTTCTAAGCCATCTAATCGCTCGAATTACGACCGGCGTACGAAAGAGGCGACTAATGTGTTCGGATAACGTTTGCGTTTCCTGCGACGGAATTAATCTGCGCCGAGATAACACAGCCCCGAAGGGAGAGGAGTTATCGAGGGTCCTCGCCGTTGATTATCGTAATAGATGCGACGTGACGTGATATCGAAAAGACGATATCGCTAAGGCAAGTGACGCGTATAAAGCTTCCGGTTTAATTTAGCGCCGTGAAAAAAAAGTCGATGAATCGAATTTTTTTTCAACTAAAAGTAACCCTAAACGCCGTCTTGTTTTATCGGTAAAACATCATTTTTCTTTCTATTAGTTTGACTAGAATAATAAATTTTTTTTATTTAATTTATATTAAAAATAATAAAATTTTATTATTTTTTATATTAAAAATAATAAAAATTCAATTAAAAAATAATATAATTATAAAATAAATGAATAATAACATAATTATATAAAAAACAGGACGGCATTTAAAATCCCCTTAGAAAGGAAAAAAGATCGCGTACGTCATCATTAACTGCGAAATTAGATACCACTGATAATTAGTCTTGTAATAATACTCGACGAAGACCGATGGGGAGGTTCTTGTTCCGGAACAACTGTTACGGTAATCTTCTTCGTTTCGGTCCGTACAATATCCGCGTGAAGAATTACGGGGGACCATCTAGTTTATCCGACGAATATAGCAATCTGGGATTTGCTCACCGCTGACGCAGAGAACTCTCGACCCGCGAATGACCGCGAGCGCAGGATTTTCAGGAGAGTGAGAAATTCTGAATTTCATTCCGCGGCCTCGGATCAGCAAGAACATTTCAAAAATTTTACCTCCACCCTGGATGAGAAATCTCGAGTTTTATATCCCGGCGCGATGCACGAATAATAGAGAATTTTTCGAAATGGCGCGAACTTTCAGAGTAAAACGCGGATTTCGAACGTGCACTCTCTCATTCGGAAAACACTGTCCTTTGTCCACCAAATCTTGCGATTTTTTTATTCTTTTTCTACGATCGAAACTCGAGAGAGAGAGAGAAAATGTCGATCCCCATTCAGCGTCGTTCTTAAAATAAATGTGGCGCATATTCGATAAAATGCTTCGGTGTCGTGTATATTGAAAAAAAAATGGTGTTTCAAAGTAAGGGGATTATAAAATCCTTCTTAATAAATATTCTTAAATGCAAATTCAAGTATAAAAAAAGTTAACAAGATCCAGATACAGATATTAAATGCAACAAAATTATTTTCATTACATTTCTCTACACTAATTTTGACAAAATAATATTTGTCTGCTTTTTATATTCACCCTTTTTATTCTTAAATTTGTATTTCTATATCAAAGCCTTTTTGATTTATTTGGAATATTTTTCAGTGTTCCTGGAACATTTTCTAATACTAAAAATATATTCTTTGTTAATAAACGTCGATATGTTTCTTTTATGCGGATCTTTCATTCAGCATTATATGGTCATTGTTATAGCAAAGTATATATTCATCTATACAATATTGCAATTTAGAGTGCAGTACTTGTCACTGATTTTAGTTTATTGGAAGAATGGATGAGGTTAATAAGTGACTCGAAAAAAAGACTTGAGCGACTTATTGTTAAAAATATTCGCGAGTAACAAGTAACATAATTTAATCGTTCAGAATCCAGATCTCGTGTTTCCTGTTCGATATATCCTATATAATATGTTTATCCTTTTTTAAACTAAAATACAGAATATATAAAAAAATTCGAATTTGCTAATATAAAAATCCCATTTCGTCTACATTTTTATAAACTCAGAAGGAATACATGGTACGACCAATTTTTAGAGGGTTCCTCCATCTGAGGATGAGAGAGAATGATTTGATAGAACGGAGCATTGTACAAACAAGTGGAAAATTAAATCTCAAATGACAATACAATTTTTTCAATGATACACTGTTTGTTTTGATCACGGAGGATTGTGATAGCCGGATATCAAAGTAGATCCCATCGAGGGGGAGAGAATGGGGTGCACGGGGTAGTGAACGAGTAGGTTATGAACCCTGGAGCTGACCGGGCATACGTCAATATTGTGCAACCGTGATACCAATAATAACCTGACCAATAATCGATTACCAAGTTGTTGTTGTTGTCGATGCGATGCAGTCGACGAATCGGCGAAACGCACAATGGAATTCTGACAGTTGCGGACGCAAAACACTCGTCAAAGAATATCGACGACTTCAGCTGTTGGATGAAGAAGCTAAATTTTACGCGAAGAAAGTTTCCCTCTTAGAATTTACTCCGAAAATTTTTTATAAGTTTCTCTGATTAATATTTACCAAAAAAAGCAATATATTAATATAATAATAAGATATAGTATTTAGTTTATTACTATGTACATAGTAAAATTTTATATCTTTTTGTGGTAGATATTACATTTATTTGTAAATAAAATAAAAACGCGACAACTAGACTCTGGAAGTTAACAACGATTCGATGTCGTTTAAATTTTTCAAGCTATCCCCGAGAAGCTCTATTTATCTGTTTGCAATAATAGCAATTGTCATTGAGATAAATATTATTTCACATGTCGTTTTAAATTATAACGTTTAAATTGCAAGCATATTGGATGATAAATCAATCGCAATTATTATTGCGTAACATATCGTAACATTGACTGACCATGTAACAAAACGGAATATAATAGAATACAAGTAAACTTGCGCATGCATTAATCATCAGATCAGTATTGTAAAGAATGGAATTTATTACTTCTTCGACACGCGATTACTATGATTGAAGAATAACGAAGATATAGCGACCACAAAGTAAATTGATCACATAATGTTTCATAAAGCTACACGGAGAGAATTTTCCCTTAAAATTTTTCTCCAATTTTTTCTCACAAAATATTAACATCCATCCTACCATAAAAGATGTTCAATTAATTTTATTCTGTACATATTAATATTTGTTTATCGTCCGAGAAATTCCGATAAAATTCTTTCAAAATCATATATTATCCCACGATTACCATGTGATTTTCAGGGTGAAAATTCTAAGAGGAAAAATTCTCTCTGCGTATATCGAATCTAATCCTCGCTGAATAAGTTTACGGAGATGAATGTCGAGATCTCTCGCACTATAAAACAAACTACGGAAGTGCAAGGTGCATTTTGCACATTTGTATCGCGCTCACGTGCAGACGCACTCCGAGACGTCATCGAGATTCGGGCAGAGAAAGTGACGGATATTTCTCGGGCCGACCAGACCCTCCTGGCGACGAGCGCAATCCGTCAACCAGAGTCCGACCGCGGTTACACGTTGGATCGATATCGGCGGACCGATTCCAGGTACCCGGAAGATCGCTTCCAGACGACCCGCCTCAGCTCGCATTCTCTTCAGGAACTCTCTCAGCGGCGTCTGCTCGTCTTCTGCTTCGCCGAGTCGCTGACACCGGCACTCGATCGCTTCCGCTTGCTCTGCGATCCTTTCCTCGTCCAAGTCTAACACATCCTCGCACGTCAAAAATTTCTCGCGAGCAGCCTCGTAATGTTCGCTGTCATCCGTGATCGGGGAAACGACGGAGCTCTCGTTGACATTCTCGATCGTCGACTAAATCAACGTTCAGCCGTTCGTTACTCGCGATTAGAAATTTATATGTGATGTAAAAGCAACATTTATCTTTAATCATTTAATGAGCAAAGATAGCTCAACTAAATCAATATTTGTTAATTAATCAATTAGGGTGTCTACGAATTCTATAAAAACATCCCTGATCTTCTTCCAAGTATTTTCGTTTAAATTCGCGATTAGAAATTTATATATAAATATTTATTAATTCATAAATTAGGGTGTCTACTCGAATCTTGTAAAAAAATCTCTAATCTCTTCTCCTAAGTCTTCCAATCTTCGTTTAAAATTTGAGATAAAATAAAATTGTAGGTGCTTTTGAAATTAAGTCTTTTTATTCTATGCGTTTTCTAATCTTTTATTCATACGATTACTAAAAAAGTGATTGATTGCTTATCTGGCTAATCAGCAGGTTATCGATCGCTTGCAATATATACCTAAATAAAATTAACAAAGACAATTTTTGAAAAAATCTCCCGAGTCTCAATAAAATTCCATGAGAATTCCTGAATTTTTTATAATGAAAAAATCCCTGACAACTCCCAGAATTTTTCCAGAGAGTAGACACCCTGTAAATGCTAATTAATAAATATTAAACAACTTTACGTTTTTTTAATATATTATATATACATGGAGAACATTTTCTTTTAGAATGTGTGGGCAATATGGTATTGGAAGAATTTTATAAAAGTTTCTTTGATTAATACTTATCACAACAAAAAATATTAATATGTACATAGTAGAACTAATCAAACATATTTTATATCTTATTGTGGTAGATATTAATATTGTTATTGTGGTAAATATTAATCAGAGAAATTTTTATAAAATTCTTCCAATATTATATTGTCTCACGATGTTTTTCAGGATAAATTCCAAGAGAAAATTCTCTGTGTATATATAATATAATTAACACATATATATATATATATATATATATATATATATAATATATACATAAAAATAAATTTTAAATAAAAAAATTGTATATATTTTATAATATATATTCTATCGGAATGTTAGGCGCAGATTTTCGAACAAAATGTAAGGTCCGTCGAAATCAAAGTCTAATCTTGGAGAATCGGTGTGATGAAAAAAAGGTGTTTTCGAATGGGGGATCACTGTTGCGGAATTTTACGACGCAATCGCGAGGATCGCAAAATTTCAAGTGACCGATCGTTCTCCCAGCTATTCTATTCGCGTGTCTATATATATATATATATATATGTATACCTCGGCCCTCCTAGCTCCTCGAGAGGAATTGTGACGATGAATCGATTCGATCTCAATTTCGGTTTTATCGTCGGCGGCAGACTGTCTCGCCGACCCTGTGTCGGAGCGCTTCGGGTCATCTCCGTGATCCTTCAAGATCTCGAGGCTTTCCGAAGCTCGCTTTTCACGAGGCGTTCTCCCGCAAACATCCTCATCGGTGCCGCCGCTCGTCCTCGTCGTCTCCACCTCCTGACACGTGTTTGATTGAATACGAGCTCCAATAAAATCGAGAGAAACGACGTGTCTCTCCTCGAGACGTTAGAGATTATCTATTCGGATTTGGAGCGTAATCTCTCTCGTTAACTACGAGGGATTCATTCACAGAAAAAAACAGTATCCTTGAAAGAATGCAAATATGCCCTGATTCAAGTAGATTTTATCTTATATTTTAATTTTGGATGAAGAATAATTTATCCTTAAAACAAAGTGCAAAATATTCTTGGTTGAAGCTGAAATTTACTTATAAATATTGCAAGGACAAGTGACAAGTGAGCATCAGATATAAGTGGTACTTTCAAATATATATAATAATTTTTAGTTCAAATGTGACTAAGTTTGTTTTTACCATACGCGATTTTTAAAACCAGAATATATTTTAAGGATAAAATATATTTTACACAAACTTATTTATTATTAAAGCAAATGAACATTTGTGATTACAAAGAGCATTCTATGTATAAATTAATCAAATAACGTTCAAGAATAAAAATATACTTGAATCAAGGATTCCTTTTTTTCTGTGTTGAAATATCAGAAAAGTCTCCTTCTCGCTTGATATTTAATTCAAACGCCACGCCAATACGCTTAATTCGGAAATTTTTAAGCCACTCTCGCGCGCCCAGTTAAATGAAGTTTCGTTAATATACATATTTGCTGTAATCCAAGTGAACCGGTTAATTTTCGCTTGCGCTACGAAAACCGAGTAGTCCGAAGCGCAAATGCGTATATAAAATATGCAAGGCGCTGCTTGTAACGAGAAGTAGTTAGCAGTAGATGTAACATGGATGCAATATGACGAAAGCAGCTTATTCCGCGCATGTGCGAAGCTTATTGGCGAATTTTGCTCCAAAAATTTATCGAATTTTATTCCCATATACGCGCGCATTTATTTCCAAGCTCGTAATTTTCCAATTGCAACTTCGGTGTGCAACGGTTCCAACGTTTTCATTCATCTTTCATGTTGATAGAACGCTATCAAACATCGAGCGTTAATTTAATATTTATACGTGGAAATAGAGAATGATTTTCACACGCTATATTAACTTTAATTAATTATTTAAACGTTATTAAATTTTATATATGTATACATAATAATTAATAAAGAATGATATTAAAATTGTATCGTAGTAATTAAAACGTCGCAACTTTCCTTTTTAAACGTAGAAACGCGTTATGCAATTATTAAATCTTTATAAAATATGCAAATGTATATGCATATATATATATATAATATATATACATAAACCGTCAGTCGCGGCATTGTTCTCTGTAGAAAGGCAGCTATATAACTTTATTACAATTATAGCCTCAAAATTACAATGCACCTCTGCTCGGTTAAAGCATACTCTGCACCTGCTTACGTATAAAACGGTACCACTATGTGTGTCTAAGTCATACATAAATGTCAAATTTGCTGAGAGAACCACACGCTGTTATATCATAAGTCAAAGTCCCTATTTATCTCCATATATCTCAATATATTCTAATTGCTCCCGTAGTTTCGTATACACGATTTTGTATGCATGTTAAACGACAATAATCATCTCGTAATTATAGTTTGACAAAACATCGCTCGTTGTCGACATTTTCAGCGAATAAAAATTGAATCCCCGGTTTTCACGGAAAACTCGCTCATTTTCCGGATTGAGAGACACATTTTCTCGGGATCAATTTTTATACCACGCTATGATTACGATCGCAAATCTTCCGATAGGCAGGGTTTATATATCGGAAATGGGTTATTCCACAAATCTCATCTTTATTTTTTTTATTATTTTTTTTTTAGTAATTTTTCACCAATGTACGAGAGATACCCGGATACATGTTTTTGATACATTGCACTGCGACAAATTCTTTATACAGCAGCTGCTGGGCATCAAACATTCTTTACATTTTGACAAGTTTTCGAATACAAAGGCTCTTTGTATTTTGTATTTCGAGCGGAGAAAACTGTCAATACATTTTTAATACTTAAACTTGAATATCCGGGTATCCATTCATTGACAAAGGATTGAAGGGATCCTAAACGCCACGTTTTATCGATAAAACATCGTTTTTGCGTATCTTTTTTTATTGGTTGAATAGAATAAAAAATTTTTAATTAAAAAATTAAAAAATTTTTTAACATAAAATCGATGGGTTCGCGCTTCGTTTCTACCTACACTTTAATCGTGAAAAAACATTTATTATTCTATTCAACCGATAAAAAAAAAGTTGCGCCAAAAATGATATTTTATCGCTAAAACAGAGCGTTTAGGATCCCCTAATGATGAAAAATCACTAGTGCTACGCGAGAATAAAAGACTCGACCGATATTTTATTCTTAACCCTTAGGAAGGCAGAAGCATTCCGATACGCGAGCGATACCTTTTCTACCTCTGTGAACTCGCAGCTGCAAATTGTAGTCGTCGTCGTCGTCGTCGTGGAATCGATCGTCGTCTCGAACGACGGCTCCGAGACGGACGTTTCCTCGCTCGAGGAGGAATCGACCTCGCGACGTTGAACGGGTTCGCCGCCGCAATCGAGATTCGCCAGATATCCGTAGAGATCCAAGAAAATCCTCAGGGGTATCATGGCCGAGCCGCCTTCCGGCTCTTGCGTCAGTAACTCGCAAACGTATATCATCGTCTCGAGCAGATTCTGAAGCGGACGTAAATTACAAGCCGCGAGGATTAACGGCCTTTATCTCTCTGCTTAATTATATAAGATATACGAGAATGTAGAAAGAAGATACTCGTACGTTAATCTTCCCTCTTAGCTGATTGTGAAAGTCTCGGGGGAGCTACACTCGAGTTTCTAAAGTTGGAACGGTGTTTTGTTAACGAATGTACAGAGCAAATAAAAAAAAAATTCAGGTGAATAGTTTTGCCTCGAATGGGTTTGTCATCCGTTTTGTTTCCATTGAAATTTCGCATTCGTTATTTCTCGTTATAAGAACAACAAAAATAAAAAGGATACGTATCGATCATGTGTACGTACAACCCCGCCTGATGACTCCGATTTGTTTTATTCAATACCGCTAATGGCTCTTCCGTCATTAGTGCCCGCGTTAAAAATCCAACTGAAATCGACAGCTGTCCATTCATTACGCAGGTTCGAATTTATCCAGCTAAATTACGGCCCTCTTCTCATGTTTAGCTCGTTCAAATCGCGTACCAATGTAAATAATAGTCGCAACGACATATACGAGTCAAATAATACTCTTTGTTTTTTCCCTGTTTCCAATTTCCGTTGTAATCGCAACATCATGTCCCGACGTCATGTCAACTCTCCTTTCAACTCTGCTCCAAAGAGTCAGCTTTTACTCGATTCGTAAGAAACAAAAATAGAAACGTCCCTTCCATCCAATTATTAAAAAAAAAACTTGAAGAACTAGAACTCCACAGGCGATAAAGAAAGAGGGATCTCATCATCATCATCTCGCTTACTTGTCGCGATAAAACTTACATTTCCCAAAAATCCACAGGCGACCGCGAGGAACCGATAAAAATCACAACGTCCCTTATCCTGATCCGGCAATAAACCAGCCACGGTGAGAAGCTGATAGAGGCTCGTTTCGGGTAAATCCAACCCACGCCAGTCCTCCACGAGGGCTGCCAGGGAGACCTTGTCCACGCGACCGAATCTATTGAGCAGGGTCTTCAGGTAGCCGGGCGTGATGCCCGTGGGGTGGACAAAGGGCGGATACTTCAGCCTGTCCTGTAGGACAATATCGACGAGGGCCCCCGTTCGGGGATTGTTCGCGGTCAGTTACCGGTTGCTAGATAACCTTGCGATGGCCGTGTCCGGTCCATCGATAATGCCTCCTCCCTCGAGTGCGGAGATATGTGTATACGCATGCATGTACGTGTATACAGGGTGTCCCGTATCCGGCAAATCATGAGTTAGCTTCCGGAAAATGTCGAGAAGAAGGTCAGCACTTTTTGCCATCATGTATCTTTGGATCTAAGCCTTAAAGGAATGCTGATTATGTCTGTTTTAGCGATAAATATTACTTATTATTTAACGCTTATTGGCTATACAGAATGAAAAACCCTTTAGTAGAATTAAAGCATTCGTAATAACAAATCTAAGCTGATTTTTATATACATATATAGTAGCCCAGGTTTGTTATTATGAATACTTAAATTCTAGTAAAAGATTTTTCATTCTGAGCAGCTAATAAATATAATTAAATGAAAATAATATTGATCGATAAAACAGACACAGCATCCCCTTAAATTAAAATTCTATTAAACTCTATTCTAAATTAATTAAAAAATATAATTTTGTTAATATTTTATCTCTACAAGACTCATGTTGGTTTGCAGCCTTAAAGGAATGCTGATTATGTCTATTTTAGCGATAAATATTACTTATTATTTAACGCTTATTGGCTATACAGAATGAAAAACCCTTTAGTAGAATTAAAGCATTCGTAATAACAAATCTAAGCTGATTTTTATATACATATATAGTAGCCCAGGTTTGTTATTATGAATACTTAAATTCTAGTAAAAGATTTTTCATTCTGAGCAGCTAATAAATATAATTAAATGAAAATAATATTGATCGATAAAACAGACACAGCATCCCCTTAAATTAAAATTCTATTAAACTCCATTCTAAATTAACTAAAAAATATAATTTTGTTAATATTTTATCTCTACAAGACTCATGTTGGTTTGCAGCCTTAAAGGAATGCTGATTATGTCTGTTTTAGCGATAAATATTACTTATTATTTAACGCTTATTGGCTATACAGAATGAAAAACCCTTTAGTAGAATTAAAGCATTCGTAATAACAAATCTAAGCTGATTTTTATATACATATATAGTAGCCCAGGTTTGTTATTATGAATACTTAAATTCTAGTAAAAGATTTTTCATTCTGAGCAGCCAATAAATATAATTAAATGAAAATAATATTGATCGATAAAACAGACACAGCATCCCCTTAAATTAAAATTCTATTAAAGTAAACTCCATTCTAAATTAACTAAAAAATATAATTTTGTTAATATTTTATCTCTACAAGACTCATGTTGGTTTGCGAAAAATCCTTTATTTTCAATCGCTTATAACTCAAAAATGATTGATGCCTCGACATTTTCGCTGAGGAAAAATCGTCTCGAAATGACGTCAGGAATCAATGATTCTCTGGGTACGGGACACCTTGTACATACACTTACACACACACACATGTAACGCGTATGGAGACTGGAGAGAGCTGTTACAAACCGGTTTCGCCGCAAACTATAGAAATGCCGCTTGTCACGCAGCGCATTTTCGTCGAACGTCGCGCTCTCCCACGGGGTGGGGGGTGAAAATGGGGGAGGGGGTGTGTGAATTACGCTGATGTTTGTCTTGCTTTTCTCTCTCTCTCTATTCTGGATGCGACGTAGCCAGAAATATAAGCAGGTATCGCGTGTCAGCTCTGTGGCAACGCGATATATCACAGATAAGCGAGGAATTTCAGTCATCAGTGATAACAACCATAACCGCGGGGTGAGAAAGGGGGAGGGGGTGCGTGCTTTGCAGTGAATAACAGTTACAAATTAGATTATATGCTCGCTGTAAATTAATCGGTAAAACGTATGAATGTGTCGCGACAGAGAGTGAAAGAGATACGTATAGTAACGTATGTTGAATGTTTCACGAGGAAATGCGTCGCTTCATCTTCAGTCATGTGTAATTTGACGGAATTGAAACCAATTTCGTGTCTGTCAACATTTAAAGCCGCGGCGTAATTAAGGAATTATTTAATATCTAATCACATCGGAAAAGCTTTGGAAACCGAAATATGCTTTGAAGTACAAAGAACGGAATGATAAGCGTCATCCGTTGGAACTAAAGTTAATAATCTCTTTTAAAGAGACATTTTTCACTTAATAAAACGCGTATTATACGCGTAAGATTCTAAAAGATTCTTATATAATTCGTAAAAAAATTTATAAACTCTGCTTTCACGAAGGAAATTTAATATATCGAGAGTAAATTTCGCATGAAATATAACGATAATATCAATATAACGCGGCTATGAAGATCTTGATTGGCCATTGAATTAATATCGTTAACCGATGCAACAATTATATTCATTAAATCGTGTTGTACGAAGAGGTTGCAAATTTGTCGGTAACGCATGAATAATGAGAAATGGATATTAATAAAGGGAATAATAATATTACATATTAATATAATTATGAGAGAGAGAGAGAGAAAGAGAGAGAGAAAATTGTTTGCGCGTAAAATATGTTGTATATCGAGTGTTTAAAGTTTATTAATTTGCGCGGCTCTAACATAGAATTTACTTTTTTCCCGAGTTTTATTTAATTCGCATTAAACGCGTGTCTATATATATATATATATATATATATATATATATATTTATATACATATATATCCGCAGACGCAACAGATTCCAACTTTTAATTAATCGATTAATCGGATAAGAGAGAAAAAGATTGCAAGCTCCGCCGGTTTGTAACTTCTCTTTAATGTTGTTACTTCTTGCAACCAGAATTACGCAAACTTATAATTACAGACATCCGTTCCGTGGAACGCGGATGGAAGAACTCCGGAGATGAAGCTCTGCCTTATACTTTTATACTCCACGACTAATATAATAATAATAACGAATATTCGCAGAAGCGAAGTAATGTAGATCGATCGGCGCGCGTGGAATTTTGATTAATTTTTGCGCAAGCATAATATATTTTTAGAAATATAATTTCCAATATGCTTACCTCGCGAGTTTACGTTTATGAAGCAATTGGAAAAGAGGAAGGAAATAAAAGAAAAGTTGACAAACAATAATACAATAATACAGAATACAATACGAATTTATATATATATATATATATTATATCCTTCATTTTATATTAAATATTTACTCAAACTATTCCATGAGTGCTCCCTTGATATATAAAATCAATTAATTAAATTTTCTCAATATATGAAGATGTCTCGAAATTCCAGTACTTGAGCTAAATTTTGAAGAATTTAAAATCCTTTTTGATATTGATTTTTCAACTTTTCCTTATAATATAGAGTACAATACGAATTTTTTATATCCATTATATCCTCTATTTTATATTAAATATTTACTCAAACTATTCCACGTGTGCTCCTTTGATATATAAAATCAATTAATTAAATTTTCTCAATATAAGATGTCTCGAAATTCCAGCACTTGAGCTAAATTTTGAAGAATTTAAAATCCTTTTTGATATTGATTTTTCAACTTTTCCTTATAATATAGAGTACAATACGAATTTTTTATATCCATTATATCCTCTATTTTATATTAAATATTTACTCAAACTATTCCACGTGTGCTCCTTTGATATATAAAATCAATTAATTAAATTTTCTCAATATATGAAGATGTCTCGAAATTCCAGCACTTGAGCTAAATTTTGAAGAATTTAAAATCCTTTTTGATATTGATTTTTCAACTTTCCCTTATAATATAGAGTACAATACGAATTTTTTATATCCATTATATCCTCTATTTTATATTAAATATTTACTCAAACTATTCCACGTGTGCTCCCTTGATATATAAAATCAATTAATTAAATTTTCTCAATATATGAAGATGTCTCGAAATTCCAGCACTTGAGCTAAATGTTGAAGAATTTAAAATCATTTTGATATTGATTTTTCAACCTTTCCTTATAATATAGAGTACAATACGAATTTTTTATATCCATTATATCCTCCATTTTATATTAAATATTTACTCAAACTATTCCATGTGTGCTCCCTTGATATATAAAATCAATTAATTAAATTTTCTCAATATATGAAGATGTCTCGAAATTCCAGCACGTGAGCTAAATTTTGAAGAATTTAAAATCCTTTTTGATATTGATTTTTCAACTTTTCCTTATAACACGCGATTGCGCACATTGCACGATGAATAATAGATTCGTGAAGAGGAATGGGAAAGAAAAGAGAGAGAGTTAGAGAGAAAAAGGAATCACGAAGAAGCTCTTCTCTCAGCGCGAGCGAAGCGGAAGCGATGTATTTGCACAAAAATGAACTCGCCTTCGCCGGAGGCACCTCGCCGTTCGCCAAAGCGCGGAAATACGCGGCGGTCCATCGCAGAAGATCGTACGGCTGCGTGCGAATCGCCGCCTTCGCGTACACCTTCAGAATCTGCGGGAATGTCGGCGGTATGTTTATCTGCTCGGCGCAGTAAATCCGCTCCGTCTGCGGAAGATCTGACATTTCGAAGAGGAATCGACGAGAGTAAAGGCAGACAAGCGGAAGCAAACAAGAGACGATCGAGCGATTCGATTGATTCGCCGAGCGATTCGTCCTTTCGCTCTCATATATAGATATATTTCGGAAAATATCCCGCAAATGTCAGAATTTTAATATTAAAAAAAAACGGCAATGTTTAAAAAATTTTTTTACAGCTCAAAAATATCTTTTTTTTTTTCTATTTTATACATATTTATAAAAAATATTTCAAGCATATTTAAATGTATACTTGGAAAAAAATAAATATTTTAAGCTGTAAAAATTATGAATACTTATATATAAAATTTATACATATTTTATAAATATACTATATTCTATTAATAAAAGATATTGAAAAGTATATATAATAATTTTTGGAGGAATTTATTTTAGCAACTATTCCGTTCGATAAATCTTAAAAAAATTCAACGAAATAAAGAATTCTTTAAACACGAATAAACGTATCTCCTCGAGGGAGTTGACGAATAATCTAATGAGCCATCTTTTTATATATAAATTTTGTCATAATCCCTATAGTTTCGCGAAAAGTCCCGCCAAAGTCCTCCGCAGGGAATTTAACACTTCGGCTGTAAACTCAAACTGCAATAACCGCGAACGATGAAACATTGAAAATGTACTTCATTTTACGAGAGGTGTACACATCGGCCTTTTAAAAATTTAAACAGTCGACTGGTTATTTGACTCTCACATGTCGCTTTTAATCTGTTCATTCAATTTCAGTCAATTTGCCAAAATTATACAGAGACACGATATATAAAGATCTCTTTCTTTCTTCTCTTATTTTGATATGACAGTGCAATATCTTCAATTAAACTCATTCCGAGATATTGTGAATTTGTAGTCAGAATCGATGGTATCTCGGTTACAGAAGATAACTTTAGAAATTGAAGAATTTTATTATTTTTAGACAGCATTCATTTTTTAATATTAAAAAATCATTAAACGGGACATACATAAATGTTTCTATTTGCAAAACTGTTATTTGCTAATTGATATAATATTTAGAACGTTTTCAGTTTGGCACAATCGTTATCTCTAATATAAAGCATATCTTATTAATATAAATAACACAGTTTTGCAGATAGAAAAATTTACCGTCGTATATATGTCACATTCATAAATTTTAATGTTGAGAAATAAGTGTCATCTAAAAATAATAAAACTCAATATCCAAAGTTATCTCCTATAACCGAGATATTATTTGTAGCTATATAACATTCGTATAATATGCTCGATAAAATTTGATTAATAAGATATTTTCATATAAAAAAAAAACATTAATTAAAAAAAAATAGTGAGATACCTGTCTCCGAGAATTAAATAAAAATTTTTAAACATTTCAAAACTTCACTGAAATTATTTCTTGAAATGTTTCGATATTACAGAGTATAAGATTAATGATCGGTAAGAGAATCTAGATATTCAAAAATAAAATTAAAAAATCAGTAGAGATTCCAAAACTGCTCAGATCGGATTTCGACACGCTGGAAAAATTCGAACAATCGAAATTCCGCAACAGCAAAAACATTCCAGGGTTAATCTCGGTACAATTTTATAATGCTCTCCAGCGCAGAAATACACGTTTTACATCCCCGGTACGGGGCGGCGGTCTCAATGACCGTACATCGGTCAATATTTTTCCAAACGCGCGATGAAAACACGGTGAATTGCCTGGAACAATAAGACCAATACGCCGACACTCTCAATGGAATACAAATGGTATTGGGCAAACAACAGAGATCGACAGCCCTCTCTGGAAATCGAGCGCGCCCGGGCGCGAGCCAGTGTCCTTCCTTCTCTCGACCGAATCAATGATCGATCCGACCCCATTCCTCCCTCGCATTATTGCGCGATTCTCATTCTATTATCCATGCCTCGACACATATGCGCGTCCCTCGCTTTTGTCGCGAGATGCATAAATGAAACCCTTCTATTCAGCTCGAGCGTCTCGCGCTCCATCGACGTTTTTGCCTGCTTGAAACCTGCTTGAAAAAATGCCCTCTCTTTTTCTTCCCTTTCTCCAATAAGACAGAATAATCTCCATCTTTCAATTAAGGATTACGAGTACAGTTGAATAGTTAAACGTGAAGAATTTAAATATTGAAAGATTTTATATTTTATTAATTATACACGAAGATAATTTTCTCTTTGAATTTATCTTGGAAATCATGGTAATCGGGGGACAATATTATAGTGGTATTGGAAGAATTTTGTATATAAGAGTTTCTCTGATTATTATTTACCACAATCAAAAATAATTAAAATTAACCGAACACGTTTTATATCTTATTGTGGTATAGATATTAATATTTTTCATTATGGTAAATATTAATCAGAGAAATTCTCTGTGTAGTATATATATATATATATATATATATATATATATATATATGTTATATATAATGAATAAAGCAAAAGTTTTTTGTATATAATTTATATAATTTTTATATATTATTATTAATTTTTATTATAATCTTTATTAATATAATATATAAAAGAATAAATAATAATAAAAATGATATACCTATATTTATAATTAAAATAAATTGCCTTATTTATTTTTACCCATTAGAAAAATATCGCGATTAGATTTCTTCAAGAACAAAACGCTGCCATTCCAGAGAGAGAGACATAATTAAGAAGATAAATCTTACAATAAATTTACTTCAATTATCCTGTACCCGTATTTTCGTTTTCAATAAAGTAAAGAAATACGATAGCACAGATTTGGATAGGATTTTCTTCTCGTTATATAAGAAAAAAAATTAATATCGTCCTAGATGTTGATAATTATCGGCATTATTAAAAACCGATATCGACCATTGAAAAGCCATAAAATCGATAGCAGTCCACAATTAGTGTTTCGTCGAAAAATTGGAAGCCATTCTTCTCTCTCCTTCTCCTCTACTGTAGACATCCGGTACATACATTTCCGTTCGAGGTACGTCTTGGAGCGGCGCAATCGCCGGAATAGTTTACAATCGATCGATCGCGGGTCGCGAAAAAAGAAGAACGCAAGCAACCGCGTTATTCGCGGTCCGCGTCATCCTCTATCTCTCAGTCTCGCAAATGCGGAGACGCAACTCCGTTCCAACATGAATATATATACATATATCGGAGGTTGCGAGATGGCTCGAATATAGGGGAACGGAAGCAATTTCGCCGTCCTTCGGGAATGGCCTTGGCATGATCGCCGCCGGGACATCAATCGTCCATTGAACGGAGCTCATCCCTGAATGGGATGAAGTGGTATGGGACTGATTGCGAACACGGAGATAGAGTGATAAGCGTCGCGATAAAGTACGGTAAAGTCGATAGCCAGGGATGCCTCGGTGATCGACGCGAAGAGACTCAGGTGGAAATTGTGTAAGGCTTCCATGAGGCCCCTGTTCATTTTTCCCAACTTTGTGGGGTCCTAATGTGGAAGCCCAATAAGAACCCTTTCAAATCTGATCACGCGTTTCCATCGAGGACCCTTAAGGATTAAGTAATCAGGGCCTTGATAGTTGTCTAATGAAATCCTTTAAATCACCATAAGATGGCCTTATAATTTCCAGGAATGTACCCTTTGTGCTATTAGACATTTTCACATTATTGCCAGATTAGATTCCAGTAGGGCCACATCAGTTTTGAATAAACTAATTTAATGTACGGCTTAATCAAGAAAACCAGTAAGGGTACTGCTGATTGGGCCTGATCAAGGTAATGGTTATTAATATATATATATATATATATACAACTAACAATTCGGAGATAGAATGATAAAAGCGTCGCGATAAAGTACGATAAAGTCGATAGCCAGAGATGCCTCGGTGATCGACGCGAAGAGACTCAGGTGAAAATTGTGTAAGGCTTCCATGAGGCCCCTGTTCATTTTTCCCAACTTTGTGGGGTCCTAATGTAGGAAGCCCAATAAGAACCCTTTTCAAATCTGATCACGCGTTTCCATCGAGGACCCTTAAGGGTTAAGTAATCAGGGCCTTGATAGTTGTCTAATGAAATCCTTTAAATTACCATAAGATGGCCTTATAATTTCCAGGAATGTACCCTTTGTGCTATTAGACATTTTCACATTATTGCCAGATTAGGTTCCAGTAGAGCCACATCAGTTTTGAATAAACTAATTTAATGTACGGTTTAATCAAGGAAACCAGTAAGGGCACTGATTGGGCCTGATCAAGGTAATGGTTATTAATATATATATATACAACTAACAATTCGGAGATAGAATGATAAAAGCGTCGCGATAAAGTACGGTAAAGGTAAAGCCAGAGATGCCTCGATGATTGACGCGAAAGGAGATACGAAAAAAATTGAAAAAAGGGTGCGGTCACCGCGCATTAATCGAGAATTAATCGAGGGAGAGGATGGATCGTTCGCTTCCTGTCTCGCGACGAGACGGACGTTTTGGAGTCAACCCTGAAGAGGAGACTTAGCGAGCGGAACACCCGGATCGCCGGTGAACGGTGAAATCGCGCGGCCGCTAATGGCGACGACGAGAGAAATTTATGTGCGTGCGAGAGGATTCAGCGCGTCCCGGCTGAATTATTAGGACGGTTCGGACGAACGTTTTAACTGAACCGCTGCGCCGCTCCGCTAAGCGTTAAGCGGAAAATAAATGTCCCAAGCCCCCTACGTGCGTGTATCCGGATATTGAAATTTTATTCGAGAGAATCTTCTCTCTCTCTCTCTCTCTTCACCATATGTTTGTTCGCATTCGCGATTCACGTCGCGTATCCGAACGTGAAAAATACTTTCGTGTAATAGGATCTTAACTCCGCGCGAGATGGAAGAGAAAAGGAAACATGTATTTGATTTATCTCTCTTTCTTTTCGATAAAAATTATATAAGATTTTCTCAAGCTCTGTCTTTTTTGGAGAGAACAAGGGAATAAAATATATATATTATTATATGTATGTATAAGATACATATATATTGATATATATATATATATATATATATATATATATATTAAAATATATAGAATGGTTATTAAATTATTAATAAAAGAATTATTATAAAAGAAGAGAGGTTCCGAAATGGATAAATCGGCATATTTTTGTATAAATGCTTTTCCACGATTACATATAGAGAAAGCGTGAACCTACCGATTTTATGTTAAGAATACTAAAATTTTAATTAAATTTTAATTAAATAAATTAAAAAATTTATTTGCATTTATTATTCTATATTCAGACAATAAAAAAAAGGGTGCGCGAAAATGATGTTATCGATAAAACAGGAGAATTCCCTAACTACCTCTTTTCGTAAACAATGGTAAAGACGACGAGAGAGTCGACGACTTCTCTCGACCCGCTTTCGTGCGAGTTTCCGTGCGAATAATTGCGGGACAAGTCGATCGCGCGGTTATATTGCGTTCGCCTCGTATATATAGGTACTTCCTATAGCCGCGAATATATTATGGCATTTGTGATGGCGAGCTTCTCGCTGCGATCCGACACCGTCGCGAATCCGACGATTAGGGTGTCCAGCAGATTCAATGAAAAAAATTCCCTGACTTTTTCAGATTCTTCGAGACCAGAAATTAATTTTTTCCCTCACTTTTTAGTATTATTTTTTTCAAATATATAATTTGCATATAACTATATGATAAATCAATTAAATGTTAAATCATGAAATCCTTATTGGTTCGGAAGTTAAATAAAAAATTTAAATCAATTATGCAATCTGCATTATGTACAATAATCGAAACAAACATGTCACTATCAACTATTTAAATAATCACTTTTTTTATTTATATTATATCAAATTTTTTAGTTTTATCTCTATTAAATACATTTAAATAAAATAACATGATGAAAATATAAATTAACAAACACGTTGTCAATTTTTAACACAGAAAATTAGCGTGCTGAAAAAGTTTATATTTATTTAATAAAAAATTTCAAATTATGGAGACAAATGTAGAATAATGTGAAAAAATCCAGAAAAATAGTAAAATTTCCTGACTTTTTCCTGAAAATTCCAGATTTTTTAAATTCCCTGACTTCTAGACATCCTGGATAAATATGCAACAGACGTAATGCATATGACTGCAATAGTTACTGCGTGTCGAGGCGAAATGACGCGGCTTTAACTAATATCGGAGAAAAAAAGTCGGACTATAAAAACTGCAAGTAGTTCATAAATGCGCTACGTCAGAGCTTTTACATTGAAAGTATAGGTTTGCGAGTTGCATAATATTTTACTGCTATCTTATTTTCGAGAATACTTTTAATTTTCCATTAAAATTTTAATTTTTAATTTTCTATTAAAGTTTTAATTTTTAATTTTCTATGAAAAAATTGTTCTCCCCATATCTCCTCTAAATATTTGAAAATTCAATTTATCCGAGATATTTCGATTCCCTAGCAATTTATCTCGATACGGTACAGAGCTTTTAATTTTGAGAATTTTTTAATATTTTACAAAAATTAATTTTTTAAATATATGCATATATTTTTTTTACTTTTCGAATAAAAATTTTATTCACATTTTTAATTCAAACATATAATTTACTAAGACGTTAAATGTTAAAATTTTCGTAATATATTCCATATTCGTAAAAAATAATTCCATATTCAAGCGTTCCGTTGAAATTAAAATCGATGCGAGCTCAACAAAAAGAATCAAAGTTTTACCATTTTTAGCCGTTGGTATATATTTTCGTTAATATTTTCTGCTCGTAGGAAAAAAACATATGTTCTATACACAACAGAGCGAAAAACGAAACGGGCCATTTACGTAATTATAATGTTGGTTAATATCCGTTAACATTCGCGAGGTCAGAGCGCTCTGGAAAGCGTCACGATTAATAAAATAATTAGTGAACTGCGAGCAATATATAGCCGCTTATTAGGCGACACATTATATTTTGCACCGACGCAAATACGCGGGATTACTATAGCTAATACGTATAAATTAATGCGCTTTGGTATTTCGAACTTTCCAAGCCGAGCGACCGCGAGAGATTTAATTTCGCGCGCAAAATCGGCTGCAAAATCGGATGTTCGCGCGCGCGAAGTTTGGTTTGCGCAAATTTCTCGGGATCCGTGAGATGCACTCCGGCGTTATATCAGAGAGTTAAGGCCAATTATAACGCGCGCGCGCGACTCTTAAATCACCGGCAGTCGCATCCAACACCTGGTGCAACAACATTGTTGGGCATTGTTGGACGCACAGATTGCGCGCTAACCGCGAGAACTCGATGGACACCCGCGACGGACAGAAAACACTGTATTTGCATAGGCAACTTTTCGCGAGATCACGCTGGCACCGACACAAAACCGGGATTTTTCCGCATTGCATTCCTCGCGCAGCGACGTGTTGACAGGAATCGCTAGAGAGGCCGATGGACAATTGCGTTCAAATATTATCATTAATCTGCAATCGATCTATTGTGGCCACCTTTTTTTATTTTCCCACCTTCATGAATTATGGCACATTAATGTAATTAAAAATGTATTTTTAAGCTTTACGTAATATATAGGGTACATTTATTGGCAAACGCTTGTAATGTGCTGATGCCCCAGTTACTATACTTATAAAGACGCGTAATATTATATATAAAAGTGTCATTTAATACGTATTTTCTATGGCAAAATTAGTGATATTAATCTTGGTGATTAATTGGTTTGCGTGTATCAATTTTCTACTGCTATTTTAAATATTAAAGTTCAAAAATAACACCATGTTCTTGTTGATATTTTTTGGAGCCATTTTAAGTAATTACTAAATAAAAACAGAATTATTTTATGAAATGAAAAATAGAAAGAAAGCAATTGCAAAAATGGAGGTTTAATTATTTATTAAAATTGAACATTTAATAAATATAAAAAAATTTATTTATGTCAAAGTTATTAAGATGGCTATAATAAATTGACGAGAAACTGTAATTTTCTTGTTTATGTAATTTTGATTATCTTTTCTGCTGCTAAGTCGGTCATCTAGCAATTAGCGTTTAGCAATTTGCATATATATAGTCTCACAACAATTCTCTCTAAAAGAGAATTCTTGTAAGAGACAAATAATAACTTTTCGAGTTTTGCTTAAGACTTAAGTCATTCATTTTGCGCGAATTCATCAAAAGCGTAATGAACGATTGTATATAATAATTGCTAGAAATGTAATAAAATTATAAATAAATCTAATCGCGTCGCTTCTTCTCTCTCACTCTAATTGTAAGTGGAAATTGAAAGTTGGGAAATAAAGTTTTGGCAACGCAATCTACATCTGTTACATGCCCACGGCAGTATGATAAATGTATTATTCGTAAATACCGATTATATACTTATACATATACGAAACAAAATCCATTTGCGCTCTGTACATTTAAAAGCAAAGTTCATTCTTCTAAAAACTTCCGATCCAAGCCCTCGTATCTTTTTGAAACTTGACGGTTGTTCCATAGATTATTCATAGTTTTCGATACGAAAAATTTCCAACGCCGACATTTATTTAATCAAAAATCAATTTGCTCTTTTTTAAAATTCTATTCGTATTCATCCTGTGTATTATAATATAAAATTTGTTAATACTTTTAAAATTCTCTTAGAAATGTTTAGACTAATGTATGTATATTTAAATTAAAATTATGCAATTATTGTATGATATGAAATAATTAATTAATAATAGGATTAGAATAATTAATTATATAAAGATTAGTATATACTAGATAAATTAATTATTATCGAACGTAATAATATAATAATAATTGATCAACTGATAAATATTTTATTAAATGTTAGAATTCTGATTATACCATTTTTCTCCTGTAAGTAAATTCCTTGATTAATTTATTATTTATTCTTTTGTTCCAAAACATGAACAATTTTTGAATTAATAGTCTCTTGCTGTAAAAGTGAGAGTGCAGAAATAAAGCGACTTGAAGTCGAATTAAGATTCAGATATGCAAATATGTAAGAAAAGCTTAAAAAGAAAACCTCATTTTCCTCGGTTAGTTTCAAATAAATTTCTCTTTAAGGGAATTTTAATTACAGACTTAATTATTAAGATTAACCTTTCAGCTGTAGCGCGTTAGATTAAATTTTCGAAATTACTGACAAGGAATCAAAAATATATTGCATACACATTATGTTCGGAGAGAAAAGATTGAATTTCTACATAAAACAGCAAAGATAATCATACAAATTAATTACCAGAGAAAAGTTTAACCATTTTTTCCTTCTAATTTATTTTTCTTATATTTCTGCAAAATTCTTAATATTAGTTTCATGTTTTATATATATACACGTTTGTTTCGCTGAAGAAATTTCTCCGCCAGAAAGAAGTTGATATTAAAGAGGTCTCACAGGAGTTGTACGTAAGGCGAAATTAAAATTTCATTAAAATGGGGGACTGCGACATCGATCGATTAATAATCCGCGAGATAAAACGAGACGAGATTCCACTCTATTCCATGAAACAATTCTAAAACAACCTACGCGAATGTAATTAAATCCGAAATTACGTCAACATTGTTCATTAAATATTCCTAAATTTTCTTCTTTTTTTTCATCTTCTTACTTCGACGTAATCTGTACGAAAATGTTGCGCCAAGCGCGTAACATTATATGGCTCACCTCGTCAAACGTACTTTCGGCTAAATTAAACTTACAAACTCTCTCCGAGTGTTATAAGAGAATCCTAAACACCGCGTCCTGTTTAATCTATAACACATCCTGTTTAATCTATAAAACATCATTTTTGAACATTCTTTTCTTTTTATTGGTGGAATAAAATAACAAATGCTTCATGATTAGAATGTATATTAGAGTGCATAGAAATAAAGCGCGAATCTACCGATTTTTAATTAAGAACAAATTTTTAAGTTTTGACGTCAAAAGCGAGAAAATACACGCTAAAAATTTTTACGTTTTTGCATTTTTTTTGTTTAGATAAAAATATATTTCAATGAGACAACACAACATACAAAATTTTTTGGCACACTTGTAAAATTGTCCGAAAACTAATCTTTTCCCTTTATAATCAATCAACAACTATAAAATGACTGTAATATGAAGTCCAGTCCGTCTAGTCTTTGCACATGCACAATCATTTCGCATGACAGAATCTGATGTTTCAATTATTTTACGACTGTTGATTGACTGGCAAGGAAAAAGGATAGTTTTTGGACAATATCTTTTTATCTAAAAATGACAGGCAAAAATTTTCAGCGTGCATTTTCTCGCTTCTGACGTCACAATCCAACATGGTCGCGGCGAGGATCAAGAAACTTTAGAACTTTTTTATTTTTAACATAAAATCGATAGGTTCACGCTTTGTTTCTATATGTACTTCAATTGTGGAAAAGAATTTATTATTCTATTCAATCACACAATAAAAAGAAAAGAGTGCGCAAAAATGATTGTTTTATCGACCATATTATTTCCATTCATTTCATTCACAGAACAACGGCAGCGTCCCCTGAACTATTTTTAGGCTGTACAGAAATGAAAATTATTTGCGGTTAGAAAAGACCGGTAAAAAACTATAATTATTTAATTTTTATTGTTTTTTTTATACGAAATTACAGCGTTCCCCGTTCATTATTATCACTTTAATTGTGAAGAAGGATTTTTCAATCTGTGTAGCCAATAAAAAGAAAAGTTCTTGAACTTAAAGTCAGTAAAACAGACATGGTCAGCATCTCTTTAAGGGAATCCCCTTAAAGGGATGCTGACTACGTCAGTTTTATCGATAGATATTATTTTCATTTAATTCTTTATTGACTTTACAGAATGAAAAATCTTTTACTAGAATTCAAGTGTTCATAATAACAAATCTGGGCTACTATATTTAAGACGAAACCGAGAAAGTTCATAATTACAGGTTTTTTTATTGTTTAGATTAGGTTGATCTCATGCAAAAGACCGATAAAAAACTGTAACTATTTAACTTTTATTGTTTTTTTATACGAAATTACAGCGCTTCCCGTTGATTATTATCAGTACTTTAATTGTGAAGAAGGATTTTTCAATCTGTGTAGCCAATAAAAAGAAAAGTCCTTGAACTTAAAATCGGTAAAACAGACATGGTCAGCATCTCTTTAAGGGAATCCCCTTAAAGGGATGCTGACTACGTCAGTTTTATCGATAGATATTATTTTCATTTAATTCTTTATTGACTTTACAGAATGAAAAATCTTTTACTAGAATTCAAGTGTTCATAATAACAAATCTGGGCTACTATATTTAAGACGAAACCGAGAAAGTTCATAATTACAGGTTTTTTTATTGTTTAGATTAGGTTGATCTCATGCAAAAGACCGATAAAAAAACTGTAACTATTTAACTTTTATTGTTTTTTTATACGAAATTACAGCGCTTCCCGTTGATTATTATCAGTACTTTAATTGTGAAGAAGGATTTTTCAATCTGTGTAGCCAATAAAAAGAAAAGTCCTTGAACTTAAAATCGGTAAAACAGACATGGTCAGCATCTCTTTAAGGGAATCCCCTTAAAGGGATGCTGACTACGTCAGTTTTATCGATAGATATTATTTTCATTTAATTCTTTATTGACTTTACAGAATGAAAAATCTTTTACTAGAATTCAAGTGTTCATAATAACAAATCTGGGCTACTATATTTAAGACGAAACCGAGAAAGTTCATAATTACAGGTTTTTTTATTGTTTAGATTAGGTTGACCTAATGCAAAAGACCGATAAAAAAAACTGTAACTATTTAACTTTTATTGTTTTTTTATACGAAATTACAGCGCTTCCCGTTGATTATTATCAGTACTTTAATTGTGAAGAAGGATTTTTCAATCTGTGTAGCCAATAAAAAGAAAAGTCCTTGAACTTAAAATCGGTAAAACAGACATGGTCAGCATCTCTTTAAGGGAATCCCCTTAAAGGGATGCTGACTACGTCAGTTTTATCGATAGATATTATTTTCATTTAATTCTTTATTGACTTTACAGAATGAAAAATCTTTTACTAGAATTCAAGTGTTCATAATAACAAATCTGGGCTACTACATTTAAGAAGAAACCGAGAAAGTTCATAATTACAGGTTTTTTTATTGTTTAGATTAGGTTGACCTAATGCAAAAGACCGATAAAAAAAACTGTAACTATTTAACTTTTATTGTTTTTTTATACGAAATTACAGCGCTTCCCGTTGATTATTATCAGTACTTTAATTGCGGAGAAGAATTTTTCAATCTGCGTAGCCAATAATAAGAAAAGCCCTCGAAGTCGATAAAACAGACGCAAGCAGCATTCTCTTAACACAAATTAAAGCGACGACTCGTTAGACACATCGTTCGACAGACCCGGATTATCCATCCCAAGTCGGGATGAATATCGCATAGCGCAGCGCTCGCATGCATATATATGTATATATGCATGCGCATATGTGCATGTACGCATGTATGTATGTATAAGGTAGAGCGCATAATGTATGTCTGTGCCGCCGCTCGCGGTAGTTACGTGACCGGGGAACGAAAATAGATGCATGCGTCCATTTTCCGTCACGTCGTAGCTACGGCATATGCTCGTGTAGCTTATCGCGCACGTTCCTCGGTCGAAAGTAATTCCGCGTCTCCAGGATAAGGAAAAGAGCGCGCTCGCGGAGAGTTCAACAGCCTAGGATGTCGACTTCCGGCGAAGCCGGAACTCGCGAAAAAGAGATTGCCTTTAAGGAACCTTGATAGTACGTGTGTAAGTATATCCCGGCTTTCGGAGAAATGATGCGTAAGAATTGCACCCTTACATAGGGAAAAGTATATGCTAAATCGTACCCCCTATATATAAGGTAAATATTAAAATTGCGATAAAACTATCAAGGATCATTGAGAAAAGTTTTTTTTTTTTTTTATTTTAAACTAGTTTTTTTGTCAACGATATACGCTGAACATTAAAACAAATTTACTATTGTTTTATATTGTAAACTACAAATTTAAAAAAAGTATTCGATACGATTTACGATATCGGTTTGATAAATTGGACCTGTGAGTTTTTAAATCGTATCTCTAACAGTAAAATTTAAAAAAAGTGTAACAAAAATATAAAGTTTTATTTTCTACGAAAGTTTTCAGTCTGTGACAAAAAATATCTGTAAGAATATCACATTTATAATCATAAATTCTCTTCAAAAATTCAACAAAACTTTTTATCACATATATAAATAAATATCATCTCAATATAATTATAAAATTTGATATTTTCTTCGATTGTTCATCTAAATTTATTATACGATTTATTGACCTTGCTTTGTCAAATTTGTGAATAAAAAGATAATCTAAAAACTGATTCCGCTGATTTTTCAACGCTTCCACATACATGAGAAAATAAGATAAAAAAATATTTTAATAATAAAAATTGCATTACACGAAACTCACAAAATAAATTTCTTAACGTTACTCATAAACGGATCGCTTAGGAAAGGAAAACAAAATTCGAACAAAACCAACCATGATACAACAGCGTTAGCATCTTAAAACATTTTAACTCTAAGAAATACCACAGAGGTACGATTTAACATACTTTCCCCTAAGTTGTCGCTTCAAGGATTCACCTGGATAAAGTCACTTCGTTTTTTTTTTCCAAGACGCGTTTCTCAATAACGTTATCCCGACGAGTTCTTTTGACGTTCGGAGAAGGAGATTCGTACCTTTGGATTATGCTCTAGAAATTCCAATCTCGCTTGAATATTTATTTTCCCCTCACTCTCTCTAATTCTCGTTTAACTTAACTCGGTTATAATTGATGTCCTCTGGCACGATACGAACGAATAACCTCGAGAGCTAATTATATCGTCGATGTTGGAGGTGAGAGAATAGTCGGAAGCTGAACAACCAAGTTGGAAACAAGAGGAACGAGAATAAGTGCGGATGACGAAGCTAATTAGAGTACAATTTCCTTCAAGAAGTGTATAAACATCTTTACAGCCTCTTCCGGTGCATCGGAGAAGACTCGACCCCGTGTAACGCATAATTCGTCCATATGCATCCATTACATATATTACGTATATTAGATTGCACGTAGATGCAGTGTCGACGTATAACGGTCGTTAATAAGGCCTCGTCGGGGCAATGAAATTTATGCACACGTTGATGAATGCAAAATCACCACCGAGGTACTTATGATCGATGCTCGCGAAATTCCAGATGAACGCCGCATTAATTTTATACGCGCACTACGCACGTTAAATCAGGAATATATATAGTATATATAATATCTGGAATTTATATATATATATATGTATATGTATATTTATGTAGGTGTGTGCCGCGGAGCGTAAAGAGGCCATTAGACTGATTTAACGGTGATTATTTATTCGCGTTTGTTGCCTTCGATCCAAAATCATTCGGTCATGGACGACGCGATTGAATACCGTTATTAGCGGTGAATAATATTCGTTATGGCATACCTCTTTTCGCGTATTTGAACAAAACAGGGTTTTCCGGGAGAGGTTCAATTATGCAATAAGAGTAATTGTTCAAAAAGTTGCGATTCTAATCGCAAATTAATTCTTTTCACAAATTAAAATTCAAAATATAAATATACAGTTTTTTATATTTAAAAAATTTATTTTTTTTTTAAATTCTTTTATCAATCAAACTGCTTTTTAGTTTAAAATGAGGTATAGTTAATGCCTCATTTGTTTAAAATGTCTGTTTAATGATGAGTTTTATTCGCGTTTCATATATCGCAAATATATTCGGCTAATAAATTAAACAGCTGCATTTAACGTCAAAAAAATGTGAGATATTCGAGAGAATCGGAATTTTCACAAACTCACTTTGCTCGAATGACAGGTATAATCAAAGGATGAAAAAAAGATAATCTACCGTACGGTCGAACGAATTTAAAAATCACGTGAATTCAGCATCAATTTAAGAACTATTTCACCGAGTCGAGCAATGCGCTAGATTTGCATGTTTGTACAAGCAGAGGTATTTAAAAAAATTCCCACATTTTGCGTGAATTTTTTTTAAATTTTAAAAGAAAGCTTCATATCGGTCGTAATAGCTTTGAATGATGCAAATATTCTGCGAAGGAGAAAGAGGCAAAAAAAAAAAAAAAATGGCGCGTAATCCGTGAAACGGCAAATTTTTGTAACATCAAGATATATTCCATAACAGAATTTTCCTTTTCGCCTATAGACATAAATTTCAGCGCATATTCTTCTTTCTCTCTCTCTTTTTTCGTATATCTCTCTTCGAACTTTTTTTTTATCATTCTTCATCCGATCTTTTCTCTTTAACCGTGATTTCGTTACACGAAGAAAAACAAGTAAAACAAGTTACATAACAAGGATATAAAACGCTCTCTCGTCTTTTTTTCTCCCGTGTCGAAAGAATTTTTCATCGCTTCAAAGACACAGAGGGCTCGCATCTGGCTCACATCATATTGTAAGCCCAAGGTATAGAAAAGAGAGAAAGAACGCTCTCCGTTTGTGTTCGATAATTACTTTCCACTCTGGAGATCAGTGGGAAAAGGCTAACAGAAAACTAAATATAATCGTGTCGCGCGTCTCGCAGACCTCGTGCTCTTTTTAAAAGCGCGTTATTATAAAAACGAAAGACCAATCAATCCTTCCTTTGTCGCATAACTTAGGTCACGGCGAAACACGCTAATGAAATTATGTGTATGAATGTTAACACGTACACACGTAACAATAATACTGTAATAATAATAATAATAATAATGAAACCTCGAAAATGTAATTCATCATAAACTGAGATAAAACGGCACGATAAACCATTCGTGTATAAATGCACTTAAAATATTACACAAGATATTACATTTAAAAACCCATTTTTTTCATATTTCAAGATTATTGTATTATTATTATTATTTTTATTACTTATCGTTAATTTATAGAGTTTCTTTTCTTTTCGCGCAGTTACGGTTTGAAATGAATCTTGGAAATTCTTGCCACGACAGAGAGAACAAAATTTGTCTATACATGAGAAAAATAAGCATGCATATTTCTCGACTTATAAATAAGTGAGAGATTCTCTGCGCGGAAGAACGGACATTTTCTGGCGTTGAATAGAAAAGTGGAAATATGTATAAACGAGAAGTTTTAAAAATGAAATTAAGCTCGCCATTATGCATAAAGATTACAGGGTAATGCGACAAACGCACAGACCGAGAAAGCTCATTAAAGTTAAATTAACTGATCTTCCGACTTTCCGAAAGTCGTAAATAAATTTTAATAACTTTTGTAATATAAAATTAAAGAAAAAGACAAGATTTAATTTTATGTTACATAACGACGCGTCTAATATACTTTAAACGCGTAAAACTGCATCATTTAAATTAGTCATTCCGCTGTAATAAAGCATAATTGTATGCGACAACGTCGCGCCCGAAAATCAGTTTAATTTATTTACAATTAATTTAGTTCCCAGTTAATATTCCGCTATTAATATGAAGTATCAGTACTTCCCATTGAACGATCGTCATTTATTCATTAATCTTTCCCTGCGGCTCATAAAATGCAACAAACTAATTAATTACCTTTTATTACCGGAAACAATATTCCTCTCACACTTTTTCAATTTCGTTTTGCAGTTCTCTTTTCTTTCATAAATTCTCCTATTATTTAGATACATATAATGATAAAAATGTCATAT
The DNA here is from genome assembly GCF_048542155.1 of Nylanderia fulva. Classification (NCBI taxonomy): domain Eukaryota; kingdom Metazoa; phylum Arthropoda; class Insecta; order Hymenoptera; family Formicidae; genus Nylanderia; species Nylanderia fulva. The sequence continues at coordinate 1,525,585 of NW_028190368.1, read as the reverse complement.
TTTCATCAAATGAAAAAAACTTTTGCAAAAATTCGCGCGATTCATTAAAAAAAAACTAACAAAATTCATTATTATTTACTCGGCGAATAAAAAGAGAAGAAAATGGCTCGTCGATATTTTATATATATATTTTTTGCACGTCAATCATATTATATAATGCCCTGATAGCGCGAGAGCTGACTTAAAATTGATGGAAAGTGACCACGTGGCGTTATTCCTTGTGACATTTCGCGTCGATATTTCCTTAGCGAAAATGTCGAAGGAGTTTATCATTTATCATGACTTATCTCGCACATTTCAACGGCTCGGAAAGATTCGCCCGGAAAATCGGAAATCGAAGAACTCTTTACTCCTTCTTATCTGCTTTCTATAGATATTGGCTATACAAAATGTCCCCGGAATCATTTATCATCGGCGGATTTCTCGACTAATTTGGAGCCGGTTAACAAAAACGTAGCGGTGCAAACAATTAGTTGAAAAAAAAAAAATTCTCCAATCAAATTCAAGAGTTTACAATGAAACAAAAATTCGTCTATAAACTTTCATTATTAAAATTGAATGAACATTTAACCAAATTGAAAAATAATATCGAAAAAAGTGGCACTTTATCAATTTTCAGTAAAGGATATACTTGAAATTGGGCAAAAATACAACGTTTGCAATATTCTATATCATGTTCTGTGACATTTTTCCTATAAAAACTCTCTTGATAAACTATCATTTTATATTATATTATATAGATGAGTTATACGTGCAATTTTGAGTGTAAATTAACAAGGTAATTTGTAACATGGAAAATTCAGAGAGCGAATCGACACTGAAACTAAAGTATCTCGCATCTCGGAATAAGGATTCTCGATTCAGCGATTTTTCTCCCCTAATAAACTTCTCTTAAGAAGGGTCAAGAGCAAAGGTTTATTAAAATAAATAAATCTCGAGATACTTATTTGAATTACTCCGTACTTCACAAAGAAAAAAAATTACGTCCAACAATCAGTTGATTTAAAAATAATATATATATATATATATATATATATATATATATTATTTTTGGATAAATTCCCTAATGTGGAAGCCGAATTTAAGATCGGTCACGCGTATTTCTTTTTGTATTAATTTTACACACGCGTGACCGATCTTAAATTCGGCTTCCACATTAGGACCCCACAAAGTTCGAAAACATGAACGGAAGAGCCTTATGAAATCCTTGACACAATTTGCATGGAATCTCTCGATCCAGCCCGTTGAAATTTTGATGGCGCGAATAAAAAAGCGTCCATTGGATTCCTGTTCCGCATTAAAACACCTATAAAGAGGAAACCGGGGGCCCTCGGAAGGGCCGCTTTGGGAATCGGTCTCGAGGCAGCGCACTCGTTTTATTTGTTTCAGCCGGGAACGTTGGCGAGAGAACACACGATCGATCCCTCCTGGTGGCGACGAGGACGACGACGACGACGACTGCGACGCCACCCTCTTCCTCTTGGTGTATCTCGGTGACTTTGGGAGGCCGGTTCTACCTACCTATCGTATACCAACCTAATCGATACTCGACCCGAGACGACTCTCTCCCTCTCGATTCGACCGCTTCGAAGGACGATAACGAGAGAGCGAGCTTCGCTGTTGGATCCTTTCCGCAGCAGGCGCGCTTTTGTCGTCCGTTTGATCTAATTCCTCCGCCCCTTCTTCCGGGTGTTGCGAGAATCCCGGTTGATTTCCACCCCTTCTGCCTCCGGGACAGTGGCCTTTCACCTCGGGGCGGGAAGTAATTATCGAGCACAAATAGGATAGGACGGCGGAACCGCCATCGCAACGCGTCAGATATTACACGGTACATAAGGTGGTGGTCGTCTCCCTAGAATAGTTATTTATTTTCGAATTTTCTTCAAACAGTTGATAAAATATGGAAATTTGGTTCCGCTCGATTTTTTCATCTTCTTCCGCACAGGAAAATCCATATCTTTAATGGTTTCTTTATACCGGTTCCGTAAAGGAGCTATTTACGATTGAGATATTTGAAAAAAAATGAGCAAAGAGAGAGAAAACTCATGCATTTCGTGTAAAGGAAAAGTGAATATTTTTCCCGTAAGAAGGGGAGAGAAGAAAGAAAATGCGCAGATATAAAGGGAGAAAGTTGAGAATCCTAGCAAGATTAAAGGCAAATGTCTATTAAATTTTCCTGCGATTCTGTCTTCTCGTATTCTTAATTGAATTTCGCGAAATCCGATTTTGCAGCGATTGAAAATTCTTCAAATTGAAATTGAATTGATATTTGTGTATCTATCATCGTTGTAAGGCCAGCTGCGATAAAAGAGGCAAATTTCTCTCCGCGGTAAAAAAAATCTCTTTTTTTCCATATCATTAAATCTTGCATTTTTTTTTTTTTTTTTTTTCAAAATTATCACCCATATAATATTTAAGATCAAGCGTTCTCAAACTCGATACGCGATATTTTCCTATAGGAAAAGCATTTAATTTCTCAAGCGCGCGCTCAATATAATGAAAAATCGATGCATCGTACTTTCTGCAATATGCACTTTTTTCAAGATGTAAATAGATTCGCAATTATTTCCGCAAGAAGAAATTGAATATTATTTTACGCCCCCGTTGCGCGCTCGAGAGAATATTGAAAACATACAGAATAATCCGTTCATTATTCCATTTTTTGACATGTACACCTTTTACCAACGTTGCTCTCTTTCAATAAAAATATAACGCACTAACAAAAAAAAAAAAAAAAAAAGAAAAAAGCCAACGTTCCTGTTGTTACACGAATTTTCCCATCGATAAACTTCTCGAAGCGCGACGTAATATTTTACGTCGACCAGCTCCCGTTTATATATCTCGTCGCGACGATCCGCATTCATCATCCCTCCATCATCGCGTCGGCGTGTCTCGATGTCGTCGGTATGGTGTCGTAAATATTATTTCGAGCACACAAAAGCGCCTGTATGCGATGCAAAATTTTTCGCGCCGAAAAACGGCGGATATCCGGCAGAAATCCACGAGGAAACATACATACAGCGATTTCGCAGCCGCGAAGGAGGGAAACGCGTTTAATCGGATCACCGGCCGATTATCCGGGCGTTTTGTTTCGGCATGCAGCAACGTTTAGCTTCGCTACAGCCCGATACAGCAGCCCCCGGCAATACGGCATTCAGCATTGATGGGTATATGATGGTAACCGTGATCGATCATCTCGTCTCCGTCGAAACGTCTCGTTGGTAATATTGTACATCGCGTTTTACGCCCAGTTCGACATGTAAATATATATCAGTCGCGACTTTTTTTTTTTTTTTTAGAAAATATTATGTAAACGAGTGATGATCTACTGAGAGGGAGGTATCTCTTTTTCTTAGACTTATTTGCCTTGAAAATATTATAGTAATCGTAATTGTTTTTTATTTGACAATTTCTTAAGGTATAATTAAACAACAGCGTTATATTCTGATTTTTAATATGTAAAATAGAAGAGAGAGTAGCATATAAAATACTCAGGGTTGTATATACCACTCTGTTTAAAAATTATTTTACGTTAAATGTTACCAAGAAAAAACTATGCTATTACGTATAATAAAAAAATACATTTTTAATTGCAATAAAAAATACACAGAGAATTTTCTCTTGGAGTTTTTACCTTATAAAAATTATGATAATCGTAATTGTAATTAATAATTGTTTTTTTAATTGACAATTTCTTAAAGTAATTAAATAACAGCGTTATATTCTGATTTTTAATATGTAAAATAGAAGAGAGAATAGCATATAAAATACTCAGGGTTGTACATACCACTGTTTAAAAATTAGTTTACGTTAAATGTTACCAAGAAAAAACTATGCTACTACGTATAATAAAAAAGTACATTTTAAATTACAATAAGAAATACACAGAGAGAATTTTAGTTTTTATCCTATGAAAATCATAATTGTAATTAATAATTGTTTTTTTATTTGATAATTTCTTAAAATAATTCAAAATATAACATTGTTATATTTTGATTTTTATTATTTAAAATAGGAGAGAATAGCATATCAAGCATACAGGGTTGTATATACCACTGGTTAAAAATTAGTTTACGTTAAATGTTGCCAAGAAAAAACTATGCTATTACGTGTAATAAAAAAGTACATTTTAAATTAGAGTAAGAAATACACAGAGAGAATTTTAGTTTTTATCCTATGAAAATCATAATTGTAATTATTAATTGTTTTTTTATTTGATAATTTCTTAAAATAATTCAAAATATAACATCGTTATATTTTGATTTTTAATTTTTAAAATAGAAGAGAAAATAGCATTTCAAGCATACAAGGTTATATATGTCATTGTTTAAAAATTAGTGTACATTAAATGTTGCCAATTAAAAAGTATGCTATTACGTATGTATAATAAAAAAATACATTTTTAATTGCATTAATAGAAAATACAGATAGAGTTTTCTCTTAAAGTTTACCCTGAAAATCATGGTAATCGTGGAACAATTAGAAGAATGTTATAAGAGTTTCTCTACTATTTTTTTTACTACAATGAAAAATATTATCTATCACAATAAGATATAAAATATATTCAATTAATTCTACTATGTACATATTAATATTTTCATTGTGATAAATATTAATCAGAAAAACTCATAAAATTTTTCCAATATTATCCCACGTTTACCATAATATTCAGAGTGAATTCAGAGAAAAATCTCTCCGTGTAGGGGTCCTAGGAATCCCAAGAGGGGTTCGATATTTTCTTCTGTTCAAGAAGGGCCTGTACAGATTTCAGAAATGGGATGAATCAGTGTATCCTCAGGGTTCTAGGTAAATCAACAGAAGAAAGTGTGATAGGGAACCGAAGCATTGTGACATTCGGGGACGAATGTTTGGTCAGGAAGGCCGATCTGTAGAGAATACATATGTAAACTAGCAGAGAAAATAGGGGGTGATAAGTTGATTCACAGTGGCAGAGTGAAAAGGAGGTTCCGATATTTTTCCTCTGCTCCGGAAAAGTCTTACAGTTTGCGATCGATACTTGTAAAGACTCGAGACTAACACGGACTCTCGTCCTCTTCGTCATTTCGACTCTACGATCGCAAGCACGAACATCCGATCGAACGAGCGCGATAATTCTACAGGCATCGTGACGATAATATCGCTCGTGTAAGTACTCGATCAATTTTCTTTCACCCACGTGGTTTGCATCAAGCTGAATCCGCGTGTCGAATCGATGAAGAGACGTTGACAGCTCGATCGCAATAATAATGAGCGATCGATCATCGAAAAGAGAATATCGTAAAACAGAAAAGAAAGCTATCGCGCGATTTTTTTTTATTCTTTTTAATTATCGAAACAATTATCGATATATGCTTATATACTGATCTCAAATTAATTCAATTTATTTATGTAGTAAATAATACGATTTTATTATACAGAGGAAATAAATATCGTTCTTCTATAGGTATTTCTGAAAATATATCTGATTATTTCAAATTAATTCAATTTATTTACGTAAAATAATTAAAGATTATATTAGAGGAAATAAATATCGCTCTTCTATAGGAATTTCTCAAAATTTCTATATATCTGATTATTTCAAATTAAATCAATTTATTTACGTAGCCAAAAAAGATTATATTATATAGAGGAAATAAATATCGCTGTTCTATTTCTCGAAATTTCAAAAGTATGAAAGAAAGAGAGCCTTCAATTGTAGAAATTATTCATGGTCTCCTTGGGTTTCCTTTAATGTGAAGTACAGAGTTGCGTATACTGAAATTATACGCTTTTTATTTCCTTAATTATAATGTTAAATGCACAAAGAGCGACATGAAAAGAAGTAGAACTAAGCGTCGCGATTCCGCTACAGAGCCCGGCGAATTCCTGGCGCAACTTTTCTTTGAAATTTAATTACAAGCAGTTTCTCGGAGCTATAACAAAGTTTACAACATTTTAGAAAAGTTTTGATAAAGAAAAAATCCCAGGTTAAAAATTACTATAAATATATACATATATACGGTATATATTTTTCATTTTTTTTTTTCAAGAGAAAAGCCTCTATATCCCTCTATATAAAATATATCCACCTACAGACAAAGTTGATATGCTTTTGGCGTAACTTTAAAGTAGGATGCACTGTGGTATTACTAATTGTAAGATGTAAACTAAACTACTTGGATATTATACACACGGTAAACGCTCGTGTATATATTTAGGTCATCATTATTTAATGCACGCAAAAACTCTCTCTCTCTCTCTAGCGCGCGCGATTTAAATACATCAGAATAATATATACAATCAAATGTATTCCAATACGGGCGGAGCACATTCTTTCTCGTCATTTCCCGTGGAAAGAATATCTTTTAAAAGTAAAATCTTTATTTCGCACATCCTCGATGAAGATGTGATCACAGCTCCATAACTCATATCTCCAAGCTGAATTACGGTTTCTACGGAAATCGCATGTTGATATTATTCTAATGCAGGGTGCGCCGCGAAGTCAATGTAATTTACATCTTCGTTGAAATACGAGCGACGTCAGGAGCCTTATCGGAAAATCCGATAAATAATACGGTCTTCTCCCTCTCTTGCATAAATGCTTATGCGATATGAGAGAAGGAAAAATCGCTTCTGGTTATTAAAAATATCGAGGGGACATAATATTACGTCAAGGAGACTCCTCTGCTTTAGAAAGCAAAAAATAAGGTGCTGTTTGGGAATTTTTTTTATAAAAACTGCATAGCAAATCGTTCTAGAATTTTTAGACATTTATTATTGAATATGTATGAATACAAAAAAAATTGTTAGTTGAAAATATGATAGAGGCTCTATAAAAATCTTCTACGAACATTCTCATTTCTCCAAATCTCGTCTGAACTTAAAAACCAAAGGTGTTCTTATTATTTATAAAATTATATTGATGAATCAATAAAATAAGAAAAAGTAATAAAACTGACAATATGAGAACTTGGAACGAAATATTACGATTTTTAGATACATTTTCTCTATACTTATTTATGCAAAAAAATTGATTAAATTAATTTTTTTATAATTGTTAAACATTCTTGACAATGGAATTTCATAATAAGAAAATTTTTAGTTTTTTAATTTGAATGTTTGCAAATTTACAAATTTTTAATTTTAAAAATATTTGTAAATATTTAATAATAGATGCCCCAAAAATTTCAGAATAATTCGCTGTAAAATGTCAAAAAGAATCCTGAAAAATCTGATTTCTTGGTTCTCTAAAGCAACCCTCCTCCTTAATTAATTAATTAATATCGATATCGAGCATCGAACACTCTCTCCATCTCTCTCGTTCAAAAGTGTACAGAACATCTGTCTTCCGCGTGCAACGCGCAAACTATTCGCAAAGAAAACATTTGACTTTGAAAGATCAACCGGATTATGAAAGTCCTTTGCAAAGTGAGTGCGCTACGTCGAAATTCAGAGGTCTTTGACGGAAAATCGTACACGTTATTGTCCGGAATGGCTGAAGTTGAAGGGCCGCAATATGTATTTTCGGAGCGAGGAAAATTAGATTTTCACGAAGAATAATAAAGCCGGCCGGACCAATAAATGGCTCTCTCTCTCTTTCTCTCCTACTCCCACATTATCTTCGTTTTCAAAGTTTAATCCCCACAGGAGGTCATTAGATATTCCCATTGCGCGGCCGTCGCGTTGTTCTTCTCGTGAGTGGAACGAGGTGACCGAAGAGGCGTACAAAAGCGATGCGAGACTTGTAAAGGACACAACATCGTGTGTATACATATACACATATGTATATGCATATATTAGATATGCGCGCCCCATTCCTCCAATTAGTCGTTTATTATGCGGAATTGTTCCGCGGCGCACAGAGGCCGAGCGAAAATTGCAATGGAGGAACGTAATTTGCGGTAAATACTAGAGGTTGAAAAAAATGCCGACCAATCTCGAAAGCAGCTGGTAAAAAATTAATTGGCGCGATGCCAAAGAGAGAAAAAGAAGAGAAGATTGCAGGGACCGATATCCTCGCAACTGTTCTGCCCAATTTCACAAAATCCCTAATATTAATATAAACGTTAATTTAAACGTGGATATTTATTTGATTATAAATTTGACGTATACGTTTAATTATGATGTACACATAATATTTTCGTTCGTGTTTATTGAATGAATTTTCGTGCTCACTGAATATGAAAATATTTCCAAGTAATACTCACAGGCGCATTTTTACGTAGAATTATTTCAAACAAACAGAGAGTTTTTATACGCGAATATTTTTTTTTTATTTATTTACTCTCTGTAATATACGCATCATTTCAACAGATATGATGTGCGTCTCTCGTATCATCGCCCCAAAATTGAACTGTACATTATAGCGTACGTTGATTTATTTGATATAGATGTATATATGAAACTCGTTAATCCATTTTTTCATCCATTTTTTCAATTTTGTAACATAATTTAAAATTCACAAACTTCAGGGGACTTTAAAGCCGCCTTGTTTTACCGACAAAACCATCATTATACCTTTTTCTTTTCATTGATTGAACAGAATAATAAATGCCTTTCCACGATTAAAGTACACATAAAAACAAAACCGGAGAGAACCTATCGATTTCATGTCAAAAACAATTTTTTTAAGTTTACGAAATAAAAATTCTTTAGTAGGTCCCGGTTTTGTTTCCATGTGTATTTTAATTATGGAGAAGCATTTACAATTCTATTTCACCAATAAAGAGAAAAGGGTGCGCAAAAATATTTTTGCGAGACATAAACGCGCGAGTGGGTGAAAAAGGAGGCAGAGATTCTTCTCTCATAATTAAATATAATATGCCAAGGACTTTGTGTGTGTCCCACGTCATCGAGCAGTGTCTTGCGATGTGCCTGGATTGCTAACCACCCCTTAGAGTTGCTCCCTGCTTGGAGACACGCGGGATGAATTTGAATCGCGCATAATATACAACAACAATGCATTCGTACACTACAATTACAGATAAGCAAATACTATCGTTTTAAAAACAAGCACGCGCAGTATCGGTTACAGCGCATGCATAACGATAGAATAATATAGTATCGGATGTGTGTACGGGCATCGGATAATATATGTATATCTCAAAAAAGGGAGGGCAAATGCGAATTGCGGATTACAAGCCAATAAAGTGTTCGGGTGCATACCTGAACAGTTAATAAATTCTTTCATTACGCGTGAATTCTTTTAACTCGCGTTAATCGTTCGAATATTATATTATCTCTCCTATGGGCATTCTAAACTGTTTTATCATTTTTGCGCACTTTTTTCTCTTTATTGCTTGAATAGAATAATAAATTCTTTTCCATGATTCAAGTATATATAGAAACAAAACGCGAACCTATCGATTATATATGTTAAAAACAAAATTTTTTAAATTAAAATTATATATATAGGATGTTTATCAAATTATTAATAGAAGAGGTTTTGAAATGGACAAAAGACGTTTTTAATGTTATGCTTAAAAAAATGTTGTGTTTTTAACATTAAATTAGTAAGTTCGCGCTTTGTTTCTAATGCACTTTAATCGTGGGAAAGCCTTTATTATTCTATTCAACCAATAAAAAGAGTGATATTTTATCGATATTATAGTAAAAAATCGCGTCGCGTTCTCTCTCTCCTATTAAGAGCATTCTAAATTGTTTTATCATTTTTGCGCACTTTTTTCTCTTTATTGTTTGAATAGAATAATCAATTCTTTTCCACGATTCAAGTATATATAGAAACAAAACGCGAACCTATCGATTATATATGTTAAAAACAAAATTTTTTAAATAAAAATTATATATATAGGATGTTTATCAAATTATTAATAAAAGAGGTTTTGAAATGGACAAAAGACGTTTTTAATGTTATGCTTAAAAAAATTTTGCGTTTTTAACATCAAATTAGTAAGTTCGCGCTTTGTTTCTAATGCACTTTAATCGTGGGAAAGCCTTTATTATTCTATTCAACCAATAAAAAGAGTGATATTTTATCGATATTATAGTAAAAAATCGCGTCGCGTTCTCTCTCTCCTATTAAGAGCATTCTAAATTGTTTTATCATTTTTGCGCACTTTTTTCTCTTTATTGTTTGAATAGAATAATCAATTCTTTTCCACGATTCAAGTATATATAGAAACAAAACGCGAACCTATCGATTATATATGTTAAAAACAAAATTTTTTAAATAAAAATTATATATATAGGATGTTTATCAAATTATTAATAAAAGAGGTTTTGAAATGGACAAAAGACGTTTTTAATGTTATGCTTAAAAAAATTTTGCGTTTTTAACATCAAATTAGTAAGTTCGCGCTTTGTTTCTAATGCACTTTAATCGTGGGAAAGCCTTTATTATTCTATTCAACCAATAAAAAAAGTGACATTTTATCGATAAAAGAATTGTGCTTAGGATTCCCTTAAGAGAAAATAATAAACGAAATTGCGGGAAATCTGGAGCGGATATTCCATGATGCGAATCGTTCGCACAAGCTGGGGACAAGTGCTCGCGGATACTCATTCGCGCAAATGCATATTCATGCCACAATTACGGTGCCTCCTTCACCCGCAGACAAACCCGCACAGCGGGATAAACGTATCCATTATATAGCGTGCACTGTGTATTTCCGAGCGAAACCCCGCGTTCTTATAAATACGTGTATCTCATATAGTCGCAGTCGCCAGATAAATACGAGGGCGAATGTGAAAACGACGAGAGAATTAATGCAAATTTACGTCACGTGCATTCATTTGGCTCGCCGATTAATTAGGCTCATTTCGGACGATCTATGACTCTCGCGAGAGACTTTTGTATGCGCGGAATTTGAACAGAAACTCGTATTAGTTGTCATCCGCGAAAGAATTTTCCAACGCATTCAATAATATTATAGTTATTATATAATGAATTAAAATAATATATATTGACATGTTGCATCGATATATAAAATGTTACTAGCTTCAACAATTACGTGACCAATGAAGAGCCGATTCAATCACATATAACGTGAATAATTGTTACAAATTACATTTATTCCCCGTAAAACGACATCACTAAATGAGCTGTCAATCAAAATTCGTAGTGCATAAACGCGTCCAAGAAAATTAATCCAAAAACCCCGTTACACAAATATGCTTTCATATAAATTTTGAAAAATCGTCGAAACGACGCATAGGTCAAAAGTTGCACTTAAGGAAAATTCGAAATTGACCAAAGGCGAGCGTAATTTATGTCCGGCGCAGAAATTCATGTAACACATGGCATTCATATTTCACTAGCGGTTTAAACGATCTGTGTATGCATTGAAAGACATTTGCGGGTGTGCGATTCATACCGGGAAAAGCTCAGGCGAGTAACTCGCGCAAATAAGTGACCAAGTGAATTCTCCGACCCGACCTGGTTTTACGCGCCCTGTATTTTGCTTCGCCCTGGCGCACGCGCGAACGTGCGAGGCCGAGATTTTATACACACGTGCGCGTATACGTGTATGAATTGGCACGCGCGTTCTCTCTCTCTATCGGGGTTAACTGCGGTCCGAACGCAATTTATTCTCATCGCAAACGCGCACCGAGAATGCCATATCGCCCCTATGCATCAAAAACGGAAATTGCATTGCCGATTACGCATCGGAGGATTGGAATTTGAATGCCGGGAATGGAGGACGAATCAAGATTGAGACCGAACATACGTGTACTGTGTATACAGAGACGCGAAAGAGATACGCAGATGCGGGAGATTGTTGTTTTCATTAGGTTCCAAACGAGAGACGCGAATACATGTTTTATATTTTTCAACGAGGTGTAACCACGGCCTTATATATAAGGTCAGGGCACTTTAAGCGTAATAAAATGTAACTAATATGGCTGCCAACTCGGGGCAATTTATTCAATGTGCGTCAGCGCAGATTTTTTTGTTTTGACAGTTTTGTCAAATTGAAAAAATATTAAAAATAAACATAATTAAAAAAGTCAATCCGTCGGAATGAATATTAAATATTAAGAATAGTTTTTATTAAATTATTTAAAAATAGTGAAATATATTATAATAAATGTATTATATGACAGGCCTGAGTTGGCTGCTATGTTGATTACATTTTTTATACACTTCATTTTAATGAGTGTCCTGACCTGTATATAAAACCGTGGGTGTAACAAATAATAAAAACGAGCTAATAAGAGGCCAACAAATTTTTCTCGATGCGTGTATTATACTAAGTATAATTAAAATAAATCTCAATTCGAAATTAATTTATTTTTCAAAATTTATTTAATAATTACGCATCGAAGGATTGTAATTAGATTGTTATTTTAATTATGTTTCCAAAGAAGAGACGCATTTACATTTTTTAATTTTTCTAAGAGTTATAACTAATTTAAAAAAAACACAAATTTAAATTTTCAACAATTTTTTCTCAATGTGTAATACATATACCAAGTATAATTAAAATAAATCTCAATTCAAGATTTACTTATTTTAAAAAATTTATTTAATAATTACGAATCCGAGGATTGGAATTTGATTGTTGTTTTATAATTATGTTTCCGAAGAAGAGACGCATTTACATTTTTTAAATTTTTCATAAAGGTATAACAAATATAAAAAGCACAAATTTAAATTTCCACAAGTTAATAAGAGCCAAACAAATTTTTCTCGGTGTGTAATACCAAATATAATTAAAACAAATCTCAATTCAAGATTGATTTATTTTTAAAAATTTATTTAATAAATCCTCTCTGAAGAATTCCTGTAAAAACGTATATAAAAAAATATTGGGATAAAGTCGAATTTAATTGCATTAAAAGTTTGATAAAATAATCATAATTTTTTATTCGCGTTAAAAGTGTTTTCCTTCCGAGTTTTCCTAATATCAACGAATGATACACGTACATGTAAAGCATTTACAAATTACATATTCTTCGTAAGAGCGTCGAAACTTTGAGAAGGATCTCCGGTGAAATCCCAGGAAGCTCGAACCTTATCTCTCTCTCTCTCTTTCTCGCTAGCAGGAAACAACTTAAATAGCTGGCCGTGCAAAGGCAAGAAAGTTTTCTTCCCAAAACTTCAATATACCCGGATATTTCGCTGCGTTATTCCACGTCGCGCAACGATTTGAACCGGAAATTCGCTCGACTCGGCCTTAATGTCGCGATAATGTCGCGAAAGGTTCGCAAATGTCAATCGAAAACGCGACGAATTCGTCTGGGATTCACATCCCCGATCGCGATAAACCTCGGCCGGAAGATAATATGAAAATCTAGAGTAATCTCTGAGTAATCCGAATCTGACAGCTCGACAAATTGGAATTTTCTCGTAAAAGGTAAACCGTAATCGTTTTCCATTTAATTTCCACATGTCCAAACAATCTGATTTATCGACAAAGCATATAGTATAAACGATTTTAGTTTTGAGGTTTTAAATTAAAAATTTGAAAAAAAAATAAATGATGATTCTCAGGGAAATTCATACTGCACCATTGCTTCGCGAGAATCTGCTAAAATTATGTTGCGCTCGCATCAGCACGTATAGCATGATGCATTTAATGTTAAGTTTTATTTATTTAATACACAGTTGTGTGTGTGTGTGTGTGTCGTAGATATGGTATAAAAAATATGGCGAATATAAAACACCTCCATATAACTATCAAAAAAAAAAAAAAAAAAAATTAAATTAAATAAAAAAATTAAATATCATAATTTACGATTACTACTTTTTTTATCATTTGTATATATATATATATATATTTTTTTATTTTATGTTCTGCGCGAAATAATACTTTCGCTTTAAAACAGATGCACGAAAAGTGTAAAAATGATCCAAGCCCCGTGTGAGAAGAAGATAATTTACGTTTGCACTTTTGATTAAATTACATTTCACCCTCCTTTTCGGGGACTCGCCGATAGATTAAGCTTTAAACGCGCGTATATTTAACGTCAAACGCGCGCGCCCCGCATGCAGGTCAAAGGCGAACTTGCGAGCGCTTCACGGGCTGAAAAACACTCTCCCACGTTATCGTTTGCACGTGCTTCGTAACTATCATTTAGCACGGATAGCAACGCATTCACTACAGCAAACATTTCGCGGCGGGGCACGTGGGAAATTCGCGAATCTATATTACACCGAGCTGTTGCGAAACGAAAAAGCACTCGATTTCGACGTATCACACTCCGAGAAATAAACGGAAAACTTCTCGATGTTTTCGTGTACCTGGGAAAGCAATTCGTTAGTCCCTCCATTAATGTCCATTACGGAAAACTGTATTTTGTTAAGCGAAAGAGAAAGAGAGAATCGGGAGGGCAAATGGATCGTTTTTATTTTTAAATCTTTTGTGCAATTAATTTTCAAGTTATATCCTTTAAAATGCTTTCAATGGTAAAATTATTACAGCGTAACTTTTAATGTAACGATATAATTGCACAGTATTAATTTATTTTAATTATAATTGTGTGTGTATATATATATATATATATATGTCATAGATATAATATAAAAAATATATGGCAAATGTAGAAATTTTTAATATAATAAATTAAAAAATTAAATTAAATTAAAATATATAATAATAATAACTTTACATTTTTTTATATAATTTATACATTTTTATCTTATATCACGCATAAAAGAATATTTTGTAATGCATTTTCTAAAAATATATATTAAAAGGGTATTTAAAATATTGAAAACATTATTCAAGCCGCGCGAAAAGAAGATTACGATTTTCCTTTCGGATTCGCCGTACATTTAAGTTTAACATAAATCAATTTTCATTTTCACCTAAAAAAAAAAAAAAAAAATATCGACTTTACCTCGAGATCCCAAATTTTTGATAAAAACGGGACACTTAACAATATTATTTTTCGAAAAATTCTCTTCTCGAAGCGGAGCTACCGAATAATGCCATCGGATCGAACGTCAATTCATCAGAAAAAAAGTGCAAAAAAAGCGCTCGATGGAGGCCGATCGATATCGGCGGCGTTAATTGCCGCACGAATGAGTTCTAATTGACGCCTCATCAGCATCGCAGCAGGAAACGTTCGAGCAGGTTGCCCCGGGAACGACGACAATGACACTTGGTGTCTCTCCGGTTACTGCGGAGCGAAAAGTTTTCCTTTCCTGCTGCGCCAGCGAATCGTGCTTCATGAGCGCATTGTGCGGCATCAACCTCCTCCATCCGACTCTCCGATGTAAGGTGGTCTGATAAATCTTCTTCAAAGACAGAGAGAGAGAGAGAGAGGAGATCGAGTATCATCGACTAACCGACTGGCCAATATGGTTTCTTTCAAAGGATATAAGCGTTTCTTTTGTAATCATCCGATTCTACGGTCACGTTTTTCTAAAGTGTAAAATCTTTAGGTGAAATTAAAGGGAGAAGATATTTTATTGTACAGCTCCTTTCTCTTGAAGTTTGCTCTGCGAAAATCTGTCGAGTCTCACTAATTACGCTAATTTTAGCTCGATGTTTCGATGCATTTTTTATATCAATTTACTAAGGATTCTGTTATTTTCGTTAATTAGAAGAGAAGCAGGGCGATCTAAATATCTACATATATCTGTATTATAACATGTTAATTTATGATACGGATCGATTGAATTATACGGTATATTTTTAATGGAATTCCCTCGCGTCAATTATCTCGCAAAAAGTTTCACTAATTTTGGGGTTAATTGCTCGTGTCATTCTTGCATGAAGGTTTTATCTCTCAAACGAGATGGAAGAGTTCGCCTGCGCGCGAATATGGCCCATTAAATTTTATAGAGATTAATATACTCCGGCATAATAAAGCAACTTGAAACTTTCATCGATACATGTGGCGACCCTTTCGGAATTCATTATGATACTTATTGTTAGTTTTCTATAAAAAATTCTAATCGGAAAAACTAGCAAAATTTATGGACCGCAAGTAATATTGAATAAAGTAGAAAAATAATCTTTGCTATAGAAAATAAAAGTTGGACGATTCGATTATTAATTGATCGCTCTTGCGATAAAATACACAACATTACGATCCTTATAAACCTTCACGGAGAGAATTTACTCTGAAAATCATGGTAATTCGTTGGACAAATATGGTATTGGAAAAATTTTGTAAGTTTCTCTGATTAATATTTATCATAATAAAAAATATTATATGTACATAGTAAAATTAATCAAATATATTTTTATATCTTATTGCGGTAAATATTTTTTAATCAAAGACTTATAAAATTCTTTCAATACGATTATTGTCTCAAAATTATCATGATTTTCAGGGTAAATTCTAACCTCTGTAAAGTTGGCACTCCATTTAAAAAAACATTTTAATTTTTTCTTTAAGTTCTGAGTACACCTGAAGAGTTCTGGAGATCCTTATCAATTTTAAAAATAGTCCCGGCGAATTAAGCTAAAAAAATCAATTTTGAATTTTGGGGGTGCTAAACTTCACAAAATAAATGTTTAAATCAGCAATAACAATAAAAGTATATACAAATATTAAATTTTGTCATTAGGATTTTCTTTAGAACTCTTCTGGTGCTTCCCAGAATTGTTAATATATTATAATAGTATATAATAGTATATAATAGTATTATATAATAGTATATAATAGTATTATAATAGTATAACTGCTAGAACTTTACAGAGAAAATTCTGTGTATTGAGGAATTTCCGCGGCGTTCTGAGACGTATATTCGAGGATAAAAAAATCGTTTGAGTCTGAATCCTCAGAGGTGAGTCAGGCTCACCTGTTTCATCGATTTCGAGATGGAGAGTGTTACCGATTCTCTCTGTGTCTCTTTCTCGCTTTAGGACCGTCATTCTTTATCGGCCCCTTTTTTCCGAGATCAAGCGAGCACCGAGCGGTTTTAATCCAGCGAAGTACACATATTCTCTTGCCCACGGAAGTGTAAGGGTAAAGCGCGGACAATGGCGTGCGAAAGGAAATGCTTTGATCCGTTTGTGCGGGTACTTTGCTCGAGCTACTCATGTTCCGCGAACAGCAGAATGCAAAGAGTTATACGTCGTTCGCGATAATGCGCTTAGAGAGAAAGGTGAAAATAGGATCAGCGTGTTTTTTTGAAATTAATAAATTAATAAATCGGTGAAAAAACTGAAAGCTCTGATGTATAAATATATAAAAATTCAGGCATAAAATTAGAAAAATATCTTATTAGATCGAATAAAAATTTTAGAGACAAGTTTGATAATTTAATTTCTGCGCTTCTAGTTCTTATTAACTCATTTTTTACATACATTTTTCAAACTACGCATATTTCAATGGAAATATAAATTATTCAAGGATTCTCAACTTATCGTAACATAACTTTGTTGGTTATTTTTTCTCTTTCGAAATTAAATAAATAAACGTAAAATTATTCTAATAATACGTGAAGTAAAAAACCTCATTAAAAATCTTCAAATTTCATTCGTCAAATATTATTCATTACAATTTACATATTAATATGTAATATTCTAATTCAAACTTTACTTTACATCGTTCGCGATAATGCGCTTAGAGAGAAAGGTGAAAATAGGATCATCGTGTTTTTTTTTTTTTGGAATTAATAAATTAATAAATCGGTGAAAAAACGAAAGCTCTGATGTATAAATATATAAAAATTCAGGCATAAAATTAGAAAAATATCTATTTAGATCGAATAAAGATTTTAGAGACAAGTTTGATAATTTAATTTCTGCGCTTCTAGTTCTTATTAACTCATTTTTCAAACTATGCATATTTCAATGGAAATATAAATTATTCAAGGATTCTCAACTTATCGTAACATAACTTTGTTGGTTATTTTTTCTCTTTCGAAATTAAATAAATAAACGTAAAATTATTCTAATAATACGTGAAGTAAAAAACCTCATTAAAAATCTTCCAATTTCATTCGTCAAATATTATTCATTACAAATTACATATTAATATGTAATATTCTAATTCAAACTTTACTTTGCGATTAACTCTGATAAAAAATTTTCATTTATTACTGCATACGTATAATTTTAAGTCGAAGCGACATTCGTTCTCCGAAATACTTAAAATTCTTCCGATCAAAAAAAAAAAAAAAAAAGCGCGCGCGATCCGTGTACATACAAAGGAAGCGCAATCTAAGGAAACGCGAAAATCGATCCCGCGACAAAGGGAATAATTTATCACGTCATCCTTATCGCGTCTCGCACACTTTGCACGAGATCGATATCGACGATCCTATCCTTTTAAAGCCCGTAGATGAGTTACAAACTCGAGCGAGAGAGCAAAAGCATTAACTAAAAGCGCGTTAATGAAAAACACTTTCGTCGACGTACATATGTATATATTCGCCTCTGTATATATAGCAGAGACTGCTCGTTGCAGAAACCGTCTGGTCTCGCCTTAATGACGCCTCGTTGAACCTTGATTTAATTTTCGAGGCGTCAGAAGAGTCTTTTCGACACTTCGCTACGATGACTGTCGCGACTGCGAGGTCAACTCTTAGGGTAGTTCGCCGACCTCAGGGTGTCCAACAGACTCAATGAAAAAAATTCCCTCACTTTTTCAGATTTTTCAAGACCAGAAATTAACTTTTTCCCTCACTTTTTAGTATTATTTTTTCCAAATATATAATTTGTATAAATCTATATGATAAATCAATTAAATGTTAAATCATGAAATCCTTTAAATATTTTTGTCAACAATGAAAAGGTTTGGAAGTTAAAAAATTTAAATCAATTAAACAATCTGCATTATGTACGATAATCGAAACAAACATGTCACTATAAATTATTTAAATAATCACCTTTTTTATTTATATTATATCAAATTTGTTTAGTTTTCTCTCTATTACACATTATATTGAAATAAAATAACACTACGAAAATATAAATTAACGAACACGCTGTAAATGAATCGATTTTTAACAACACAGAAAATTAACGTGATTAGGATGAGTCAAGGAAAAGTTTATATTTATTTAATAAAAAATTCAAATTATTGAACCAAATGTAGAATGTAAAAAAATCCAGATAAATAGTAAAATTTCCTGACAATTCCAGATTTATAAAATTCCCTGACAATGCCCGGTTTTCCAGATTTCCGCTGAATACCCTGAAACCTTCTAAAACCTGTCTCTAAGAAATTTCACATCGCTTCTATTCGAGGGAGAGAACAGAAGTCAATATACTAAACGTTGACGCGACGGAAATGACAATTTGGGCAATTTAATTCGATATATTTCGAGCGAGTGTGCTCGATACGAATACAGTATTTTGGAAAACAATTCGGATAATATATTTTAAGCGATAACAGTTCTCTTTCAATTTGGGACGTAAAATAGGGATCGAAATGGCGCATGGAAACTCTTAATCATCAAACAAGCTGCACAGAGAGTCAACTCGAACAGCTCGCAATTATCGTAAAGTACAGTTTAAATCAATCCAACTTTGCTCGAGAGAGAGAGAGAGAGGAACTTGAATAGGCTAAATTAATAGGCAGATCAGTTCTATCTTACTCGCAACTATCGTAAAAGTAAATTGGAAATGCGCTAAATCCAAGCGCAAAGATCAATTCCTGCGAAATAAATTCGGAAAATTCACTCGCAAGGCAGATCGTCAATTATAATATATATGTAATTGGAAAATTTGTGTTTTCTTGTTAAAAAAGGTCCTCCTTAATATTTTCCTGTCAAATATTTAACACATTCATCTGTTAATTTAATATATTGCTGTTATGTGTTAATTGAATTCAAATGGTAAATTATTAAATCAACTGAAAAAAGTATAAAAACAATAGAATGTACATCTATTTTTAGTTTTACATAATAAATATGTTCCGTATTATTAATGACAAAATTTATCTATTAAAATTTATAGAAATAAATGTTGATCTTATTCCATAATATATATGGGGATAATAAAATGTAAAATTTACAATTTTTAAGTTAATTTTTAAATAAAAATGATGTTATTTTTACACAAAATTTATTTCAAATTACTTGAAGCTTTGCATTTTTTGTGTTAAATAAAATATCTATGGACCGTTTGAAATATTGTATATGATGTCTGTTAAATTTAACATAAATTTTTCAACTGTGTACCCAAGTCTTTTTTTATAAATCAATACATCTGACAGCTCTGACACGTTAAATTTCCAACACGTGTATCGGCTTCTTTCGAAAACCCGACTTTTCTTCTCCGAACAATAAATCGATATCGAAGCCGACAATTATCGAATTTCGCGAAGCAAGTTCTGGACCGAATCAAAGCTCCACGAGCTCCGGATACGAAGGAGATCCCGGAGAAACTGGGTCGGAAATAAATTCTGAACAGAAGAAATCGACCTTTCGGCCAAACACACACACACACACACACACGCGCGCGCGATCACGAAGAACCATATAAAGCCTTGGCAAAAGATCTCTTCTCGCGCAAAACTCGGATTCGCAATTCGAACTCGGATCAAGCGCGCGAGAGGCGCCGCGATGTAAATTCCGAATGAGGTCGGAGACCGAGGGTGCATGACGCCAAGTCGTTACAGACGGGGGAGGAAACGAGGTCCGGGGCGGATCACCCCGTAATTTAAGAACCACGCTCGTGCACAAACTTAATCCACTCATTACACGGCATATACGGAATGACGGCGAACGTGTACCCTCGGAATCTTCAAATTGCTTTCGGGTAATTGCCCGACTCTTCTCCGAGAAGACGTCGCGTGGGTAAATACACGCGCTGGAAGAAGAATTTTAATGACGACTCTTCAGGGTGTCCAGCAGACTCGATGAAAAAAATTCCCTCGCTTTTACAGATTTTCCGAGACCAGAAATTCATTTTTTCCCTCACTTTTTAGTATTCTTTTTTCCAAATATATAATTTGCATATATCTATATGATAAATCGATTAAATGTTAAATCATGAAATCCTGGAGATATTTTTGTCAACAATAAAAAAGTTCGGAAGTTAAAAATCAATTATACGATCTGCATTATGTACGATAATCGAAACAAACATGTCTATAAACTATTTTAATAATCACCTTTTTTATAATATATCAAATTTTTTAAATTTGTCTCTATCGAACACATTGAAATAAAATAACACGACGATGAAAATATGAATTAACGAACACGCTGTAGATGAATCGATTTTTAACAACATAGAAAATTAGCTAGGATATGACTCAAGGAAAAGTTTATATTTATTTAATAAAAAAATTTCAAATTATTGAGACAAATGTAGAATGTGAAAAAATCCAGATAAATAGTAAAATCTCCTGACTTTTCCCTGACAATTCCAGATTTATAAAATTCCCTGATAATGCTCGGATTTCCAGATTTTCCTGACCGCTAGATATCCTGCTGCTCTTCTTTTTCCCTTGTTCGTATGCGAATATATACATTCAGCACACGACTTTGTCGGTGCAATGAATCGCGATATTATTCGTCAAAGTATAAGTCTTTCTATCCTGCCACATTCCTTTTTGAAAGGAAAGACACTGGGAAAAATGGTTTGATCAAAATGCCTCGTGTCATTTCAAAACGCCACTCCACCGATGCAGTCTTCGTTCTTTCATTTTCTTTCCGCGAAATAACAACGAACGTATATTTTTCTAGTGGAGTTCGGGAATTTTATTTAGCGAGAGTGAGTCTTCTTATATGTATTTCGAAAATTGAGAGCCAACTTGGGCGCAAAAAGGAGAAACGCTTTAAAAACTAGGCATAGATAAATTAAAATCTGACTCAAGAACAAGCGACTTTTATATTCTGGAATTTATAACATTTACCTCGTGTAAACGCCGGGTAAACCTACTCCAAGTAACAATATTACATGCTATCAAGGTATATAGTTGAAGTAAAATGGAATAATGGCGAATATTAAAAAAGAAAGTTAAAAAGCTTTAAAATGGATGTGACAATATAATTCACATACTATTATAATTAAATAACGCAATACAATTCTCACGATTTAATTGTATCCTTGTCACGATTATTCAATAAAATTCTTTCGATAGCATTCTTCAATATTATACAGATGCTCGATTTTTTTTTTTTTTACAAAACATTTTGTAGCAAGAAAAATTCAATATATCGATTCGGAAGATATTTTTATTCTTACATGTAATAACGAATATGATAATTTTATAATTTTTGCAAAAAAAATTTACCAAATGTAAAAAAAACAAAAACTTCTTTTTTCAAGAGTAACAAATTTATAATTGAATTTACGAAACGTGAAGCAATAAAATATTTGCTCTAGTTCGCAGAACGACAGTGTTAGACGCATTAAAATAAATATAGTCGAGATCTCAGATCCGCGGAAGAGGAGCTTCGTTAATCCAAGAATTAACATCTGTCACGCCGCAGATTCCGCGAAGGAGACGCGAAAGGAGGAGAAGAAGAGTTTCACAGAATTTGCACGACATAACTGGCGAATAACTTGTGTAAACGCTTTAAGACACCTTAAACAGTATAATATGGAAATTTACTGTAAGCATATTTAACTTCCGAGCGCATATATCAACGACTGTGCATACACACATACATGCATACATATAAGTACGCCTACGCGAGTATATAATGCATAAATACGTGCATAGCATAATGTAGGGAACAAGAGTACGAAAACAAAAGGATAAAAAATGTAAACTCAAATTTCGAAATGAATAAAAAATTATCCCCGTGACACTGTAATCTATTGACGTAAAAATGGCTGGGAAATTTTATACGAAGTAGAAACAAGAAGTGAATAATATCATGTTTCTTGTTGAATTTTATCGGAAAAAGTATATTTTTTTCCTTTACTATTTATCATTTTTTTTTCGACGGGAATGCACTCTCTTTCACCGCCTAAAATCAATAATACTCGAGTACTATTAAAAGCAAGATTTAAAACATGAATCCGCGCGTGCATTGAGTTTTCTTTTTTTCATTCAACATAAAAATACAAAAGAGTGATATTCTTTCATTCTGTCGCCGAGGGAGATTAGTGACAAATTTTTCATCTCGTTCCGCGAGATATCATTATCAGACCTGTTATTCCGATTTAGATTAGTGAACCGCGAGAAATGAAGAACAATCATTCTTTTTTCATTAAAGGAATCCTAAATACCGTTCTGTTTTATCAATAAAAAATCATTTCTGCGCACCCTTTTCATTTTATTGATTAAATGAAATAATAAATGCTTTTACACGTTTTAATTAAATTTTTTTTGTTTTATAACATAAAATCGGTAGATTCGCGCTTTGTTTCTGTATGCATTTTAATCGTGGAAAAGCCATTTATTATTCTAGTCAATCAATAAAAAGAAAAAGATGTGCAAAAATTATGTTTAGCGTAATAAATATTATTTTTATTTAACTACTTATTGGCTATACAAAATAAAAAATTATTTACTAGAATTAAACTGTTCATGATAATAAATCTGTGTTACTACATATGTATATAAAAGAAAACAAAAAAGCTCAATAATTAGTTTTTTATAGGTCTTTTGCATTAGGCCTAATCTAAACGATAAAAAACCTGTAATTATATATATAATTATTTAATTATATATATAAACTTTCTCTGTTTCTTTTTAAATACACATATAGCAGCCCAGATTTGTTATTATGAACACTTGAATTCTAGTAAAAAGATTTTTCATTCTGTAAAGTCAATAAAGAATTAAATAAAAATAATATCTGTTGATAAAACTGACGTAGTCAGCATCCCTTTAAGGAATGCTGACCATGTCTGTTTTACCGACTTTGAATTTAAGGGCTTTTCTTTTTATTGGCTACACGGATTGAAAAATCCTTCTCCACAATTAAAGTACTGATAATAATGAATAAGGAGCGCTGTAATTTCGTATAAAAAACCAATAAAAGTAAAAAAATTACAGTTTTTTATCGGCTTCTTGCATCAGCTCATAACATAACTTATTTAATACAAAAGTTCTGCAGTTTATTTGTGCACAAGATATGGCGCTCCCAATAGAGATGACATGAAAGAATAATACAGAAGTAATAAAAATGAGATCAAAAGATTTTTCAATCTGTATATTCAATAAAAAGTGAACCTAACCTAACTTAAAGTCGGTAAAACAGAACTTACGGCAGCATCCATTTAAGGAGCGGCTGAATCGATGTATCATCGCGTACATCATCACGACGTCCATATACATCTGCGTTTCTCGTTTAAATTCGCGGTTATAAATCAAGTGAAAACGTGGGGAGAGACGAGGGTGTCCCTTATCTCCGTCCTCTCCGTGGATTGTCAGCGAATATTGGACAGATGTCGCGTTGCATGTGAAAATGTATGAACGAAATGTCGGGGACCCGGGGACTCGAGAATCAGAAACGACTGGGGTCTGGGTTGGATCTCTCTTGCATCGCGCACAACTATGAGCTTGCACAGACGCGCATGAATACGAATGCAAACGTATACATAGAGACGCAGAATTATGTTCGAGAAACGTGAGAGGGTTGCTCGCGCTAGATAGAGCCGGCCTAGAAAGTGAGAGATTTGGATGACATTTTTTTTTTAAATATAAAATGCAGCACATGTGCGATTACTTGTATGAACGTCAGCATTATATGCTGCGGATCGTTTTAAAAATGCCAGAGAAACATAAGCGCGATGTTTTCTCTCGTATATTTTTTCAGATTAATATATTGCGGTCGCAATATTCGTATATTTTTTATATATAAAAGAGCAATACTTTTGCATAAAAAAAGTAATCTATTTTTTTCCCCTTTTTTTTTAAGTATCGAATCTTCGTAAACTGACGTTTCGTGGAAAAACCCGGGTTTTTTATAGCGAAAAAGACTATTTATTTGTGAATATATACGAACTGCGTGGAAAAAGGAGAACGCATCGATGCAGAACGAGAAAAAATCAAGCTCTCAAAGCGCCCTATGTCGAAAGCGCTCGTTTTTAGAATTTTCACACGAACGATCGAACAGGGGGGAATCGTCGTACCGTCGCGAAATTAATTGCATCGCGGCACTTACGACAGGTGCGATCGGGTAGGAATCCGACGAGTGTAAAGCGTAATTCGATAATGGCCGCGCTCTCTCTCTCTTTTTCTCTCGACCGATCGAGAGAGAGTCTCTCATCTCTCGCCGAGAGAGGTGAGATTCCACGTCGCGACGAAGAGAACGATTAATCACTCGTGCTTGATTTCTTGCTGCGGCCGGAATATCAGATCTTACTTCCTCTCTTTCTCTCACATGACGCGGATTCGCGCCTCTCTGTGGGTGTTTTCCAGTAACGTACCATAAGTGACACTTTATAGAGAATTTTCTCTCAAACTATATATATACCCTAAAAATCGTGGTAATCGTGGGACAATATGGTATTGGAAGAATTTTATAAGAGTTCATTTCCCATAATAAAAAATATTAATATCTACACCGAATTAAGATATAAAACATGTTCAATTAATTTTATTATGTACATATTAATATTTTTATTGTGATAAATAGTAAGCAGAGAAACTCTTGTAAAATTCTTCCAATACCAAATAATATTGTCATACAATTACCATGATTTTTAGGGTTTTAAAAAGTTGTAAAAAAAAAATTCTCTCCATGTATAATATATCAAAAAAAGAGATTAATTAATAATTCCGTTATGTAAATTTTAGATAAAAAGATATTTTGACGAAACAAATGTTTAATATTAATGTTAAAATTTTGAAGTAATGTTTCATCGAAATATCCTTTTATCTAAAAATGGCACACAAGTATTTTTAACGTATGTTTCCCTGACGTCATAATTGCAACATAGTGCGCGAGGAGGCAGAAGCTTTAAACTAAAAAAAAAAACTTTAAAAAATTGAGAAAGGTATGTAAAGTGGCCAGCCAGTCTTGGGTGGTAAATAAAAAAACTAAGCAGCGTTTTAGTTACTACAAATCGACACTGTGTAATATTCCGCCACCCAGTGTATGACTGTTCCGTTGCTGGAAAGCACCCTATGTCTGATGAGCAATCGGCTCGATTCAACGAGCAGCAATCATTCGGATCGCCAGATACTCTGATAATTACTGCTCCGTATTAAACGTCTCGCTTGCAAGAACGTGCAGATATCTGTTAGTTATAACAGATGAATGTCTCGTTCGAATCATTAGATGTCCTTTTAAACAGCAGATTTCCTGAAACTCGGGGTCGTTTTTCTTTAGCGAAATTGTCGAAGGAGGTCATTCTTTGCAAAGTTCTTCAATCTTTGCCATTATATGTGACGTATATCATTGTAATTAAGTCTTAAATTAAAATTCTATTAAAAGTAAATTCTGAAATGAACGGAAAAATAATGCTTTTGCCAACTTTTCAATAAAATTCTTCTTTTTCAATCGTTTGTAATTTAGGAATCATTGGCATTCTAATTAAAAAATCAAAATTAGCTAAAGAATTTATTAAAAAGACATCCAATTGATTGGAGGACATGAATATATAGAAATAATTCATGTATATACATATATATAGAGTAAGGACAATATTTTTACATTGTTCATCTATTATTCTGTAGATAACAAAAAAAACTGACGTTAAATGGGCTATAAAAAAATGAAGTTTGAAGTCATTTCGTAAATCCCTATGCGAAAGCCACTTGTATGTGTCGATTTTTCAAAAGATTTTCATAGATTGAAATCAGCAGTTCCATTAATAGTCTTAACAAGTTAGTTAAAAGTCATTCAGTAGTTTTACGGATAAAGATCCATTCCATTCTATTCTCATTACATTTTCCATTCCGGGACGAGCGAGAGAGAAGTCTCTATAAAACCGCATTTTCATCTCGACTCTTTAAACCGAATCGTTACCCACGTACTCTTTTTTTTTTTTTTTCATTATTCCTCATTATAAAAACGCAAAATTTTGAAAGCGTCCAGAAAAATGACACATCGGAAAAAGATTTAATTGTAAACTTCGCTATCGCCATATCGTTCGCGAAATTTTTGTAATAAAAAGCGAAGAGAAGAAAAATTAAATGCACGCCGGCAATATCGTATGCACCTCCATTTGCATCCATTTTCGCAGCAAACCACACAATGCACACAATTATATATACGTACACGGTTTTGCACACGTATACGTAATTGCGTAATTCACTCCTTAATTTAAAATCGAATCGAAAAATCTGATCTAAAAAGCGCGCGTTCGCTTTCATTTCTGCAAAAGGAGAAAAACAAGTGCATATTCGATTTTCTTCATTTTCTCGAGTAAGTCGTTTTGGAATGAAACTCGCGATAAAAGATTCACAGATCAGATTAGAGGAGAGAGAGAGACAGCTTCTCGTTCGAGAAAATATAAATGAGCATTATTACGTTCTCCTCTCTCGTGTATTGACAAAAGATTTCCAATTCTCCACGGTAACCTAATAATTTCTCAATCTATCTCGATGATTAGAATAACCCCTTACTTCGATACTATCGAACGACATACATGAGCGTTCTAAAAACAGTTTTATATACAGGTCAGAATATTTCTAACAAAAAATAAAGATTAAATATTAAATAAATATTGAATATTCGTCGGAATAAATATTAAATATTAAGAATAATAATTTTTATTAAATTATTTAAAAATAGTGAAATATAAAATAAATATGTTATTATATGACAAGCTGAGTTGGCCGCCATATTGGTTACATTTTTTATACCACTTAATTTTAATGAGTGCCCTGACCTGTCTAGAAACGCTCGGAAAACAAAATAATCTCGGAGATTTCTCGAGTCGAATCGATTTCGCATAAGCGCTGCCATTTTCCATTCTATCGTAAACATATACATAGCTATAACATAATATTTAATATTCCATTACGTGTTAGTATTAGCTCGTAAAAGCCAAAGGAGATTTCTCTTTCGCATCTGTGGATGTGTCACATCATCTGTACGTCATGTATACATGCGAAATATGTGCGAGCTGCCATGGCTTTCAAATGGTGTGATAGAAAACTGCAATTTCAGAACCACGAACACCCCCTTTCCACCCCCTCCGCGTTATGACGCGAGAAAATTGCAATGGCGGTGCATTACTCGATAACGCGAACCTCCGGTTCTTCCCAATCTCCTTTTTCCCCGACTCGGTGGTAGCGACAATGTAAAATATCTCAATCTCGTATATACGAGCGTATATACAGGGTGTATCTAAATAAGTGCAACAAAATTTAGGAGATGATTCTTGGTCGAAAATTAAGGGTTCCCTTAAAAATTACACTTTTCTAAAGAGGGAAGTAAAAATTCAATTTTTATTTTTTTTTCGAATTTCAGACAAATTAAAAAAATGAAACTTGATGGATTTTTTCCACTAATAAAAAGGATATTTATAATATTTAATAATATTTTTTTAAATATTTTTTTATCTTCCTGCATCGTTGTAAAGAGATTAAACTAACAACCCCTATTTAATTTTTATCAGAACTTAACTTTTATATAAGAACCCTCTCTTAATTTTTCACAAAAATCATCTCCTAAAATTTTTCGCACTTATTTAGAGACACCCTGTATTTTAAAAGGCAAAATAAACAATATTGTAAAATAAAAAACTGCGAAAACGACGTGAGGTTCTCGTTCTCAAAAAAATTCTCGAGATTTTCTGATAAGATGCGTTAATGAAATGAGAAGCAGTTTTGATCTCCTCGGCGATAAGCGCTTTTTCCCTCGAAATTGCTTCGTGATAACTCTGTATAAAAGGGTTTCTTTCAGAAAAAATGGATATTACACTATGAAAGATATTCCTTGTCCTTCAATTACGTTGATTTAAAAAAAAATAGTATACCATCTTTTTTCAGATAACCTATTTAAACTTTTTTGCTCGCCTGATGGAAAGCGAAATAGCTTCATATATAATATAAAATACTTTTATCTCTCGTCTCCCTTCCATAAATACATAAATAAAAAATTAAGACATGTAAAAAAGAGATCACAAACACAGAAAGAAATATGCATCTGTTCTCTTAAATAGTATCAATGTATCATCATTGATAAGCAGCGAATAATCCGGTCACAAACAATTATATATGTAATACAAATTAATATAATCTCATTAAAATAATTAGAGATAATTGCTTTTAATCGGTGATATTTTAAAAGGCTAATATTACATATGTAAGAGATAAATTTATAGCAATATATTGTTTAAATTTAATCAAGAGTCATTTTTATACTTATCACATTTTGCAAACATGTACGATTATTACTGATTTTTCACGAATAAAATCTTACTGTCCTAATCAGTGGAACATAAGATGAAGTTGCAAAGCGATAAAATAAAATCGCAGTGGAAAACTCACTAATCTCAAATGAAATCTCGCGTCACTACTTTAATCAGTGACATTTTCTTTGATTCGAAGATTTTAAGAGACCGAATTTTGCCGAAATACAATATAGTAATCGTCAAGTAAAGAAAAAAAATGTCGACGCTTACGTTGAATATTAAATGCTGGAAATGAAAGACGCATACACAAAGGACTAGGATCACGTACACAATGAAAGAGATAACTCACGTAAAAAGAGATATACGTGCTTTAAAATCATTTCACTTTACGTCATCCGCCAAAATATCCTATAATCATCCCCTGCCCGATATTAACATAACATTAACCTTTTATTCGACGAAAATAACGGAAAGTCTCTGCTGAGAATAATGCATGAGAGACGTTGTGAGTTTTATAAGCGTCGAGAATGTATTAAAATGTCGAATCAGCAGCTCGAAGAAGCAGCAGCACCGAACACTCGTTTATCAAGTATATTTGTTCGCGAGAATTGTTCGACTTTCTCCGACTTGCGGATTTGGAGCGCGTTCATGCGGACTTTCGAGAATATATACGGAGATCACGAAGACGATCATTAACGCGGAATCGCACAGATCAACCCGTATCGTCCTCGTTTTCCCCCAAAGTTCACGCACACGATAAACCACAAAGCGAGTTTATACTCTCGGGCGAAATTATTTCTACCATTTTCCACAATCAGCTGTCATTTGACAAGCCGTTCGAGCCTTTTATCTAAAATCAGCTGTTATTTGATAGTTCAGGGTCTTTTATATCTAAAATCAGCTGTTATTTGACAGTTCGAGCGTTTTATCTAAAATCAGCTGTTATTTGACAGTTCGAGCCTTTTATCCAAAATCAGCTGTTATTTGACAGTTCGAGTTTTTACTCCCTCTTATCCTCGTATTTTCCATCCTCTTTTCTCCTCGTATAATTCAATGTAACTCGATACGATTTAAAAGTCAAATCCGCGGGTATATTAAGCGAAACAGAGTTTATATTCGGATAATAGAGATTTTTCTCCTCTTCAGTGCGGTGCTCCGCTTAAGTCAGAGTTAAAAAAAAACTGTTCTTTCGCAGTACGCGCATCATCGATAAAATCGGATTAAGACCGGTTCATCTCGCGGCCGATTACCGTAATACGCGGAATCGTGCGACTTTAGACGGACGAGATAAAGTTTCAAAGGGCCGACTTGTACGCGCGGAGAGAAAGTCGGGTATAACGTAACAATTTTCTCTCAAGATCCGTCGAGGGAAAATCGGCGGTTACTAGAGAGTTTTACCCATCGTTTCGCCAGTTTCGAATATTACAAAGCGCCGACCGCTTTAATATATTCGTCGCACAGTTACGAGAGACCGCGGTGCATATTATGCATTCCGCGAGTTTCGCAACGACGCGACGGTGCTTTTTAACAAACGGCACTGCGCGCATTCTCTTGCGATACAGATGCACATCGTCGCAAGTTTTAAGGGATGCATCCCTGTAATAAGGGCACGAGAGCAATCTCTCGGATTTTACGATAACGACTCTGACACGTTCAGACCAACAAGAATTTTATCACACATACCTACTGTTTTAATGTGCATCTCTCTCTTTTGCCTTTTCCCTCGCTCCGTCTCGCTTTATTCAAATACGCACCCTCAGTCAGTTTGTATACGGTTAAAAAAAAAACGCACAAAATAGTCGTGCAAAAAGTCGACAAAAAATGCAAATAAAAAAATTTTTTTCAATAAAAAAAAGTTTGACTATTCAGATATTTGTGTACCGTGTCAAACATTCGATATTCTTGAAATATTTTTTTCTCCTCGCGCACTAATGTCGCAGTAATATAATTAAAATTGCGCGAAATCTCACTTTAAAATCTCTCGCTGATTCTGAATATGTTGTATACATATACGTATATAAAGCAAAAGAGAGAGCTCTGTACAAACACAGGAGAGACCGATCGTTTTATAATTACAAGAATTACTCTATGTCTGTAATAAATATTCTCGCGAGAGAGAATAATACAATCGTATATATGATAAAGCGCGTTCACGTTCTCATATATGTATGCATAGCTACGTATTCAAACGTGTACCAGTCATCACAAAGCCAGACAAATCCAGCTTCCGTAGAAAGCCGTGTTGCTGTAACGCTATTGTGGAATTAAGATCCTTACGGGAATTAGAGAGACTAAATTCTGAATACAAATACTACCACTCGCATCGATATCGCGAGTTGCCAAAGCTTCAAAAGCGCCAACAGCGAGAATCCGTCTGATGGTTTCTCCAAAGTTTTGCGGGTCTTTTGCGGGTAGACGCAAGTCTAAATAAAATACTCTACAAAGCGACGGAGTACATATATACATATTTTAATAATATCAAATTTAAATTAAATATTTCGAGCAAAGAAAGCGAGAAAACACGTGGAAATATTTATCTCATATTTATTATAAAATAGAATGGAAAAGAAATACACGCGATATGTATAAAGATATATATATATATATATATATATAGTTATTTCAGACGATAGCTATTAATAATATTAAATTTAAAGTAAATATTTCGAGCAAAGAGAACGAGAAAGCACGTAGTAGAAATATTTACTTCATATTTATTATAAAATAGAATAGAAAAGAAATACACGCGATATATATAAAACTAGATAGTTATTTCAGACGATATATATAACTATTAATAATATTAAATTTAAATTAAATACTTTAAGCAAAGATGGAAATATTTGTGTCATTTATTATAAAATGGTATGAAAAAGAAAATGCACGCGATATATGTATGAATGTTCCTATTTAAATACATAGATGGTTATTTTACATGATAACTATGCAAAACGCGCTCACGCGAGACTTAATGGTTTTCTAAATATATTCCGTAGCGTGGTCTATAATTGTTTACTTGTTATGTACAAAGCATTAAATCTTATCATCGTGTTTTCCCCCGCAAATCAATTACTCGAGATTCCGTATCTCTCGCGCTGCCGGATATTGAGACGAGAGAGATATGCACGCTATCCTCTTTTAAATCCCCGCAAAGTGTAATGAGGGTGTCCGCAGACTCAACGAAAAAATTCCCTGACTTTTTCAGATTTTCCGAGACCAGAAATTAATTTTTTCCCTCACTTTTTAGTATTATTTTTTCCAAATATAATATAATTTGCATATATCTTTATGATAAATCAATTAAATGTTAAATTATAAAATCCTTGAGATGTTTCTGTTAACAATGAAAATGTTCGGAAGTTAAAAGAAAAATTTAAATCAATTATTCAATCTGCATTATGTACAATAATCGAAACAAACATGTCGCTATAAACTATTTAAATAATCACTTTTTTTATTTATATTATATCAAATTTTTTAGTTTTATCACTATTAAACACATAAAATAACACGACAATGAAAATATAAATTAACGAACACGCTGTATATGAATCGATTTCTAACAATACAGAAAATTAGCGTGCTGGGATGAGTCAAGGAAAAGTTTATATTTATTTAATAAAAAATTTCAAATTATTGAGACAAATGTAGAAAATGTGAAAAAATCCAAGATAAATAGTAAAATTTGCTCACTTTTCTCTCACAATTCCAGATTTATAAAATTCCCTGACAATGCTCGGTTTTCCAGATTTGCCTGACCGCTAGATATACGCTAGTAATGTAATCTAAAAAGTTGAGGGATAGAAAAAAAAGAAAAAAATAATTTTCTTCGAGATATATCCTCTCTCTCTTTTTCTCCGAATATTTCCAACCGCGCGCTACAAAATACAAATTAAGCAAATCTATATGCCCGATTGTTTCGTACTTGGCACCTATTTCGCGCAACAGAAGAAGAAGGTATAGGAGAAGAAGAAAGGGTGGGGCCGACCTTTGTAATCGCGACGTCGCGGGAGAAACTTGAGACGAGAGCGCGAGAGAAAGATAAAGGGAAACGAAGAGGAAGTCTGAGTAGCTTGGCGTCGGCACTTCCGCGATTTTCTCTCGTATCCGCGCCAGCCACTCGTTTCCAACCCCCAACCCCAAAGAGTGGAATAGCGCTTCATCTCGAGTGTGTGTATACGCGAGAGCGTGTGTTTGTGCGATAAATTTTCGTAGAAAATAGCTCATTCTTACACCGGTCATTACAGATATACAAAACAGTATAATACTGTCGCGTTAAAAAAAAGCACCTATTTTTTTATTTTTCACAAACCTATTTTTTTTATAAAATTAATATACATATAGAAGGCAATAAGAGCTAATTAAGTTCTGTTATTCATATTTATTTGTGGAAAAAATTTTATAAAAATAATAATTTTTTTGCAAATAACTCCGTTTCTGTATAGTTTTAATATATTGACAGTTATGAATAATTTATTGTTAATTTATATTAATCTTTAATTTTAAATGATGCGCTGAAGAAGGTTGAAAAAGGCAAGCGAAACGTTCGAACTTTTTTTGTCTAATATTTTATGTTAAAAATTTTTTTCCACAAATAAATATTAATAACAGAACTTAATTAGCTCTTATTGCCTTCTATATACTAATTTTTTTATAATTACTCTCGTGGTCACGAGCGAAGGTAAAATCTAATCGTTACAAAGTTCTTTTTGTTCCGCAATGAGAAGAAACTAATTGTTCTAAATGAAAACTAGCGTGCCGTTAATTAAAACGTGTGTGCTACATGTTTTAGCGCCGAACTTTTAGTCCTCCCTCTCTGAAAAAAAGTGCCGGAAGTGCATCTTCTTGTACACTCTCGTCTCGTCTGAGAAACAACGACCCAGACAACGACCCTGCTTTCGTCTCGGTTCATATCAAGGACCTCGAGGGACCATCTCCCGTCATCATGGCAACCATTACTTTGTGACTGCCACACCGATGTCTTCCCGTAATTTAGCTTGTCGCAAGAAAATACATGCCACGCGTCCCTCACGATGAGAGAATCTTGCCCAAAATTGTGCAAAAGGAAATATAACCCGCCTCTATCATCCTCCGAGATACTTATGTTAATTTAACGTTTGACAGAGATGCCGAAAGAAAAGGATGTACGTCAATTTAATAAAAAGTATAGCGATATGAGAAAGTGGGAAAAATATTTATCTCAAAATATACTTCGTATGTTCGATTCAAAATAATTAGTCAAAGATATACAAATTTTTGTTATATATATATATATATATATATATATATATATTTCAAATATGTATTGAAATTTAGTGTGATATCGCCAGTGAAAAAGTTAAATTTAAATTTATTTAGTTGACCAAAACTGGCATCATTTTATTGTATGAAAAATTACATAACGTTTCAACCACTGCTTGTGGTTCTTAAATGTAGATAAATTCAAATAACTGATGCTTGCAAATTTAACATAGATTATACATTTTTCATATTGGTTAACCTTGACAGATAACCCTTACAACAATTGTTCGTCTTGTCTGTCAAGTTAACCGACATGAAAAATTTATATACATGCCAGTTTTAATCAACTAAATAAATTAAAATTTAATATATTTCAATTTACGAAGTTTCTCGACAAAATTTGAAAACAAATTACCGTCTCAACCCAAGATTTACTAGCATGTAATAACAGTCAGTAGTGCAAGTAAATATTTCAGACTTACACGTCGTATTCTTTTTATATAAAATAACAGAAAATAGCAGCATTATTCCATTCTATCGGGAAAAATTGCCAATATAATATCTAAATCCGATTTGATTTCTTGACAGTAATGTTCTGATGTTGTTTCAATATTCCGATATTCGGTCTGATTCGTTATTTGATTTGATAATATATAATACACTAAATAAAATATCGCGTTTACGAAACAAAATGCCGTGTAAAAAAATGCAACATTAAAAAGATACATATTTAATTCTTTTAAAAATAATTAAAAATATAAATCATTCGCGTTACATTTTTCATAAGTTTAAAGACTTAAAAAAGCCGTTTTCTTTCACTCTTCAATCTCTAAAGATTTCGACCTTCTTTTAGCGAATTAATATATTAATATATTAATATATAATTAAAATCCAACACATTTCTCTACGGCGGATAATATTTTGTAAAATTTATACGAGGTGAAACATAAAAGATTTTTTATTCCTATTTTACGTGTAGTCAGATAACGCTTTTTACAACATGTATTATTTATACCGTCTTCCGGAAACGATTTTTTCTCTTTGCAAAAATCTTTGTCGAAAGTTTGGCACCTCTCGCCAGACGTAAATGTACCGAGAATGAAAAAGAAGGAACATTTTACGCGAGTTTCATGAACGTGTATATATATACTTTTCCACGTGTTTCGTTTTAAAATGTTTTCTATTTGCGGATCCTTCTAGCAAGTTTCGGTCATTATTCTCCAAGAGAAACACCATTTATCATCGGGCAATCATTACGTTGTTCCTTTCACTTAACGTTCTTAATTAACTCACCTACCTCTCGCAAAGTACAAGTAATTCTTATCCTCGACTCTTCGGAGTCTCACAGTACATTTTATTATTTCATTATCATTAAAAGATTACAATCGCGACCGCATTTCCATTCGCGCTTTCTTATTTCCAATAATTACGGTCTCTATCTCGATGGAGATTTATACGGATAATTTATCGGGGAAAGGTCCGACTCGGATAAGGGCTCGAGAGAGAGAGAAAGAGAACTTTAGTTCACGGATGCGATTCACACGGACTAACGGCATCTGGAAATTCGAGAACGTAAACGCGCTACGCCGACAGTAACCGTTAATTAAACGCGGCCATTGGATTCGCGCGATGAATCCAAGTCGGCAAGCTCGTATATATATACAATAAGTACGTATCTCGAGAGTGGTACAGTCTAACTTTGGAAACGCGGTAACGAGGTAATCGACGTACCTACACCTCCATAAGTGTCCCACGCGCGCTATAAAACCCTCTAATCGGCGCATCTCAATTATATATTGTAATTACACTGAAAATAAATTTCTTAACTTGACCAAACCTTTCAACTAAATTATACTATTTTGTTAGATTTAATATGTTACATATTTTATTTTCATATTTTTATATGTTCAATTATAACAAAATAATATTTAGCTGAAAGGTTTAGTCAAGTTGACCAATTTTTTTCAGTGTATACAAGATGTCCCAAAATTACCGGATACCCTGTTAATAAGGAAAATCCTCAGGTTATTTGGAGACGATTTTTCCTCAGCAAAAATGTCGTGAAACTAATAATTTGAAAATAAAGTTTTTTGCAAAAGCCTTGTGGAAATAATATATTAACAAAATCGCATTCTTCAATTAATTTCAGATAAAGTTTACGTTAGTAGAATTCTAATTTAAAGCTTAGGAAGAAAAATTAAGACATTTTTAATAACAGGGTGTCCGATAATTTTGGGACATCTTGTATATCGTATAATTTTTACACAAAACGAGAAGCTACACTGAAAAAAATTGTTAATTTGACTAAACTTTTCAATTAAATTACTATTTTGTTAATTGAACATACATATATATTTAAATCAAAATATATATTTTGTTAAATTTAATATGTTATATTTAATTTAAATATTTTTATACGTTATTAATTGAAAAAATAATATTTAGTTGAAAGGTTTAGTCAAGTTAACCAATCTCAATATATTGTAATTACACTGAAAATAAATTTCTTAACTTGACCAAATCTTTCAACTAAATTATACTAGTTTGTTAGATTTAATATGTTACATATTTTATTTTAATATTTTTATATGTTCAATTATAACAAAATAATATTTAGCTGAAAGGTTTAGTCAAGTTAACCAATTTTTTTCAGTGTATACAAGATGTCCCAAAAATACCCTGTTAATAAGGAAATTCCTCAGGTTATTTGGAGACGATTTTTCCTCAGCAAAAATGTGAAACCAATAATTTGAAAATAAAGTTTTTTGCAAAAGCCTTGTGGAAATAACATATTAACAAAATCGCATTCTTCAATTAATTTCAGATAGAGTTTACGTTAGTAGAATTCTAATTTAAAGCTTAGGAAAAAAAAAATTAAGACATTTTTATTAACAGGGTGTCCGATAATTTTGGGACATGTTGTATATCGTATAATTTTTACACAAAACGAGAAGTTACACTGAAAAAAATTGTTAACTTAAATAAACTTTTCAATTAAATTACTATTTTGTTGATTAAATATACATATATATTTAAATCAAAATGTATATTTTGTTAAATTTAATGTTATATTTAATTTAAATATTTTTATACGTTATTAATTGAAAAAATAATATTTAGTTAAAAGGTTTAGTCAAATTAACAAATTTTTTTTCAATGTACGATCTCAAACTTTAATGATATTTAAATGCGACGATATAACCTTTTTCCTTTCTTGCCGGTTGCGGACATGTTTAGTTTGCTTAATTTTGCGAAAAAGTCAATAAATTATTCGATAAGCATTTTGACATTTTCTCTATTCGAAATGTCGAAAAAATTGTGTTTTTGAAGTAAGAGAAAAATTCTCTAGAAATATTTTATCAAAATTAATATATTTTTAAAAAAAATATATTAATTTTGTTAACAATCATACATTTTTAGTGGGCATATTTGTTATAACATTCCCCTCTTATTTTAGAACAGAATATTCTAAAAATAAATGGGAAGTTTTAAAAATAAAAATACAATTTTTTCAATGTACACATATGTACAAAAATTAATTTAAAAAGAAGAATGGAATGAAATTTCAGAAGACAGATGAGATCGGCTGGAAAAAATTCCCAACTTTCGAATCAAACACGAGAGTTTTTTTTCATGTGTACTCGATGACAATTAAAATATTTATGAAATTATTTGCCGTAATATCTTACGTAAAGTTTGCATAAAGGAACCTCGCTCCTCCGGATCTGCCGCGTTTATTCGGCGCTGGACCAAGAGGAGAGAGATGAATTATTCTCTTGTTAACTCGGACCAAACAATCGCGCGGCTCTCATCTGGCCGTAAGGCACCTATTACTTTGCAATTCTCGGTTGTGCAAAATGTATGTACGGTAGTAAATGCGACACCGAAAAACGATCATAGGTCTCGACACACATAACGTTTCATGCATGATACAAAGCGACATAAAAAAAATCTGCATGTCTGATTCCCTTTCCAATTTAGCTAATAAAAGACTGTCAAATGCGACCTGAAATCTCGATACAAGAATAAGAATACATCTGTGTCAATTTAATTAAGCGCGTTTACGAACAACGGTGAGATCGACAAATTTTATAAAATATTTATCAATTAATACACTGAATTTTCTCTTATTGTTAGAATTTACCCTGAAAATCGTGGTAATCGTGAGACAATATGGTATGGAAAATTTTTTCTATGATTAATATATCAACCACAATAAAGATATAAAATATATGTTTGATTAATTTTACTATGTACATATTAATATTTTTTGTTGTGGCAAATATTAATCAAAGAAACTTATAAAATTTTTCCATTACCATATTGTCTCATGATTATCATGATTTCCAGAGTAAATATTAAGAGAAAATTTTCTCCCGTGTAGCCATTTTCAAAGTGCATAAAGAATCGTGGATGGAAATTATTTTTATTGCAGAATGAGATTTCTTTCTTGTATTTCAAGAATTGTTTTCAAAAGAAAGCGATATTATGGTCATATTTTATAGCGAAACTTTATGGTATATCGCTTGTGTAATATCAGTTCTGCTTAAAAACTTTTAGAAAAATATTGATACACGCAAGCACGAACATATTCATACAAAACACATAATGCTATTATTTGCAACCTGGAACCATTCATCGCCATATTTTCCTTGCCTGGGATGCCATAAAATGTTCAAACGTTGTTAAATTTTCGCGACGAGAAATACAACAAAAAGAAAATTGCTTTATTTAAAGTGCATTATAAAAAAGTAGCTACATAAATTTTCTCAGTACCTAGTTTACAAGTTGCCAACTTCTTCGCAATTTTTTTACCATTTAAACGAATTGAAGAAAGAAGTACACGAGTAGTACCTAATAACATTTTGTTCTTACCTCGCCTCGAAATGCGACTCCGATCAGACTGAATTTGCGGTTTTCAACGATGTCTTTTTATCAGAGTGTCCAGCAGACTCGATGAAAAATTTTTCAAGACCAGAAATTAATTTCTTCCCTGACTAAACTATTTAAATAATCACCTTTTTTATATATATTACATCAAATTTTATTTTTAATATATTTTATCAAATTATAATACATATATTTTAATATATTTAATGGTATCTAATATCACAACACAACTTTTAAATAAAACATTTTTAATAAAATTAATTTATTAGAAATGTTTTAATAAAAAAATGAATTAAAATGAAGTTCTTGCACAATAATATAATATGTTTTGAAATATATAATACATTGAAATAAAATAACACGACGATGAAAATCTAAATTAACGAATACGCTATACATGAATCGATTGTTAACAACACTGAAAATTAGCTTTACTAAAAGTCAAGGAAAAGTGATATTTATTTAATAAAAAATGTCAAATTATTGAGAGACAGATGTATAGAATAATGTGAAAAATCCAGATAAACAGTGCAGATTTCTAAAATTCCCTGACAATATCAATTAAAATTTTCTATTCGCTCGTGTATTGCATAAAACAATAAATGTATTCAAAAGAGGCCAACTTATCGAGTAATGTTTAAGATGTATCTAATTAAATTTTATTTCAAACACAATATATTAAAATTACAAAAATCTTCCATATAAACGTTTCAACCGCACGCGGTCTTCTTCAGTATATAACAGCGTTACGTAATTAATAATTCTTACAAAAAAAAACGTTTATATGTAAGATTTTTCTAATTTTAATATATTGTATGTATGAAATAAAATTTAATTATAGATACATCTTAAACGTTGCTCGATAAATTGGCCTCTTTCGAATACATTTATCGTTCCCTGACAATTTTCCAGATTTCCCTGACCGCTAGACACCCTGTACGTCAGTATCCGGTTGAAAGCGAACGTCATTGTCGCTTAATAAGCGCAAGCGAGATTAAATCAAGCGGGACAGAATCAAACCAGGAGGAAGACGCGACAGGACGCGTGCCTCGCCGTCGGGATTTGCTGTGTAACTTTAGGGCAAATGCGGTAACGAGGTAATACACACTCCGTGCACGTCTATGCGAATCCGTCCGTGGGGGGTAGAAAGGGGGTGGGAAGGAAAAGGGAGACAGGGGGTGTAATTCGTATCACCGTTGAGCCCAGTGTGGCAGCTAACTGAGTTACGGAGGGCTCGTACATACACATACGTACAGGTATGTACGTACATATACAATATATATGTATGTATGTACACAGGTCGGTATGCTACGAACCGCAAGTGCCACGCTGTTGTCGACACGGCGTTTTCGTAACCCTTCCCCTACGGGGATATTACTTTGATCCGCGTTCAACTGCTTTACGTCAAAACGCTGAACGGCAGCGGAATACGCTAACGCGCAACTATCGGCTTTTCGACGTGGGTTCGACGCGGATTTCTTTAATCCTTTGCGACTCCAAGTGACAAATTGACCGGCATTACGATGCTCTTTGCTCCCGGCTCTCTGATCGGCGTAGACTGACATATGATAATCAAGTTACGTCACAGTTGGCGCGAAATTTTCCCAAAGATTCCAAAGAAACATCTGTCAATTGCAATTCGCGTCTGAGCGATATATGTATACACAATGGATGGTCGAATAAACATTTGAGGAATTGGTATGCATAAAACGCTACGTTCAATTTCGACATATAGCGCCACAAAGGGTTAATCAAGTTAGAGCCTTGAGCGACGCGTGCAAGTTTGCGTAATCAAATATTTTCGCGATATATAGATATATATATATATATGCGCGTGCGCGGCGAAGGCAAAATATTATTTGTATGAAACGTCGGATGTTATTTTTCGTTTCATATTTTTACTTTAAAGCAAACACGCGTTTTTTGTTCTCGATATATACCTATATCGATAAGAGCACAGCGGTCCTTGAGCCTTTTGTTCACGCGAACCCCTGACGTTTTCGTAAACGCAAGAATGGAAACCGGAAGCGGACGAGTGGATTCTCGCGTTACTCTATATCGTTCTGACAAACGAAACGTCTGTTTCGTTTAATTCGCGCGAATCGATTCATTTTGCCAACTACATACTGAAAAAAAATTGTTTACTTGACTAAACTTTTCAATTGAATTACTATTTTGTTGAATCAACATATATTAGTATTTAAGTCAAATATACGTTCTGTTAAATTTAATGATATATTTAATTTAAATATTTTTATAGGTTTAATTAACAAAATAATATTTAGTTGAAAGGTTTAGTCAAGTTAACAAATCTTTTTCAGTTATATTTTTTGTAGCTATATACACAGTCTTTTGTCGATTTATTTTAGCCATTTTTGTAATAATGAAAATTTTTTTATATTTATTAATTTTTATAATTAACAATAAGTCTCCACTCTTGCAATGGCTGTAAATGAAAGGTCCTTTTCTTTTCACCGTTTCACAAAAAATAATTGTTTCTTTTTATTTAATAATTTCTTAAAATAATGCAGAATATAGCATCGTT
The DNA here is from genome assembly GCF_048542155.1 of Nylanderia fulva. Lineage (NCBI taxonomy): Eukaryota > Metazoa > Arthropoda > Insecta > Hymenoptera > Formicidae > Nylanderia > Nylanderia fulva. The sequence continues at coordinate 1,483,849 of NW_028190368.1, read as the reverse complement.
AATTTTGATTTTCAATATTTAAAGCGTACAGAGTTGTATATATGTATTGTATGTAATATTTACCACAAAAAGATATAAAATATGTTCGATTAATTTTACTATGCACACATTAATATTTTTTATTGTAGTAAATATTAATCAGAGGAACTTTTATAAAATGTTTCCAATATGCCTCATTATTACCTCACGATTATCATGATTTTCAGGATAAATTCTAAGAGAAAATCCTCTCGGTGTAACATAAAAAATGTATGAAAAAAGGAAAATAATGGCGTAATAAATGGATAAGATACAAATACATGAGCGCGATGTGCATCGATCAGCTGACGTTTACGCGGGTCGTTTTTGCGAGAGAGAGACCTCGCTCATTCTCTCGTTGGAACGTCCGTTCCTTCGAGTGTTTACCGCGACCGCAGAAAACCGGAAGCTCCAATTTCCTACCTAACGTTGCGCTTCGTTGCAGTCGAGAATGTCGAAGTTTACGGACGCGATCGACAGATATTTGTTGCCGCAACGAGAGAGAGAGAGAGAGAGAGAGAACGCGGTATTACGGAGCACACTTATACTCGTGGGAACCGACCATTTGGAGCACGTCCGAAACCGCTGCTATGGCCGAAGGGCTCCGCGAATATCGCCGGACCAGCGAGGCTGGCGCAGCATTACGTCACGATATTACATGCACGCAGCAACCGTGATGTTGCTCGGATTTTTCTTTTTTTTCGACTTTTTCCCTTTTTCGAAAAAAAAATTCCTCTCGTCGCACTCGCAATGTCATTTCGCTTTGGATCCGTGCGTGTTGTTTTCACGTTTCGCCCAACATGAGCTACTACACATATACTATACAACGTTATGTGTGTACGTGTGCTCTCGGAGATCGCGCACGCTTCGCAAAAATATTTTACTTGGTCGAATTACGCTAAGGGTAAAATATATTTCCGCGCCTCTGCGCGTTCTCCTTTTTGCGAAATCGCTCGGAAAAAATATCACTACCTTTTGGGTTGTAAGTCGAATTTCCGAATTTATCGAGATAATACGATATTCGATGAATTACAAATTAATTCAAATGAAGACGAATCGCAAAGATAAATATGCATTACGCTTTCGGCATTTAGAAGCTGTGCGCGCGCGATAACATTGCTCCGATAGATTAAACTTAATTCCAGTTAGGGATGAATTAATCTGAAAGATTGTATTTTTCGGTACATTTTATATGTTCAGTTTGAAACTGTATTATACAATTTTATATAATTCAGCTACATATCGTGTGTGTATAATTTTTTTCGTTGTACTCCATCAGTATACATAAAAAAAAATCAATTTGATTTAATTCTAATTAAATAAAATGTAATAAAATGTAATTAAAAAAAAAATGTAGAAACAAGTTGTGCCTAAACTTGGCCTTTACTAATCCATTTTCTAAAAAAAGTTAACCAACTTCAAAATGAGAAATTTGTTATACGATTCGTCGTCATTCATATTGAAATGAGCGTTGAAAATTACGGATTCGCTTCATGTTTATTTCAACCGCTATTTGCAGCTCGAACGAAATCTTCCTTCTCCCGAATTTCATTGGGCACTTGTCGAGAGATACTCCTATTCGCCCGCCCATTCTAGATCGTATTCGGATTGAAACGACAGACGAGGCGAGGGTTCAAAGTTCCACACACATGGATTTAACGACACGGCTGTCTGTCTGTCTCATCTCGCACGAGATTTCGAGGTCCCGTTTAGAGAGAGGATCGAAACTTACGCTGCTCGGCTTCCTCACGATAATAGCCACTAGTCGATCGTTGTCCTCGACGAGGAAACGCGACCCAGATTCGTTTCGCGACCAGACGGCTTCGATGCGACGTTATACGACTGGACGTTTTACGGAATTCCGCCAGGAATCAATTTTTATTATCAATCAACGTCCTTTTCACGATCGCTCGATGCCGGAATATCGCGCACTTTCGCGATTATAAATTTAAACGATCAAATGGTTGATAGGTGAGCCCCGTTTGTCTTATTCGCGATTTTTTTTTTCGAGACCATGATGAGAGAATTGAATAAGCGAATGAAAATTAATTCTATTATGCGCAATAATTGAGAAAATTCAAGACGGCTTTCTCGTTAAATTATTTTTCTTACGGATAATTCAATGTGTCATTACGATCATATATAATTTTGTGTTATAGTAACATTACACATAGAGATAATTTTTTTTCTTAGAATTTATCATGAAAATCATGATAATCGTGAGACAATAATGGAAGAATTTTATGTAAGAGTTTCTCTGATTAAATAGTTATCACAATAAAAATATTAATATCTACCACAATAAGATATAAATTATATGTTTAATTAATTTTATTATGTACAACTAATGGATAAATTTTAAAAGGAAATTCTCTCTACAGAAAGAATAAGTATTTTTTTAGATTTATTATAGAAAAGTAACAATTTTTCAAACAATAATTGTGTATATCTTTGACAAAGAATGCAGCCGAGCCTCTATAGAAAAACCTCTCCTTTTTTCAGTGCCTTCAATTTAGCTAAAATGATTAAATGGATTAAATTGACTTGAATGAAAATTTATGACTAATAGATTAATTCTTAGAAATGTTATATCGAGATGACGAAACGTTTCAAAGAAATAAGCGATTCAAAAAAATGCGTAAACTACAGATGACGACACTTCAAAATTATTGCAAATTAAACAAAAATAACATTTCAACTGTTCACTAAAATATACTTGTACGAGCATCTGCTTTTTTATGGTCAATAATACGTTTACAAGCTAAAGATGCCTCGCGATTTGATGTAACTTTAAATGTCATCTGTCGCTAAAAATAATTTTTTTTAATCGCTCATTTCTTTGAAACGCTTGCTCGCCTCAATATATAATCTTTTTTTCGAAATAATCTACTAGCCGCAACTTTTTATTTAAGGCATCATTTAGCTCAACTGGAAGTGGTGAAAAAGAAGAGAAGAATTTAATTGCATTTTTCACTCATTTTCAGCTCTCTTTCGCTCTTCGCGCATTAATCAAAAATGGTAAAAAGTTTCGCTTATAAAGTAGTTCTCGTTCTTCCTTCACGTTTTCTCGCATTTTTCCAAGTCTATACACCTCCCTGCCAATACTTCCGGAGCCAAGAAGCGCGATGTCGAGAAGTGCACGATGCGTGATATATAGATCTCTTTAGAGTCGTGGGTGGCTCTTCGATAAGAACCGGAGATAAGTCGCCGGTAGACAAGAATTTTATTCCCCGACGCGTATATATGCCCTACGATTCTACTTCGCGAGGAGAGAAAGAGAGAAACGGAAACGCCGCCGTTAAATATAGGATCCGCCGCCGTTTTAGTGCGATCGATGGGCCACCGCGAGTTTCAGAGGACGAGCTCTTTGTCCGAACGCGAGATTTCTATCGTAATAATAGTAGATGGGCGAGATAAATCGTCGCTTCATCATTACTACTCCGTTTGTAAACACGCCTCAAAAATCGATTAAAGCATAGCTACTTATACCTATTGTTTTCTTCCTTTTTAAGAAAAAAAAAATTATTTAATATTGTATAAATTGATGTATGTATTTATATTTAAATTTATACATAAATTTAAATATATGTTAATATTTATTAATATATTTAAATATATTTATATATATAAATTAAAAGGCGTATTATTTAATAAAATAATTATGCATATTTAATATATTTCGAAAAATAAGGAGACTCGATGTATCGCTATTAATAGCATCTTCTCGCGTTATTCCTGCTAAATGTGTTAGGAGACACGAAAAACTAAATATATACGTACATATATTTCAAAATTATAGAACGTAAAAGAAGAGGTTAGCAGCACACGAGGAGAAAATCCCCATTGAAATAAAACGAGAATAAATCGACGGTGAAATAACGCGCCGGTATAATTACATTGTCTATTGCAACTCGGCTACGAAATTACCTTTTCAGCCAAATTTTTCCATATCCACTATCTCTGCAACGCGTTCAATATAAAGTAAATAAATTGCAAGTATCAAAGTTTCTAAATACTCCGCAGAATCTCGCGTAATGCAACCCCGGTACATCCAATATTCAGGAAAGCATGTGTGCGACCTTTAAACGAAGTCGCGATCGAGGGCTATACAGGGTGTCCGGTAACGGATCAACGATTACAAATGGATTCTTTGGTCAATTTGGGAACGATTTTTCCTCAGCGAAAATGTCGAAAAAGATCATCATTTTTTACAACTTTCCAATATTTGTCATTATGTATCTTTATAACTAAGCATCAAATTAAAATTTTATTATAGTAAACTCTACCTGAAGTTAACTGAAGAATGTAATTATGTTAGACTTTTAACTCCAAAACGTTTAGTTTTCAAAAAACCCATTTTTTTCAATCGCTTATAACTCGAAAATTATTGACTCTTCAACATTTTTGCTAAGGAAAAATCGTCTCCAAATTGGCCAGAGAATCCGCCCTTAATCATTGGTCCGTTAGTTACCGGACACCCTGTATAAGCTTTGCTATCACAACCCAGTTCCAGAGATTCCACAGGATCGGGTCTTTACACCGTAGCGTTATCGAGCCTCGACGCGATCTTTTTTTTCGCTTTTCGGTCAATCGTTCCGCGAAATTAAACCGAACGAATCGAACGAAATCGGTTCGATGTATCGGCAATTCCTCCTTCCCCGAAGGATGAAGAAGCGACGAGATTCGCGACACGAGAAAATCCACGCGTTGTCCCTTCCGAGCTGCGAGCTTCCACGACAACGACGACGAAGAAGAAAGTAACGTCGTGCAATTTCACAGCCGTCGCGTCGCAAACGCGAGCAGGATGCATTCTTTCATTGCAGTGCAGAATCGCGGCTTCAAACGCGCACGGCACGCCGGAATTGGAAACTAAAATTGGAATTCGCCCTATCCCGTGTTCCGTCCGTCGTCATTCGCTCCTATCCCTTTTCTATTCCAACTAGTTAACAATCGATGGTTTTTTTTTTTTTTTCGATCTCTTTCGCAGTTCTGTTACTCGACAGCGCGTCACAAAGAGAGAAAGAGTGTTTTCATTATTCAGTAATAAAATAGGATGTAGAAACCCAAAGACACACATTCACAGAGTGTGTCCCAGAATTGTCGCATTTCCTCTGGCTAAGGTTTGTGAAGTTGACACCCCAAAATGCGAATTTTTATAAAATTGATATAGCATTCGAGTATCTACATTTGTCCATAGATAATCATTTCTTCTCCATCACGCAAAAATAAATAAATAAATAAAAATTTTATTATGAGCATCCCTAGATGCGTTTTTTAAAAAATTAGACATGTATTGTATTTCAATTGCTCAACATTTATCTACATTTGACGTAATCGTCTTTTGTCGAACTTGCAAATAAAAATTAAAAATGAACAGAAAAGTCAACAATAAATTTTATCATAAGCATCCCTACACTGAAAAAAATTGTTGACTTGACTAAGCCTCTCAACAAAATTACTATTTTGTTAATTGAACATATATTGGTATTTAAGTCAACTATACGTTTTATTACATTTATTTTAAATATTGAAAGGTTTAGTCAAATTAACAAATTTTTTTCAGTGTAAGTGCGATTATTCAAAAATTATAAATAAGGGTGCGTCTAGAAGTGAATGCTCATGATAAAATTTCTTCAATTTCTTTTTTAATTTTTTTCATGGTGAACAAATTGTGGACAATCGAATGCCACATAAATTTTGTAGAATTCGCATTTCGGGGTTCCAACTTCGCAGACTTCCTTTACTACTGTCGCCAATATCGAGAAGCTGATACACAATACTGACGCGTCAATACTGATGCATAACAATGCTCCTGCCAGTGCTACAAGATTTTAGTCGGGTAATAATATTGCGAACTAGCACGCCAAGTCTTGGGACTGCTGTTATCATACGTCAACAGTGGTGCAAGCGATATTGGGGCGCAAATACACCACATAGTTACTACTCGACGTCGGAGTAATGCATATATCGACATCAGTGTTGTGCTTGGATGATTTTAAAATTAGCTAGATAAAGATGAGATAAAAATATGTAAATTCATCTAAGATAAAATGAAGATGTTTTTGTTTTAAATATATCTAGATAAAAGATTCATTTAGATAATTTTCTATAGATAATGATTTTTAAGACTGCTTATGTAAACACAGATATTAAAAAAAATTATAATAGGATATAAAAATATATGTATTCATATTTTTATTTATAAATTTTTATCGCTTACTGCTCAAGTTCTACTATTTAAGTACTTTTATGTTCTATGATTCTAAACCAAAATTATTTGAAAATTATTCTAGATAATTTAGTAAAGATAATATCTTTTTTCATCTAAGATGCACAGATATAGATAATACATATTTTTATTATTTATATAAAAATAAGATGACGTCAAAGGTTCATCTAGATAATCATCTATATAATTTTCTTTAAATAATAGCAAACACTGATCAATATACTAGACCGTGCAAGAAAGTCTACCTCTGATCAAGAAGTACATTAAGATATTTTCGACAAGATTTTCTAATGTTCCAACGCACAAAAGCTTTTCGAATCTCATTGTGTACATATTACTTTGTAGATTCTTCGGATATTTCGTATACAGGAATTCTTTCCAATTTTAACTTCGCAGTTAGTGTAGAGTATTTTCCATCAGAGCTTTTTCGATTTTTACTCTTACAATTGGAATTTCCTCGTGTCCTATCTTCGGCATCGTGTCCCGAAACAATGATATTGAAAGCTAAACCATATCTCCGCTATCGATATATATATATATATATATATATATATATTTGTCCCTTCTATATATCTCTTATATACCAATCTACATATACATATATATATATATATATCTTATATATATAAAAAATATATATATGTCAAATGCTATATATTTTTGTTTTATATGTCAGTCGGCAAAATAATCCATCACGACTGCGTACAAGAACCGGGCATATTTTTTTCGTCCCAAAGTGTGTCGACAAGCGCGCGTGACGAATGATAAATTTATTGTTTCAAATGCATCCTTCCGTGACGCAATACGCGCGGAGCTTAAATCGGACGCGTGCGCACGTACGTATAAACATATATGTATATGCGTGCCCGCAAATCGGTCCCGATATTTTATAACCCGATTAAGCGCGCGCGGTTTTAATACGTCTGGCCAAACCGCGATGAAACTGGGTTCCCTCCCCTTTCCTCCCCCCCGCAATGCGTACAAATCTACCAATACCACCGCGATGCCATCAATAATACACCGCATTGGAAATTTTCGATAGAAATCGTAGCAAAATATCGCGCATTCCAATTAAACATCGCCGCGCCGTTCGAATGTTCTTTTGTAAGCTTATCGACAACGCGAATCCAAGTGCATAATGTATCTCTGGAAATATATATCTATATACAGGGTGTCCGGTAACTAACGGACCAATGATTAAGGGCGGATTCTCTGGCCAATTTGGAGACGATTTTTCCTTAGCAAAAATGTTGAGAAGTCAATAATTTTCGAGTTATAAGCGATTGAAAAAAATGGGTTTTTTGAAAACTAAACGTTTTGGAGTTAAAAGTCTAACATAATTACATTCTTCAGTTAATTTCAGGTAGAGTTTACTATAATAAAATTTTAATTTGAAGCTTAGTTATAAAGATACATAATGACAAATATGGGAAAGTTGTAAAAAATGATGACCTTTTTCGACATTTTCGCTGAGAAAAAATCGTTCCCAAATTGACCAAAGAATCCATTTGTAATCGTTGGTCCGTTAGTTACCGGACACCCTGTATACTATAGGGTAATGATAGAAATAATGTGTAACGAAATTTCGCAAAATAACGGCACAAATTAAGCTTAGTCGATGTTGTAAAATATAAGTATACAGGGTGTCCCAGAACTGACGGAAAAGTTTTAAATGGCAGATTCCTGGTATCAATTGGAGACGATTTTTCCTTAGTGAAAATGTTAAAGAAGGCCATCATTTTTAGCATATTCCCAATTTTTGTTATTATCTTTATTACTAAGCCTTATATTAAAATTCTACTAAAGCAAACTCTATCTAAAATTAACTGAAGAATGTAATTCTGTTATTTTATTTCCACAAGACTTAATTTTCAAAAAAACCTTTATTTTCAACTGCTTAGAATTCGAAAATTATTGCTGTCTTGACATTTTCGCTGAGGAAAAATCGTCTCCCAATGATACCAGGAATCTGCCATTAAAAACTTTTCCGCCAATTCTGGGACACCCTGTATGTACATACAATTTTTTATATATAGATATACAAAATATATATTTTATTATTTTATTATTATTTTCATCCAACATCATGTAGACATTTCAAATATTTCTTTTTTCCTTTTATGTTTCATATGTCCTGGCTAAAAAGCGTACGTTAAACTTGTCATCTTGTTATATTTTATTTATTTTTATTGTTACTTTTTCTTCACAAAATAAAAAATTGAAATTTTTGAATCAGATGTTTTATTGTCAATTATTTCATCAATAAAAAATTTAATTACAATATTAATATTAATATTATACTGTTAATATTGTATATTAATATTAAACATATGTAATATCGTTATTTTATTATTATATATTCTCACACAATATCATGTAGACATTTCAAATATTTTTTTTTGTTTCTTTTACGTCTCGACTAAAAAGCGTCAAACTTGTCATGTTACACTTTTTTCATTAATAATGATGCATAAATTATATTTACATGTTATTTCGAATTAAATTTCAAAATTACTCAAAATTTGCATTTTGTCCCTCTCCCTCTCTCTCTCTCTCTTTGTCTTTTATCTTTCTGCCGCCTATATTAAAATATATAATGTACGTTTATGGGAGACTCCTAAGGTTATTTGGAGACGATTTTTCCTCAGCGAAAATGTCGAGGAAGATCATCATTTTTTTAATGTTCCCAATTTTTGAAATCATGTATCTTTGTAACTAAGCCTTAAATTAAAATTCTATTAAAGTATATTAAAGTAAACTCTACATAAAATTAATAAAAGAATGTGATTTTGTTAATATTTTATTTCCACGTGGCTTAGTTTGCGAAAAATCCTTTATTTGCAATCGCTTATAACTAGAAAATTATGGATGCTGGACATTTTCGCTGAGAAAAAAATCATCTCTCCAAATCGCCTAAAAAAATCTCCTATTAACGTGTGGTATAGTAAATCTGGGACACCTTGTATAACAGTCAAAAAATATATAATATGTATTAAAACGTATACTGCGCGTGTTTGCAAAGACAGGATTATAATCCTTTTAGCGCGACAAATTTACGTTCAGTGTCGAGGGAGACAAAAGTTTAATTTACTTGTTGATTCGCGAGAATATTAAAATCCGGACGAGATATCTCGCAAGCTCCACAATTCGCGCGTCCATGATTCGAACTAGATTCTCGGCGGATCGTAACCAGGGACATTTATGCGACGCGGGATGAGAAGCGGCGAGTTTTCATTTAAAGTGGCCCTTATTGCCTCCGCGGATCCGATATACGGCAGATATAGTCGAATCGGATATCGCGAGAGAGGGAGAGAGAGAGAGATAGAGAGATCGATTTTAAATAAAACGGAAAAGGCAAAGGGCAAACCGCTGTTATATTCCGCTTTCGTTCCGCACATTCGACCAGATATCACCGCGTTCAGCTAACCGAAAGCTTTCTCATTGCCGATTCAAAAGCTTCTTCCACAGTCCACTCTCACCCTCTTTCTCTCTCTCTCTCTCAAGCTGGATGCTGGATATGCACTACATATAGATACATAAGTTAGACCAAAAATTTTTTTCTTAAGGGCCGATTTTTCCAACTTCTCGGTAAGTTTTATATCTGACAGGTAGCATATTTTTTCGTCTCTTCAGATAAGTTCTAAAAATAGAGACAAAGATATGCTACTTGTCGGGTAAAACTTACCAAGAGTTGGAACAACCGGACCTAAAATGAATATTTTGTAAGTCCTCTTAATAAATAATCTTAATAAATAAAGATATTTGATGCTTTTTGAATATCCTCTTAAATATTAAGAATATACTCTTAATCTTTTTTTGCGACTTTAATTCCGCAATAAATATAATAAATTAATAATTAATAAAATTTAGAATAAAACTTAAAATAAGTGAATAAAATTATTAAAATTATTAAAAAATGTATACATAAACAAAAAATATTCAATTATATGTTTAACATTAAATATCTATATAATAAATAATAAATGTCCATTTGTAAGACTATTTTTGTTATACATTGATAAAAAAGCATCCTATTAAATATATATATTCTTGCATGTTAAAAATATCTAATAAGAATATCTGAGAATTTTTTTCTCTCTTAAACTAAGAGGATCTTTTTGGCGCCTATTTTAGTGGAAGATATAAATGGCGTATATTTAAGAGAGATGAGAATACAATTTTTTCGATGTAGCGTCAACACGTCAACGTTACGTCGAATATATATATATATATATGGTATATATATATATATATATATATATATATATATACATATATTCTTCTAGGGCTTTTAAATGTCGTCCAGTTGTTCTGTGACGATGAACGCGTATTGATCCACGTGAGACCTATATAAGAATATTTGACGTTACATTGACATGACGGTGACGTTACGTACAGAGTAGTCATCCAGGTTTATCCGATTGGACACGAATAAAATCGGAGATAAAACAACTCCCGTGCGTAGATAAAAACAAAGAGGCAGTTTTACGGCCGATTGACAGAAAGAGAGGAGACAAAGAGTGAAACGAAATGTGAGTTTTCAACGATTTTTTATCAAATTCTATTCGAAGCAAGAGGCAAATATAATTTATGCATTATATTAATAAAAAAATGTAACTATACGTCGAGTTTAACTCTTTAGTCGAGATACAAAATATAAGAGAAATAAAAAATATTTAAAATGTCTACATTATATTACAATATTATGTTTATATTAATATACAATATTATATATTGTATTATATTACAATATTATATCAACATAATATTAATTGTAATTAAATTTTTGCCTTTCTCTCTTTTTCTCTCGTTGAGTAAATAATCGATCGTATAAAAACATCTGCTTGAAAAATTTTAATTTTTAAAATCCTGCAAAGAAAAAAAGCAATAATCATTTCTCCTAAAAAAAAGGGGGCGAAACAATAATTCTACGCGTTATAGAGATCGTTAAAAAAAATGTGAACTCCGATCGATTCTACAGATGCGCCACAACGCATAAACTTAGTTGATGACGCACAGTTGATCGTTACGAGCGTATCAAGGTACGTTAACTGTGATGGAAAAACTTAAGCAAAGTCGTACTCGGCAGACGCGTGATGGGGTGCAGTATCAACCGCATAGGATGCGGATGCGAAAAGAACGAAGAAGAAAAGGAAGACCCCATCAGGACAACGAGGAAACGGGCGGAAAGTGGGTGGAATTCGCATAAGGTCGCGTGTTGTGTGCAGATACAGGTATAAGAAAAAAAGAAAGTGACACAAAGAGCGCATATATACTCTCTCTCCATGAAGAAACACCTGCTCCTCTGCATCTAACGAGGAGAGACAGAATCCGCGTTTCCGATCCAACAGGAGCTTCCCCACTTTATGACCCAGTCCTTTTTTCCTCTCTTTCGTTTTCCTCCTCTGATCGCGTTACGATGACGGTAGATGTAGATAGACCAGATCGAGAAAGAGAGAGACTCGCTCCTTCGTCGCACCAGGTTGCCAGGACGACTCCAACTTACGCACCTCGAAATCTTAAGAATTGCCGCGAACACGTTTTGTCGGGTAAACGGTCGGTCGATCGAGCTACTCTGATATTTTTCTGCGTACGCGCCCAGGCGCGTTTATATCCCTCCTTTTTTCTTTGTTGACTATTATGTAAATAAGGGAATTTTGAATATATTTTATAGATGCATATAAAATAATCCACCCACTCTATATATCAAATGCATTCAAATTTTATACATATATCGAAGTCAAGTTTGTTTAAAAATTTACACTGAAAAAAATCTTGGTCTTCATGTATTAACGCATTTTATAGATTTTGACACAGAGAGAATTTTCTCTTAGAATTTATAGTCGTGAGACAATATGGTATTGGAAGAATTGTATAAGATTTTTCTGATTAATATGTACCACAATAAAAAATATTAATATTTATCACAATAAGATATAAAAGATATTCGATTAATTAAACTATGTACATATAGTAAAATTAATCGAACATCTTTTATATCTTATTGTGATAAATATTAATATTTTCTATTGTGGTATACATATTAATCAGAGAAATGACTTAGAAAATTCTTCCACTACTATATTGTCCTATATAATTACCACGATTTTTAGAATAAATTCTAAGAAAAAGAAGTTCTCTTCATGTATATATTATACAGGAGGCAGAATATATAAAATAAATTACTATACAGAAAGACCAAGATCTTTTCTAGAAAATAAATTTGTCCGACAATTGATTCGATTGACACGTGATTGAAAAACGTCGCAGGGAAATTTTCATTATTATCTTCGTCGAATAAAACGCCGACAAACTTACAGCAAATTACCGGCGAAAGTTTACTCGAGAATCCATCATCGTCTTGCGCGCGCAAACACTATACTCGAAACTATTTCCAAATTATTTTCGCGCTTCAGTCGCTCGCTAAAGGGCGGCTTTTGAATCTTAGAGTTCTTGCGTTAAACTCTCTTTCTCTCTCCATATCTTAACACAACTAATAGACGGAAACACGCGCCACGTCCGGCCTCCGTAAAGCGCTGAAATAGATTAAATCCCGATCGTTTCCCCATTGCACTCGCGAGAGAGAGAGAGAGAGAGAGAGAGAGAGAGAGAGAGAGAGAGAGTTCGCGCAATTATTACGAGGCGCCGACAGAACAATGACGTCGTAAACTCAGCCTCGTAACACACAAATGAAACGACTTATCCGATAACGATAAACGCGCAACGAGGCGCAACGCGCGCTTACATATACAGCTTATTCTTAATTCATCTCGAGGAAAGAAGAGTGAGAAGAGAGAAAGAGGGCGAGAGTGAAATAAGAGTGTCGCTGTACCTGCTTCGAGAGTAGATCTTTGTTAAACTTTAAGTAACGAAGAGCCCGGTGAATTTTATTTGACACTTGATGAATGCGCCCGTGTCACGGAAGGGTAATGAGAATTCCGGGATCGCACGAGCCCCGGAACTCCCGAGTATGAAATATCCCCGGATACGAATAATTAAATAATCGACGAGGTGTGTTATAGGTATGTACAGGGTGTCCTAGTAGCAAACCTGTTAATGGCAGATTTATCGGATAATTTGGAGATGATTTTCCTCAATGAAAATGTCGAGACATCAATCATTTTCGAGTTATAAGCGGTTGAATATAAAGGTTTTTCAAACTAAGCCGTGTGGAAATAATAGGTATTGTATATTAACAAAATCATATTCTTTTATTAACTTCAAGTAAAGTTTATTCTTTCATAGAATTTTAATTTAAGGCTTAATTAAGAAGATAACATGATGACAAAAATTGGGAGCATGCAAAAAAATGATGATCTCCCTCGACATTTTCGCTACGGAAAAATCGTCTCCAAATGATCCCAGAAATTTAGGACATCCTGTATATACGTGTTAGCAGCCGGCTGACACTTTCCTGGAAATATAATATCGGATAACACAAATGCCGAATAATCCTACCTAATATACACGTACAAGAATAGCCGACGCGACTTTAAATAAAATATTGCATTATCCACCAAATCCTAATTCCACGCCTCATTAACATATATCCTCGGATTAGCTTTATTAACGAATACTGCTTCGATTCCTCCTCTTTCTTTCTGCTGTTTTTTATTTCAAAAATCTGTTTTGTAAATTTGTTTAAATCGAATATCAATAATCCCTCTCCGTTTCAATGCGATGTTTCGGTAAGCAACAAGATTTGTATAAAAAATATAATATTATATTTCCTCGTCTCATTTGCAGAAAGCATATTAAAAAGCTACACAATATGCGCGAGCATGTTTTGTACTTTTATATTAAAGTTTTAAATTTTAAACTGCGTAAATATTCGTAATGCAGTTTTTGGTACGAAATAAAAAATCGAGAGATCTTTCCCTCATCTAATTTACAATTAGCCTATGAAATGTAATATACGACAGTTCTAGAGAGAAATGTTATTTATATTCCATATAGAAATGCTAGTTAAACGTATATGTTTACGCAGAGAATGGGATATATTATATTGATTGATCTGTTTGTTATACGATATTAACCATTATTTACATATGCGAATCATCCGTATCAGCCGTATATTCGATAGAATAATAATGAAAGGAACGTGGGCCTGCCAGAGAGACGTCATCTCCCGATATAACCGATCGAATATAAATTGAGCGAGATACATCAAATAAGCGTTATTAGTGCGCACATTATATCGATATTCTTTTGAGAGCTCATCTACTTGATTGATTCGCTCTGGTTAAACTCACTATGTGGTACTCGGTGTAGCGCAAAGTTCTTAATAATTTCTCTCACCAGACATATCGTCAATTTTATCGTGCATAAACAAAGTATCAGAAATAGAGCACATATGTGCATTTTACATCCTTATATTTTTAGAAATATCATTTTTTTACGAAAAACGATTGCTAGAAATATTTTTATAGGAATTTTGTGAGATAGAATTGTAAAATTGACTATAACATACTTATGTGTCAATTTGCCTATATAAAACGTCATCGTTAAACTGATATTCGCATTTAATAATTTTTCATATAATTCCTCAATTTTTGTCATTAAACATATTCCTGTGCTACATACATTCACTCAAAGATCAGAGAACATAAATTTTTCATTTAAATAATAATAGCATTTAAAATTTAATTAAAATAACTTAAATAATCCTAAAATTTTCACTCAATTAATTATCATATTTCACCAGAAATAAAAACTTATAAAAATTTCAAAATTATTTATTTTCCAAATTTAATTAACCAAAACAATTTATTTTTATTATCACTTATTTAATCGCAATTGCTAATATATACCTAAATTTATTAATAATTATTTAATTTCCTACTTTACAAAAAAATAAAATAAAATAAAACGTTTCATCTTGGATATTTACGATACGAACGACATGAACGTGACAAAAATAGAGACACGAGAAACTGACTTAATAATGAACGCCCGCGAGGTCGTCGGGAAATAGCCGAGATATGTGTAATTGACTCGTTATACATTAGTGTGTGTGTGTATTTGAAAGAGAGAGATACGAGAGGCGGCATGAATGGAAAATGAATCTCGCGCGACTAACAGAAGAAAATAAAGTTGATTAGATAATACGAGAAGCTTGGGATGAAGCGATCGCGCTCGGAAGCGATAGATATTTCCTGTCGGCGTTTAAGGGAATGCTGCTGTAGTTCTGTTTTACCGACTTTAAGTTAAGTTCGGCTCACTTTTTATTGAGTATACAGACTGAAAAATCCTCCACAATGAAAGTACTGATAATAATAAATGGGGAGCGCTGTCCAGCAACTAATTTTTGCTGTTTTATGCCTCGACATCGATTCCGCACGCAAATATAGGTACATACATAATTAATTCAAGTATGAATCTTTTGATACAGGCTTTTAATCTCATTTTTATTACTTCTGTATTATTCTTTCATCTCTATTGAGGGCGCCATATTTTGTGTACAAATAAACTACAAAACTTTTGTATTAAATAAGTACTGTTACGAGCTGATGCAAGAAGGCACGATAAAAAACTAATTTTTTAACTTTTATTGTTTTTTATATGAAATTACAGCGCTCCCCGTTCATTATTAGAAGTACTTTAATTATGGAGAAGGATTTTTCAATCCGTGTAACCAATAAAAAGAAAAGCCCTTAAACTCAAAGTCGGTAAAACAGACATGGTCAGCATCTCTTAAAGAGATGCTGACTACGTCAGTTTTTATTATTCTATTCAATCACACAATAAAAAGAAAAGAGTGCGCAAAAATGATTGTTTTATCCATATTATTTCCATTCATTTAATTCACAGAACAACGGCAGCGTCCCCTGAAATTATTTTTAGGCTGTACAGAAATGAAAATTATTTGCGGTTAGAAAAGACCGGTAAAAAACTGTAATTATTTAATTTTTATTGTTTTTCTTATACGAAATTACAGCGCTCCCCGTTCATTATTATAAGTACTTTAATTATGAAGAAGGATTTTTCAATCCGTGTAGCCAATAAAAAGAAAAGCCCTTAAACTCAAAGTCGATAAAACAGACATGGTCAGCATCCCTTTAAGACACGCCGGCGTCATCGTCGTCGTCGGTTGTCGCGTCTCACGCAAACAACTGTCGGGGTTTATCGCTCCCTCATGCAACGCGACATAAAATACGACTACGATCGACGATTACGCGCCGTACGCAGCCACCGCTTATCCGCCCACTGGTGATGAGGAGGAACTTGAATGACGCTTTTCCCCAAGCGAGAGTCGGCGGCGCGAAATATCGCGTCGCGTTTCTCTCCGTTGCATTGCATGCGGACGCGAGAAATCCGATTCCCCGCCTAACTTTCCCGATTCCAATACGCGTTACCTCTCGTAAATTTCGCGAAATTATCGGCTCCGCGGAAAGTTCCGGGAACAGGAGAGAGAAGGAGAACGCGTGATTGGAGCGATACTTTTCTTCGTTACGAGACGGCCGATAAAACGTATCGGAAAAATTACGCCGGACAGATATTTCTCTTTCCGGCAGGCGTTTACGCTATATACGAGCACTAACGTATGCGAGTTAACGCCTCTCGTGCGTTCTCTTCTTAGAATTTTCTCTTAGAATTTACCCGAAAAATCGTGGGACAATATGATATTGGAAGAATTTTATAATTCAGATTTACCACCGACTAATATTTATCACAACGAAAAATGTTAAAATGTATACGTACATAGTAAAATTAATCGTACATTTTTTATCTTATTGTGGTAGATATTAATTAGAAAAATACTTATAAAATTATTTCTATAGTACACTGAAAAATTTGATTAATTTGACTAAACCTTTCAACTAAATATTACTTTGTTAATTAAACATAAAAAATATTCAAATTTTAAATATAATATATTAAATCTAACAAAATGTATATTTGAGTTAACCATAATATTAATATATGTTCAATTAACAAAATAGTGATTTAGTCAAATTATTTAGACAAATCTTTCAAAAATGACGTAAATAAAAAGGAAAAAAAAATAGAAAAATTCAATGAATAAACACTTGATACGCTTATTTTTCTAAGTGTTATTTTTTCGTCTAAATTTCGCATTTTTTCCGGATCTCTTTTCAAGACTAGCAATAAAGGTGAATTACTTATGCGCCGGCACCGCGTCTACGAGAAATTAAACCGACGTGGGACGACGGAGCCAGGGGTCGGGGGTCGTCTGCTCCACCCCCAAGTGTTAAATTACTTCCCACTGCGACGGGAAACGAACTCTTTGCGGCGGTCGCGAAAGGTACGAACGCGAAACAGGCATTACTCTCGGCTGTCGTTCGCGAGGACTCTACAAAGGAGAAGAGCGACGAGGGATCCGGGAATGATCGCGCTTGTCAGTCCGGATATTACGAACGTGTTTCAATTAATCCGCGTTTAGAGTTGAAAAATAAAAAGAAAAAAAAAAAAAAAAAAGAAAAATGCAACGTTGTAAAATGAACGGACGTGCGATCCCTTCCCGATGACGGAACGTTATATATCGTCGAGAGTGATCGCTCATCGAAACTGTCAACGTGACGGAAACGATCGGTCTACTGATACTGTCATCGTCATCGAGTCATCCCCCGTATATAAGCGAGATATCATGTGTACGTATCGTTTCTCGATTTGTAAAAAGAGGAGAATGAACATTTGATACGAGAGAAAGAGAGAGAGAGTGCAAAGTTTCCATTAATTTTAACTTCCTCAATGAAAAAACGTGAAAGTATGCTTTTATCTTTTATTTACTCTGGTATAAAATGCTTAGCAAAGTGCGACGCTATTATAGGAAATATAATATTTAAATTAGAGAATATTTAGGAACCTAGTCGTACAAAATTAGTAATAAAAAAATGTTTATGACCATTTTACATCTACAATGACTTTGCATTATCAATGAGCTACGAAGAGAAGATTTATTAAATGAAAAACACAAAGAGACAATAAATTCCTTTTCTACAAAAATATTAATTTCCACTTTCGTTATGATTACATGCAATAACAGAAATACGCGTATACATTTACTACAAATATCGAGCGATCGTGTAAATTTGTACTAAATCACTGCAGTTCTATTTCCATACACATTTAATAATAACGCAGCAATTCTAAATACATGACGGTTTTGTATGGATTACGAAATGCTGTTGAAATTCAATGAAACGAGACGTTTTCAATAACTTTTCATATTTCCCCCGGGAGATCGGGAGTTGTGAATACGAGAGAAGCAGTCGACAATGAAAGTTGAAGATATTACACGAGAAATGGGGAAAAATAATTTAGAACTATGATGGTAATTGAGAGTTTAAAATTTTAATCGCCTATCGATAATTGTTCGAAATAAAGTCCGAATAAATTGACATTTTTTCATTAAAAATGTGCGATTAACATAACCCGACGCATATTTCCAAAACAGTCCAAAAAGTGAAATTTTTTTTATACATATTTCCGCTTCCTCTCTTTATCGAGAATTTAATCAAAATTGCAAAATTATTAAATTTTCTTTTATACGCTCTATTTTCCTCCATCAATACATAATGAGACCAAAATAATACAGCTCGCAAATTTTTTACAAAAAATGCGCTGCAAGAAAATAATAAAAAATTATATGTATATTTAACAATTTTTAATATGCAGTGAATATAAAGGAAAATATCGGCAATTTTTATATATTACATGAATATCATAAAACCAAAGACCAAAAATAAACGATTAAATTTGAATTTCTTTTATATTTGCTACATTATTTGCTATATTATTTACTTTTTTATTGTATCTATGTTATATCTATTATATTTTAAAGCTGATAATTCGAATAATCGATTTCAATACATTATAAACGTAGTACGATCAATCAAAAATATTTCAATATAAAATTAATAAAATAAAATAAAATAAAATAAATTAAATAAAAAATACAACAGAAAAAATATGTTTGTTTCCTCTTTGTTCTAATATATGTTTCAAGTTACTGATTTTCATAACTGCGGCAAACAAATGAGCACAAACAAATCCAACGCTGTTAATAAAACTCAAAAAGAGCAGCAAGCTTAATTTTACAGAAGTCTGCGATGAAACAGAATACACGGTAGCTGACTATGAAAACCGCAGGCACACTACACAGGGAACAAAGGAATTAATTTAAACTGACCGAAAATTAAAGGCCGAAAGTAAACCGTATTAACTATATTCGGTCCTAAAAGCTTTTACTACACTGCATCCCAAATGTCATCTATGTTCACGCAAGTATTCTGGAAAAAAAAAATGAAAGCAGGTTTCGCGAAAAATTATTTTGAAAGATGACATCTCGATTAAACAAAAAAAAGAAAAAAAGAAAAAATTTACAATTTTTTATTAACTCTCCGGGTTCTTTTAAAAGGAATTTTCACCTGTCATTCGATAATGGAGCTAGAATCCGCATTGTGATATCTTCCTACACATCGCGTTACTATCGTTTCGAGTGATATAGAAAATATATAAACCCGCGATAGTTTTTTTTTCCTGCGGAAAAGTGCAGAGAATGGATGATTTTCTGCCTCTCGTATCTCTTTCTCCGAAATACAAAAACAAATACGGTGGCAGACGCGAAAAGAAGATAACGCACGAAGGTAGAAGAGGATAGAAGGGTCCACCAATTATGGTCTAAAACGAGAAAAAGAAAGAAGAGAGACAGAGAAGCAATACAAGATTCCGATTTACTGATGGTCCGAAGACAGAGACGGAAAATCGTGGTATATCGACTAGCGTCCGATGAACGGAACAGAAATAAGAGGAAATGAGAAGGAGAAAATGGACAAAGGGAGCTTCCCTGATTCCTCTTCTACACGTCACCGAGAATGCCAGGCCATCTGGCATCATGCCGCGATTCCCTGCAACCGGACCGTGGCGCTTGCCATTCGAGACTTTATTTTATGGGGGAGATCTCGTCCCTCACTCAGAAGAGCACCATCATTTTTTCCCCCGCATCGGTCTGTGTACACGCGTCATTAGTGCATTAAACCGTGAATGCCGGGGCTTTAATGTAACGCCGCGATTAACTCCCCACACAACTTGACAGATAATTTATCTATTTTTGCAAATCTTGTTTACATATTAAATAAAATAAATGTAAAGAATTTTGATATCTTAAAACAAATTAAATAAAAAGAGTTTAATTAATATATTATCTATTTCTATCGTTTGTAAAATACATTTTTCCTAATAGTATTATTTTTCTGATATTAGTATTATTTTTCCTCAGGATAGCTTTATTTTTTCTAATATATAACAGAAATTCAAGAATACAAATTATGTACATAATCGAAATTTGGTAAATTAAAAAACATAATGGAAATTCAAGAATTAAAATTATGCACGTCTTTTTTTAAGAAAGAATTCTATTACAAATAAGATTTCTATGCTGCAGTTTTGTAGCAAATAATATTTTCTCCCCATATAACTTGATAGATGATTTATCTATTTTTGCAAAATCTTTCAAACTATTTTACGTATTAAAAAAATAAAATAAATAAAAGATTTTATTTTCTTTAAAAAATTGAAGCGAAGAGATGTTTGTTGAAATCTTTAAAATTGTTTACATATCAAATAAAATAAATAATGTAAAAAATTTTATCTTGAAAAAAATTGAATAGAGATAGTTAAATTAATATATTATCTGTTTCTGTCGTTTATAGATATTCATTATCACAAATAAAATTGCTGTGCTGCAGTTTTGCATCAAATAATATTTTCTCAATCTCCTTTTAATGCCGCGAAGTATTGCTGTCTTTAAACCTTTCAAGTTAAAAGTTAATAAAATTGTTTTGCAAATATTTTCTCAGTCACGGCATTTCTTAATGTCAAGTTACATTATTTACACGCAGATCTTTCGCTTTATATTTCAGAGTGTAATTATGACGAGTGTTTCAAAGTATATAATTCAAAGAAAGTGCAATACCTCTTTAAGGACGCTCATGAAATAATCGATAAAAGTTATTAGAAACATTTATACGATATTCATTATCGAAAAATTATATATGTATAGCTACGCTGTATGAATAAAATATTATAATGCATATTGTCGACATGTAATAATCATTAAAATGTCGTTTGAGAGACACTGCAACGAGCAAAGTTAAATACCCATAAAGGACGAAAATAAGATAAGTCAAGGAGAGAGTTTAACGAAGGAAAATTGCCCTAATTAATTTCAATGTAATCGGAAACAACATGGCTTGAAATTCCTTCCGTTTTACTGTCTTTGTTACATCTTTTACATGATTATCTATATTCTTCATATCCCTAATATCGAATCGGTTAATTCCAAAATTTTCAGTTGCCCGGAAAATATCATACGATGTTTTATATATATATTGTATATCAATTTTTAATATCTTAAAGAAAAGTTTGTGAAATATATGTGAGCATCCCGCTCGTGCAATCTTTTTATGCAAAACATCGTCTCATCGCGTCTTTCGTGGCGCAAAAATCTTCTATGCCCAAGATACGATAAATCTAAAATTTATCGTCTGGAAAAAATTTATGAATTAGAAAAAATGTGTATTTTAGGAGCTCATAAATTTTGAAAGCTTTTCAATATTTATGAGTTCCTAAAACACATGTTTTCCCAAAATAAACAAGAAGTATATATATTTACAATAAAACAGTATAAAATTATAATTAACTCGACAATATTCAAAATGAATACGTGATACGTTTGCATGGTATTGTTACAAAATTGTTTACTCTTTATTAAATCTTTAAATGATCCTTCAATATCCAATAAAAAACTAAATAAAAAATATACATTTAAGATAATATAATATTAAATTATATAAATTTGTAATTTTTTTTCATTTATTATATGTAAAAAAAATTCAAGAATGGTTGTACAGATTTACAAAAAAAAACATAAAATCTATAACAATCGCTTAAAGATTGCATAAATAGTATATATACACGAGATCAAGTGACACAAAAATTTTTCAAAGTCTCGCTTATTGTGTTATCCGATTTTGAATAATATGCACGCATACTTTTCGTGGTGACGGCTGCATAAATTATGTATGAGCTGAACCTATAACGAAAGCGGAGTTTTCTCGCGTACAAAACCGCGCATAAGATGCCGACAACATTAATGCATGAATACAATGTACTCGTTGCTTTATATATATAATTAATGTAACATGTAATTTATAAGTCATAATTTATGAATTATAATTATAAATATATTTTATTTATAAGAACTATTAAGAATTATATAAACATAATAATAATATATATTTATATATAATTATATATGTAAATATATATAAATATGTGTGTATTTCTATATTGTATGTATATATGCGTATACAATCATAACTCAATATAATTAGAATTAATTGTATCGCAATAATTAGCAATTCTGAGTTGGTCAGAAAGTGAGTGCAGCGTGCGAAATATGAAAACTCATTAATATATCCACAAATTGCAATATCATCTCATTAAGAAAGAAATATTACGAAAGAAAAAGAAATTCTTTGTTCTCCACGAATAATTACTAAAAACAATCTCTATGGAATCATTATTCGATTATCGATGCAACTATATACTTTGCTTCCTCGATAACGCGATGCAACTTTTTTTGCAGCAAGTTAGTTTTATCACAATTTATTTTTCCTATCTTCTTACTTAATAATTACCATCATTTTTATTGTCGCACTCAATAGTACCTATATAATTCGCGTCCGCAAACGTTTGCTTCTTTTTTTACATTTACGTTCAAAATATAAAACAGATTATTAAGAAGTGTGTTAATCACAGATGGGTCCACTGAAAAAATTTTCTTCAAATGCATACTTTATAAGTCCTCTTAATAGATATTCTTAATGAATAAGGATATTTTCCTCTTTACGTGATGCTTTTTGAAATATCTTTTTATATATTTTTAATTTATTTTTTTTTGCAAATTAATAAAATAAAATTATTTAAATTATTTAAATTTGTAACAAATAAGTTTCAATTAATATTAAAAATAATAACATAATAATACACTGATAAAAAATATCCTATTAAGTATATACATATATTCTTGTATTTTAAGAATATTTAATAAGAATATCTCTTTAAAGAATTTTCCTCTGAAATTAAAAGGATCCTTTTGGCGCCTATTTTAGTGGAAGATAAAAATATAAGTGGCATATACTTAAGATAAGAATACAATTTTTTCGGTGTCACGAGCTCGAAAAAATTCCGGAAATTCGCAAAGATCGAAGATCGCGGATGTAACGAATCGGTAATAGAATTTTTCTCTACCTTCTCCTCTCGTTTACGATCTTTCCGTCGCTTTCTCTTGAATGAAACGCGCGTTTCACGACGTTAGCGACACTACACGCATGCACTCGTGCGTGCCGCACGTGCTGCATACGTAATGTGCATCCAACAAAGCGAGACGCAAGTGCATATCGCCAAATCACAACGGGTGGGACACGACCTAGTGTTAGGCCTGCACCCCCTTGTAATCCTCGGGAAGGATGTCTGAATCATCGATACTCGGGAAAAAATATTTTATATACAAAGATATAAAATTATATAGAAATATATAAAATTATACATACAATTGCAAAATTATATAATGAAATATGTCCATACATAATTAGATAAAAGTGCTTTTTATATATAATTATATAAATTTATATATATATAATAAATAAGTATTTCTTCATATATATATAAATATATTTATATATGAACCCTTTATAATTTATATATAAATTTATATAATTATGTAATAAAAATAGACATATTTCACATATAATTTTATGATTATATGTATTAATTATACAATTATTTATATATAATTCTATATAAAAATTTTTTCCCCGGTGTGGGATGAAAAGTTATGCGCGAGAAGTTAATTGCTTTTATTTGCTCGACAAATGGATTAGAATGTATATAATAAATTAAGGAATACGTCGAATATTTTTTTCTCCCTTAACTTTGGAAATATTTCCTCGCGTGGGAAATTTAAGAGGAATGTAATTCTTGGTACGCATATGACATGACATTTCGAATTATTCGAGAATAACATTTCCGAATGGATTTGCAGTGGATGTAAAGAAAGGTTTTTAAAAAAATTCGCTATATCACAGAGCAATATATTATTAGAATATGTTAATTATCGTGGAGGTCGACAGAGCTGAAACTCTGCATCTGATTCCCACCCACATTCATTAAAAATATACATCTCGATATAAATGTTTGCTATCTATAAAGTGGCAATGAATAGCAATAATTATGCGCTATTGCGTCATTCGTGTAATATTCTCCACCCTCCCTAAAATCGCACATTATTACTGTGGCTCGAATTACGCCGGAATTACTTGGACTGCAGATAAAAGTGATGATAATATAGATATTCTGCACGTTGGTTAAACGTGCAGAGACGAGGAACGCCCGAGGGCAACGATTGAACGTCGCGCGAAAAAAAAAGAAGTATCCTTTCCGGTGTAATATTACGTGTTAACGATATCGTTCATTATGGAAAAATGTCTTTTAAAATTGTAATAGTAGCAAATCAATAGTTTGTTACGTTTTAAGAGAGAAAGAGAAAGTAATCAGTACATAAATTTATTGTTATTATTAGACAAGAATTGTTTCTAATTACAAAAAGTCGTATGCAAGTGTGTTGGATCTTTTCGTAAAAATATTCAATTGGAAAAAATTCTTATGCATGTGTGTTCTAAATTCTTATAATTATATTCGAATAAAAGAGTTTTATTTTTTCTGTATTTTAATGTATATTTTATGATTGATTTCACTTTATTTATAATTATGATGTAGTCGTCGTACAATGAATGTTGTGATTGAAAAACATAAAGAAAAAATCTTTTGCGTTAAAATATGCATTAGTTTTATTCTTCAAAAAATACAGAAATGTATAATAATTAATTTTTAAATAATTTAGTTCTTTTGAACAAAAACTCATTTATGCACGAGTTCTAATATTTAATCGCACAATAAATTGATTAAAAGATATTCATTTATAAAATATTCTTTTAAAATATTTTTATATAATCTTGCAAAAATTATAATAATATATATCTTTTTTATCTTCCCTAATCTTACATGTAATATGATTTATTACATATATATAAAATGTAGGCAGCGTATTTGAATCAAAATGTTTTATACATAACCCGCGATTATAATAAACTTATCTGTCTCTTTCTCTTTATCCCTTTACGATGCGAGTCACAATGTAAATAAAACCGTGCCACGCACGTAAAAACGTAAACATACTTGACGCAGATTTCTTATATGTAACATTATACAATCCTGCAATAGAGACAGACGCGTGCCTCGAAAATCAAGTCCATTACTTACGTAGTCGTACACGTGTTTTAACCTCTCTCTCCCTCACTTTTTCCTTCTCTCTCTTTCCCTCACAAGTGTCACATTTTATAATTATTCAACCAGACAAATACTTCAAAACAAGTGAAGAAATTTCCAAGTATGACAAGTTTTCGGTAGGCTTACAATTAGATAAATAACATGAAAAAAAGAGAAAGAGAGGAAGAGGGAGGATCTCATGCGGGTTAAATTCCCGTCGAAAAAAAAAAAAAAAAAAAAGACGACATAAGTACGTGAATATACGGATATAAGAAGGTAGAAGCGAGAAGAAAAAAAAGCGAAAAAAAAGCACTCACCGGCAATGGCGACGAACAGGAAGAATATCCACGTATCCATGAGTCTGGCGATCGAGAAGAAGCCGCTTCTGCTGGCTGGGAAGACTCGCCTCCTGTCCATCACGCACCGAGACGCATATCTTGTCTTCTCACTCGAGATATATCTGCTCCTGCTCCACTCGTTTGCACGAAACAAAATCGCGGGCGAATTCGGCAGAAGAGAAAAAAATCCTTTCGCGATCCTTCACCGACGCTACTTCGGATGAGGAATCGTCCTGTGTTCTCGCGCTCTTTCACATCGTATACTCACACGTTCTCACAGGGCAGGTGCCTCGCACACCACTAACGAGCGAAATCAAACCAGACCGGAGCGATGAAGCAAGACGACGAGGACGACGAGGACGCTACTCGCGACGCTCCTCCTCGCGGAGAGGAGCGTGTCTACGCGTGCGTAGATACGCACCGTGTTACTTTTACGCACTCCCGTCGTCCGCGTGTGCACATATACGATGTATGTATAACGCGAATATAGGTATATATATATATATATCGCGTCCGCTTACAATTGCCTATGTTCACAGCGCACACGGGGATACGGAGCGAAGTTAACGCACTACCGGCGCCGAAACGGAACGCACAGAAACGACGTCGGCGCGTTTCACGAATTCGGAGCACGAGAGACGACTGATTACGCACACGATAACGAATGAGACAGAGAGAGGACGCGGAGAGAAAAACGTTTCTCGACGACGCGAAGCGCGAGCGGCGTGTGCACGGCCGACCGTCGATGCTCTCACCGCCGCGTTGCCCGGAGTATTGACCGACTCGGCGCTCGGCGCGCCGCGCAAGTCGTGGCGAGGCGACGGAGTGGGGATAGCGCGAGGCGGCGGAGTGGGGATAGCGCGCGGCGCCGGAGTGGGAGGCAGCAGGCATGCTCAGTCAGTGCCGGACCGACTGCCTCGCGGCGTAGCTGATCTCGCCGGTTGCGCGCGCACGTCCAATCTCTCCGACGACTTTTCTCTCTCCAGCAGCCGGCCGGCGCGACACTGTATGTGAGTACGTGTATGTATGCGTGTATACGAGAATTAAAATCGAAGCGGACTGCGGCTACGCGAGAGTGTCGTTAAACCACACTTCTCATCGGTAACAGTTTAGATTGGCTGTCGTCGATATATCTCAATGTCCTATATGTTCGTATAAATATTAATGGAAAAAAATATCGATATATACTGCGCTTCATATATTAAAGTATTGTAAAGTTTCGACAAAATCGGAGAGGACGGAGTAGTCCTTCTGTATTAGGTATCAAAGAAAGTACTTTTTTTTTTTTTTTTGTAAAATATCAGGGTCTCTTGCAACATCGATGTTTGAGAGGAATTTTATAAATTACCAGGAAAAGAGGAAATAAATATAAAAGATTGACATTTTTATCACACTATCAGAAATATGAAATATGTCACAGAATAAAAAAAAATATTGCTTTCAATAATGAAAGAATACATCATTGATACTGTTATTTTTCACGTGATTTACTACAGAAGAGAATGTAGGATGTCTCTGTATGAAAAAATAATTGTTAAACAATTTCAAATAGAAACAAGAATGGTTAAATCAATTTTTAATCATTTATATGAATTTATCTCTTTATTCCTTCCGTTGTGTGTCAACTATAAATCTGCGAGAATTATTTTCACAAAAGACTATTTAAATGCCTTTTATGTTCTATTTAAATCTTTTTTATAGAATTGAATAGTACGTGAAAAAGTATATTTAAAAAAAAATACAAATGAGAATAATGCCATAAAATTATCTTGCGCATATTTTTTTGTAATCTTATAAAATATATAATCCACAAAAATTCTTAATACACATTTGTATATACGATTTGCATTGCGTAACAATAAATTTTTCTTGATATTCTCGAGTAATTATACTCTCACTTGTGGGAAATATTTATTCGTAATAACCGAATTTTTGGATAACTCAATT
This sequence comes from Nylanderia fulva, assembly GCF_048542155.1. Taxonomy (NCBI): domain Eukaryota; kingdom Metazoa; phylum Arthropoda; class Insecta; order Hymenoptera; family Formicidae; genus Nylanderia; species Nylanderia fulva. Next base: position 1,455,964 of record NW_028190368.1, on the reverse strand, counting down.
AATCTGCTTAACAATGTTAACAATGTTTGTAGTTACGGTCGCGTGGAGTTTATTTGACAGAATTGTCGCGCATTCCCACCACATTCGCACAACATACTATTATTTACGCATAATACGACAGTCCGATACTTTTCCCGGCATTTCCGATACAAATTTTCTCACGGGCGATATATTTACTCTCGATAATTTTATTAAAAAGTTCGACAATACGAAATCACGTAGAAATTCACTCGAACAGAATTGTCCGCACGTTCGCGCTATTGACTACGATACACCGTATTGCGTATAATACGATAGTCGTCCGATATTTTTCTCGACATTTTCCCGATACTACACATTTACTCGCGGGCAATATTTATTCTCAATAACTTAAAACTCTTTCAATTGCGATTAAATCTTTACACGCCCACAAGAGTCGTCCCGCGCCGCGAAACACTAAACTTTTCAACTTTTGATCAATTCCAGAATTCCGAGATATCTGCTTCGTCAAATATAATTGTCCGAATGGAAATTAATTTCGCGATACTAAATATCTGATTAATATTTATTACAATAAAAAATATTAATATGTATATAGTAAAATTAGTCGAACATATTTTACATCTTATTATGGTAGATGGTAATATTTTTTATTATGGTAAAAATATTAATCCGGATAAATTCAAGATAAATTCTAAGAATATATGTTTCTCTAACATAAATGTGTGATAATAAAATGCACGAGTAAATCCTGAAAATTTTAAACTGATCAACGATCCAGACAATACTCTTACCATATACTTAAATAAGAAACTTCTCCGAAAAATACGAAAAGGCCGTGCGCACAAAAAATTGAGGGAATTCTCGGAAACTCAACCCAACCGCTTTGTTTATATACACATACGTAGGTGCGATAGAGTGTGTCTGTGTGTGTGTGTATGTAGGTGTTAATCGTCTGCTATTTAGAATAAAAATACACATGTATATCTCTACGAGATCGCGCGGAAATAGAAACAAAATAAATGTACATATAATTTTTAAAGAGGACAGGACAGAAACCTATGAAAGAATAAAGAGCGAAACGATGCATTCGATATTTATTACGTTTCTCAATTTTTGTATCGATCAAAAGCTAAATTATTATTTCGAATACAATTTCGAAACGTTAAAGTTTTACATTTTAAACGAGATAATTATGAATAACGCGACAATTAGTAGTCATTAATCTTTTGCATATATGCGTAAATTAACGCGATATTAATATCGTCGTTTTGAAAATATTTGTTATTCGAAATTTTCGATTGTTTACGCGAATAGTTATATCCTTGTTCAAGAAATGAAAGATATTGACTGTGACAAACGCACAAACTGCGACATATAAAAATATTTGATAAAAATTTGAAACAGATTGTTTTATCAACTTTACTTTTCCAAAAAATGTAAAAGAGATATGTTTGTTTATGAAGAACGATATTTTTTCCAACAGAGGTTTCGATCTCTAAAAATGCCTCGAAAATACCCGAGTTTAATAAAAAAAAAACTTTGAGAGGAGGGCTCTTATACTGAACAATTTACCTGTACATCGAAGATTAATTCAAGTAAAATTAATATACAAGAAGAATGTTCCATAATCTGTTCTGGCATTCCCGATTATTAATGAGAAAACGCATAAAGCTCGGCGATTAGCGAAGCGGTAAAATATGGTCGTATCCGAAGGTATAACGTCTCCCTCTGATATAAGCGCACAATTAATGTCGGAATAAAGTCAAGACAGGGGGATAAAAGCGTTTAAAAATCCACCGTATTCTCGGAGGTTGCCCCAGATGAGATGAAAAGTTTTATCGCTCTTGATATCGCGATATAAGACATCACACGCCGACACTCGGCCATTGTCAGGAAAGAAAGAATTCTCCAGGATAGTGACGCGATACGGAAACTCAGGCGAGAAAGAGAGATAAGGACTGTTGGACCTTTTGTTAAGACACCTCCCCCTACATCAGACACGACGTATACGGGTTGCAAACATTATTCTCTCTCGCCACCGCGGATGACCTATTTTTTGGGGATTTTTTTTGTTTTCTTTCCACATGCAAATGTACACAATTCGCCTCGGAGACACGCGCGGAAGCAGAAACGGAATAATAGTCGGAAACGTAATGCATCAAGCGGGACATATTTTTCCGATATTCCACCTTGATATCTCGTCGACATATTGCGTCGACGAGAAAAGAAATCAATGGACACGAAACAAAGGGAGAGAGTGAGAGAGAGAGAGAGGAACAATCGATGACGTTTCGAGAAAACGCGTGGGTCCTCTTCGCTGCATCTCTGTTGTATTACACGAGAGATTGATTTATTCATCGTAAAGTTACTTCGACGTGTATTTTAAACGTATATGCGCATGCGAATTATAACAGATGCTGTATACAATGAGCGTCCGCGGAACGCTTTCCGATCAATATTTTGAGGATTTCGCGTATTTCTAAAAGCGCTCCTCGTGACACGAATTTGCTCTCAAATCCGAAGGACGGATAATCCTTCTAGGTGTCATCCCGGGCGACATTTAACCTCTCTGAATAAAGAGGACTGAAACGAAAAAAATGTATATATACATTCATACATTCTTTATGCGTATCAATCTTTCTCTTCATTTTTGGACTTTTATTTCTCACGTCGGCATTTATCGGAATTGAGATTTCTAGCAAACACTCATACTTCACGAAAGTCAATCATGTGTGTATGAATAATAAAAATGAAATACATATATATTTAAATAGACATATAATCGATATATAATAAGAGAAAGCACTTACAATATTAATATTCACATCTGTAACTCTTGAAATTTTACTCATTTATGCACGGAGAACATTTTACAGTACAAAAAATATATTTCATAACATTTTATTAGAAAGCTAAGTAATATAACATTTATTACTATAAAAATGATAAATTACGCATTTATTTTATTGTTCAATGATTACGCATTTGTTCGTGCGTTAAAATATTTGAGAATAATTACAATATTCCTTTGTAAAATTGTAATATATTTTATTCAATAAATATATCGTGATTTCTCTATGTGTGTTATAGTAATCGTTTCACGATTACAAAAATTGCAGTACAATTTTGACTATACTATTATTTTCTCCGCGTGTTTTTATTTCTCAATATTTTCTGTCGTCTTTCTATACACATTTTGACGTCTCGTGTAATTTCAGATTGAGTCTATGTCTTTTCCCTATTATATGTATTTAAATGTACTAATATTATTCGTCAGTTGTATGTGCCATTTATTTAACTCTTCTCCGGGAAAGTCGGTGTATTAGCGGTTGCACACAGAGACCGTTTCTCTCTATTTAATCTTCATTTCTCATCATATTATCACATGGCATACAGCAAAGCTAAGCACGAAGGTAGACATCCACTCGAGAACGAGTGCAGATAAGAGAGACTAGATGTATTTGAACTGGCACAGCAGTCTGTCGTGGAGTATCGTGATACCCAGTTAAAAGTAGCTTAACATTTATAAAAACTCAATATCCTCTTTGAATAAAAATAGTAGGAATTCTTTATTAAATTTGTGTAACGGTTTCTAAAGGATTTTTCGTAGCTTAAAAATAACGAGTTTACGTTTGCGAAATTAATCGGAATTTAGAGAAATTATTAGTTAATGGTGTACGCTTTTGAAGAATGCAAATTAAATATGTCATTTAATGCAAACAAAGAAATATCCAATGATATTGGAGAAGAAGAGAAGGAATATGACCGATACAAAATAAACGTAATAAAAATGACGTGTGAATAAAGGAGCGGTGAAACTTTTGTCTTCAACTTTTATCACTATTTCCCGAATAAATATCTATCCGGCACCTTTCAACTTCCAATGAAAAAAGTATTGTAATTGCAAAGCTATAACTTTTCAGAAGAATGCGTGTGATTTGTACAACAGATTTTTCTCTTTTCGAATCAAGGTTCGATGGAAACCAAATAGTGTAAATACGAAACTAAATATATGGAATAGTTGCAACCCTTTTCCTTGAATTTAACAATTTTTCTAAATTCGTTTTTCATCGATTGATTCCACAGATGTTTACATATATAAATTCGTAGTTTTTAAACTACAAAATGTCCTAGAAAAATATTACACGAATGAAAATATTTAAGGCTCCTGGTTTACGTGGCCATGTTGGATTGTAACGTCAGATGCGAGAAAATATACAGTACACGCTGAAAATTCTTGCGTTCTATTTTTAAATAAAAAGATATTTTGATGAAAATACCAAAGCTCTTTGACACTCTTGTAAAATAGACCGAAAACTATTTTTCCCCTTGATAGTCAATCAACAACCGTAAAATGATCGTGATATCAGATTTTGTCATACGAAAAGACCAGACCTCATTACAGCATTTTGCAGCTGCTGATGGATTATAAAAGGAAAAAAGATAGTCTTTGGACTATTTTAAAAGTGTATGCTTTCGAGGGCTAGAACCATCCGAAGTAATGTTTCATAAAAGTAGCTTTTTATCTAAAAATGATACGTAAGAATTTTTAGCGTGTTTCCTCTGACGTCACAATTCTAACATAATCAGCGTGAGCCTTAAAAACCAAATTACGACGCATTCATTATCCTCGGTTAATATTCCATCAGATATTACATATCCGAGACACACGTATATACAGGTGTTTGCCGTTATTTAAATAAAATTATATAGATAATCACCTAGATAAAATTTTGGCGTCATTTTATCTTTATATAGAATAGTATTCAGATAGTTGGGTTTAGAGTCATAAGACATAAAAAATACTTAAATATCAAAACCTGAGCAGTAAGCGATAAAAACGTACAAATAAAAATAAAAATATATTTTTTATATCTCTTTCATAATTTACATTTTTTTTTTACAACTGTATCATTATATAATTATTTTAAAAAATAATATTATCTGAAAGTTATCTAAATGAATCGCCATTAATTTTATCTTTTGTCCAGATATATATTTAAAACAAAATGATCTTTATCTTATCTAAGATAAATTTACAAATTTGTATCTTTATCTAGCTAATTTAAAAATCATCTAAGCACAACACTGTGCGTATATACATTATGTTATCCCACACAAGTGCATCCTGCACTTCGACGGAGCTTTACCAGCACCATTTGCGCCGGCAATGACGTTAGTTCGCAGTTACTCGCACGTGGCCCTCGAAAGCGGCACGTCGCGTCGTGTGCCGTTAGTACTCCGCACTTGGCGGGGTGCTTTTGTCTAATGCTGCGGCGACGTTTATTGGCCAATTGCGTGTAGGTACGCATGCACGCACCGCTGCTCGCATCGAGTAGTTAAGTGGCCTCCGGTGTTTATCAACCGAGAGTGCTCTGAGCGTGTGCCGATCCCGCTTGAATTTTCACGCGGAGAGAGGCGTGACTCTAAATACCATGCAGTTAGATTATTATATTCTGATAGCGCGCGCAAATTAGTCGCGCACACTTACATTTACACGCACAAACGCACGCGCGTTATGCATGTATAATTGACTAGATTTTCATACCTATAGAAAATTAAAGAAAAATTTGAAATTTATGTATATTACATCTATATAAACGGATTAATATACATAAGCTTTTATCCGCTTTTTGCTTTCTCTCTTTCTAATTAATAATTAATATAAAAGATCAAATTATCTCGTTATTTACAATTACATAATATACATATATAATACTACATGTAATAAATTAAAATAAAGCGACAAATATAATTTGTGTGATATTTATAAAGTTGTGGACGTATAATTATTTCAATCTAATTATTCTTTATAAAGTTGTATCTTTAGTTTTTCCCCTAGCAAATATCTGAGTGTTTTTTTTTTTTTTTTCATTTTCACAACTTTCAGCTAGAAGCTGAAAGATCAAAAACAAAAATGGTATGTCGGTTTTCTGGCGCCTTTCCTCTCTTACTATTTTTACAGACAAGGCGAATACGAGTGTCAGAACACTGCGCGTAAAATGGAGGGGAATATATATGAAAGAGGTGACACGCGCGCAAACACGGGAGACAGTTGTTGTAAACACGAGTTATAATTTATTATCAATGTACTTCATACATACAGACTAGCACAGTTAGTGACACGCTCACAAATCACGCGCAATCATACGCACGCTTTAACAAAAAAAAAAAAACAATTACGCATTCACGTGCAAATATATTTGCACACGTACATATACATATATATGCTCTTATAATACATATATATTGTACGAAAGATTATACATATGCAATTATACACACGCACAAGCATATATGCAATATGATGTATAATACAATTATACATCAGTATTTTTTTCAATATCTACACAGAGAACATTTTCTCTTAGAATTTACCCTGAAAATCATGGTAATTGTGGGACAATATGGTATATTGAAAGAATTTTATAAGAGTTGTTCTGATTAATATTTACCACATTAAAAATATTAATATCTACCACAATAAGATATAAAATATGCTCGATTAATTTTACTATGTACATATTAATATGTTTTATTGTGCGAAATATTAATCAGAGAAACTCATAAAATTCTTCCAATACCATATTATCCTACGATCATCATGATTTTTAGGGTAAATTCTAAGAGAAAATTCTCTCCGTGTGAATATGTATAATTTCATATATATGTATTCATACATATGTATAAATATATATATATATATATATATATATATATATATATATATATACATAAAATTATTTTCGTAAGGCGGAGTAGAAGGGGAAAATTTTCGTTTTCGTTTCAACTCTCTTTTTCAAAATATATAATTCTCGATGACTATACATATACTCATACACACACATGTATGTATACAGAATGACATACGTTATAAAGTTACACTTCTCGCGCGCCTAATATTTATTATTTATTTTCTCGTCTCTTTCTCTTACTATATGTATCGGTAGTTTCGTGTTGTATGCTTCATTCCACAATTTAATTATTTATTTATTTATTTTTTTACATCGTAATGTAAAAGTTGTACATTCGCACGTGCGATGCGACGTAATAGTAGTAGTAAACGTGGGCGAACGACAATGATAAATTCTTAAGAAAAAATGTTTCTGAATAAACTGTCGAAATACGGAAAGTCAACAGTTTTCACATAGTTGACCCTTCGATGATGTGACTCTCACAACCTTCTGCATTCTTTATAATCTTTTTCGTATTTTCATTATCACAATGGTTCAATATTATATTGACTTACATATATGTGTATATATATATATATATATATATATATATATATATATATTTCATAGATAATTTTTTTTTCTTTAACTTCTAGAAGCATGTGAATGTATTATCGATTTTTTCACCCTGAAGGTAATTCTTGTTTTTTTTCTTGCTATTTCGCGACACTATAATATTCACGATTGAATGTGTAATATATATTTATGGTCGTTTCTATAATTTTAATTTTTAACTATATATTTCGTTTTTTTATGACCAGTCTAAGCTCTCGCTGGAAGCGATTCACATTTTCTTCACTTTAAATTAAAATTTTCTACCAGTGATAGAATTATACATATCTAAATCAATATAGGACTGCTTATAAAATGTAACAGATTTTTATAAATTATGAGAAATATAGGAAAATCCTACATAGTCGACGGGCTATATTTTTTATCAAAAAATTCTGTCAGTATCTTTCTTTCGATTGATTAACGATTAATGCACTCTACATTTTGACAGATTGCGCGCGTCAAGTTCTAGATTTATAAAAAATAAATGTTATCAATAATCGTCTTCAAGTACGCATGTCGTGTAAATAACGTAAAGCATCTTTCTAAAAAAGTGAATATTGCATATAATACAGATAAATACATACATACTCAATTTTGAAGATATTGTATTCGGTATTATAAAAGTAAAGTGTATTAATAAAGAAAACAATTATAATTAATTAATCACCTTTCCCAGGTCCAAGAAAAGAATTTGTTTCTTGTCGAACTTTGCACTGAAAAAAAATGTATCAACTTGACTAAACCTTTCAACTAAATTACTATTTTGTTAATTGAACATATATTAGTATTTAAGTTAAATATACGTGTTAGATTTAACATGTTATATTTAATTTAAATATTTTTATGTTTAATTAACAAACTAATATTTAGTAGAAAGGTTTAGTCGAGTGAATAAATTTGTTTTCAATGCTTTATCAGCGGAACAACACACATCCACAGTAGTTTGTCGCCTTAGTTATCTGTACACGTTCACAAACGTACTTAAGTAATAACGTCAATTGCGTTCTATTGTTATGAATATGTATCGCGCGCTTTCAAATTTCCTTTTTTGGTCTCGTTGACGCGCACAAGTGGACCTCATCCGCCCACGCTTGGATACAAATCCTCCCTCTCTGTCCTCTCAAGTATACTCTCATGGACGGCGAGATATAAAACGATGTAGCATTATTACAGATATCGTATATGACACGTGAGTATCCGAGGAACGCTAAATCCTGAGTATCTAAAAATTTCAAACGAGTTACGCGCGATTATATAGCGACAGCTCTTCGATCCTTCCATCCTTAGTAACTTCATCGTCTAATGATTAATTAAACATCTTCGACAATCGTGTCCTTTTACGGGAACAAACACCCTCTACGTAATAACACTGAGTTTTTTGTGCATGGTTTTGATATCGTAAAATATACAGTATTTCGCACAATGAGGGTATAAAAGAGTTCAGAGTTACAGAGAAGTTGTTTTTTATCTTTAGCTTTAAAATGATATATAGGGGATGTGTGTATTATATATATTCGCGATAGATGTCCTGTCTTTATAATCTTAAATAATACACACGCATATTATATATACTTAATATAAATACACTCTTACACATATATTGTACAGGATGGCTCATTTTATACATATAACGCATTTCGATTTTGTTGAAATTGAATTGGAAAAAAGTTTCAAATCAAAACTTTGAAGGAAATTGAAAAATGTTGTGCTCACGCATTTTAGATAAAAATTTTGTTTAAAACTTTTTCTATAAAAAATCAATAATTTCGGCGAAATTGAAATGCACCATCCTGTATGTGTACTTGGTTTTTTTTTATTACATTCACAGATGATCCAAACAATTTTAGACAGAGCTTTCATCGGTGTACACTAAACAGCACACACATACACACACTCTCTGTCTATACAATTAATGTATAATAAATACTGCACTGTCCAAAATAATTAAAAAGGGTCACTCTTTCAAGAAAATTGTATAAATTAAATGAGATAAGATAAATAGCAAGCGCACAAATAAATATTTATTATTGTAATGAACTCAATTATAATAAATAAGCGAACAAATCTCTTTTTTTTGGACCATCCTCAATGCAAAAAATATATAGCTTATAAAAATTGTATAAATTACAAAGAAGGAACATAATTAATACTAAAGAATTTTGTTCTTTAAAAAAAATTTCACGTTGAATATTTGGTATACATGTGAAAAAGTGATCCTCTTAATCGTTTCAAACACAATGTGTTATTTATGCCCGTGTAATATAAAAGGATTATAATAAAAAATTGTGTTGCACGGTGAAATCTAACTCGACATTAATTATATACGTGACGTCATTTTATGACACTCTAACAGATTGCATGCTAATAGCTGCTTGAAAGACTTGCAGAGCACTTGTGTAACACATATAATACTCAAGAAGTAAATAACACATCTCAAGTTATTATATTCAAAAGATAATCTCAGATTTCTTTTTGTATAACAGCAAGATTTGTACGTTATACTACGATTTTGCGCGCAGTATAATTAATTGCACGTAATAAGGCTGCCTCGATACAATGTATTTATGCTAATATGTCAATAGCGCGTGTCCATCCGTAAGAGAAAAATTATCTATATATGTAACAAAGAAAGTTGATAATTCTATATATAGAAATAGCGTGAAGCGTGAGAAAGCTCTAGTACATTGCAAAATAACGAAAAGAGTCATTTATTTTGTGCAAAAATATGCATGTAAAAAATGTGCCGCGCGAATTAATTACTCCCTTTGTAATTAACATACAGATTATACGCGTGATCTGTGTACAAGAGAGACGCAAGAGTACAAAGAATCGAAATTTTTTCACAAGAGTGGGAAATAATCCGAGATTAAGAATTTGAAAACCACATAACATTAATTTTTAGCATATATAGATTTAGCATACACGTAGAGATGTTTCCTTAAATGTATATAGATTTTCTTTTACATTTAAACACTAATGTAGGCCATATTCTTTTAGTATATAAAAAGGTCTGATATATATATATATATATATACATATATATATATACGCGCGCGCATGCGTACATATGAGAATTTAAGTGAATTAAATTTATATGAAAAATATCAAAAAGAATAATAAATTAATATAACAATATTAATAATAACAGATAATGTATAAATGGATAATTAGGAATAAAAAGTAATAATATTATAATGATTTTTATATAATATTATTTTCATATAATATTGGCATCCAAAATATTTTAAATCAATAACAATCTAAATTATATGTGTAAGATATAGTTCATTTTTTATACGTTTCTTTTATTCATGGATAGGATAATAAACAAATAATTAGCATCACAATGCTTTCAAATTTGAATAATCTAAATGTTTCAGTTTTATTCATGTCGAATACAAAGTTTCAGTTTCTTTTTATATTAAAAATAATATATGCATATATATATATGTGTATGTATATGTGTATATATGTGTGAATATATGCAAGTAAAATAAGTTGCAAAAAAATAGAGAAATAATTCTTATTAAATTTAGATTTAACTAAATTTTTAAGATACCCCTGATATAAAACTGGTGATAAATAATTTTTAGAATAATTAACAAATTGATGAAATAATAAAAGTCATTTGTGTCAAATATATACACACATACATGCCTTTATTTATTTTTTATAAACTAAAGACGATCTTATTAACGCAATACTTCATAGTTTTTTTTTATATATCAGACCTCTATGTACAAAAATCAATAATTGATAGCAAAGACAATTGCCCCTTATATTAAATATTTTTATACTTCTTATTCAGATTTTTTTATATAACTTATTAAATATCAACAACTAATGTATCTTTGATAATAAAGCGAGAATCTTTGTTAACATAGGAATTAAATCAAGCGACATATTTATATAACTGTGAAACGATTAACTGAAATGAATAACTGAAATAATATAAACAGTCATTAAAAAATAAAACGTTTATCTATATAATAGATATTTTATAATTTTAATCGATTTTCTATCATATTTTAAGACTTATCTAATAATCGCGCGTATCGGTATTAAAATTTTTGTCGTAATTGTTAATTTATTATTTTATAATGCGTAAAAAATAAAATGTATAATACTGTTTCATTTTTATTAATTGTGCAAACAATTAATATAATCAAATCTCATAAATGTATTCCTAGTATAGAAAAATGGAAGGGTTTAATCACACAAGGACACACATTTAATGTGCTTGATTTTAAAAAATGTGATAAAATTTGCGAAGAGAATATTTCGATTATAAGAGAAAAGGAAAACGATACTGTAATAAAATAAATACGCTTAAAGCTATTTGAATTAATAGCTATTTGAAAAGTGAGCTCGATATACGGTGAGTCGATATATGAAACCATTATAGTCATTTTATGACAAAGATCTCTCTTACATGGAGAAGAGTAAAAACTCCTCTAATATTATGCATTGTGCAATAAAAAACGCTCAATTCCATTTTTTTTTCAATGGTAGAAAATTGATGTGTACGCATGGGTAGAGACGTAGTCTCGATTTATCATGTAGAGGATAAACAGTCAATATCTCTATAACACTCTTTTTTTGCCACAGATATCGTAAATTAATTCTGAACTATATATTCGAAAATTCTAATTTAATTTTTGCGATACAGATGTTAGAGTTCTCTCGTTTCGCATTGGCACGCTCTCTGTGATATTTATTTTTCACAGATGTCACATCCACAGAGTACGAAGCAAAAGATACTTCATAGCAATTATTAAAGCTATGACATAAAGCAGGAGGAGCAAAAGGTAAAAAGATAGTCACAAATACCTTATACTGAGGAACAGTAGTCGTTCTTTTTGATGAATCTCCTAAACTCAAGGATGTACTCTCTCAGAAATAAAGGCATTGCACGATTACGATGCAGCATCATGGTCCTTAATTCTTACACAACTATATGTGTACATGTACTGTCTTCTTAACTTATAAAATGTTACATTTTTTCGAACGCCGTCGTTTTCTTTGATTTTTCTCCAATTCAGCTGGTGGTTGATTTTTGATAATACGAACAACCTTGAGCAAACAAAATAATATATTAATCGAATAATATAAATGAAAGTAACAGTGTACACATAATTGTGTCTTATCTATAATTTTTACCTCGTGAAACGCAGCATCTACATTTAAGGGGGGATCTTTGGCAGAAGTTTCAATATAGGGTATGCCCAAACGATGAGCCAATTCTCTTCCCTGTTCCTCTGTGACTTTCCTCAAATGCACTAGATCAACTTTATTGGCCACCAACAGCATAGGATAAACATCTCTGTCTTTCACTCGCAGAATTTGAGTATGAAAATTGACAATGTTTTGATAGGATTGTTTATCGGTCACGGAATATACCAAGAGAAATCCATCACCTTTCCGCATGTATTGTTCACGCATAGCACTAAATTCTTCTTGACCGGCTGTATCCAATACTATAAGAACACACAGAGATTCGCTATAAAAATCACTCTTAATGTTTCATATTTCTGATAATCTACCATCAATTTCTTAATTATTAAATCTTAATTACAGAAAAAGAAGAAAAGCAATACAAATCAATGCAGCGCAATGACAATAAAGTATTCAGATATTTATATGGAAAGAAAAGAAGTAAAAACTTTACCGTCCAAGATACACCATTGGTCATCCACCTCCGTGTGTTGAATATAACTATCTTCGATAGTCGGATCGTAATCGGCGACGAACAGTTTCTGAAAAAACTGTATCGTAAGGGCACTCTTGCCGACCCCTCCATCTCCAACGACGACCAGCTTAAAGGTCATAAGGTTGTCATTATTAGGAGGACGTGTCATTCCGCCTCTTGATCGTCCACTCCTTCGCCCGCTGCTGTTCCTGCGTCTGCCTATTCTGCCAACTCTTCTAACGTGTCTTTTTGGCAGTGCGACTGCTCGTGGGATGGTAAATCGTTCTCGTCGTCTCGAGAGATTCTGCGACAATCAACAACAGTTTTAGAATATCCCGCGCGAATGCTCGGAACAAAAATGCGTAGAGATATTTTCGGAGCAATACTTGGCTGACGTTAATTATAATTATATCGTTTACAAAAACTCAACGAGCGAAATCGTCGACATTAACGGGGTAAGGTGTGTCAATTGCGCGTGCAACAGTGCGAGGGTAAACCTGTTCCTGGAGAGCTCCGATCTCTTCGTCGAGAGAGACGTCAAGCTGTGCGATTTCACGCGCAATAAACGGGAGAAGATTTTGTTTCGCGCGATAAATAATTCTGCCGGTGCAACGAGGCTCCGATCGCTCTCACCTTACATGATCTGCCACTTCTGCTTCTCCTGCTGGCAGCTGTCAGTTCGCAGATATGTACCGTGCGCAAATATATCCGCGTGCATATGTATGTGTGTGTGCGTAAAGTGTTGTGTTTCGCACGAGCGGAGCGAGAACGTATTAATACGCGCACACGCACACACATGTCACTTTGACAGCGCACGCGCGCAGCGCTTCGTTCGTCGCTGCGACCATAGACGTCAAAAAATACAGAGAGGCGCTGCTTCTGTCGAATCGACTGCGAAACCAAATCGATTGTCGATTGTCGCTTACTTCGGAAGAGAGACTCGCCGGCTGGCCGACAATTATTCATAGGTTATATTGACAAATTCATGCATTATTTGTGTATAAAATTGTAATAACATAATAAAAATTCCGAGCAGGAGAAATAAATGTACGTTTCTAGTACATCTCGAAAGTTTTAATTTATATTATTGTTGTACGTATGATTTGTGCTCCTAAATCAAATTGTTTATCATCGTGTGATATAGCGAAAATTGTTACTATGAATGCTTAAATAATATTATTGATTAATTATTTATTTTAGTCTCTTATTAAAGCAAAATAATAACTACATTGAAAAATGTATAATAATATGAATAATAATATTGAAAATTATTTATTTTATTCTCTTATTAAAGCAAAATAATAACTACATGGAGAAATGTATAATAATATGAATAATGATATTGAGAATTATTTATTTTCTTCTCTTATTAAAGCAAAAAAATAAATACGTAGAGAGGGGTATAATAATATGAATGTCTACGAGTTGAGATAACAAAAATAATTTTCAAACTTTTAAACTAGATATCCAGAGAGAAGCTGAATTAATAGAAATATCAAAATGGACGCAGATTTGTATGATGAATTTGGAAATTATATTGGTCCTGATTTGGCATCGGAGAGCGAGGATGAAAATGAATATGGCAATGTTGGCGATGACACCGAGGACAGAGAGCGATCTGATGAGGAAATGGAGGAAGACAAGGATGAGTCACGAGAACAAGTGGAGCAAGGTTCTTCCATGGCAGTTGTCTTACATGAGGATAAACGATATTATCCAAGTGCATTAGAGGTGTATGGACCTGAGGTAATAAAACTATATTGAGTAACAGTTGAAAGATGTTAAACGTTAGATTGAATTATGTTAAATATTAAATTTGTTCTGACAATTATGTTTTTATATATATATATTCAATTAGAATTTAAATTCCTATGATTTCTTAATCAATAAGCAAATCTATCATTCAACTATATGCGTTTTTATAACTATTTTTTTAGGTAGAAACACTTGTGCAAGAAGAAGATGCTCAACCACTAGATAAACCATTGATAGCACCTACCAGAAAACCAAAGTTTCAAATAAAACAACAACAGCTGCCTGAAACAACATATAGCATTGAATTCTTGGCTGATATAATGGATGCGCCACATTTAATTAGAAATGTAGTTTTGCTAGGACATCTTCATCATGGCAAAACTACCTTAGTTGATTGTTTAGTACAACAAACTCATCCTTACTTACATAGTACTACTGATGAGAAACCATTGAGGTATATATCAAAGTGTATAACAGCTTTTACTTATTAATCCAATCAAATGAAAATAAAAATCTAATTTCTATTACATCATTATATATTATATTATAGGTATACCGATACGTTGTTTACCGAGCAACAGAGAGGCGTTTCTACGAAAGCAACTCCCGTCACTCTCCTGCTACAAGATGTCAAATCCAAATCCTATCTCTTAAACATATTCGATACACCAGGCCACGTGAATTTTTCCGACGAGGCGACAGCCGCGATTCGTCTGTCAGACGGCGCTATACTGATCGTCGACGCAGCGGAAGGTGTGATGCTAAACACTGAACGTCTACTGAAGCACGCGCTTCAAGAGAAGCTCGCTCTGACCGTCTGCATAAACAAGATAGATCGTTTGGTATTAGAGCTGAAACTACCGCCGTTAGATGCCTACTACAAATTACGTCACATTATCGAGGAGATTAACGGACTGATAGCGTTATACTCCACGGATGTCGAGAATCCTGCTTTTGTTTCGCCCGCCGTTGGAAATGTTTGCTTCGCCAGTTCCGAATACAATGTGTGCTTCACTCTGAAATCATTCGCCGCGCTTTATGCCAGGAACTATCCCGGACTCAACCCCAGTGAATTCGCCAAACGACTCTGGGGCGATATTTATTTTAATCCTAAAACGCGAAAGTTCACCAAGAAACCTCCGCACAACACAGCGCAGCGAAGTTTTATCGAGTTCATCTTGGAGCCTGTGTATAAGATATTCGCGCAAGTCGTCGGCGACGTAGACACGACGTTACCAGATGGTAAATTTCGTCTTTTCTTTATCTCTTTTTGATTCTGACTTGAAATAATTATATATGTTTTATGCATGCAGTTCTGGACGAACTCGGCATACGATTGACATCCGAGGAAATGAAGATGAATATACGACCTCTGCTAAGACTCGTCTGTACGCGATTCTTAGGAGATATGTGCGGATTAGTCGACATGTGTGTCACTCACGTACCCAGTCCGCATGCACACGCACCTAATAAAGTGCAGCATGTCTATACTGGTCCGATAGACTCGCCGCTCGCGCAGGATATGGTCAATTGTGATCCGGACGTTAGTATTTTTAATTTGAGTTTCAACTATTGCGATTTAATTACATTTAATATTTTTTAATTAAATTATATTTTAATATCAGATTTTATATTTTCTAGGGAAGATTAATGATTCACAGCACAAAGATGTATCCAACCGAGGATTGCACCCTATTTGTAGTGCTTGGCAGAGTAATGTCCGGCACATTGGAAGCGGGACAACGCGTTCGCGTGTTGGGCGAAGCATATTCGCGTACAGATGAAGAAGATTCACGTGTTCTCACAGTGGGCAGATTATGGATCAGTGAAGCGCGTTACTCGATCGAATTGAGTCGAGTGCCTGCTGGCAATTGGGTCCTCATCGAGGGTATCGATCGACCGATCGTGAAGACCAGCACCATTACGGATCTCAGTAATTCAGAAGACTTGCACATCTTTCGACCGCTCAAATTCAACACGCAGAGCGTCATCAAGATCGCTGTCGAGCCGGTTAATCCATCTGAGTTGCCGAAGATGTTGGACGGTTTGAGAAAGGTAAACAAGAGCTATCCGCTCTTGGGTACGCGCGTCGAAGAAAGCGGCGAGCACGTAGTCCTAGGAACTGGAGAACTCTATCTTGATTGTGCGATGCACGATCTGCGTCGCATGTATTCCGAGATTGACATAAAAGTGGCCGATCCAGTAGTCGCCTTTGCGGAAACTGTAGTGGAGACCAGTTCCCTCAAATGTTTCGCTGAAACGCCGAATAAACGGAATAAACTGACAATGATAGCGGAACCACTGGAGAGAGGTCTTGCCGAGGATATAGAGGCCGAACATGTCCGCATCACTTGGAATAAGTAAGCAATTATACGAAGTTATGCTCGCCATTTTTATATTGTTTGACCTGGGAATTGATGGAAAAAGTGAATTTCTATTTTCCGAAATTTCTTGAATCCATTTTTATTAATGAAAATGTTGAATGTAGTTTTTCAAATTATAAATATGACGAGTTTTTTTTACAAATTTCCAAAAATAATTGAATATTATATATTTTTTCTGAAATTG
Source organism: Nylanderia fulva (assembly GCF_048542155.1). NCBI lineage: Eukaryota > Metazoa > Arthropoda > Insecta > Hymenoptera > Formicidae > Nylanderia > Nylanderia fulva. Next base: position 1,438,681 of record NW_028190368.1, on the reverse strand, counting down.
ATATAGATATTTTATTTGAAATTTTTATTTTTTGAAACTATTATTGGGAAGTTATTACAATTGAGTGTTGAAAGTCAAAAAGTTGTTACACAGATATTTATTTGCTGAATATTTTTACAGACTATATATTTATATTATTTTTGCTCTTTAATTTCTAAAATATAATATATTGTCAATAACATATACGTACAATATATTGAAAAAATTATTATTATTATCGATTTTTAATTGAATTCTAATTTTCTCTTCTAGAAAGCGCTTAGGAGAATTTTTCCAAACGAAATACGATTGGGATTTATTGGCAGCGCGTAGTATATGGGCATTTGGCCCTGATTCTACAGGACCTAACATTCTAGTTGACGATACTCTACCTTCCGAGGTAGATAAAACACTATTGAACAGTGCACGCGATGCTATCATTCAAGGCTTTCAGTGGGGAACTCGTGAGGGACCATTGTGCGAAGAACCGATTCGGAATGTAAAGTTTAAAATCCTTGACGCAGTCATTGCACAGGAGCCACTCCATCGAGGAGGTAATTTAATTAATGTTATATAATATTAATTTATAGTATTAGAATATGTGATATAAAGAATATCAAAGTACACATGTCAAAGTTTTTTAAACCGATAAATTTAAATAATACCCATAAGTCTTTTATGGAACTTGTTTTATGAAAACTTGGAATATATAAAATATCTCGTTTAAACAAGAAGGGTTTATTCGTTATTCACGTAATTCTTAATTTTATCATATATAAAACCTACCAATTATGTATAATAGAAAAAAAAAGTTTAATTCCGTAAAGAAGGGAACAGTAATTTTCATTTATAACATGCAACATTGTGCATTTCGTAATCGTATCTTGATTCCTTGTATCCAGGTGGTCAAATCATTCCTACTGCTCGACGCGTCGCATATTCCGCCTTTCTTATGGCTACGCCTCGTTTGATGGAGCCTTATCTATTCGTCGAGGTGCAAGCACCCGCGGATTGCGTGTCCGCCGTTTACACAGTTCTAGCGAAACGCCGAGGTCACGTTACCCAGGACGCCCCGGTGCCGGGTAGTCCGTTGTACACGATCAAGGCCTTCATCCCAGCTATCGATAGTTTCGGTTTCGAGACAGATTTACGGACGCACACCCAGGGTCAAGCATTTTGCCTGTCCGTTTTTCATCATTGGCAAATCGTACCCGGTGATCCTCTGGACAAGAGCATAACTATTAGACCGCTCGAGCCACAGCCGGCTACTCATCTGGCCAGAGAGTTCATGTTGAAGACGCGAAGACGCAAGGGTCTGTCCGAAGATGTATCTATCAACAAGTTCTTCGACGATCCTATGTTGCTCGAGTTGGCCCGGCAGGATGTGCTGTTGAATTATCCCCTCTAATTTAAGAATTATATATATCGTAATACAGTGACGTAATACATTTTTAAGTATTTTCTTACAAAAAGAGAAATACGCGTTCTGCACGATATCTCAAAGCGCGCGTACGTATAATTCTGTAATGCTTCTTTTTCTATCAAGATATTTTTTTCTGACAAAAGATTTCAAAATTTTTCAAACTTTACACAATTTTAGAGTGGAAAATAGTCGCAATTATTTTTAAAGAAAATCTTCTAAACTAGCTCTTACAGCTCTGTTTTAATTGTAATTTAATTACGATTATATTAATTATAATTAAATTATAATAGAATTCACATGTAATCATATAATACTTATTTCATCTATCTTCGTCTACTTTCCATGTAAGAAGTGTATATAAAATGGAAAATAAATTTTTTATATTATACAATATATAGGTCTTAAAATAAGTAAGTTTGGCAATTACGAAATAGATACAGTGATCATACATACGCTATTGATACATTTATTTTGTCTCATTCGATTTTATTCTTGCTTCCATATGATTTATATGACATTTTTTCCTGAAAAACAAATCAATCCGCTGTTACATTAATAGAAAATGATTGCATAACCTTCTATTAATGAGAAAATGCTGTAATATTAATAATTCATGTAACAGGCAAAATATTACGTAAAGAAAACAGCAATCAATATAGATTAAGAACAATAATAGTTTGCAATTAGAAAATATTTATTTATAGATTAATACGATTTTTTTCTGAAAAAGTTTTATAATAATATAAATTATTTTAAACTTACAAATAAATACGATTTCCTACATTTCTTAAATTTTAAATTGTGATAAAATATATATCAAATATCATAAAAAAAAAACTGTATTTTCTTTATCTTATCTTTAAATTTAATTTAATTTAATTGAGACTAGAAAATATAAAATAAAATAATTTATATTACATATTATTTTTTCATACATCAATAACTTACTTAAATTATTACTTTCTTTAGCGAGTACAACATTAATTATTAACGTTATATATAGGATTAGGATGCAAGTGCATAATTTTTTAAAATATCGTTTTATATTATAAATGCGTTCGACAATAAGACGTGGCAGAGACGTGTCTATTATAAAAACGGATACCCAGTCCTCATTTAAATTCCGCAATGCCCTTCTATAAACCGGATTTCATAAGTCACAAACAAGGAGTATTCCCCCTTCCCTCTGTATTTCCCCTTTCTTCCACGCTCCCCTATGTTATTCTTTGTGCATCCCTTCTTCCGATTCAACCTATAAACCAGAAGCGACGAGTATCCGTTTGGGATATTCGCCGCCTTCTCGCTCTCCCCTTTCTACAAGTACTTAAATCCGAGATTAATACATTCATTCAAAGCGACCAATTACGTAGCAAGGCCACTCTGTTCATATTCGCTCGAATATGAATCGAGAAGATTCCACACACATTTATAAACGTGCTAAATATAGACTGCGCGTTTCGCTCAATTTAAAGGCGCGCCTAGTTTAGAGAGAGAGAGAGAAAGGTGTAGCTTCAACAAATGATACAGCATTTGGTTTCGATTGTTAAATGTAAAAAAAGTAAAAAAAGATTATAAACATATAAGTTGAAGAAGATAAAAAAATTATTATACCCTTTTCGAAATACGCGCCGCTTTTATGGATATATAAAATATATGTATAGTATACGCACATTCTATATTTATTACATATTCTATGGGTTTCGAAAACGGCCGCCATATGCAATACTTGGAAATTATTAATTAATAATTTTGCTTTCGCAAGAGATACGGATTTCGCGTTGGTAGTTCTAGTTTACAAAGGGGAATTGAAGATTTAAGAGAAAAATTACATCGATCCTAAGCTTTAAAAGTTAGGAATTGACCAACTCGCTTAGAACTTCAATATAAGAACTATTAAGATGTGAGACTCATTTAAGGCCAGAAATACATTGCAGGTTAGAACTTTTTGTCATAAAACTTAAATATTACTCTTTGTAGACTATTAAAAAATCGAGACAGCATCGCGAATTGCGCGCTGAAAAACGAAACGATCGACGAAGGAAAAACATGACAAGTGTCAAATCCAGAGTCTACAAACAGGTATGAGATTTTCGTGTATTCGCGACATAAAGAACTTGCTTTCTATTCCTGCACTGTGCACACTTATGTACACACTTATGCAATAAGTTTATCTCATTCTAATATAGTCCCTCTAAAGTTCACAATGACCCAAGTAGTTATATAAAAAATGAAAATAATTAATAGTAAGAGCTATTATTATAGCTCTTACTAATATAAGTGTAATTAAAGAAGTAAAATGATTATTAGTAAGAGCTATAATAATAGCTCTTACTAATAATCATTTTACTTCTTTAATTACACTTTCTTTAATTACACTTATATGTCCTTCTAAAATTGTGTGCGATAATCTATGTGCACTCAGTGCGCATCAGTGCATCCAACCGAATTCTATGGGTTTGTTCTTTATTGCTGCACCGGTGAATTAGTGCAATATAAGTTCAAGTGAGATAAATATCTTTTGTCTCACTCCAACTTACTGCACCAGTGTACACTAGTTCACCAGCGCAGCAATAAAGAACAAACCCTACAACTGACTGCAGGAATAGAAAACGAGCCTAAATAAAGGAGCGACGGCCGTAGAGCGAGACGACGCGTCGCTCGCTTGCGCCGTCATCTGCTCGCGCACGCCAGGGGCGGCGCCGCAGCTGCGCGGCTGCGAGCGGGCGGGTTCGATGGTCGGGGCCCGGCGCCATTTTAGCGCGGCCCACCGAGCGCCGCCGCTCGCTCATAGGTTAGAATCGTGTCCGCCCGGCGGACGCGACGCGCGCGCGCGCGGGAACCAGTTTGCTCGACGGCCGGCGACGCGACGCTCGAGCGAGGCTCTCTATCGCCGCGCCACGGACCCCGATCGATCAGCGCGACCGCTCTCCGTCCTCTTCCCCCTCGTGCTTGCTTTTATACGCACACACAGCCGCGGTCATCCCTCTCGCTTCTCTCGCTTTCACCGGACGACTCCGCTTCTGCAGGCTTTTTACAGCTTTTTGCCGTATATGGGGAGATGTGTTCCGGAATCGTGTGGTAAGACGGAAAGAATTCGAGTGATGGAGAAAGCTCTTTTGTTTCTTTTATTGTGCTCCGCGCTTTCTTTCAGTCTTTTTTCTCTTTTTTTCGATTCAATATTTCTCGAAAAGAAATTTTGTCTTGTGACAGTTATATTTCATATATAAGAAAGCAGATTGATAACTGAGATATATTACATGTTTTATTGAGACACGAGTAAAAATTATCATATGACTTTAATAAGGTTATAACGTATACGTATGTTCTAAAAATGGACGCTTCTCATTTTATTTTCATGTATCTTCGGAATTCGGTATTGAGTTTTTTCTATTTATATACGAGTACGTAAATATATATGTACGATTATTTTCATTTTTTGTTAAATATACATATGTCATTAGCGATTTACGTAAAGCTATAATATACAAAGGAATAACAGAGGTTAATTGATCATAACTACGATCGATTCGTTTATCATTTAACAATCGGTTTCTCTCTCTCTCTCTCTCTCTCTTTCATATTTGCAAATGACTGTAAAATACAATTGATTATTCCGTTATCTTCTATTATATCTCGTTCTCAAATCATTTTACGGTGCAACTAAAAGACAAAAGTAACAAATAAACAATACTAAATTATTTCAAGTTATTCACTATACTCGAATTATCGATATTTTACAATTTAAGATGTGCTTATTAAGAATGTAATTTTTTTCGAGATAGCTCAGAAAACGAGAGAAATAGAGAAATTAAATAGAATTATTATATACTTTATTTGCTTCTTTGATGGAAGCTATAAAATATACCACGATGCATCGAAACGTATAACAAGTAAATATATTTTTACGTATTGACCGACTCTATTTTTTAATCGATATACTATTTCTTCAAATATCAGCAATTTTACAAAGACACTTTGTCATTTTTCGAACAAATTTGCAACTGACACGTACCTATAGTAAAAATCTATTCTCGGTTGAAAATTGAAACTCGATCGTTTGGAGCAGTTTGATATTCGTTTGCCGACACTATTCATCCGCGAGAATTTCATTTAGTCATCCGATATTTCATCAACTATGATACTATATTCTCTGTTCGACATTTTCCCGTTTGTTAAATTTTAATTAAATCGACAAATCTACAGTTGTGAAACGCGATCTCTAATATAGTAAATAAAATGTAATATGATCAGATAAATAAAGAGTTACAAAAGCGTGAATTGAAGTGGGAGAAGAGATATATACTAAAAGTTCTAGATTAGATTAGATAGAATATCGAAAAGAGATGAGAGAATTTATTTGTTGAAATGATAATGATGAAATAAATCTCGAACGGAGTTTGTCGAAGGGAGAAAAGTATAAACATATGATCCTATATTATATTTTACAAAGTCAACTGAAAAAAGTGTAAAAATATATCGCCGACACGATGCAGATAATATATACATATATATATATATATATATATATATATATCGTTACATACGTAACAAGTGTTCTGACAGAGCTGTCGAGTAAATAACTAGCTATGGGCATCCGTCCTACATTTGTTTGCATGCGACGCGACCGAGTTTCTATTAATTATTACACCGATGCACGTTACTTTGCAATTGACCGTTCTGCATAGGTCATTGCAACCTATATATCATACGATGTAAGAATGTTTTTCGTTATAGAATTTTGCAACACGACGCACTTTACTTTCAAGGTAAATTATACATTAAGCTATACAATCTATATGTCATTCCTATATGTCATTCAATGTTCGCACTTTATTGAAACCAACTATATAATAATATTTAAAATGATTCAATCATCGCTGCGGATATGTCATTTTTCTTATTTTAAAATGTCCAGAAGATTAATCAAATATTTTCATATTTATTGCAAGCATATATGTATAATACTTGAAAAAATAACAAATCGTATATATCTATATATGAATCATATTTTATGCCAATTAATAATATTATAGAATAATTTTATCAATATTGTTAAAATTGAGAATCAAGAAATTGGGTCAATATATTTTGACAATCAAATCTTATAAGAGTTCTCTAATATATATTATAATCAGTTAACTATTTATGAAATATTATTGGTATAATGCAATTATCGCGCGTATATTACATTCGTTTTTATCAATATTCTTCGAAGCACATAATGAGAGAATATACATGAAATTTTGAACAAGACACTTTATACACATCAAATTATTTTTATAGTCTCTTTCGCGCGACGCGGCACTCATTAGCGCCATTAACAATAAATATTAAAAAACTTATTTTCGATCGTCGTTCAGTGAATTAACGCGTTAAAAATTGATCAATCTTTGAATTAGCACTTAACAAGAATTTAGAAAAAATAAATTAATTTCATCATTCTCGTCTTTGCTGATTATGTAAAAGAGTTTGTATAAAAAATTATAAAATTTGTACAACGCAAAACTCGCTTTTATCCGATCAGAGAAGCATTCATAAATGTTAAAAGTTATATCTATTATGCTAAATTATAGATTTATTACGTTTAATTTATTTAATCTTTCCTCGAGGGTGCTTATATATATCAACTGTTCATTAATTTAGAGATAAATATTCGCGTACACAAATAAAGAGGAAAATAAATTTATATAAATAGTAAAATATGGAGATTTGTAGGAATATGTGCATATGTAAAAGATGAAGAGCTTTGCGATATATTATGTATGCAGAAATATTACATCGTCATTCTATATCTATTTTGAGGCAAAATCGGGAAACCAAAAATATATCCTTTATGTGACTAATCTTGTTTTCACTGTACAAAGCGTTCAAGGTTTCTTTCCATAATCATTTTGTCGTTAAATATCATAAGAATACTTATATATTCTCATCATTTATAGCTTTTATATTCGTATATCGGATTTATATAGCTTTCACATAGGTATACAATGATTTCTTTAGAATCAAATTATTGTAAATCGGAGCGCAAAAACAAAAACACTCTCTTTTTATATTTTATATAAAATATCTGTATTTATAAATTCAGAAATATTCTTAATCACGATCTGTCAACATCGTTAATGACTCGTGATCGCAAAGAGAAGAAGTCATCGATTCCAAGGAATTACAGGAGCTCATGAGTCGAGGCTGGCTGAAGCGCGGAGAGAGTCGCATTTCCCAAGATCGATCGATCGATCGATATCGATCGACAAGACGCGGAAAGCATAACACGCGATCGTGCAGAACCTATATGCGCATAGACGAAGGATAGAAGAAAGAGAGGAAGAGACGGACGACGCCGGAATACCACGGTCTTATATATACAGGTCAGGACACTCTACATCGACTTCAAACGTAACAAAATGTAACTAATATGGCTGCCAACTCGGGCCGATTTATTCACTGTGCGCCAGCGCAGAATTTTTTTATTTCGACAGTTTTGTGTTAGATTTGGTACACGATTGAAAAAATGTGAAAAATAAACACAAAAATAAAAGAACCGTCGCAATAAATATTAAATGTTAAGTATAGTTCGTATCGAATGATTCAAAAATAGTGAACTATATATATTATAATAAATCTATTATTATACAAACAGGTTTGAGATTGGTTTGACATTTTGTATATGCACTTGATTTGAATGAGTGTCCGACCTGCATAAAAACCCGTGCGGCGAAGACGCACGAATGGGCGAGCGAGAATAAGAAGAGCGACGCTATATAGAGAGTCATCGAAAGGAAATTTTCGAGCGCTCGCACGAGCGACGCCCGTCGACGCTCGGCGTCGCTCGTGCGATTCCGCCGCAACGAGGCGGGGTTTAGGCGGGGTCGATACGCGGCGCCTTCTCTTTTCGTATACACTACAGTATCGCCGTTCGCTTAACGTGCATGGATATATCGGAAGCCTCGCGAGAGAGACTATCTGACCCGCCGCGCGATTATCGCTTTCTCTCATTCTCTATCCATCCTTCTTTCTCCCGCGAGAGAACGTACTCTCGCGTTGCTTAACATTACTCGCAGCGAGTCGCTCGGAGACCAGCAACGCTACAGTCAGCGTTACATCGTGGCGAGGGTGGGAAACTCGAGAGAGGAAACGCGGAGAGCGCGCGCGCGCCCTTCGACTCCGACTACGCCGGTCGATCGACTGGTGGGTGACTGACTGCCGGAGGACGAGGACAGCGGAGACTACTCCGGAAGGAAGGAAGAAACGTGGAGGCTCTGGCGTGGTCGCGATGGTGATCGGGAAAGACGCGTGAGAGACGCCCGGTGACAGTTGACAGGATGACCACGATTCCGCAACCTCCTGCTCCACCTCCTCCGCCTCCTTCGACGACGACGACGACGACGACGACGACGTCGTCGTCAGCCACCACGGGGACGTCTACGTGATGCAACGTGGCCTTTGCCGCGCGTTCGTCCAGCTGTCATCCGGTCCTGCGGTAGACTCGAAGACGACGACGACGTTCCGCTCGAGGAAGCAGAAGAAGGAGCGACGATTATTATTACGCGCGACGAGAAGCAGCGCTATCGGACGCCTCGGGGCCAGGGCGCCGTTGCACACCGACCGACGGCGGAGCGGCGTTGCCGTCTCCTCTCCGCGGCCGCCACCGCCGCCGCCGCCTCCGCCACTTCCACCACCGCCGCCGCCGCCGCCGCTGCCATCGTCGTCGCGCCGTCGTTGCCACGTCCGCCGCTACGTTCCGCTGTCGGGAACGACGACGACCAGCTCCGAGGACACGTTGGTAAGCTTATATACTTGCGCGCAGCTTTTTTTCTCTCTTTCTGTAGAATAATCCGTATGTGACATATATGTATGTAATGTGAATTATATCATCGAATTCGATGTAATGTAACTGTATGACGCGCAGTGCAGCTCTGTATACTCGGGAAGTAAAGCGCCGCTTTCGTGGGAGAGGGGGACCATGGCAGTCCGTATGCTTGAATAGAAGGCATGGTCTCTCCCACCTGAGGGCACGCTCGCGACCTCGGATGTTACTTTGGGATCTTGACGGAGTGATAAGGCACCTTTAGGAATGCGTGCGCGACTGTCGCGATCGAATTTTTTTCTTTTTTTCTTTTTTTTTTTTTTTTTTATCGCGAGTGACATATTTTTACCTGCCTATCGTATTACAATGATATGACGCAAGCATGAGTGATATGGAAATAGAAAAGAATGATGGTAGGTTGTTTTTATTTGTTTCTGAACGATGGAAATATGTTTTAATTAAAGTGCAATTGCTGCACTGCCGTGTCGCGATTTAAATAAAGCATTTTTATTCCGCGAATGCAGACGAACATACGCGCGAAAAAATTGTCTTTTTTAATTTATTCTGAAAATTCTATGGTAATCGTGGAAGAATTTTATGAAAAATTGAAAAAATATTAATGTCTATACTGCAATAAAATATAAATTATGTTTGATTAATTTTATTAAGATATATAGCAAAATTTTACTAATTTTTAGACATATTAAAAACTTATAATTCTTTAAGAATTTTGAATAGAATAGATGCCAAAAAGAATAATGAATAAAACATTTTGTGTAAATTTTGCAATGCAACGTAATATTTTCAATCTGACTTAATCACTCATATTTTAATACATGCAGCATGGTAATTTTTAACTTATTACCAAACATGATATGTAGCGGATTTTGCGGAAAAATATGACGAAAAATTCCCTCCGTGTATAAATAAAAATTTATTACAGACAGAAATAGTTATTTAATATCAGAGATATATTTGTCGAGTTTTGTTTTACTCAATATTCACCTGTTAACTTGACACTATATTTTGAATTTTATTTTTCTCGAACAGTTCATCAAAGATCAAAGTGTCACGTGTTTAGTGTTGTTCTTTGCGCGCGCGCTTTCTTGTTTTATATACATATATATATTTGTCTGTATAAAAATATATTATACTAATCGCTCAAATAAATATGTTGCAATGGTCGGAAAATTAAAAACGTTAGTTTTTACGAAGCATATTGAATTCTTTTATATTTTTATTTTATTGCATATTTTTATTCAATAACTACATCTATTAAATGTTATACATTATTTATTAAGTATTTTTCTTTTAATCTTTGTAGTATATCTCACAAAATTTATTTGATCAAAAAATTCATTTATTTGACGTATAATGTAGAAAACTTAATTTGCATTTCCTCTCTTTTGACGTAATCGAATATAATTACAGAAATGTCAAATATTTATGATGGACATGTATATGAAATATGTATAATTTATGTGCTATTTTTTCCTTATTATGCAATTTCTATTTTCTTTCCTTTAATTATTACGACACATATTTTTACACATTTTTTACTTATCGATTTTTACGACACGTTTCTTCAAAAATGTTTTGACATCTATGATCCTCTCGAGAACTGTATATTCTGAAAACGTTCATTCGCATAAATTTTATATGCAGTCAGATTCGCGACTCTGTCATAACAAATAACGCTTTCAGACAAATTCGAAATACCGTTCATTTATAACTATGATAACGTTAAAGGCGGTCAAATATAAATGATAGATAATTGCTAAAAGTTGCATCACACATGTTTATAAAATATTTTGCGTTTAAGAAACATTTTATAAAGTGACAAAAATATCTGAAAATTAACCTATATTTATTTAACTATTTTTTGCATAGTTTTTATATAACTGCAATGTTATGTAACTATACCATTATATTAAAAATTGCAATGTTTATATATTATGCAGAGTGTTTCTAAACTATGTCAGAGATTTAAAAAGCCTTTGATGAGCTGTTTGAGAGAACAAATCAAAATATAGTGTCAAGTTGACAGGTGGTAAAACAGGTGGTTGACAGGAGTATTAATATTATTCTACGGATAAAAATGAGAAAAAAGTTCCTATATGGATCCAAAAATGCTTTCCCTCCGAATTATAGTCCCCCAAAGTTGGGAGAAAAAAATTGAAAAATGTACTTTTTCACAGATTGTAATTTTGCACAGCGTAATAATTAGTAGTGAATACTTGCATTTTTATGTGGTTTTGACAATTAATCTGTTTGTAGCATGTTTATAGCAGCTTTTTCTTATTTTAACCCCTACACTGAAAAAATGTAGAGTTGACGTAACTCTAATTAACATAAAAATATAAAATTAATATAAATATAAATAAAAATAATAATAATAATTATATCTAAATATAATTACAAATCGAGTCGAAATTCGCTAAAAACCGAGAAAACTTGCGTTTTTCGACCATTAATCTGGAAAATAGAGAAAGAGAGAGAGAGAAGAATGCACGATTCGACTCCGTTCCTTTCGTGATAGACAAACAGGCAGAAGTCTCGGAATCGATCCGAATTCGTCTGACCTCGCGAGTTTGTTTATCCGACGCGAGCGATGACACGTGACTCGATTTCCGACGAGTCACGGCATGCGAAGGAACGTTTTCTGGACTTGGCGCCCGCGTATCCTCCTCTCTCACTCTCTCGCGGGAAAGAGTGGGAACGAGGAGGACGAAGGGAACGTTCGGCCTTGACGGATCATTCACAGGCCAGAATCGCTTTCGCACGGATTCGTACGTCCGTGCAACACCATACCATGGACGCACAGGTGGTGGTCGACTTTCCTTTTCGCAAGTTCATTAACCTCCTCTCCTCGTCCATTATGCCACCGCGGTGGATTCGGCACGACGTTTCGTTATATTCCCCGTCGAAACGAGTTCAAAAGGTTCGACACACTTGCGAACAATAGCTTCCGAACCGTATTTTTCCGGACCTCCGTAAAAGGTGACGGAGAAAACACACAGAAGTTAATCGTTTAACGGCGTCTAATTAGTAGAAGGGAAGAAAATACAAAACTTATTTATTTTTTTTTTTTTTAATAAGCGCCAAAGAAAATCAATATATACAATTTAAAGTTGAATATTTGAATAATTTCATCGATAATTATTTATAGCTGTATAATTTTTTTCCTTCATTTAAATAATTGTAAAATTATTACAATTATATATGTTCGCGTTTATATACGTATTACTTGATTACCGACAATACAATTATTTAATAATGATATGCAAATGACTATTTAATAATGATATACAATACAAATATGATTCTTACATTATATATAATACAATTTTATATTCTTTATTAAGAACGCGATTATATGCCGGTAATATTTTTAATACGTTTGTTTGTTATAAAAAACTGAAAAAATACTAAAAACGTCTATTAATCATTATCTTACTAATTATTCTATTAATTGATAAAAAATAGTTTTTAATATTTTTTTCACTGTTCTTTCTTTCCTTCAAGCGCGACAAATTTATATAAACACATTCGTGCATCCGTAGCATTCGCATCTAGATAAAATAAAACAAAATTAAACAGAGCAATAAGCGAGTCAGGCTTGTGACAGCCGAGAAAAAAAATACCGATTGTGTGATTGTTACTGCTCCTCGGTTTTACGCTTTCCTTTGTACGTTACGGCCTTTAGCTATTCTTGTCGCCGAGTAGGCGCACAAAAGAAAGAGAGAGAAAGAAAAAGAGAGACAGATCGCACGAACGAAACTCTTACACTCGTACCTGTATGTACACGAGTATGTAAGAATCAGCAAATAGTTAAGCATTTACTCTCCTTGTGAATAAACACTGGAATTGATCTGCAATTTTATTTAATATCCTTAATAGCACAGCACAACATATCCGAAAGATATTCTAGAGGACATTCGAACATCTTCAGGATGTTCTGTGAACGTCTTCGGGATACGTGTGCTGTTAAAAATATTAAAATAAAAAAATAATTAAAACATTGAATTTAAAAAATTCAGGAAGAATAATATAACATGAAACAAAAAAAATCATGCCCCTCCTTGGAAAAAATTCCTGCGGACGTCTATGTGTATATATGTAATACGTCAGCAGAGTCGTCCGGCGCGTGTTTACCGGCTCGAAAGTATCGCGCGCCGGGTCTCTGCGACAGACGAAGAGTGAGAAAGAGAAAGAGATACGAGAGCGGAGAAAGCATCCCCTTTAAGAGATAGACCTTAAAGTCTACCGGCCACGCCGGCACGAATTTCCCCCGGGATCCCCCGCGGGAGAGACAGACACTCGTCCGCACGTGTGTACGTATGTATGTATGTATGTATGCGCGACATATCGCGCATGGAAATCGCACGCTGCCGTTGCATCGGTCTCTCGCTCTCGGAGAGAGCGTCGCGCCGGCGCGGCGTTGCGAGGGATTATCGCGTACCGCGATCGCGCGTGCACGCGTTCCCGCGCGGACAGATACGCGCGAGCAGCAGCGGCGGAGCTGCTACTGATTAAGCGTCTTCGCGGTGTGGCGAAAATGCGAGTTTTCTTTGTGCCACCATAAAGTGTGAAAAAAAGTTTCTTAGATTTCCGGATTTATTTACATTTATTCCATTAAATAAAATACATACAATAATATATAATAATATTATATTCCATTAAATTTATTTATTAATTTGAAATTTCGAAATTCAAAATGGCGGACTTAAAAATATTGATACGCTTTTGATAAGTTGCAATACATTATTTTTTATATAAGTGATTCTTTTCGGTAAAATTTGATATGCCATTTAGAATAAGAAAATTCAGTGTATGTTTTGATTAAGCGACTTCAATATTGAAACCGCCATTTTGAAATTCTGGTATATTTGGATTCAGCGACCTCAAAAACCTTAGCATATCAAGTTTAATATAAATCGCAAAAGGATTAACCGATATTTTTTAGATGTGCATATACGCACATTACACACTGGTGGCACGTCTTTTTTCTGTACATATGTATATGTTACATATACTATGAAAGGATTAAGAGTCTTCGTATCGTCCGTCGACAGAGAGAGATGAGAAAATCGCACGTTGTGTCGCGTCAACTGAATTAGAGTATCTCACGATTGTGACGTTGTTATCCGCTCTTAAAGTCTCCGTCTTCACATTTCCGGTCTTCAAATTTCGTGAGTTATTTTTAATTGTTAATTTCTTATTCTCATATAAATTATAATATATACAGGGTGTATCTAAATAAGTGCGACAAATTTTAGGAGATGATTCTTGGAAGAAAATTATAAGGGGGGTTTCTTATATAAATGCGCACGTACTCTTATATCCCTCCCCGAGTTTTCATTTTTTTTTCTCAAATTTCAGACAAATTAAAAAAATAAAACTTGGTGGATATTTACCACTAACAAAAAGGATATTTATTAATATTTTTTGGATTTTCCTGTATCATTATGAAGGAATAAAACTAACAACCCCTATTTAATTTTTTATCAGAACTTAACATTTATATAAAAAAAACCCCTTAATTTTTGACAAAAAATCATCTAAAAGTTTTCGCACTTATTTAGATGTGTGCGTCCTGCATTCACATATATACATATACATATTTTATTTATTATTGGATTGTTTGAAGAAAACGAGTTAATTTTTATTTATTTTATTATTTCTTAAATGTTAATTATATTTAATATTAATTTCTGTTATTCGTCGGAAGTAGAACAATTGATTTATACGTAAAAAATTGATACGAGAATAATATTCGCGCATTATTATTGCAATATATCACATAAACTGCGAAGGCACTATAATCTTATAAATTGAAATAGAATGGAAGGTTAAAGAGTAATTAACGAGCACGTGTTAATATTCCGTGTATGACAGCTGCATCGTTTGCGATAGATGATTAACAATCAATTGGCACATCTGTTTTCAGCACCAACTATCAATATGGAGGCAAAGGAAAGGGAGAAGCCGCTAGTCAAAGACTTGAATGAACATATCGTGTGTCCCCTGTGCAGAGGATATCTCATAGATGCTACAACTCTCGTGGAATGTCTGCACTCCTGTTCGTATTTCTGAGCATATTAGCTGTTATATCTTATCATTAATTTTCACATTTTGACAAAATTCGAAGACAATTTTGGCAAACTTTTAAAATATTTCCATATCTTAATACGACCTAAAGCATTTTTTACCTACTTTTTACCTACTTTTCCTTTATCTTGGGAATCCTTATAAATGTAAAAAGCATGTTTTCTTGAAAAAGTGTAACATTTTATTTAAGAAAAATTATCTCCAAAATAGGGTAAGGAAGACCTTACCCTATTTTGAAGATAATTTTTCTTAAATAAAATGTTACACTTTTTCAAGAAAACATGCTTTTTACATTTATAACGATTCCCATTTTATTATGGGTCTTATCATATCATTAGGAAGACCTTACCCTATTTTGAAGATAATTTTTCTTAAATAAAATGTTACACTTTTTCAAGAAAACATGCTTTTTACATTTATAAGGATCCTCATTGCAATTATGTTACATTGTGACACGTCAAAGGCGAGAAAAAACACATCGAAACTTTTGCGTATCTTTTTTAGATAAAAAGATATTTTGATAAAAGAACACTATAAAGCTCTTTGATACACTTTTAAAATAGTTCGAAAACTATTTTTTTCCCTTTGACAGTCAATCAACAGCGATAAAATGGGTCGTACTATCAAACTTTGTCGTACAGAATGACTGCGCATGTGTAAAGAGCAGATAGACTCAGCCTTGTATTAGTTATTTTACAGCTGTTGATTGCAAAGGGAAAAAGATAATTTTCTATATATATATATATGTGTATATATATATATATATATATATATATATATATTGTTTAATATTGTTGTTAAATATTGTTTAATAAAATTATATAAATTATATAATACACATTATATAAAAAAATTCCTAATTTATTGTGGTATATAAATTATATAATACACATTATATAATAAATTCCTAACTTAATCGATAATGAATATTATTCAAAAAAATCGTGACGTCACTCGAATCGATCGTACCTATTTCGGAGCGCGATTTCGAGGGTCTTCGCTCTCGCCTCACGTCGCGGACACCATCAGTTTGCAGAGGCTGCATCGTCCGGCGTCTGAGCAGCGGTGCCCGCGCGTGTCCCGTGTGTAACGTCGCGGCCTCGCCGCCACTTCTGCCGGACACCCGGCTCCAACGGCTGGTGTACCTCGCGGTGCCCGGTCTCTTCCGGTCGGAGCTCGAGCGCAGACGTCACTTTCGTCTGGTGAACCCGCAATGTCCGCCGTTGGCGTCGCCAGTGGGCGGCCTCGACCTCACTCTGGAGGACCTGGTCAGTCTGAGCCTGAAGGAGTTGCCGAAAGAGGAGACGAAAGTGGAGGAGGACGCTGTCGCGCCTTGCGACTCCTCGAGGAACGACGAAGTGTTCTCGGGTAGCACGCGATATCTCAAGTGTCCGGCCGCCGTGACGGTGCGTCATCTGGTGAGGCTGCTGATGCTGAAGAGAGGATGGGAGGAAGCTAACGCGACTGTCAACAACAAGATTGAGATTTTATACCAGCATTCCGACAACGAGAATATGCGCCCGCTCGATCCGTCCTGGACGCTCCTGGATCTCGCTTGCATCTTTCGATGGGAGAGGGTGAGTTTGATGATTCAGTTTTATGTGCGACGTATGATCGATCCGCTTTACCGATTGTAACAGACCAAAACTTATACTCTCAAATAATCACGTCCAGTTGATTTTACTCAAATTTGCTCGAATTAATGTTTCGCGCCTTATTTTAAAGGAATATAATTTTATTTGTTTATTGAGCCTTTTAATTAGTACATTAGTTCCTTCAAAATATAGGCATTTCTATGCGGTTTCTATTATACATTCTATTTTGATCTATTTTGACATTCCATTCTTATCTTAAGTCCCATTTTTATCTTACGTATATCCGAAGATATATTACGAGATAGACTCCAGCAAGGCTGCGGAAAATTCATGGAATGCGGATTATTTTTATCTACTATACGTTTGCGCATATATATGGTTCATTTCAACAAAGAAACAGTCCTTGTATTTGGTACTTACGTGCTATAATATTTGACAAAAAAAAATAAAAAAAATGATCCGCGAAAAGTATAATGGTTAGATATTTTTAATTACTTTCGATGCTACATATTTTATCAGTAACTTATGAAAAATGATCAAAGTATTATAAAAAAATGATTACTTTACTTTAATTCTGTATTTATTCAAGATTTAATTTATATCTTTCTATTCTTTCTCTATTCACATGTAATATAGTTTCAATATTGATTATATTTTTGGCTGAGAAAATCTTTCGTGGAGACAAAAATACAGAAAAAAATATAAATCCGACAAATATAAAAAATAATACTCGAATAATAAAATGTGAAGAATGAAACTCGCAACTGTAATATTGATTTTGTTTTTTTCTTCACAAATATACATAATGATACACTTGCCCTAAAGAATTCGTCTTTAGACAGGTGAAGACCTGTCACTCCACACAATTATCTCGAGTTTACTCCCATATAAAAAGGATCGTAGCCTCTTGTTTGCTAAGGGCCGAGCCTGTTTGAAAGACCAGGTAGGAAGGCTTTCACGAATGGCGGCGCGATGGCTCGCGTCTGTTGCAGGAGGCGCCGATGCGGCTGTTCTACCGGGTGTCGCGAAAGGAGGAGGCGGTCTCGGCGTCGAAGGGTCCCTCGTCGTGCAAGGACGACGCGACGAAGGACGAAGGCTCGGCGGCGATGGAGAACATGCAGCGCCCTCCGACGCCGCCGCCGAGTCCTAAACCCAGCCGCGAACCGGAAGCGGAGGCCTCTCCTCGCGTCCTCGAGAAAGAGACGAAAACGAAGAAGCCGCGCTGCGAGGTGACCCCCGTGATGCGCGCCCCGGATCCTCCGATCCCCGGAGGACTCGCCGCCGGGCAGCATCATCATCATCCGGAAGCCGCGAAGAGCAAGGACCTGACGAGGCTGGAGCACCGGAAGCGCCGCAAACGACGGAACAAGCGGGTGATCGCGGAGATCACCACGACTCCGCGCGAGGATCTGCTGAAGCTCAAGGTCCGCCTGACCCCGTGTCCTCCCAGGATCACCTCGGGCGCGGCGACGGGCGTCGGCTCGGGTAGCCAGAAGGAGAAGCTGCTGCAGATGCGAGCGGTCAGACGCGAGAAGATCAAGGCGATCGGTCAGCAGCGATCGGCGACCTCGGTGCGAGAGGAGGTCCAAGGATCCAAGGAGTGCGCCGCTATGGAGACGGAGGAGACGATCGAGGACATCATCGACGGGATTCCCGACGAGGTCGTTCATATCGCGCAGAACATCGGTAATCAGAACGAGGACGTCGCGGCGGAGAGAAAGAAGGACGAACCGAGCAACGACAGAGAGCTGGAGAACAACGCCGAGCCGGAGAAGCCGAAGAAGGACGAGGAGATCCTTCGGCGACTGGGTTTGGTAGCCATCAACGAGGCTCCCGGAGGGAACAAGACGGCGAAGCAGCGGACGCAGAGCGGCCCCGACAAGACCGACAACCTGGACCGCGAGAAGCTGGAGAAGCAGTTGCGCGAAAGCAAGGCGAATCGCGTGCGGAGTCTGCTGGCGGAGAAGCAGATGCGCGACGCCCTCAAGAGTATCATGTCCAAGACGAAGGAGGAACGAACGTCGTCCGTCAACGCGACCCCGTCCGGCTCGAAGAAGAAGGAGCCGCCGCCGTTGGCGCCTCTGCGCGTCGCCAAACCGTCCGGCTTCGCCGCGTCCTCCAAGTACGAGACGCCGTTGGATCTCAGCAGCGGCGGACCCGCGGTCAACGACAACGTGCTGGACCTGTCGGCCACGTTGCCGGGGAACGGCCAGCCGACCACCTTCTCATCTCCATCCTCCTCGTCGCCATCTTCCTCCTCGTCCTCGTCCTGCTCGATGCCATCGTTGTCGTCGTCCAGGCCACCTGGACGACCCGCCATCGGCGGCGCCGGCTTCCTCCGCAAATCCGTCAAGGAGCCGCATCAGCGGGGCCAGCAGGAGTCGAATCTGAGGACCCTCTCGGACGTCGCGGTTTCCCGTTTAAGCAGCTGCCTGACTCCAGAGAAGACTCCGGAGCCTCTCTCTCTCGCTTCCGCGAATCTTCACAAGGTCGCCGCCCCCAGCAAAGTCGCCCTGCGCATCCCACAGCTGCATCAACGTATCCCCGGGTTCAACATGAAGATCAAGCCGAATCTCGGGGTACGGCATATCCCGAATCCCCAGGCGGTCGTGGCTTCTCAGTATCGTAATCAGAGGGCCGGTTACTTCAACGCCGTCTCCCAGCAACCGCCCTTGTAAATCTGTGTCTCTTCTATAATCGTATAATCCATTCTTTCTCTCTCTTCCGCCTCCATTTTTCCTCTCTATCTTCGACGTCGGAAGACGAGAAGGACGAAAGTTCCATTAGAGACCAAGATCCAAAGGCTTTTATACAGGGTGTATCTAAATAAATATATATAGGTGGGAACAATTTTAGATCCTTTGTTTTGGAGAAACTTGATGGATGTTTTCCACTAACAAAAAGGATATTCAGTAATATTTTTTTCGGAGTCGTTAAAAGAGGATGAAACTGGCAACCCCTATTTAATTTTTTATCAGAACTTTTATATTTATAGAAACTTCCCTTAATCCTCGACAAATATCACCTCCTAAAATTTTCGCACTTAGATACACCCTGTATATTACAAGTGTGTTTTATCCTTTTTTCCCCCGACGACTCGCTCGTGACGCGTAATCAGATTGATTCGGAAAGACGATTTTATTACAGTGGCACGACTTCGTGATGATTTCCCATTCGTGAAAACAAATTGCTAGTTCGAATGAAAGATATTGTGAGTATCTGATACACTGTAAGAAAAATTACACGATAGTCGGGATATTGATGTAAGTATTATCTGTATTGGGACAAAGTGCCCTTTTAATATTCCTAATACTATGTCTACCAAACTATCTAATCTCGCTATCTAATGCTGCATTCAGCTTGAATAGAAGTGTTAGCAGATACAAGGTATTTCCCGAGAAACTTTATACTTACTACAAATTCTTTATGAAATTTAAAGCCAAGTTTCTTCGATAAAAGCACACATTTTGTCTCTAAAGCTCAAGTATAAATATAGTTTTTAAATTATAAGTGATCAAAAACGGACCAACTTTTTGCGAACTATAAGCTTCGCGGACGCGAATAGAATAATATAAAAGCTTATTCTTTGATTAATTGATATATATGTAAGTGAATTTTTTACTTTAATAAAATTTTAATCCGAAGTTTCGAATCTCGAGCGATCTTTCGGTCGTTAAAAATTATCCAATAGTAAGAAGAGATGACATTCAATCAACTTTTTATCAATCGAAAACTCTAATTCTCTTGAAATTTAACAAAAATCGTATAGATTGCGACACAATTTTCGCTCTCGCTGATTAAATCGTGTGTTCCTAAAATATATGAATATCGAAACTTGGAAGATGCAAAATTATCACGCGATATTCCTATAGGAAGTATTTTAGCTCTGTATCGCGAACATGTCAATATTCGATATTCTAGTTGAAATGTTTCTCATGCTGATATCCTATTAGTATATCGACGAGAGAATCAAAGAGATGAAGAATATGATAGTTATATTTCTCGAAACACTTGTCTTATTCTCGTATCCGCATATTACAGGTGAGTATAAAATGACCTTTGTTCGTAAGTATATTATACAAATACAGGGTGTTTCTAAAACTGTCAGAGATTTGAAGGTCCTATTCTAGGGGTGAAAATAAGAAAAAAGTTCTTACAAACATGGGTCCAAAAATGGAAATTAGCACCCTCCACATCTTCCTCTCAAAATCGGATCAAATTGTCAAAATCACAAAAATAAAAATACAATTTTGTAATTTTTTCTCTCAACTTTAAAGGGCTATAACTCGAAGGAAAAATGTTTATAGGAACCTTTTTTTCTTATTTCGACCCCCAGAATACGGCCTACGAAAATGTCGAATATTATAATTTTAGAAACACCCTGTATAGAAGCGCACAATCGTCCGTACTCTCGATCTGATTACGCCGTTCTTTGGGGGAAGGGAACCACACCGATCACTTGTCGGATTATTGTTACCTAGATATATCAAAACTGTGTGTACTACGACTGTAATAATGTATGCCTGACCTGCGTCGCGGTCTATACTCTTACTATGGTTACCAAACGGATCGATCTGACAAATGAAAACTCGCGAGGAAAATCCGTAACGTCGCCGTATCCGACATATTCCGACCGGGAACGAATTTAGTCAGCATATATATATATATAATATAACGAATAATTTTATATGTATACATCAAATTATCCATTGTTTCAGCGAGGTAGAACGGTGCGAAGTACTTCGGGTTTGCGAGAGAGCGAAAATCTGATTCGCGCGAGTAATCAAAGATTTTTGTATATAGCAAGCACGATGGAATATTTATTTTGTCGAATCTTTCGTTATACATATTTTTAATTAGTACATCTTACTTATTTTATACATTTTGCGTTCAAATATCTTAGCCGTAGAAGAGGATATATACGTTTTAGTTGATCGAAAAAGTTCCTTGCGCTTTTACGTATTATTCTATTTACAATTGTTGAATTATTTTAGTCGCTTGTTTGTTGATTTAATTGCGTGCGTGTAGAATGTTTTTGTTTTCGTTGGAAACATTCGAGGAATATAAATTAGGAGTAGCTACGTGATGCAAAAACGCATCGTGCAATCGAGTAATCTCGATTAATCTTGGATTTGTGTACGAAGTTTTTCCAAAGATGTGTAAGTTAATAACGTAAACGGAAATCCGATCGTGTTACACGAGAGGATGATTTTATCTCGTTCCACATATATGTTTTACGTCGATATTTTATTATCCTCGGGAGATTTATCCGAGAAGCGAGACTCGTTTTTTTTCTCGAGTGGGCCTATTATACAGTCGGGCGATATTTCTCCTTCTCTCTCAGAACCTACAATTAGCAAAATATACCTACCTACGTGTAATAATTTGTAGAGATGCCAAAGAGAACGTCAGAGAACGTGTGCAATGTATTAGTGCAATTTAATTATCGTGTAAACGTATAACGTAACCGTATAATCGATCTATCGTTCGGCGATTCTTAACTCGTCGCCGAGTTAAATAAAAGGTAGGTAGATAGGTAGATAATCGTACAGTGAAAAAGAATTTGTGTTAACTTGATTAAACCTTTCAGCTAAATATTATTTTGTCGATTGAAACATATAAAAACAAATTTAAATTAAATATAATGTATTGAACAACTAACAAATCGTATATTTGACTTGAATATTAATATACGTTCAATTAACCAAATAGTCATTTAGTTGAAAGATTCAGTCAAGCTGACTCGTTTTTTTTCGGTGTACATATACGGACACACACATATGCGAATTGCGTGATTTGTGATTCCCCGATTTGGGACTTCTGTAGCGTATATATATATTATATATAGACGTAGAGGGAGACAGGAGGTGTTTTTGTATAACAGCACGTTTTTTTGTGAAATTTATAAAAAAGGAAAATGTCGCGAGAGATTTTTTCCAAGCGCGTCGTCGAAAAAAAAAGTCTTTTGACTGACAAGCGTTTAGGGAGTCGGACGAAAATTTCACGTCACATACATATTTGAACAAAAAATTAGCGAATTTTGTTTAATCCCTTAAAATTCAAGCGATACATTTTATCTTATCTTCTGTATTATGATAATTCGTAGATAATGCGTTCATATATGACATATGATATATATAGAAGCGAGGCTCTCTCTCTCGTAGTCTTTTAATATTTCTTTGGATTTTGAGTTAGAACTGAAAATAATATCTTAATTTTAAAAAATAAAATTATTTGACTGAATTCATAATTTCTCAACTTTATCAATTTTTTAAAAAAAGTTACAAACGCGAATACTTTTTTTGCTTCTATATATCCTTCATATAACGGAATGCCGAGTGTTTTAATAAAAAATAAATGTCAGCGTCTTGAATAAATAGTCATACATTATCCGGAAAGAAATCACTGAGTCATGAATTCATGGAATATACTCTTTCTGGAATAAGAATTCTCATAAACTCGATTTAAAAAAAAAAAAAAAAAACGACCAAAGTATATAGCGGACGGCAAATAGCGTAAAGTTTTCATAAATTTATTCGCATAATGTAAAATGATGATTCGAAAAATTATGGTTAGGAGATTAATTGAATGAATATCAAAAAAATTTCTGATACGCGAGCAATCGCTACATTTTTAAGGTGCGAATCGCAGTGGATAATAAAAGCCTTCGTGAAAAAAAGACCGTTGCTTCCTTCCACGTGTGCTTGCGATATAAGATACAGTCGATGTAATCGCTTTATGCTAATTCGTGCATTGGAATTCATACGTAGCGAAATCTCACACGCGCGAGACGGACTAGAAAACTTACTTACGATATTTGAGGAAATAAAAATGCGTATTCGATAATAAATTGTTCGAAGTGGTCTTAAATTTCCTTGAACGGTTGCTTCCTTGACGTTCATATTGTAATTTCTAAGCCCCTTTTATATATAAAAGTAACGATCAAAGATGGTCTACAACAATAGTAAAAACACATTGATATATCCGCTACATATCTTAAAAAATTCATAAATTACAGATAGAGTCGGCGTTTTTATATTTGCGTAGAGTTTTGCGAATCAGCTGATATACAATCTTTCTCATACTTGCAACATTCTCATATTGTGCCAAAATGTGTAAATTTGAAAATTTGGTGTAATGTGTGCGCTTTTTTGTCTAATTTTACCGAATTGGACAATAAACATATTTTTTATTCTTTCCAGTTTTTATTTGTTTAATATTAATGAATACAAAGTAAAGAAAAAAATGTCACGCACACAAACTGACATATCATTTTTTTCTAGTTTTAGTCTCGTCAGCTAAAAATTTTAAATGAATATTTATATGCCCGCACAGACATTTATTAAATGTTATAGATAAAAAATATAAAAAAAAATCGAATATACAATTAATTAACGACAGAAAGATTTGAATGCCAAATAATGTAAATCCGAATAGTCAATATTTATTTGCACGAATTTTAAAATAAAAATAGGCTATTTTCTCCCTTCTATCTTTCTAGCTTTTACTGTTTATACATTTTTTTCGCGTATTTTTTTAAATATATGATACGTCTCTTTATGTCACAGCAGTGATAATAATTACAATAAGTAAATTAATAATGCAAATAAAATTTGCTCTTGAAAAAAATCCGTTCTAATATTAAAGTTGAATAATACGATGGAATATATAAGCAGATCACGATGAGTGACGTCGCTCTTAAATAGATTCATCGCAGTTGCAATATATAGATAAATGAGAATATTCGCTTCCTGTAAAAAATATTAACGCACAAATGCGCACACATCATTATCGGGGCAAATTGGATTTGTTAAGAGGAAAAGGCATCGACGAATAAACGGCTCGAAAAAAGAGCAACGTTTTAACGAGCGCAGAACGGCGTGACAGGAGTAAGTGAGGTGGAAAAGAAAAAACGAGAAGAGGACGGTTAATGAGGAAAGAGGGAAAGTCGACGACTACCGTTAATGGTGACAAGAACGATATTCGATTTCCCGCAACGAAATCGATCGAGTCAATTAATCGTTGCGTGAATATATAAATTCGTCGCGACGCGAAAGCGCTTTCGATGTACTATATACGTATATGCAAAAAAAAAGAAAGAGTAAAATTTCAAAACTGCCAATCTCTTTCCACTTTCATTCGCAATATAGACGACATATATAGAGAAGGGACCCAGATTTCTCAAAGCTATTTTTTTATCGCGTTTTTAAATAATCGCGAGAAGACCTCGGAGAAATAAAATTCTGTCGTAAAATACAGGCGAGCGATTTTTATCGATGTGCATGTATATTGAAATCACGAAATTACGTGATATATACATATAGCGTGAGTATAAGTGAAGTTTGATGAAATTTTTACAAAGTAGTTTTTTTACACTACTCAACTTGATTTTTTTTATATACAAAGATAAGCATACACCTGTTTGATTTCATGTCCTTTATTATTTTTGTAATATTTTTTGATAAAGGACAACCCAAAGGAAATCTTTGACGTAACTTCTCGCGAATCCTGTCAAACGCGAGGAAACCAAAAATCTATTATTTCAATATATTATTATTGTACTTACGAGAAAGAATTCGTGCGATTCTCTTATTTTTTTCATAATTTATCGTGATTTCGCTCATCGATTACCAATAATAATCGATTTGATATATGAATAGTAACGAATAGCGAATATATAATGATGAATAATAATTATAGATTCATGCGAGATAGTCGCGTTACAATAAAGGATTAAGAATGTAAGATTCATCGGCAACGCCGATTACTTCCGCAAATATTGCGAGGAATCGATTCGGCAAATTTTATTGGATGAGAATCTAATAATTAAAAGTTTTAAAAAGAACCTCTTCCACTTCTTTACTTATAGATTCTTATCATTATCAAATCTATTATCCTAATCATATATATTCCGAACATGTCCGCTCGAGAGAATTGCCTAAGTGTAATAATAATTAACTATAGTATAATAATCATCGTAACAATTACGATCGATGCAATGCCAAACGAGAAACAATATATATTTACGTATTTTCAGTGTGCGATTAATCATTAATTGGTCGGATTTTTTTATGTTCCATCAACATATGAAATTGCAAATATAATAATTTCTACGACCGCAATTGCACATTTTTTAAACGCTTAGAAATGTTCTTCTTTTAACGTGAACTTCTTATTCTCAAATTGCTTTATTATAGCTATTAAATTATCTCGATAAAAATTCAACAATTAATTATTGAACAACTCTTTCCGTGTGTTCTTGATCGTTTAAATTTATGCGGAATGTACGTACGCGTGTGTTGTATGTATGTATATTTTCGACTGAATATTAGAATTTTCTTATAATAATATATTATGAAAATGTATCTTTGTCATATCAAGATAGTGATTAATTTAAATAGATATTGACCAACTTTTTCGATATCTATATATACCGCCGTTTAAATTCAACGTTGCGTGCAGTTCTTCTTTTTCATGTGTATAAAATGACAAGAGATTTCGTATGAATAACTACACGTAAATATTGATAAATACACAAGTTTAGTATCCTAAATTAATTTCCTAACCGTATGCGTGTGTAGCAAAAGTATCGTAAAAATGGCGTGTGAGCTGTACATTAAAACGGTCAAGGACTCCAAAGGAAACTTAGAAAACGGCACTACTAGGCAGCTTCTAAAAATCAAAATTAATGACAAAAGTGATGAAAATCTTGATTGTCCAAGAACGTGTATAGGTATTATATATATATAATATTATGACATATTAATATTGTTGATCGTTCGAGTGTTCTAATTGACGAAAGAGGAATATGTATACATGTGATCTCTTTGTTAGTTGAATGGTCAAAGAATGCGGATCCAAATCTTCCCTTTTTATCACTTTTCTTTAATTTAGCCAATTATGGTTTCTAAATGAAAGTTTATGACTTGTATAATCCTTCGAAATATTATAGGGCGAATAAATGTTCCAAATAACATTGGAACTTTTTATTCAAATGTACTTGTTCAAGTAAATTCTAATGCTTCTAATGTAGAAGTTTTAATCTAGCAGTTTTTTGAATGGTTTGCTAGCCTTAACATAATATTTTTTTAGAGGTGAAGAAAGGGAAGAATTTGGTCGCATTCTTGAATTTAACGAGAGCGTAAAATTAAATACCGAATGAACGAATGGCGATGATTGTTTTGTGCGCGTTCTACATTAGCATCTACGTTTCCCATCGTTTCACTTTTATTTGAGGAAGTCATATCGCATTGTATACACTATAGGATTATTAGTCGTAAAGGAAATATAAAGTGTATCTTACATGTGTATTTATTCTATAATTACTCCATTACTCCTTGCCTCAGTATCACAGATAAATGTAAGTGACAAATAAACGCGATCACGATAATTCTGTTGTTTAAAAAAGTTATTGTACTATAATTATTTTGACTTTTAATTTAAAAAGTTATATTGTTTTTAAATTCGCATGCTTCTGTTTCGTCAATAATAAAAAATCTGATTTCAAAAATCCGATCGCGAGATGGAAACTGAGAATCTGGAACCCGAGCGTGAAAATGGCGAATGCAAACTGGACTTGGAATGCGCAGCCGTCGCATACACTAACTATCTGAATAATTTTACCATTATCGTTTAGAGAACAATATACCTACTTGACGCGAATATAGACGTGTCATTAATTAATAAACATATTCTATTCATCTTTAACAATTTCTTTGATTAGATTACGTAAAGATGTCAACTTCAGCGTTCAGATTTAATCTATTGCGTGCATTTTTTCTCTCCGAAGTTGAGACGCATCACAGAGCAATAGAACAATTAAAATAATTGACTCGTTCATTAGACATTAATGAGAAGATACCTTTCGCGATGTCTATTTTTAAAAGATTAATCGCCGACATTTTATAATTTCCTGAAAGTCGTCGAGATTGTTTACGACATACGTGAGATGAAAAATGGTTGTTCGTGTATAAGTAACTTATATATAATCTTTTGGCCGACATATGAATGATATACAATCGCCATTTTCAATTCCCCGGAAACACTATCTAATTTTGTTTAATCCCATAGCGAAAAAAATGATTCGCCACCTCTTTCGACTACGATTACAAAATATGTAATCAAAACATGCCATGGATCGCCGACATTTTAGGATAATGTGAGACCCGTATGGACCACTTTGTAGTTGCAGGTCTACCAGGATGGTAGAAGATCGGACAAGATCTTTTAGCTTAGCTTCCCCTCCTTCAGTCGAAGCTCGTCGACGCAGGTAGCCAGAAGGATGATTTCAATGATACGTTTGACGCAGGCAGGACCCACGTTATCGGGAAAGGAGGGAAGAAGAGGTACCTTTACAAAGTATACACCGCGCGATGCCTGTATCTTCGACAACTTACATTAGAGACGCGAAGAGAGTCAGCCTGCGGCCGCGTGACTCGGCCGCTGATTGGCTGCAGCCTCCCCGGGGAAGTGCGTCGGAAGTGAAGAGGGCTGAGCGCGTTCGGGGCGAGAACAAGGCACGGTTACACCACGCGGGTTTAGACTTTGGCTTTTTTTTCGGTCAAATTATACATTTCGCCTCAACCAATTTTAGTCTGGCAGCCAAATTCAAAATCAGTAATCTAAGCTATAATCTATCAAATATACAATTTATATAATCTGTATATCGATGTATTCTACATTATATTAATAATTTTTTAATAATTAATATAAAGTAATAATTCAATCATAAGATATTCTATAATGTTATATATATTTTATACATTTTCCGACAGACTTGTTGGACAAAGTTTAAAACCGACTTGAAGTTTGAAGCAAGTTGTTATAACCTATAGACTGACGTCGAATGACGTCAGTTTGACGTTTAATGACGTCAGTCTGCTACTTGGGAAGGGATCACAATACGCTTCAATGAATATCTTGAACTATAATTTCCAACTGTTCGTCAAGGATCCCAAATTCGAAGAACCAATAAGACCCGATCGCGAATGGGCTGAAGATCTCGAAGAAACACCTTGCTTCTTATTCGAGAACATATTCCCATCGTGTGTAAGGGACATCGCGCGTGAACTATCTCCCTCTCGTTCGCTCGCGCCCCATCTCGCTTCTTCCCATTGGCGGGCAATCCTCGGGATTTCGGGCTTCTCTCTCTCCGTAATGCCGCCACCCTTTCCGCCACCACTTCTCTCTTCCATGGACGCGGAGGTCTTCTTCTTTCTCCTCGAATCTTCCCCCCTCGGTTGTGCCAGATCGCATACGCACGCACGCACGCACGGACGTGTATAAGCGATCCGCTCGCGCGAGCGCACGCACACACACACGCGGGCCGCGAAACACGCACACGGCGCACCCCTCGTACTGCCTGCGGGTGTAGTGGAGAATGAATAATGTACCCTCGCGCCAGGAGGGGCTCCGGGGAATGCGAAAGCCTCTCCCTTCCCCTTCTGTGCGAAGACGCACAGGCCTCTATGCTGTGTGCTTCGGTCTTATCGAGGTGGTTTGCGCGTAGGCGAACTGGGCTTCCACACGCGTGAACTTGTCTTTATTTCTTTCGATGTTCGATATCAAAAAGTAGAATTTTTCCCTCGTTTAAATTTTCTGACGTTTCGCGCGGAAAGGTATCGGAAAATTGAAAAAAATGATTAAACCCTTCAAACGTTTTTTAGAAATAAAACTAACAAGGTGAAACCTTATTCGTGCGACGTCGAGTAAACTTCTATGTTGGAATAATCAATCTCTGTTCCAAGTTAATTTAAACTTCGATCATTATCGAGTTGTTCTCGTCGCGCTAATCAAACGATCGTTCTTATAGGGAAAAAAAGTAGAATTAACGGATAAAAAACGTAGAATTAAGTTAATAAGACTTATCACATGTGCGTATTCTTGTTGCTGAATAATCTGCAGGAGTCTGGCTATTTGTCAAAGATACTTATATATATTGTATAGAAATTTACTATTCATCAATTATTTTACTTCATTAATTAAATATTTTTAATTCAATTATATCATTCTATTCTTACACAGATACTATTCTTATCCGTTTCGTATTCGATCATCGGAAGAAGAGTATCTTTAAAAACGATGGATCGATAAGATAAAAGCGGCTATATATTTCCAAATATACATGTCTCTTGCATATATATACACTCCTTCCCCTTTCGCGTCGTGTCTAGGACGCAGGCAGGATGCTAAAGGATTAAACGACGAAGCACTTGCGGCATCCTCCCTTCCAACGTTCTCTAATATCGGTCTCCCTGCTCGAGGGCCAGGAGAGTTGGAGAGTCGAGCGAGGCGGAGACTGTCCTGAAATCAGCGGCAGGACGCGATGAATCGATACGCTCTCGCATACTCTCGCTACCGCCTTCACACAGGACGAAGATTGCCTATTCGCATCGTCGTCATCAACCGAATGACTCGCCGGAAGGAGAAAGTAAGGGAAAAAAAAAGGAGAACGAAAAGAAGAATGAATTTATCCTTCCCTGGATACAGTGTATAGATATTCTATACGATGAGAGGGGGAAAAAAAAGACTATTATTTTTTAGCGCGAGAGAGCGGGACTCCCCCGCTTTCTTCTCTTCGAGGCGAGGCACGTGGAGCGTTTCCCAAAAGAGCGTTTCTCTATCGACCGATGTCGGCGTTGCGCAGACTCAATGCGAGTTCCGGCGCGCGCGCGCGCACTCACGCACACACGTGAGCGCGCTACGGGCGCACTCGCGCCCACACACTCGCGCGAGAGTGCGCGCGCGCGCACACATGCCTCGGCCGGATGGAGCCGCCCACGCGTTATCATCACCTATACACAGGTTACGTGCGCGACGAAGGGAACGAGAGGATTCGCGGAACGGTCCGGCGCTCGGAGAAAGGGCCAAGACGAAGAGAGAGAGAGAAAGAGAGAGTGCCCCTCTCTGGTTTAGGGTAGCGTCTCATTCGCTGTGAGTTCCGGCGCTCGTCACCGACGATGACCGATCGACCTGTAACAAATTTTCGTAGCAGAAAGGACAGAGAGATCGAGAAGAAAGAGAATAAAAAGAACGTTCTATAGGGAAAGCTCTCAAAGAGAAAGCTATAAGACACAATAAGTCTATAGAGAAGATGAAGAGAAATGCAAGGAACGACCTCCGAGCGTGAAAGAATAAGGAAGGATATAGTCGGTATTCTTCAAATACCGATCACGTATATTACGTACACACGCGCAGATTGGAAGATTACGCATTGGGCGGGGACATAGTTTTTTATTGCAGTTACGATCACAATTAAATAGCAACAGAAACCTTTGGCGATAGGCTGGATAGTTTACAATTGTATACAATAAACTGTAAAACTTCACGTTTACATGCTTACCTTCACCCTACGTTTATTTAGTAAAGCTTTCTGGATTGTAAATAATAATAAATTGCGCAAATGATGAACAATTAATCCTTACTTCAATTTTTTATTATTGTCAGAAGATCCATACTAAAAAAATTAATTATAATTTAAAAACATAAAAAATCAAGCAATAATTTTAATTATTTTAAATTGAGAATGTTTGAAATTCTTACATTGTAAAAATGCTTGCGTTACAAATTAATTATGTATAAATATTTCATGAAATTTTTCGTAGAATGAACAAAAAAATTTGCCAGTTGGCGATAAAAATGCCCAACAAAGAAAGACAAATACTTCTTTAAAAATAAGGACAAGTTTTGGTAACAATTCGATCCTTTTTCTGCGCAGGGGTATCCATAAATCTAAATCTTTTACGGTTCAAGAAGCACAAATGCAATAAACTATCCATATGTTAATCTTTTATAAGATCTTAGGGATTCACAAAGTTCCTCATAATTATGTTACCCTTAACATTTTCTTAAGAATAAAAGAAATTTTTCATTTCTCTTTTTCATTATGATATATCCGGTGTGACGAATCTTAATTTTTCATAATCATTTCTAGTAAAAACGCAAAAGTAGCAATGAAAAAAATTTTCGTTTACGAGTACTCTCTAATGAAAATAATGAAAGTCGTTTTCAAACAAAAAGTAATGATTAAAAGAACATGATGCATCAAGTGTATTACGTAAAAAAGTAAAAATCTCAAATATTTAGATGCGTCTTTAATGATGAACTTTGAAGGTTTGCTGTAAATGATGACTCTTTTCATCACTTTTACTAAGAAACATTTAACTCTTTTTATTAAATATAATCGAAAAATATATAAATAAAACATTGATGATCCTCTCTCTATAATAAAGTACTGATGACATTCATTGAAGAAAGACATGTCTATTTAAGAGTAAATTACAAATTATTGCATTTTGCAGCAGAGCCATCGAATATTTCCGACACGCAACAGTCGCAGCATGACTCGCGACTAATTAATCTCCGTAAAGAGATAGAACGCGATTATCAGTTCCGGTCTCGGTCCGATTAGTCATTACATCAGCTACTATACTTGAATCATCGAAATAAAAAATGGAAATGACATCTGACGTATAACAGCGCAAAGGGACGAACAGAAGAATAGATGAATTTTTATTGCTATAAACCTATTTCTTTTGGCTAATTAATATAATTTAGTAGTGTCTACATTCTACGAGAAAACTCCTTTTAGTTCCATTGCGAGATTTTGTTGCTAGGATTTACACGCGATTTGCATTTCTATTTGCGCTCTCGGTTTCAGGAGTTAGTTTGCTCCACGTCCTCTATTCATTTCGGCATCTCCATTATTACGCAGTCACGTTTTCCTCCATGTGTTTGAAAGATTATTCTCTACATTGTTTTAAACTAAACTATATGGAATATCGCATAAATTTTTTTTTAAATATAAAAGATCAATATTATTTTTCCAAGAATGTTTTTTGCGCACGTGTGTGTGTAATGCTTATATTACTATTTTGTTCTTCCTCTTTTTCCCGTACAAATTTTCTTTAGATCTATGATATCGAGTTATAACTAGAAAAATAATACACTTTCACAACTAACAATAATTTTTAAATATCAGCTACTAACATGATAATATATTGTATATTCTTAAGATTGGTGCAAACTATCCGGGATAGGACAGAAGAATATAAGGCAAGAGGAGAAAAATATACAAAATATCTCTATCAAAAGATAAAGAAAACTCACTAATGAGTGCGAGTCATTTGCAGTTAATTTTTTTGTTAATGAAGAGATTAAAAATAGATTCTTTATTTTTAATAAATTTTGGGAAATGAAGAAACTGTTAAAAATAGTACTTTTTTGTGTCTTTGATTTTAATTTTTTCTCATACAACTATTTCAAGATGAGACCGTAATTTAGCATAATGATTGTTTTTAACAAAATTATTGGAACGAAATCAGGGCAGCTCTTATGTATCTATTCGGAAACATACTTCCAATCGGAATAATTTCATTTTTCCCTAGATTTCTTATTATATTATCTAAGGGAAAAACAAATGATTCCGAACGAAAACCTTTCTGAACAAATTTATAATAGTTTCGCTCAAGAGATAAGCAACAAATTAGTATAGCAAAGAAACATTCTGAAATCCCATGTATATTTGTTTGATTAAAGATTGTGGCTACGCCAGCTCAAATAGACGACGTCATATCCGTAATACAGGCGAAGAAAAAAGGAATTTATTTAACCAGAGGGGTGCAAGAAAGCACAGAAGGGAGCTCGTCTCGCGTTCGTGCAACCGACCTCGATTTGTATATTTAGATAATGCACGATTCTCGCGAGAGTCGCGAGATTCTAGAGAGAGGAGAGAGAGAGAGAGAAAAGGAGAACGAGACCTCGCTCTCTCTGCCGAGAGATGCACGAGAGGGAACGGAAGACTCGCAGACTGCGCAGGCGCGGCGTACGCGCAAATAGCGACAGCGCGGCCCCACGTGTCACGGAGATCTCTACAGTTCACTTGCACACGAAGACTCCGCGCGAGGATCTTAGATGTCGGAGAACGTCGACCGCTGGTTGGTCTACGTACGCATCTCTTCGCTTGGACCCACGAATACTGGACCGCGTTACATTTCTTTTCGGAACCGAGATAGCAAACTGATGTCATTAAACGGCAATTAATGACGTCAGTTTGCTACCTGGGTTCCGAAAAGAAATACGACGTCAAACTAGACGTCATTAAACGTCAATTAATAACGTCAGTTTGTTACCTGGGTTGCGAAAAAAAATATGATGTCATTAAACGTCAATTAATGACGTCACTTTGCTATTTTGGCTCCGAAAAGAAATATAACGCCATTCAATATTCGCGGGTCGAAGCGAAGAGAAATGACGTTATTTCGACGTTTACTAACGTCAGTTTGCTACCTGGGTTAGGAAAAGAAATATGATGTCCAAATATTTTGACGTTTAATGACGTCAGTTTGCTACCTGGGTTCCGAAAAGAAATGTAACGTCGTCCAAATTCGCGGATCCAAGCGAAGAGAAATGACGTCATTTTGACGTTTACAACGTCATTAAACGTCAAAATGGCGTCATTTTAATGACGTCAGTTTGCTACTTGGGAATTATACCGTTGATCTCCTCGTGATCTCTATAACACGGTTTAATGCTTTTTAGAGGGAATGATGTATTATTTTATTTTTAGATTTTATCGTCATTAATCAAATTTACTTACATTTTTTAAATCGACTCTTTCAAACAAGATATTATATCGTGTTTATTGTATAAATCATAGGATAAAACCTCGGTTTACGAAATATATCTTAAATTAAGTTTCTGACAAAATCACGTTACAAGACTGACAATAAAAATAAAAATAAGAACGAGAAGTTATGAGAGCACTTTGACAGTCTTAGCTCCTACTATATAGTGGAATTATAAGTTTAGAGTAGCGTCAAAATTTCGACTCGGGAGAGATATGCGATTATGGATTATAATTTATCAAATGAAGATATGATATACTAGAAAATGTTTACGAATTTTCTTCTAAAAATTTGATACGAATTGATTAAACAACTAACGTGTTCACAAATATAAACTTTGAACAAACATTAATTAAGTGGACAAAATTCATATCAGATAGCTCTGATAAGATTTATAATTGCGAAATATATAAGAATATATATAGTTTTAGATCTACATATTTTTCTTCTATCATTTTGAACATAAAGCCTACCTTTTTTTTACACGCGATAATATTATAGATCCAACGCATTTAATTAACAAAAGAATACAATTTTTAAATTTTCAATTTTGATGAGATATATTCAACAAAATTCCTTGTATTAAAAAAAAAGGAACCTTCTTTTCTGTCCTTCACCGATTCCTATCATCAAACAGCTATCTTGGAGGCTCCGATTTCCTTAATGCAAGTCATATCAAATTATCACGTCCGAAGCTCGTACAAAGTTCATTCTTGATAGTGCTAAATGTAGTTTAATTTTTTTTCGCGTACCATCATTTACGTGTTCACGATAATATGAAAGTATCGAAGTATTTCTTTCTATTATTTCATGTTAACAATGCAGATAATAAATTAATCTGTATCTGTTATATTACACTTGCAACGAAAATAAATTTTACAATTGATCAAGATTGATACCTATTTATTAATTCAGAATTAAAAGGAAGCTTTTGCTAAATTTTATCAATTTATACTTATATTTTCGAGAGAAAAATCTGAACGAGCTTTCGTATAATTTCATAATTCATGCAATCTCTAACTGTAAGGTAATAAAGAACCACATAAAATTCGAATCATTTCATAAATTAATACACTTCCAAGACATTTTTACGTACACTGAAAAAAATTTGTTAACTTGGTTAAACTAAATATGATTTTGTTACTTAAACATATACAAATATTTATTAAATTAAATGTAACACATTAAATCTAACAAAACGTATATTTGACTTAAATGCTAATAAATGTTTAATCGACAAAATAGTAATTTAGTTGAAAGGTTTAGTCAAGTTAACCAATTTCTTCAGTTATACTTATTCAATTTTACCATATCTTTTACATAGTACGCAATTTTAATTCTAAGATTTGTGTGTGTTGAACGCACTGCTTAAACGTCATTTTCTTATGTACGTATTGTTATGTAATAACTTTTGATTCTCTCTACGTTCTTATACATATAAATATCTTTCATTGTCAGTCAGAGTAACGTTGACATTGCATCGATATTAACATTATTATAACAAATTTAAGATGATCATATAATATAGGTATACATACATGTATATGTAACGTACCATATCAAAATTCTCATACGCACACTTACATACATATTACGTTCGACTCTTTCGATCTAGAAAAAAAAACGTTTAAAATCGTCATTGTGTTCTAACACGCGAAATATAAAAATAGCCCCCTTTTCTTGAGCTTACACGGATTTTAGGTAGCCTGGCACCGAGATTACAGAACTATCCCAGCAAACACCGATATATAATTGTTACATTGCTATAATAAAACGGAATATAACAGGTAATATAACGTGTACGTTACATGTAACATCCATGTTAGTTGTAATTTCCCACTCATAGATGTAACATTTTAATATAACATATATTACATTGTAGTTATATTGTAATTATATACCAAATAGCATATTGATGTATTGATAAGTCAGTGCTATCTTAGGATATGACAATATAACTACAATGTAATATATGTAATATTAAAAATGTTACATCCATAAGTGGGAAATTACAACTAACATGGATGTTACATGTAACGTACACGTTATATTACCTGTTATATTCCGTGTTAGTTGTAATTTCCCACTCATAGATGTAACATTTTAATATAACATATATTACATTGTAGTTATATTGTAATTATATACCAAATAGCACATTGATGTATTGATAAGTCAGTGCTATCTTGGGATATAATGACAATATAACTAAAATGTAATATATGTAATATTAAAATTGTTGCATCTATGATTGGGAAATTACAACTAACATGGATGTTACATGTAACGTACACGTTATATTACCTGTTATATTTCGTGTTAGTTGTAATTTCCCACTCATAGATGTAACATTTTAATATAACATATATTACATTGTAGTTATATTGTAATTATATACCAAATAGCACATTAGTGTATTGATAAGTCAGTGCTATCTTGGGATATAATGACAATACAACTACAATGTAATATATGTAATATTAAAAATGTTACATCTATGATTGGGAAATTACAACATGGATGTTACATGTAACGTACACGTTATATTACCTGTTATATTCCGTGTTAGTTGTAATTTCCCACTCATAGATGTAACATTTTAATATAACATATATTACATTGTAGTTATATTGTAATTATATACCAAATAGCACATTGGTGTATTGATAAGTCAGTGCTATCTTGGGATATAATGACAATACAACTACAATGTAATATATGTAATATTAAAAATGTTACATCTATGATTGGGAAATTACAACATGGATGTTACATGTAACGTACACGTTACATTACCTGTTATATTCCGTGTTAGTTGTAATTTCCCACTCATAGATGTAACATTTTAATATAACATATATTACATTGTAGTTATATTGTAATTATATACCAAATAGCACATTGGTGTATTGATAAGTCAGTGCTATCTTGGGATATAATGACAATACAACTACAATGTAATATATGTAATATTAAAAATGTTAATTTAATTATATACCAAATAGCACATTGGTGTATTGATAAGTCAGTGCTATCTTGGGATATAATGACAATACAACTACAATGTAATATATGTAATATTAAAAATGTTACATCTACGATTGGGAAATTACAACTAACATATACGTTACATGTAACATGCTTAAGTATATAACATTTATATACTATGTTTGCTGCGACAGAACCGCGATCCGAAGAAGAGGAACGATCGCACAGAGGTTTCCCGCTACATCTATCAAGAACGAGAAGGTAGTGAAGGTCGCGGAGGAGGGGAGGAGCAGGGAGACGGAAAGAAGGGAGGAAGAAGAGATTACGATGGCAAGAAAAGGGAGAGGAGGAAACGATTATCGCTTCTCGGTCGGTTGAAACCGAGCGGCGAACGAGAGCGCAAAGAAAGCGGCGAGAGAAGAGAAAGAGAGAAGGGGGACGAGCTTCTTTTTCACAGAGTGAGAAAAAATAACGAGAGAGAGAGAGAGAGGGCGACGACGCGAACAAGGGAAGGGACGCTCCTGGTGCGAAGGGAAAAACGTATAGAACAAAATGGGGAGAGAAGGGCGGCCGGAGTTGGGAGATAAAACATGATTGAGGGGCCACGTAGGTTATAGAGGGACAGGGGAGTAAAAGTGTAGTAGAAAGAGGGAGGGGGGTAAAGAGGGGGGGGGGGGATTCGTACGCGGAAAACGAAGAAGGTAGAAAGAAAGGAGGAGATACACAAGGGCTCTACCTCCTCGCTCTCTCAACCAGCCGTAACACGGTGGAAAAGGAAAGAGAGAGAGAGAGAAGGAGAGAGAACCCGGTGGGTGGGAGGGAGGGGGCTAGGGACGAGGGGGGAAACTGGTAGTCGTAACCCCAGCTGGTAGCGACACGCGGGAAGGGGACACAATGCGAGAGGGGCAATTCGAGGTTGCTGTGTGTCGGTAGAGTGACGTATGTACGTGTGTACTACCCAACCGAAGGGAGGAGGAGAGGCGCGGCGAGAGGGGAAGGTACAAGCGAGGGGGTACAATCGTATATCTATAGGAGTGGTGGGAGAAAGAGAGAGAGAGAGTACGTGCACGACGACGATGAGGACAGCTAAACGAACCGGCAGTTTGGTTGCGTCTAGGGATAGCGTAATAGCATAATATGTATCAAAAATTGCTTTTAAGCATTAATTTTAATATAGTTATGCATAGTACACACTTAATATTATATTAAATTAAATACTTAATATTCCCTATAGCGCAACATATCTGAAAGATATCAGAGGATATCCAGAGGACATTCGAACATCCTCAGGATGTTCTCCGAACGTCTTCGGAATATGTGTGCTGTTAGGGACTTTATATTATATTAAACAATTTTTGACACATTATGCATTTCGCTCAAAGCATAAAGTGCCTATCCCTAGTTGCATCTGAAGGACAAAAGAGAGAGAGAGAGAGAGAGAAAGAAAGACGAATGATGTCGACGACGAGGAGGCAGAGAGGGAGAAGCGCTGCGAAGGGACCGAGAGGAAGGGGCAAAAAGAGAGAGAGAGAGAAAGAGAGAGCGACGGGGGAAAGGGCATATCCCGTTTTCTCTACGTTTCTACGTTTAGTTCGGCATGGGACGTCGCCGTCGGTGGTACGTGATCGTTGCGCGCGCGTTCTCCGTCCTCGGTCATATCCGTGTCCCGCGTCGGGAGGCTTCGCCGTGCGTATAGTTCGCGAGTGCGCCACGCGGCGCTGCTCGCCGGCACCCGTGTAATTCTGTGACCGCCCTGCTCCGTAGTTTCTCGTCCTCGCGAAACCTTTTTCCACGAAAAAAGAAAGAGTCCCTTCGAGATTTTTCCTCGCCCTCGTTTCTCCACGAGGCTCGATCAAGGCGAACATGGAGGAGAATCGTCCTGATCGGGAATGACGCGCGATCGCGCCATACCACGCGACATCATCGCCATAGTAGTAGTTAGTAGTAGTAGTAATAACAGGAATAATAATACTAGTAGTAGTAG
Source organism: Nylanderia fulva (assembly GCF_048542155.1). Classification (NCBI taxonomy): domain Eukaryota; kingdom Metazoa; phylum Arthropoda; class Insecta; order Hymenoptera; family Formicidae; genus Nylanderia; species Nylanderia fulva. The sequence goes on along the minus strand of NW_028190368.1, from coordinate 1,399,173 downwards.
TAGTAATAATAGTAGTACTAGAAGACGACTGGCTGCCCCGCACAAAGACAGAACTCGGGCGGAGAAGGGCGAGGGAGAGAGAGAACGTGAAGTCTCGAGACGACGACGACGAGGTCGTCGTCGTTTTAGGACCCCCCTGTAGGAGGCCAAGAGTGGCAGGCACCTCGTCGCCACTGTACGCCGTGTGTCTGTCGCGCGAAAGACGCGTCGCCGCTGTGTGATCTACGCGCGCGCGCGCGCGCGTAGACTCCGCTCTCTTGCTCCGAAATCCTCGACCGGGGAATACGTCGCGTTGCTCGTCGTCACCGCGGCTCGCATGCCCGCACGTAAGTATATACACACACACACACACACACATATATATATATATATATATATATGTATATATATATTTAAGCGTATACATACATACATGTACAAAATAAATCCTATATACACACATATACAGAGAAAGTTTGCATTTGTATCCGTGAGATGGAGCGACGAGGTGGACGGACGGTTCTCTCTTTCTCCCCTTTCTTCCCTCCCTCGCCTTCCAGGAGGGGAGAGGGGGTTGTCTCACTCTCTCTCTCTCTCTCTCTCTGTCCCCCCCCCTTTTCTCTGTCTTTCTCTCTCGTATATTTCTCCTTTCAACACACATACTTGCATTTATGCGTTTTCTCGTTCCGCACTCGGTTCCGTCCTCGGAATCGCATGGGATTCGTCCGTCGGTAGGCAAATATATTGGAATAAGCATCGGGATGCCTGCATTTAACAGTCCGAACTGTCGATTACGACATTTGAGATATAAATGCGTTTGCGATGCATATATTGCGGTTTCATATTTATTTACTGCGCGAACAGAAGTATTTCTGGAAAAAATTAGAGGAAAATCGAATTAATTCCCTTTACTCTTTTACTATTATTATACTGATGCAAGGAGAAATATAGATAATTGCAGAAATATGTGTGTATATGTACATTATTTAATAATTCATTATTATTATTATTATTATTATTAATTATTAATTAATATTATTTAATGATTAATAACATTAATCGAAGTTATGCTTTACTCTTCATGCAATTGCAATATATTGATCACATTTTCTCTCTTGCAAATATTTGAAACTTTCTAAATTAAAATATACATACAGTTTAAATATCAGCTGTTTTTCGAAAAATTTAAAATATTCTATATTCTATTATTACAAATTAAAAATATACATAAAAAAACAAAATTTAAAATTTAGATTTAAAATATCAATAGAATTTGTCTTATTACCTTACAATTAGATAATCTAAAAAATAAATGACAATTGTATATTTAATGCGTTATGTCGAGGCTGGACACTAGATAGTTTCTCAAAAGTTTATATGCATGCAAAGTGATAAGAGAAATGTGTATTTAAATTTATCACTTACAGAGAAGCCTTAAATCTTTCAGATTTTGTGCGTTACATCTTCAAACAAATCATGTTTTCCTTGTCAAAATATCTAAATTATTTTCTTTTTTGTAAATAAAACAATTTCTTAATATATATATATATATTCTTTCTATTTATGAATCTTTTATATACAGATGCAAAATAAAAGAAAAAGATTGTAAAAAGTTTAAAATTTTTAGAATCTGTTAAAAAAGATTTTTCTGTTTTGGAATTCAGATGTCTTTTTTATAGTATATGAAACCGCAAATTGCATGCAAATTGCAAAAGACAAAATTGTTGAAAATGCTAGATATATTACACTGTAAATTTGAAAAAAAGATTGCAGAAGATTTGCCGTCAAAAATTGAAAGTTGTCATAGTATTCTGTATGATCTGAATCTGAGCCGCGTTTGCATGTTTTGAATGTGACGTTTGAATAAAAGGAAAAATAATGCATGAATGCTTCTTTCACGGAGGAGCTTTTCGTTACAGACAGATAAAAATATCAATTTCCTTAACAATGTAATCACACACGGAGTGCATTTTCTCTTAGAAATTACCCTGAAAATCGTGGTAATCGTAATACAATATCAAAGAATTTTATAAGAGTTTCTCTGATTAATATTTACCACAATAAAAAAATATTAATATGTACATAATAAAGTTTACTAAAATTTATCGAATAAGTATTATATATCTTTATTGTGGAAGATATTCATTTTTTATTGTGGTAAATATTTTAATAAAAGAAAAATCTTATAATATTGTCCCACATAATTTTCCATCATAATTTTCAGGATAAATCAGAGAAAAGTCTCTCTGTGAAGAGGAGGAAAAAAATATGCTTTTTATTATATACATATATACGAGGCAAAACGCATTTGCGATACTGGGAGACTTGAAAAAGTTTTCGTCAAGATTTCTCGCCGTCTTACAAGCAGTCTCCCTTACTTAATTACAATTACTAAATTGCTACATTCGGCGCTATGCAATGTCCTTTCATTAGCGAGAGCGACGGCTTAGCTCGATCCTTGAAACCCGCGTAGTCGACTTTCGATCTCCCGTTTATGTGATCGCGTATTGAACGGCAGAAGAAAGGGGAGTTTCTTACAAAAAGCCAATCGTTCTTTCCTGCTCACCCTTAATAACGGAAAAGCCAGGTCGCTCCCTCGATGTCCGTCCGCTTCTCGCGGTCTCTCTGTGTCTCTCCTCTGGTCGCTAAGTGACTGCGAACGACGGTCTGGCAGGGTCGCCCTTTGCTTTTCGCAAGTGTTAGGCGTCGTCTAATGTCGTGACGATATTTCACGAGCAGTCTGCGATGTCGTTTTCCTTTTTTTATTTTTCCATTACGAGAATTGAAATTGAAGATTACTTATTATACCATAGCGTTGTGCTATGATTTTAAAATCAGCTAGATAAGATGAGATAAAAATATGTAAATTCTTCTTAGATATAAGATGAAGATGATTTTGTTTTAAATATATCTAGATAAAAGAGAAAATTATATGGCGATTTATCTAGATAATTTTTAAGACTGCTTATGTAAACACAGTAATAAAAAATTATTTATAAATTTTTATCGCTTACTGCTTAAGTTCTACTATTTAATTTTTATGTGCTATGATTCTAAATCAAAATTATCTGAAAATTATTCTAGATAATTTAGTAAATATAATACTTTTTTCATGTAAGATACAGATATAGATACATATATATATATATATATATATATATTTTTTTTATTATCTATATAAAAATAAAATGACGCCAAAGTTTTATCTAGATGATCATCTATATAATTTTATTTAGATAACAGTAAACATTGCTTATTACGGTTGTCTGCACAGTAGGAAAATTTGTGTTTACTTAAAAACAGGGTCCCCGTGGAAATTTGTATTAAATATTTAACACATTCGTGTGTTAATTTAACATATTGCTGTTGTGTTAATTGAACTTAAATTATTAAAACAACTGAAAAAGATGTAAAAATAACACACTGCATCTATGTTTAATTTTACACAATAAATATGTTCTGTTTTATTAGTGACAAGATTTATCTGTTAAAATTGACAGGCAAAAATGTTCATTTTTTATTTTATAATATAAGTGGAGATGATAAAATCTAAAATTAACATATTTTTAGTTAATTTGTACATGAAAACTATGTTAATTTTACACAAAATTTATTTTAAATTACTTGAAGTTTTGCACTTATTTTGCGTTAAAATATAATATTAACACAGTATTTGTGTTTCCATTTAACATATCTATATTATGTTAAATTAACACAAAAATTTCTGTGGACCATTTGTAACATGTGATATTTATTTTTAACTAAAATTTTTCAATTGTATGCGACCGTTTTCCTTTTTTTATTTTTTATTTTTCCATTTCGAGAATTGAAATTGAGATTTACTTATTACGGTCGTTTGCGTGTGTCTGACACATCGTATATAGTTGCACTGAAAAGAAAAAACTATCGAATTCGAATAAATATTTATTTAAATAGTTCCATTTAATACACGTTTGTTTGAAACAATATTTATCTGTTTTGAAAAAAGATTTCTTATGTCATAAATGTTTTTTTTACGGCAAATCTATATTATTGGTTTCAAATAAATGATGTATAAAAAGGTATTGAAATAAATATTTATTTGAGTAAGTAAATAATTTTTGTTCAGTGAATCAAAACATTATACGTATACACAGTTTCTTTTTTTTTCTTTGTCGTAATTAAATTGATTGAAAATATTGTCATAGGAATATTTGACATGATAAAATCCACTTGCAAAGTATGAAAACTTAAATGTTACCTCCGAATCTCACAAATTATCATGTTATAATATAAAAAAATAATTCTTGATGCCTTTAGACAAATATTATATATTTTCAATAAATAAAAATGTTAATTCGAGAAATATTCAATGAATACAAGAAAAAATGTGCAAAGTATATTATAAATATAATTTTTCTATAAAAAAAAATAATAAAAATATGTACATAATTTTTTGTATAAAGAAGAATATCTCTGAACGAACTATAATCTACATCTTGCTTACATAGACATGGAATTCCGATAGAAGTGTGAGAAATCTCACGGGAAATAAAGAGGAAGCTGCGACACACGCATGCATTGTCCGAGACTTCCGAAAGGAATTCTCTCTTCACTGAAAGACCGCCTTAGGCATTAAATTTTGTGCGACTTTTTATACGAAGTGTACACAGTTGAAAAATTGATGTTAAATTTAACAGATATCACAAACGGATGTCCCAAATGGTACACAGAAATTTTTTTATTGTATTAATTTAACATAATATGGATATGTTAAATGGAGATACAAATATTGTGTTAATATTTTAACGCAAAATAAGTGCAAAACTTCAAGTAATTTAAAATGAATTTTGTGTAAAATTAACATAGTTTTCATGTACAAATTAACTAAAAATATGTTAATTTTAGATTTTATCATTCTCACTTATATTATAAAATAAAAAATCAACATTTTTGTCTGTAAATTTTAACACACACAAATAAATCTTGTCACTAATCAAACAACATATTTATTGTGTAAAATAAAAAATAGATGCAGTGTGTTATTTTTACATCTTTTTTCAGTTGTTTTAATAATTTAACATTTAAGTTCAATTAACACAAATAGCAATATGTTAAATTAACACACAAATGTATAAATATATAACACAAACATTTTAACGAGGACCTTTCTTAACAGTAAAACAAATTTTCTTATTGTGTAATGACACTATGCGTGAGGAATATCTTGTATCGCGTGCTAATTTCCGTGTCAAAACACATGTCGATGATAATCTCGATTGACGACGTCAATCAGGCTTGCGTCTTTAATCCGCAAACTTTGCTTCCCTCCTTCAACAACCGTCTATAAAATTAATTGAGTAATAGATTCTATAAGATATCGTTGTTTTGTTGAACTTACAGTTCTCAGTTAATTGATATTAAGTATCAAAAAAATTTTCTGTTATATTATTATGTCATTTATATGATTTTAATCAGTTGCATTAATCAAATAATATATTTCAGATTAAAATATAGGTATTAAGATTTAATCAGTTATTTTTATGTACATATATTAATATAACTGTTGAACAAAATAAATGACAATTATTATTAAAATGAATTATTAATGAAATTATTTTAATGATATTAATTAAACTAAATCATCAAATTAAATTAAATTATAATCAAATTGCATTAATTTAAAATATATTATGTGTAGGACAAGATTTGAAGAGATCTTTCGAGATCCGTGCGCCGAGAATTTCATCTTCGCTTTCTCGGAGCAAAGTCCGATATAAATAGACATAATACGCTAGACATCACAGAACGCGGTACCTAAGGAACGCGTTTCGCAGATTAAATAATTCGAGTAGATAACGAGATGGAGATAGAAACACGCCGCGCAAAGCTAATGATCGTGAGTGGATTATTCCCAATATCTTCATTCGCATAGTATACATCGTCGTTGCTCCGCAGATGTATAATCTATTATCTGTGATTTATTTCGAGTTTGATAAGAGAAACATGGTGTGGCGATTGTCGGTCGCGGTTACCGCTGATTGAATTCGAAAGATTACTTTTCGCCTATTTTCCTCTCATGTATATATGAAAAAAAATATATGTTTTTCCGTAGCAATACCGTTTAATTGAAATCAGTAATGGAATTGGGTAAAAGTCAATTCAAATTATTTTTAGAGAATTTTGTAGATTTTATATATATATATATGTACGCGTATATACAAAGAATCGTTTCAGGTGGTTGCATCAGAGATAAAAAAAAGTACGTCTATAATACAAATATTAAATCTAGTTGTAAATGCAAAAACTAAACTAATAAACAATTTCTTTTAAGTGAATCTTTTACTCTTTTTCGAGTCTTGTTAAACTCTTGATATATACGAACATTTAATTGCATACACAAATATATATTTAATATCAAAATGAAAAGTGACAGTCTTATGGAGAATTTGACAATTTCATAATTCGACATGTACACAGTAAAAAAAATTGTGTTAAATTTAACACATTTTACATGTCCCAATTTATCCACTCTAATTTTAATGTTAATTTAACAGAAAACAATTATGTAATTAAATAACACACGTAATATGTGAAAAAATAACACAAAAAAATATAATATAAGCAAAAATTCGTACATTTTCATTTAATTGTGTTGTTTTAACACTTAAAAATAGTGAATATTAACTCAACAGACAAATGTCAAAATAACATAACGACAATATGTTATATTAACATAAGAGTATGTTAAAATTTTAACACAAAAATTTCTACACAAGATAATTTCAACAGAAATACGAAATGTTTTTTACCGTGTAAGAAAAATATAAATATTCTTGAAAAATTTGCATCTATCTTTGCGACACGTGTTGCGCAGCAACAGAGTTAAATAATCGAAAATATTGAATCGAATTTATAGGAGAGACAATTTTTATTATAAAATAAAAATATCGCGCTGTAAAAAGTATATGAAATATTAAAACAATTTCCTACTTATAATTATTGTTTATCAATGGAATATCTCGGCCTTATTTGCAACAAATTCTATATGAATCATATCATTTTGCCAAAAATTTTCTTTCATCGCGGTTCCTATATTATCTCAGAAAATTAAGTAATAAAATCAAAGATACATCATCTTGTTGAAATAATCAAGAATAAATTAAACGCTTCAAATCTATATAATCATACGAGAGAGAGAAATGAACAGAAAAATAACATTTCTATTATATATTTAAAATTTTTATTCATATTATATATATTTTTGAATAAAATATCCCGTAAAAAGCATCGCGCTTTTTCGTTTCCACCCTATATGACATTTCTTTTTTTAGCCCAATTCAATTCTCTCTCTCTCTCTCTCTCTCTCTCTCTCCCTCGGAAGAGGGAGGAGAGGCTCGGCAAAACTTTTTCATCCCCATCCTCCCGGGATTTTCTTTTCAAGATTAATTCGGAACGGAAAAAATGGGAGTCGCATTAGCAACGTTTTTTCCCTACGCAGAGAAAAAGGATACGCGAATACCATATATAAATGGCGGAATCTAATGGCCGAAAACACGTGTTACACGTACGTTTATGACGGTGCACAGCGTGCATCCTGTTCAAAGTTCCGGTCAGTTTTGTGGTGCTCCCAAACTGTGTACATGTGAGACTGAGAAAAGCAAAGAAATTGGAGTAAAAACCGTTTTTTCTCCGTAAAAACATAAATAACGAGGCGACTCCAGAACTTATCTCTCGTCGGGCCGTAAAATACTGCGATATTCGATCAATACCGGCAGGTATATATTCGAGAGCGTGCACACACGCAAAATATATACACCACGTTGCAAGGGACGTTTGGCGGTTTAACCGCACCGCCGGGCGAGCGGAAAAACGGAAAGGACGATTCTCTCTAAACAGAGACGGGGAATGTACCCGTATACCTACAGGCGGGCTTTTGAGCCCGTATGGAGGGGATACAACAACGGGTGTAACGGAGGATCGCAGGCAGAGAGAGCTACCTGAGAAACCTACGAAAAGTTCAACTATATACGTACATATGACACATGTCATCATTTTTTTGGTATCGGTCAAATATTATAATTGTTGCTAAAATACGGACAATTTGTGTTAAAGGACACCTAAAAAATACTGTCTTTTTACGAGAAACTATATATATATATATATACTGTATAATTGCATATTTTTTGTAAATACACTTTTATTTAAAGTCACACCGTCTCAAAAAACTATTTTTATGTATTTCGTATTTATTTATTTTTTTTTTTTTAATTTTGCAATTATGTATAATATAATACTTTGTATCGACAGTTCGATACAATAGTTTCTTTTATACACACGATGTTTGCAAAATATGAGACGAAACCTTTATGATAAATTTAAATTAAATGGAAAAAAATAATATAAATATATTTTATTAAAACCTATTAAAAATTATAATAAATATTTGAAATTTCTTGTGTGTTTGTGTGTCTGTGTGTGAAAATGTTAACGTTTCTCTTCATCAAACTATTGATTATACAAAATATTTTTTTCAATTATAAATTTTTAAAAACTGTTTTTTACACTTTGAGATTCGTGGTTTCATTGTTATTTTATTAGCGAAATAATATTTTTCTATAAATAATTTTTATGGTATACTTTTAACATGAGATATTCAAGACATTTTATATTATATATAATTCATTCAAAATATATATTAGATAGCATATAAAATTTATTTATATACATATAATAGTACATGGAAAAAGCCATATAGCTAAATTTTAGTTGTCCATATATTACAATCTAAAATTTAATTATCATATCTAAATTTTAACTATGGTAATTAATATTTTTTAGCTATAGTTTAACGGGGAATACTATAGCTAAAAATCTAAAAAACATTAGCTATCATATCTAAAATTTAGACATGATAACTAAATTTCATGTGTAATATAGGGACAATTAAACTTTATTAGTTATAGTAGCTAATTTTTTCTTCATAATTGCATTATTGTAGCATTTTTGAGAATCGAAAAGTACCGTAAAATTTTTTATGGTTGTCTTCAATTACTTAAAAGTTGATAATAGTAATCGATAATAGTAATTGATAATTGAATCCTAAAGTCTAGAATTGATAACTTGAAAATGACTGTACTTCTCTTTACAGACTTAGTATTGTGCAATTCACGACGAAGAAATGGCTTGCAACGGCAAAAGGATGCTCTTACGTGATATTAATCAACATCTGATCTGTCTACTGTGCCGAGGCTACCTCATAGATGCCACAACTGTGGTGGAGTGTTTGCACTCATGTGAGTAAAAGTCAGAATTTGTGTGATTTAGATTTTTTATCGGTCGTTCAATACACACCGGTAAACTAATGTGTTGCATTTTTTTGCTATTCAGTTTGCAGAAGTTGCATTTTAAAACACCTCAACACTTCAGCGCAGTGCCCGTCGTGCAAACATGTGCTCAATAAAGCGAAGCCAAATATCAAGTATGTAATCGCAGTTGTTCGAGTCATTTATGCAGCAATTTACATCGTTCATTTTTCCCCACTTTTACAGTAATAATAAACTGATTGATTGGAAAAAAAATAAATTTTTAATCTCTGTTAAGAGATATTCGGTTATAAGATTGAAAAATAATAAATAAATAATAAAATAAAAAATTGTAATTATGTAATATTTAAAAAATATATAATTTTTTTATATTTAAGAAAATGAAATATTGATTTCAAAATGGTGAAATGAATATTCCTATGCGATGCATTCTACATAGAAAAGCATATACATCTTTTATTATTTCGATGATTATTGTTTTCTAGATTATTTATGATTGTAATTGTTTTGCAGAGCCGATAAGACGTTACAAGAGATCGTGTATAAGCTGGTACCCGGATTATATCATAGAGAAATGTTAAAAAGAAGAGATTTTTACAAGAAGCATCCTGAGCACGGTAATTGATCAATTTATCTCATAGATTTTTGACTCTTAGAGCCTTTCTCTTATTAAATATAATATTATAAACAAGAAAAATTATGTGATTTTTTTTCATATAGTAAAACTGATTCATTTCTACATATATCAAGAAAAGAACTCGTACAATTTTTCTCTGATGTCGTTTCATTGTCAGTTCAATATAGTTTATAATAGTAGATCTTAGAGTCTTAAACGATATTTGAATATTACACCTGAATTTTATAATAATTAGCAAATCTAACAACGCCGGAACAACGCGGTGAAGATGTGAGCGGACGATTGATATTCAATCCGGAGGATGTAGTGAGCTTGAGCTTAGAATACTTACCGCCAGAAGCGGATCCGCTGGATATACTGACAAGTACCAATGACGTGGACACGAACAACTCCAATAACATTAACAGCGGTGACAATACCAATAACAGTAATCACAACGGCAGCAGCAGAAGATACTTGCAGTGTCCGGCTCTCGTGACTATCGCGCACCTGAAAAAGTTTATATCAATGAAATACAGCGTCGACGTAACAAGATACAACATCGAGATCTGTCATCGACGCGCGACCCTCCCCGAAAACTGGACCCTCATGGACGTCGCTTATATTTACGCGTGGAAAAGAGTACGTATTATCTCTTGTTGCCTTTATTTTATCTCTTGCTTCGCGATATAATTATTAAATTATATGTAATTTAGTCGTGGAAGCGAAATTGCAATCAAATTTGTGATTTGTAAGTGTTATTTTTTATTCTATATATAAATATTATATATATACAGGGTTTGTTGTTACCTAAATAAACTTATATAGATGATCATCTAATAAAATTTTGACGTCATCTTATATCTTTATATAAATAATATAATCTAAATATATATATATATATATATATTAATATAAGAAGACCCTTGTGTGTGTGACTTAAATTAGTGTCTTTCTTGCAGATTGCACCGATGAGATTTTTCTATTTAGTGGCGCAGGAGCAGAGACTCGAGGCACCGCTGCACCAAAGACCCTCGACTCCAGGACTGGGAGCTCGGGACTGTGTGCCACCGAATGACATTCCGAATAGCAGCGATATAAACAGTAATCCCATTGATCAGATTCAGGAATCCTCTAAATCAGAGGCTAAATCTGTGAACGATAGCGATAGGACGACGTCTCTGGCGAAAAATTCGGATAGCATTGCAAATAATAAGATAACTACAGCCGTAGATCGCAAGCCAACAGTGATAGAGAAGAAAAACGAGGCAAACAAAACCATGACGACGTCCACGACGCCCACGTCGTCGACGTTAACAACGACGAGCGCGACGACGACGATATTGACCACGTCGAATGTGTCTTCGCTGACGACGATGACGACATCAACGGCGATGACGTCAACGGCGATGACCACGTCAACGGCGATGACCACGTCAACGGCGATGACCACGTCAACGGCGATGACCACGTCAACGGCGATGACGACGTCAACGACGATGACGACGTCAACGATAATGACGACGACGACGACAACGACGACGACGTGTAATGACTCGAGTAAGCAGATAAAGAGTCCGATTAAGATAATGAAGCATCCGGACGGAAAATACGAAGTATTGAAGAACCCGTCCACTCCTTCTACCGTGACAGACGTCAAGAGTCCAACTAGTCCTGAATTTAGCGTCGTGAATTCCAACGGTGTCAAGATAACTCTGAAGCAATGCTCGCCGCCGCAAAATAATGGCAGTTCGAAGAAACCGAAAGTCATCAGCGACGTTCTGTTGCGTTGCGGCCAAATAGAGAAAGACGGGCCGCCGTCTTCGAGCGCATTGATTCAGCAACTGCAGCAGCAACAACAACAAAAACAACAACAACGAGACAAAGAAAAATTTAGCTCGACGTCGACGAGTCCGGTATTGCCAGACAAGTTGGAGAAACACCGACGTAAAGTAACCTTCTCGGTAGACCGATCTTCGACGTCCGAGAGCCCAAAGACCTCTCCCACTAGTGCCAGTGGTGCAGTGCCAAAAACAGCGTTAAAGAAACCGGCGGAGCAGCAGGACAAGAAGCAATTCCTTCAGGGTTTTCAATTAACTGCCCGGGAACCATCGATGCCAAACGATAGCAAGCTGATACCTATTACTCGAGACATTTGTACCACGATGAACGCGCTCAAGGCTCTTCAGAAAAATAAGCTGGAGGAATCCTCGAAGAAAGATACCAATGAAGTCAAGAAGAAGAGTAACACCGAAAATGGCAATAGTATCGCAACAAACACAGTCGCGATAAGCACAGTCGCAAAACGAAATCTCTCCGGAACGCCTGCAAATAATGCGCGAGCGTACACGAAGATGAGCGACGCAAACGGGCGTGCATTTAATTCGGGAATCGGTCCCAATAGCGCGAATATCGCGAGCGGTAATCATGCTAAGATGGACGTGTACACCTTCTCTAGCGATCCGCCGCCGCCGATCGTTCCTGCCGGAGCAGTGAAGAGAAAGTGCCCTCCGGGTCTGCCGATCGCTGAACTGAAGCGTCGGAAGTCGCCGCAGATCGCGCAGAGACAGGAATCTAACAAGAGGCAAAACGTTTCGCCGCACAATTCCCCGAATAAGCTGCCGCGTACTTCTTCAGCGGAGCACGTGATACCCACGAGCAGAGCGACTAGCAATATAACGGGAGATTACGGCAGTTCGAGCCGTACATCCAACACGAAGGCGTCCACCAGTCCGTTGCTGTCGAACGATACTAGGGATTTTCTAGTAGACGGCTATGGACTGAATATTCCGGCGAGTTTAAGCATAACGCTGACGTCACCCAAGTCAGCGGGAGTTTCCGGGCCATTTGTCGAGTCCAAAGATCCCGGCGAGAACAATCGCGGGAAGGTCGCGCTAGGCAAGGTGAATCCTAGTATCACGTTGAACGATCGATCGGTAGATCCGCGCGTGTTGAAGGCTCTAAAGACTGGACAGATGAAAATGCCGAGCAATCCAGCGAAGATGGACAAATCAACAGCGACAACAGTTGGAGCGACGACAAAACAAACTTCGATGACGATGGATCGTAACGAGGCAACGACGAATCAGCAACGAACAACGACGTTTACCGCCAAACGGAAGAAGGAACACGAAATGAATAGGGACATTCTAGATTTAAGCGGAGGTAAAAAGAATATGGATCTACATCCTCTGAGAATTCCTCAGCCGGTGACGAAGCTTAATCAGAACAAGGCTAGTAAGATCATAGGCAGGGATAGTATGCAACCAGGTAGCATCTCCGATCAGGGCCAAGTGGTGACGTTGATGGGCGGTCACAGGTATTATCGTGCACCTCCAGGCTCCCTGACACCCGCTGCTCACCGTGTCACCGATTTTCTACCACCGTCGCGTCCACCAGTTTACGCCCCGTGTCTCAGTGTCATGAGCCGATCAAATTCTGACATCGCATCGGTCTTTCCGAGTCTGTCGAGTCTGTCGAGTCTTTACGCGCTTAATCAGGCGCCGAATCTCCAGCAGTTTCAGATGGACACGGCGCGGCTGAAATTGTCGCCGCGTTCCGTTACGGAAAGCAACGCGATCTCGACGACGCCCGGAGGTGGCGACAACCTGGCTAACCCCGGCATCAGTGGCGTACCGCCGGGGAAGAGTCATTTAGCCGCTCAGTGTGCCCCGGTGAAACCTGCGAGGTCTTCCGTGGCGCCTTTGGCGGTTCCCATCAACAAGCAACAACCTTCGGACAAATCCGCGAATGCGAATACCAACCGGACGATCCTAGGCGACTCTAGCAAATCTGCAACCTTTCGCAGCAACGAAGGCCACGTCTCGGACGAAGCTCTTCGTTTGAACGCTCAGAAGAGATTCTCCTTGGGTGTCGAAAGTACAAATAACAGGCTTCTGTCGCGGAACGAAGACGCAAAGAGCACTAGCCAGGTCACGAACGAGACTCCTAGAGACACCAATGCCGAGTCGAAGAAAGAAACGCTCAATCCTGACAATTCGCAGCGGCAACAGAATCGCGAAGCAGCGAGTCCTAACATCGTTTCGTCGACAGCTTCGCCATCGCCACCTCCTGGCAACAGTAATGTGAAGAACGAGGGTAGTACTAATCACAGTAATGTTAGTTCGCACGGAGACAATAACGCGACGTCGTCGAGTCCAACGAAGACAACGAAGGCAACGTCCGAGGCGACCTGCAACAAATCGCCAGATAGTCCGGACTCCAGCTCGATCACGGTGGAGTGTACCTCGGGCACGAGCTCGGTCAAGACGGATCGAGAAACATCGACGGACGTATCCAAGACGACTCCGGACGCGAATCCGTCCGTCGACGGTTCGATCGTGTCTGAGGACAAGAACAAATTCGCCATGAAGTCGGAGGCGGCCGACATCGCGAAGCAGTTGAATACCATGCACAAGTTGCTGGCGGTTTTTCCTTCGAACAAGTGGAAGAACAATCCCGTCGCCGCTCAACATCTGGGGAACTTTCTGAAGAGTCTGAACGCCAATATAAGCGAGGACCCCGACGAATCCAAGGAGGAGAAAACCGAGCGGAAGACCGAAAGTAACGAGACTCGGTAATGAAACTTCCATCGATTCGAGGAAGATGAAGACACGGTGGTTTCAAGAGTCATCGATGCGACAGTTTTATATAGAATTTTATAACTTTGAAGAAGAGAAGAAAGACAGTTTTCAGTTTCCTTTTCCGCAATCTGTGGTTGTTTAATACAGACCGAAAGTCTCACAATCTAAAAATTCACATTGTACATCTGATTATTGTACAGTGTACAAAACATGATGATATATAAGGAACAGAAATCTAGGGTACACGCGAACAGATAAACTATAAAACACTGCCATATGAATGGAAAGATGCGTGGAATCATTTTTTACAGGGATGCAAACAAACAGTTATTATAACTCACATACAAAGTGGGAAAGGAGAATCTCACGAAGAATTACACTACATATATTATAGAATACACAAAGTATACAGAATAGTATATAAAGAGCAGTGTAAACCGAGAATCTTATTTTTTCAAGTTTCTTAAAAAGAATCTTTCATATGCTCTGGAATATACGATCTTTAGATTACATCATTGATCTTGTCAAATTATAAAGCTTGTAACATTCCGGAAGAAAGAATCCATATCGTCTTTCTCTGAGAATCTTCTTCGTTGATATATACATATATCAAGAATGTAATTTTCAATCAATAATTGATAACGACAGCTTATTTTCATGAATATCTTGTATATTTTACAGTCACCGTTTTCAACATTTGAAATTGGATTGTGTAAGAGAATTGTGTTTATATAATATATAATTTCAATTAATAAGTAGCAAATGTTATAGTTGCATTGACAGCTATAACAAAGAAGGGTAACGAGAAGCCAAAAGTGGTCCAAGTAAAAACAAAGCTGTGTAAACTGTATTTGTGTGTGTATATCATATATTTTGCATTAATTCTTTTAATACAAATTTAATATATTTTTTTCACACAATGCAATTTTGTTCAAAACTTATTAATGCATAATCAAATTAATTTTTAGTTTCAAATTTTTTTAATTAAAATAATTGATTGAATTATTAAGATGTTAAAACATTATCCATATTTTTTATTTAATTATATTGTATGTATGTATATATATTTTGTTATAATTTTTTTATTACGTATAACTCAGATACAAAAGTTATTAAATATATACAATGCGCAAATACAGTTTCACATATATCAGATACTGTAATATTAAAGATGTGCAATGTTGTATGCATAGCATATTCTTGGAAAATGGAAAAAAAGAACGTTTAAGTGTACTATTCTCTTACTTTTACTTTTTTATGTTATGTTTTCTATGTACTAGTTACATGCATAATGTCTATATGTTGTATAATCATTGTTACGTTATGCCACTGCACATAATGCATTTGTATTATATTAATTATATTTTATTTAGGGTTTGTACATATACTTATGATTATTATTATACATAAAAAATAATGAGTGGGCATAATATGGAGTATAATGCCCTTAAAATTTCTGTTATTTGATAAATTGAAAGTTAACTGAGTGCAGTTTCTTGTGTTTTACATATTACATAAGGATATGTGTATCGTAATAAGAGAATATGTTTCTATATTTGACACGCAGTCAAAATGTCCGTACTGTAAAGTCATCTTAAACGATTTAAACAATGTATCTTTTTTGACAAAACATTTCTTGTAAAATATTTTTGTCAGTTCCTATTTTCATTCCAACCCAGCAAACACCGATATATAATTGTTACATTGCCATAATAAAACGCAATATAACAGGTAATATAACGTGTACGTTACATGTAACATCCATGTTAGTTGTAATTTCCCACTCATAGATGTAACATTTTAATATAACATATATTACATTGTAGTTATATTATATACCAAATAGCACATTGATGTATTAATAAGTCAGTGCTATCTTGGGATATAATGACAATATAACTACAATGTAATATATGTAATATTAAAAATGTTACATCTATGAGTGGGAAATTACTCTAGAAACTAACATATACATTACATGTAACATGCTTAAGTATATAACATTTATATACTGTGTTTGCTGGGAATAATATTGAAACTATGAGTAATGAAAATGTTTGTTGTGAGCTCTGTTATTTTTGCTTTCTCATATATCTATGTGGTCACATGGTATATATATTCATAAAGCAGAACAGGAGAAAAAAATTCATCTTACGGACATACGATTGTATATTATAATTTGTACAATTATTGTGTTATATATCTTTATAATAAATTTCTTTTTAATGTAAATTTTAGAAAAATATATATTCCCTCTTTGTATCTTTATTTTATTATGTATCTCTATAATATCTCTTTATTACGTATCTCCAATATTTAAATGTATATAATGTATTGTAAATTATATTTATTTATCTCAACTTTTTCTTTCGTTCTTAAATTTTTTGTCTGCATTACTGCTTCATTACATCACATTTGTTACTTGCATTTGTAGAATGAAAGTGGCAAATGGACATATATGATTAAATATTTTTATTATATAAGGATTTATAGGCGTTCACAGGATTTTTTCCAGGGAGGGGCATGATTAAAACTTTTTTGTTTCTTATATATTTTTATTATTCTTTCATAATTTTTTAAATTTAATTTTTTTATTATTTTGTTATTTTAATATTTTAATATTAAATAAAATTGTAAATAAATTCTAGTGTTTATTCACAAGGAGAGTAAATGCTTAATTTTTTTACTGATTTCAATTAGGGGGAGAGCAAATGTCCCCTCTTGCCACCCTCCCCCTGCAGACGCCCATGCGAGGATTAAAAAAAGAATAAAAATAAATCGAATTTTCTCTGAAATGCCACATATTTTTCTACTAAAATATTGGAACGTCGTTGTTGCGAAAATACAACTTTTTCAACAATTATTATTCATTCCTATTCTTCGTTATCGCGTAGTCGAAAATTGAACGTAAAATTCAAAGTTATAAAAATATGAGATACATTATAAAAAATATCTGATTCGCTTACCACGCGAAGAATTTCGTAACCAACCTCGATATTAAACACTTGATTCGTTTGGAAGTGCGTCGTCGCGTTTTTCACTTCAATAAAACCACCACTTGTATCTCATTCCTTCCTCTTCCACAGGTTCCTTCACTAACAATAAGCATTGTCTCACTGTGATTGGCTGATTTGTTCGATTCCTTTTCTCTGCGCTCCAAAATTTCGAATCGACCAATCGGAACGAAGGGCGCCAAGACTCCCAGCTCTGATTGGTCGCTCGAAACTCTCGAAGCGGCGCAGTCGAACGTATTCGACTTGAAGGTAGCCGTTTGTGCTTGGAGGAAAGTCCGCCATTTTTTTTTCTCGTCGTGTTCGTGTTTCGCCGCGTTGAGGTTACGTCGCGTCTCGATGCGAGTTTTGCACGTTATTAATATACATTAATAATAATAATATTTTTGTCCTCATCTCGCGAGGCGTTTCGACTCGCCGTCTTCTCGAAATCCACTCGAGATGAACGCGAAGGAGAATTCCACGGCGCCGACAAAGAACGCGAACGCATCGAACGCGAAGCTCTACGGCAAGATCGTGTTGACTTTGCAGAATTGTCTCCTGCCGGAGGAGAAGCTCAACTCGACCCCCTCGTACCTGGACGGTCTTGACGCCGAGACCGAGACGGATCTGCGAATACTGGGATGCGAACTCATACAGACGGCCGGTATCCTGTTGAAATTACCCCAGGTAATTTTTCTACTTCCGCCTAAGATTTTCAGCCAAGTTCAGGACCCTAAAATGTACTCTCTTCATTTTATCTCTTGACTTGTCTTGCTCGTTCTCATACGATTCTTTATATATTTTTTATACAATTATTTTATATATGTGTATTAAGTATAAAATTATATACTTGTGTATTTCATTGTATTCGTTTATTTTATAGATCTAGATATGCTCTTTTTAAAATAAAATTTAATTATATCGAAGCAATAAAATAGTGAAAAAAATATTTAAATTTTATAATAAATTTAATTCATTACACATACGCAATAATTGTTTTTCTAATAAAATGTTTGAAAATGGAGACAGGTAGAGAGAAAGAGATTACTTTACTTTAAATTTTTGAATGTATACAAATATACTACAATATATTACTTTAACCCTTTGCGGACAGAACCTTATGTATATTGTTGATTTTAAAACTGATAAACTGACAAAAATAGCTCAAAATGTATGTACTTTCCAGAATCTCGGTGGCTAATGTAAACAAATGAGTGGCGACGTGTACGCTGGATTGTCGACACAGCAAAATAGAAGTGTAACGATGGGAATATCTCTGCTCATGTCCCCGAAGGGTTAACATTGTTAAAATGCATCAAGATGCATAAAAAATAATGTTATCTAATCATTCTGTTCTTTTTTCGTTGTAGGTTGCAATGGCTACAGGGCAAGTAATATTCCAACGATTTTATTATAGCAAATCTCTAGTTAGA
The DNA here is from genome assembly GCF_048542155.1 of Nylanderia fulva. Lineage (NCBI taxonomy): Eukaryota > Metazoa > Arthropoda > Insecta > Hymenoptera > Formicidae > Nylanderia > Nylanderia fulva. The sequence continues at coordinate 1,380,264 of NW_028190368.1, read as the reverse complement.
CACAATATGGAGACAACTGCAATGGGTTGTATATGCTTAGCTAGCAAAATCGAGGAAGCACCCAGGCGCATCAGGGATGTCATTAATGTTTTCAATCATGTAAAACAGGTTTCCAGTCAAAAGTAAGTTTCTTTTGATCTTATAATACATCAAAATATAAATTATTAATTAAGATTCTTTATTGCCAGTTAAAGAATTAAAGGAATAAATATTTCTTAATTAATACTGGCTATTGACTTTTATTTAATTAATTTTCAAAACTGTTCAGTTTAATATAAACAAGTGACAGTGTCATATCGACTCAATGGTGGTCTTCTTTTTTTTTTTTTTTTTTTTTTTTTTTTTTTCAAACAGTACACTTGAAAAGGACTAAAATTATGGTCAAAACGTTGTGTAAGATTTATTAAATGTCAGTATTGGTCGAGAAATATTTATTCCATGAAATATAAATAAAAATTATAAAATATATGACAAATAGACAAAACAATTAAAATAATCTATTTGAATGATTTGTTTTAGAGCGATTCAACCTGTGATTCTCGATCAGAATTACGTAGCTCTAAAGAATCAGGTCATCAAATCAGAGAGAAGAGTGTTGAAGGAACTGGGCTTTTGCGTTCATGTGAAGCATCCACATAAGATCATTGTCATGTATTTGCAAGTGCTGGGATATGAGAAGAATCGCTCGCTGATGCAACAGAGCTGGAATTACATGAACGACTCGTTACGTTCCGACGTCTTTTTGCGCTATCAACCGGAGACCGTGGCATGCGCGTGCATTTATCTCGCTGCTCGACAATTGCAACTGCCGCTGCCCACAACACCCACTTGGTTTTCGCTCTTCACAGTCAACGAGTCGTCGATCAGGGACGTTTGTCGACGTATCCTGCGCCTTTATTCGCGACCGCGCGTGAGGCCCGAGCAGTTGGAGAAACGTGTCGAGGAGCTGCGACGTCAGTACGAAGAAGCTAGAACCAAAGCGCGCGGTGGAGATGTCGACGGACACACACCGAGTCCACCACTGCCGAAACATCACAACGCCTGGGGTGGATTCATCAGCCGCAGCGGCACTCACGCCGCTCCCGAAAGAACGAAATCACCTAGGTATAATAAAAAAATACGGAGAAAAAACAATTTTAGAGAAAGGTCGTCAAACCATCAGATTTTTCTTTCTACTAATGAATATTTATCTTATAAAAAATATTGTTTAATTATATTTAATCGAAGGTACAGCACGCGTTAGGATAAATATTGTTATACGTTTTTAAGTATTTGCACTTTCATAGTAATATCGCGTTTAAAAGGTAAAAAAATTGCTCAATTTGTAAAAAATATATTTATAAATATGGGGTCTCGATATTTTTCAGGCGTTCGAAATCTCCAAGTACTTCTCCATCGCGAGGCGAAGGGACAAAGCATTCCAAACGAAAAAGACACAGCAGGAGTAGATCCCGCAGTCACAGTCACGGTAGATCCAGCAAATCTAAAAAGACCCAGCGAAGACGATCAGGCAGCCATAAATCATCACGAAGATCGCGAAGTTACAGATCGCGAAGTCGATCCCGAGATAGAGACTTGGAGAAATCGAGCAAACATCGCAGTAAACGCAGTAGACGTCACTGAAGATTTACTATATAGATGGAAATTTCGCATTATTTTACAAAATATCAGAGTAAGACTTTAAACATTTGTAATCAATTTGTAATAGAAGGTGAATTTTGTATAGTCCTCTATCACAATTCTTTTATTTCGAACAAATGGACATACGTTCAGTTTCTAGATTATCTTGAATTTCATTAGTTTCAACAACATTGAAAGACACTGTTTCATTATGAAACAGATTATTTCCAATAATATATATTATATATTGTATTTTCGTCAACAGCATTTTCATCGTTCACGGGTACATGATTTATGTTAAAAATTGTTATGAGAAAGTGAGATAATGTAACTTTTGTAAAATATCAAATAATGTAAATTGTTTTTTAAATTTTATGTAAGTTCATAGAAACTAATCAGAACAAAAAGAAATATTGCAGATACGTACATGTTATCACGTTTGTATGTTTATGTTGATTAACAGACTCAAATTAAAAAATGGTTAATGAAATGAAATTATCGCAAATAGGAATTGCACATATAATGCAATGTTTATGATTCATATATAATTTGCAAATATTTTTTATTCGTAAATATAATTTCTAAACAAATATTCACAACTGACAGATTAGATTTCATCAAGTGAAACAAAAGAATTAAAAAAAATGTTTCAAACATTTTATGAATCTGTTAATATGAAAAATCTATGTCAAAATTTACAACTATAATTAATGATATTGAACTTCTATTTTTTTTTTCATCCTGACAAATTTCTATGAACTTGTACAAAGCATAGAAAATCTACATAATTCTCGAAAAAATTAATATATTAATTTGTAGTTTTTACAAGTCTGCTGAGCTATACCTCAACCGATGTACGATGCAATAAAGATATGAAAATAGAAAGAGATGTTATAAAAAAGGCATGTAACAACAAATAAAAAAAATAAAATTTTATATTCATACTCCAGGTTGTATCATCTTAAAGAATCCTACGGGTAATGCCTTTTTTTTCTCAGCTGCTATCACTGGTGAAAAGTCTAGAACAAGTAGCTGTGGGAGAAGATGTACGATGTAACTCCTGTAGCAGGGAACGTCCTCGATTGGATTACCGTGCAATGTTAACGATCTGAGATTCTGTAGTTTTCTCAATCTCATAGTATCCGCGATATTTGAAACTTTATTGCCATGTAAATAAAGTATCTTTAAGTTTATAAACTTTTCAATGTCTTCTCCGATCTCGCTAATCTCGTTAAAGGACAGATCCAACCAGCTGAGATACACCGGATCATCGAGAACTCTACTCGCCAGACTTTCAAGACCTTCCATCGAGCTCAATTGATTGTTACTCAACCATAATGTACTGGTTACATAACGATCCTTAGAAGTTCTTACTGGTGCTTTTCCTGTGCGTATTGTCTGTGCACGTTTCTTCATCAATCCTGGAAGGAAAATATCGTTAAAAATATATATTTTTTAATATAATATATACATTTTTTATATACATATATATAGTTTATATATTTTTTTAAATATAATTTATATATTATATATATATTTCATATATATTTTTAATTATATTATATATATAATAATTTTATATAAATATATAAATTATATATATATATATATATATATATATATATATATATAATTTATATAAAATTTTCAATACATAATTTATATATATATATATTTATATAATATTTTATATAATTCAGAATTTAAAATAACAAAAGTTTATTAAAATGCATGTCTTCGATACGATGTATTGATTAAACAAAAAAAACATAAAATGACAATCCCTGCTAATTTATTTATATACCATCCATCGTGGTGGCCTTCTTGAACGACAAATCTAACGGTGGGGCAATCAACATCTCCTGCCGTTCATCTCGTCTGTAATCGGAGGTATGATTTTCCGAGGAATAATGATCATGAACACTCATCGCGAAAAATTCGAGCTCGATTCGGTAACCTCGTTAGATCCTGAAGAAAACATTCGAAGCTCATATTTCGCGGTTTATTGCCATAAACCATCGAACAATTATGGCGGTCTTTCTTCACATGTTATTTCCATTTATTATAATTATTTATTACTATCATTATCATTAATATTATTATTTCTTATTATTATTTCTTTATTTATTTTTATTTATTATATTATCTTTATTTCTAGGGACTCTAGTTTGTACTATATATAAACTCTAGAAATTCGATGATCCAATTCGGACCAATCGGAGGAAAGAAATTTCAGTTCCTTCCTCTCCGATTGGTCCAATTCCAAACTGCAATAATTTCTCATGTTCATGTTTGCAGTATGGCGTCTATTTCCCGTTGCTCGTCACGTGACCGATTTTAAATCTCTCTACAATTGAATCCGTATACCGGAATCGCACGCCGGGCGAGGGAATTTGATAGATCCGGTGATCGACGCTGTGTCGAAAATGCCGCGAACCAAGTATGCGCGAAACAAGAGGAAGACTTCGGGGACCGAGTCTACAAAGGAGTACGATATAATGGCTCAGACCTTTGACAGACATGTGCAATTACGTATTACAAAATTGGAACGCGATGCCCAGGCTGACGTCAAAAGCTTCGAGACCTTCATAGACGTTATATGTTCCCGTCTACCATCGGAGATACGTTTTGGGATGACATTGGGTGAGATACTTGGTTATAATAATAATCATCGTAGCGACAACAAGCAGAAAAAGGAGAATGTCAACGATGAGGTGAGCTCGTCGGTCCAGGATTCTATGCAGCCACCAGCTACTGTATCCAAGTCTAAGCTAAAGACGGAGTACAAAACCGCCAAACGTACCACGACCACCACCGATGATGGATACGGGACTGAGAGGAACACCAGTGTGGGTAGCACCAGGTCGAGGAAGATGAAAGTGGAGGCCCAACCGCAGACAACAAGGAGGACACGTAGTTCTAGCAGAAATAACAGGACTCAACTCAGCGAGATCTCTCAGATGACTGTAACTAAGCCCAGGGCCAAAAAGATGATCGATACCTTCAAGACACCAGCACCATTAAAGCCCCACAGCACCGTCTACGATGTGGTTACGCCGAAAATCGTGCCAAATACACCGTTGAATGTACTGAGACGTCCTCGTCAGGGAGAGATGGTTCTCAGTATGCAAGGCAGTCCTCTACTGGTTTCTGCTGTTGTCGAGGAAAAAATTGCTAATATTAATGTACCTCTGGGTAATGGTAATGTGATGTCCTTGTTGCCTCAGGAGGGATTGCGTATGTCTACTATTCCCCAATTGGATCCTGAAACGATGGAACAATTGGAGACCCTCAAAAAACATATTGAGAAAGTTATTGCATTCAAGTAACAATACAAATGTTAGTAGATTATATAATATAATAATTATACCATAAAATAGTTTTGCATTTTTTTATATTTAATTATATAAAAAGAAAAATAATGTAAAATCCTTTCTCGTTTTCCTGCTTCTTGTATCTTTGACAAACATTGTTTAGACATCAAGAGCGTTTCAAACAATTATTCAATATTAATATTTTTTGCAGATATATTTCTTTACTGAATAGATAACTCTTTTTATTATAGAAAGGATTTATTTCAATTTGAAATATTAGGACACAAGCAATCCTGAAGCTGTAATATAGGATATATGCTTACGTCAAAGATCAAGCCCAGCGTTGAATATATTGAAGTGTTTCAAGATGAAATGTTCCTCAGCATGTGGGTCACAATTTTGGCCTCTACTGTCGAAAATTGCTAGTATTAATATACTTTTGTATAACGCTATAATGTGATGTCCTTTGTTGCATCGAGAAGGATTGTGTATATCGCATATACTTCCATTGGATCTTGAAACAATGCAGCAATTGGAAACTCTTAAGATTCACATTAAGATAGTTATTATATATTAAAGTAGATATAATGTCAATATATATATAAATATCAAAATAAGTTATTATGTGGTGTAATATAACAATTCATGAAATATTTTTATACTTTTTTATATTTACATATGTATAAAAAAAAAGTAATGTGTAATTTCTTTCCTCTTTCTCTTGCTCTCTCTCTCCCTCTCTCTCTTTCCTTGTTTTGTAATTTTTAATAAATATCTTTAAACACATAAAAAAGTGTTTTCCTTCCAAAAAATTTAATACTAATATTTTTTATAGATATAGACTTCTTGGCTGAATAAAAATAGTTCTTTTTATTTTTTTATTATAATTTTGTACTAAATATATATATATATATATATTATATTACAATATATTTTATTGAGAAAACATCAAGTTACATAAAATAAAATTAAAAGACACATCATATCAAAATATTCCAAAAGTAAAATACTGTATATATTAATAAAGAAAGAAAATACTGTATATATTAATAAAGAAAGAAAAGATACAAAAGTAAAATATAAAGAAAACAGGTAAGACAGAAAAATAAAATATTAAATTATTAGTTAATAAAATATAAATAAAACAAGCAAAAAATTAGCAATAACTATATATTGATAAAAATAATGAATTTCTTAATATGAAAATTAGATTCTATGAACGTTTAGCATATCAGTTATTGTAAAATATATGCAATTAATTATAAAAGAAAATTTTACAATAAATTTTTATAAATATATAATATAGATAATTTTTTTACATACATATATATATATATATATATATACGTGTGTGTGTGTGTGTATGGATTTATATATATATATATATATATATATTAATAATATATAATTATTCATTTAAAAAATTTTTTTATGATGGTCAATTATGGGCGAATTTTCATGATTATTGTATCAGAGAGAATACAGAGAGTGGCCACCGGAATTCAGCGGCAGCGTGTACTAGTGCGCCCCCTGACAAAGTGGACATAAACTACGTCGTGACGCTCGGTAAAAAGCACGGTAAATGGTTTGATTACGCGATATGGTTCATGTCCAAACTATTCAGCTAAAAACCAAATTGAGAACCGAACAGCTGAGTCAGACAAGGATCCATCGCTCTGGCTATAATTTTTATGACATTAATTTTGGACCATATATCAAAAAATTATGCACATACTTTTTTAATTTGCTTTTTATTAAAATATTTTATATATTATTTTCCAGCTCAAAAGTCATTATATAGAGATAACTTGCCAAATATTTAAATAAAAATATTTTACCAGTAAAGAGATAGGGCGTAAAGCTTACAATTACATATTTTCAAGAAAAATTAATTTAAACAATATGACGTTTTTACATTCGGCTCGGTTAGATTGATTTTCGAAAATGCGGCATAGTACATACATATATATATATATATATATGTATATGTATATTGCGGTGGCCGCTCTCAGGTTTCTCTCTGATTGTATGAGGTCGTCCCTGAAGATAATGAAGAGCGCTACTATACCCTCATCGATGACAAGCAACTATATGGGGATGGGACTATGGGACTTGAGATGCTTGATTTTTACATGCAGATGTTATATATGTATATCGGGTTGTCCGTGGTCAAGATGGTGTTGATAGGAGAGATTTCGTCATCGTCCAAGAATCTGGAAAGATTTCAACTACTTGGTGCTGTTGTCGATTAATTTGACAAGTTCTCCTTGCCGCGTGGACGCTTAGGATTCGGCTGCTCAATTGTCAGTGTTGCTCAGGCTTAGGTAGATTACGGAGCTGTCTGACACATTGTCTCTCACTGCCTTTTACTGCCTTCTTGACAATGGAGCAAAGAGATCGCGAGCGAATAACTTTCTGCTGCGACAGTGTCGTGTCAAAAATTGATATGACCAAACTTTTGCCAAAATTGTTGGAAAACAAGGTGTACAACAGAGACGACACGAACATGGTTCGCTGGAAGGTGAGTTCTTTTTATGTTCCTATTGTCAGAAACGTCACTCGAGTGCATTCTCTCTCTTTTTATACCACTTTTCTCTTAGTGAGATAGAAAGACAGGGAATACATTCGGGTGACGTTCAGAGAACGCAGCTTATATATATATATATATAAATTAATAGCAAACCTTTTTTAATGTCAGATTCCTGGAATCGTTTGGAGATGATTTTTCCTCATCATTTTTTGCATGTTCCTAATTTTTGCCATCATGTATCTTCGTAATTAAGCCTTAAATTAAAATTCTATTAAAGTAAACTCTACATAAAATTATTAAAAGAATGTAATTTTAAAATTAATTGAATGTAATTTTGTTAATATTTTATTTTCACATGACCTAGTTTACGAAAAACCCCTTATTTTCTATCGCTTATAATTCGAAAATTATTGATGTCTCGACATTTTCGTTGATGAAAAATCGTCAAATTATTCCAGGAATCTGCTATTAACAGGTGTACTACTAGTTCTCGGACACCCTGTATTTATGTATATATATATGTAATAGAAGATATATCAATTGGAGTTATACAATAAGACAAAAAATAAAATAAAATATTAGTTAATAAAGTAAAAAAACTTTCAAGCAAAAATTAGCAATAACTACTCTGATGTGTTTTTAAACAAAGAAACCATTTGTTAGCAAAAAAGCAATAGAATATCAATTGTGTTATTAAATGCTAAATTTTTTTTATATCATTCTCTTCTTTCAATTTTCTTAAAAGATTTATGCAAGAATAGTATATACATATATATCTTTGTAATAAAATAATGACTTGGAAGACAAAATCGTAAATTTTTTTATATTTAGTAAATTTAGTAAATTAAAACCATTATTATTTTTTCCTAAAAATATTGAACAATATATGCCGAGCAAATAATTTTTACTTTACGAGTCTTTGTTTTCACAAAACAGCATAAAGGCATTTTATTTCTATAAAAAAGCAGTTCTAGTGAAAAGATTTATAACAAAGAGATCATGAGTCATATTTGTTATCTCTTTTACATACCCTTACACATTTAGGTGAAATAGATAAGAAAGATATAGATAAAGAGGAGAGAAAAGTAATTCTAAAATATTATATAATATAGTGTAAAAGAGAATAAATGCAAATTAATTGATATTATATGGAAATTATATATTATATATCATAAATGTATTATATTATATATCATTATATGTAATATCTTTTATTTTTAGGACACCATTATGACACTAGATACAGTTAGAGAAATATATTTGACGATAAAAACACGAGGACCTTATGCATTTAACAGCTTACTTCTTAGTCTAAGACAGTCCGATCATGGAGATGTAGCAGATATATTGCAAGGAAAAACTAGTGCAAATAATAAAATAAGGTATATATTTTATTACTAATCATTAATTTTTTTTAATATAAATGTTAAATATTATATAATGTATCTATATTAAAAAAATATTAAAAATTATATATATATATATATATATATATAGCTTATATATATAGATGTATATTTAAAAACTTTTAATTTTAGTTTTTTCTTTTAAATTTTTTTTCTTTTGTAGTATAATGTATTATAATTGTAAAGGAGAAAATGTTTCTAAGTGCACATGAATATATTATTTTTTGTTAAATAAATGTCAATTTTTGTTATATTCATTTTTTATATTTAAATACTTCTTCAGTCTCTCACAGTTCTAAGATATTTGATTACAATTTATTATTAATTAATTAAGAATATTAGATAAATAAATTTCTGTGATTACCTAATATTTATACAAAAATGTTGAAATTGTGTATAATTTAATAGTTAAAATTGTGAAAATTAAATTTTCTATTTTGTAAATCCTCTTATTATATTTTTTTTTATTTCAGCTTGAATCAAGTATATAATATTAATGGACCGACTTGGTCAGAGAAGCCTTTAATAGTAAAGCTTTGTAAAGCAACGCAATTTTTAGATAGAGAATATGAAATCATTGAGCGTTATCCTATGCGAAGTAAACCTCGAGGATTGGTTTTGATAATCGCAAATATTAATTATGATTTATCAGAGGAACCAAGATTTGCGGCAGAACATGACATAACAAATTTAAAAATACTATTTGAAGAAATGGGCTTTAAAGTAATTGTTCATATAAATTTAAAAGGATCGGTAAGTAAATAACTCAAGAGTTCAATACAATATAAAATTTGTTAAAAATTTAAAAAAAAATCTATTAATAATTATATGGTATAACTCATGTTTTTAAAACACTTAATATTTAAAAGCATTGACAAATTCTTTTTGTAAATATTATGTGATTAAAGAGATTGAGCTCAAAAAGTTTAAAAATTTTTAAACTAAATTATGTGATATGTAAACTATGTAAAACTAAACGATGTGATTTATATAAAAGTATTAAATTCGTATTATTATAAAACTTGTGTGCAAATATAGAATCAGAAACATTTAGAGCATTATAAATTATTTTATTTACAATATTTTTTTTCTATTAAAATATTAAATAAAATTAAAAATTATATTGACTTTTTAATATAATATATAATTGGATTATGATATATTTATATTATATTGACTTATATCTTACTTTTTTAGGAAATAAATGAAGTGGTAAAAAAATTTTCAAAAAATGATGATTTGGATAAGGTCGATTCTTGTTTCGTAATAATAACCAGTCATGGTACAGAAGATCAAGATGCCGAAGATAAAGAAAATAACACAGAAATCCAGGGAATTGATTATCATAGTGCAAGCAGACAACCAAATGAAAAAGTTCTATGTACAAATCTTTGCGATTATTTTACTGCAGAAGCTTGTCCACAACTTGCAGAAAAGCCAAAGATATTTATTTTTCAACTGTGCAGGTATGTTGTATAATAATATTTTTTCTCTCGCAATCTTATTATATTCTGAACTTTATAAGTAGAAATGAGATCTCTGTGTTATCTCATGGAACTGCGGATTAATAAAAATTTGATAAGCACTAAATTCCCGAAAATATTAAAAAATAAGGAAGTCTTGATTATGTTTTTACAACTATTCTTATCTTTAAAACTGTTCAAGTAAATATAAGTATCAATGTAACATCATAAAAGTATATTAGAGTTGTGCCTTTCATGCAATTTGGTGTATTCTACTTTTATTTGCATATGTGCAAAAATGTATAAAAAGCACAATTTTTTTTTCTTCTGAACTTAGTTATTAATCTATATTTATCTTTTTTCTTTTTGTTTTAGAGGAAAAAGAAAACAGATAGCTGTAGCTCACAGTAGGACTACCACTGATACCAGTCTTATTCCAAATACGAATTATGAACAAAAAGCACCTTGCAATAGATCTCACGTTTTAACAACAAGGAATTATTCAGACATGCTTATAGTTTATTCTACCTTACCTGGGCATGTATCATATCGAGATAAAGTAACTGGTAGTTGGTTTATACATATCCTGTGCATTGTATTTATGCAGTATGCTTGCACGACTCATATTCTGGATTTATTTATTATGGTGAATATTATGAGATATTTAAAAAATACAAAATAATAGTGATTCTACAAAAATCTATAATTTTAATGCAATTTACAGATTGATTCAATTTTGAAACAAATCAGAATAGGAAAAGACGTGCCTGAGTGCCAGACGTCATCTATTGAAGTACGGGGATTCAACAAGCATCTTTTTTTGAATCCTGGCCTTTTCGAAACACAACAATAAATGAAGAAAAAAAAACACTTTTATCGCATTAGCAATATTTAATATCAATATGCAATATTTTATGCAATGTAAATAATTACAAATTTTAGTATATAAACTTTTATATGAATTTTTTATGAAAAAGATATAATCTTTTACCATTTTTTATTCTTTTATCTCGTATATTTTTTACTATATTATGTACGAAATTATTTTGTTAAGAAACGTAATTATGTTTTTATGTTTCTTTTCTCCATTGACTTAATTTTGTTTTATTTTGTATTTATTTTATATATTTACTGCTATTTATAATTCTTTTCTACATTATATTTATCATTGGAAATATAATTTTATAGTTATTATGTACCCTATATAGTTTTTTTTAGTCTAAATCTTTTTCCTTATCCAATTACTGTCATATTTATTCCTGTATTACAATCAAAATTTATATATATATATATATAGACACAATATTCAGAATTTCATGTTGATGTAGAAAGTTTAGTATCTTTTTTTTTATTTAGTTCTTCATCTATTTTTTGAAAGTTCTATGTCAAATGCAATAGTAAATTAATCATTTTTAATCGCGAATACATTTATTTCAATTTTAATGTACGCCCAGAATATCTCTTATTATGTACTCTCCTCCCTCCTACCCTACATCTAAATATATATATATATATATTGTATATAAATACACACACATATATATATATATCTCATTTTTGCATGTATAAAATACTTGACAGAAAGAAAGGATTTATATCTCACAAGTTTAAAGAGAAAATTTATTTCGAGCATAAACTAATACTATATTCCATGTAATCTCGTGTTTTATCCTATTTAGAGTTTATTGCGCGACAATGCATTAACATTTACAGAAAAAAGAATACTATTTAATCCATATTATTTAATAGCTCGTGACTTGGGTTTCTTCTTATAAATATAAATTACAAAAAATGATTCTCTAAATACACACTATTCTAAATTTAATCTTAATTGTTTGCTGCCTTCGTAAGCGCTTCGATTATATAATCGGCAAAATTACATGCAAGCTTGCTACATATAATTTTGTAACGAAAATTATATAGATATTATGCTCAATATTTAGTATAGTAAGTAAAGTATGCTCGATATGAAATTTTATGAAATATTAAATTACCAATGAAATTTAAAGAGTAAAATATGATTTAAGATTTTTATTGAAAAAATTAGAAGGAAAAATTATTTCTTTAATTTTTAAGATTTGAGATATTTCTTTTATGCATTAATAATGAAAAAAAGTTTATATGTATATATATATATATAAACTTAAATATATGAATAAGTTAAGTATATTTTATATAATATACAATTTCGAAGAGTTTAAGTGTAGCTATCGATTTTATTTATATAGTGCCATAATCGATAGAACAAATGATGGACTAATGTCAAGGCAGTTAAATTATGTTGATGAGATGAGTTTTATTTTATATTATTATATTTTACGAATTTTTACGTTCATATTGAATTATTCCGCAAGTAGATACAGCGCGTTGTACGAGCATGCTTAGTACAGTGATTGCGCGTTGGAGGAACGTGGCCGTTTGATCTTTTCAATGTTCTTGATCACGAGATCGTGCAGCGAACAGTAGCGATTGCGGACCTCGCACATCACCAGCCACAAGCTCACGTACTCCTTTTCGTCTAGTTCTTGAATCGCTCTTCTATAATCGATGATGTGTGGATATTTCGCGACTTTACTAACGATCTTTCCTCTAGAGATGAAATACCTGAATAGAAATAAGAGATAAATATGATTCTTTTCTCTTGTTATGCTAAAGTAAGTATTAATCTAAGAGTGTTGAATATATATATATATATATGTATATACAGATCATTTACCTAGAGATTTGATCGAAGAACGCGGCTGCTTCACTTTCAACTGATTGAATCTCAGATAACGTATCTTCTTGTATTGATACACCAAAGTTATTTCCATCTTCGATTTTTGGAATCAGGAAAGAAATCCACATTTTTAACTAGAAAATTAAAAACTGTATTATTAACGATTCGAAAAGTACTTATTTTTCCAAATTATTTCAATTTTATTTAATAAATCGTGAAAATATCTCCTTATTTTTGTAGAGATTAAAAAAAAAGCGGATTAATTACTAAAATATTAAAAAAAATAAAATCTTATAGTATACGTGTGCATTTAACACTTACTAAATTAGAATCCTCCAAAAGTTGTCTAATGTACGGTTTAACTATGTAAATCAGATCACATAGTTTTTTGTTGCAAGGTACTGGACCGTTTGGTAGTACCATGACTTTGGTTCCGCTGGTTTCCTCTGCATTATTGTCCAACTTAAGCTTCTTTGTAGCAGGGGCATCTTCGGAATGATTAAGAACTATTGGGTCTGGAATGGGTACGTTTAATTCTTGATGTACATCCGACAACTTCCGGTTGCAGAATCCAGGTGTCTCCAGCAATTCATTTAATTTAACTATTTTCTCAGGGAATCCCTTTATCAACAATTCCTCCGCCTAAATAACGCACACATAAAAACAATAAGTATATCATTTGTCACAATTTATAATTTTGATAATTATAATCAATTTGATAAACTATATATATAATTATATAATATAATATATATATATTATATAATAATAAAATTTTGATAAATAAATTTAATAAATATATGAAGTAATATTTGTTGAATGTGAATTCATTTATCACAAAAGAAGATGAAAAAATCAAATATGGTAAAGAATTTGAAATAAAATTATAAATGTTTAAAAGAGAAAGAGAGAGTACAAATTACCTTAGTCTTAAGAGAGTCCTTGTATTCTTGAACCTGTAAGATAAACTCAAAAAATACATCACTTTGATAAGATTGTGCAGGAGAAATGATTTAAAGCAAAGTCATAAGAATAAGCAAAGTCATAAGTTTTTAGCAATGATTTTAAAAATTATATTCTTGTGACTCTAAAAACTGAATGTTTATAATTAAACAGCACGAGCAAATGTAATTTTCTTAGTAATATTTTGCTATTATTAAAACTAAGTTAAAATATTTTTGCTCGTTACTTCAGTTTTAATTGTATAATTTATTTTACACAGTATATAATATAATAATGATTTTTTGTTTTAAAAATTAAAAACTTGTAATAATTTGTTGAAATAATACAAAGATTTGAGAAAATGTTACAAATTTCAATTTGAAGTGTGTGTGTGTATATATATAAATAAAATGATTAGAATTTACTTATTTAGAACATATTATACAATAAGTTAAGTCAAAGCTATCAATAAACATGAATAAGTGATTTGAAAATATATAAATAATAAAAGTGAATAAATAATATAAAAGTGTATCTTAGTATTTTCATTGATCTTCAGTGATGGTATTATAAGATACAAATTGCGTTCAACATATATTTATGTATAGCTACCTCATTTTCTGTATAATCTTCCAATAACACATTACTTGGCTCATTAGTTGAATTATTAGCAAATGTAGAAAACATTTACACAAAAAAAGGAAGCTGATAAAAAATAATAAAAGTAATGTGTATATGTGAAGTTGCTTTAAACAGTTTTGGATAATATCCCTGATAATTTTTAAGCAAGAATTTAGTTCTGTAAAATTTAACTTGTACTTTTATGATGACAGAGTATTTTGATTTTGACAGGTTATAACAGATTGTTCAATTGTTTAGATTACAAAAAAAAATACAAAAAAATTACAGAAAAATTGTTATCAGAAATATGCTTTTTCTGTGTATCATTTAATAAAGTTAATAACAAAATTGATAATTACTTAAAAAGTAATTCATAAATCGATGAAATTTCATTCTTTCTATGTACATAACAAATTCAATATGCTTATTCCTAAGTTCTTATTACATAAAATTATTTCAACGATAATTATATAATTCACAATTGTTCCATCATTTTTACATCTTCCAAAAATGACAGATAAGTATGTTTTATTATTGTCAATAATAGCTACAAAATTTAAAGAGTAAAATTTCATCGCTACTACATTCATAACTTTTACAAACTACAATTTGCCACAATTTTGACAAATCACTATCGCACATCAACAGTTCTCTACTGACAACCTACACAAAATTTAAGAAAAGCTCATTAATATATACCATAATTCATAATCAAGACCAACATTACGTCATTTCTTCTTGCGTAATGTTTGAAAAAGAGGGTTTAATGTCTGTCAAATGTAAATTCATCAGAAGTGACCTTTGTCATAATTTTCTTTTTGCACCCTGCTGTGAAAATAACTTAGTTTGTTGTTGAGAAATAAATTTCAGGAAAAAGAGGGAGGTTTTGAAACTGCTTGGCACAAGAAAGACGTCGAAGCAACGTTTATCAAACGACGTTGGACAGAATTTTATTTTCGCATCCTGCTGTTAAAACGACTATCAATTTGTTGTTGATAAAGGAACTTCGGGGGAGAAGGGAGGTTTTGGAACTTTACTTGGCGCAAGAAAAGAAAGACGTTGAAGCAACGTTTTTCGAACGTTGGACAGAGGTTGAAGTCTCTCCCCGAAAAATATTCGTCAAAATACCCGAAATCGAAGTTCAACGAAAATGAGGGAAAAATCGCGGAGAAATCAAGTGACGCGGCAACACAAACATGACTGCTCACGGAGGATGGTTAACCTAAACCCGGTGGTCGTCGAGTTAATAAATCGTCGTCCGGGAAAGCGTTTCCATGTCTCGTCGTCGTCGTTCCGGATGACAGGAGAGATCGCCGCGACCCGGAGGGGCGTTGTTTTACCTTTTCCACTGTAGCATCCTCCATCATATAGATTCCGTGGGAAATAAACTTCTTCCGAGCCGCGTAGCCACTGTGTGTATGTGTGTTCCTTTGTTGAAAAACGTGCACCTCCAACAGGAAGTCGCGCCGCTAGCGACCACTGCTGTCAAGCGAGGATCCCGGACTCGTAGGGAAAGCCGGGCTCTCCTTTTCGCCTCCACGACGCACCTTCGACGCGATCCAAATCGAGCAAAAGGTGTATTTACGTTTCGGGAAAGGAGGGAGAATGGAGATAAATGCGGTTGAAAGTGGACAGATTTTAGCCCCCATTTCGCCCGCTTTTTGATATCGCGCATGATCGCGGAACCGCGATCGATCTTTCAAACGTGAATCACAATGGGAAATATATCGATTAAAAAAGATGATTCTACATTTTTCACCAAATTTCATCAGAAAAATATTGGATATTAATATTGATTTGATGTATTATTTTGGAAGTAAAAGGAAATATCGATTAAACAAATATTATTCAATAATTTTAATGAAATTTGGTAATCAAAATTTTTAAATCAAGATTTAATATTAATAGAGTTCGTATTTCGTACATATTTGATAGTAAGAGTAAAAACGATAGGAAATATAAAAAAATGATTCAATTTCGATTAAATTTGATAATAAAAATATTAGATATATAATAAAATATATATATATAATAAAAGTAAAATATTGATTTAAAAAATTGATACAACACAATTTCTTGATAAAATTTGGCAATACAAATATTAAATTAAGATTTGATATTTTATTAAAATTCGTATTTCATCCGTATTTAATAGTGAAAGTGAAAAAAAGGATTCACGCGATGACAGATCAATATCGAAAAAAAGATTCGTATAAATATAGCAGTCTCTTGCACGATTCTGGAATCTTTGTGACATCATTTTTATTCTTGTCCTCTTCTTGCTTTCTCTCTACCTATATATATATATATTCTATATTTAGAAAATACAATAATATTTGTACGCTTGCTTGCGTTTTACATGCTTTTTCTATATTCAAGTTTTTTTAACTTTCTCCTTCTCATTTCAAAATTACAAAAAATTTTAGAAATACTATAAGTAAAATGAACAATCTCATTTTTTTGTATAGAGCATAAGTATTGATTTTAATTATCATTGAAAACGTATGGAATCATTTTTCTTTACTTATACTGAGATAATTTTATTTTAAATGATTTTAAGTTTGATTTATATAGATTTTAAATCAACGATTATATATATTTAATAATTTTAAATGCTTCAAACATTCATAAAATTTAAACATTTGAAGATTTGCCATTATCTTTTAAGTTGCAATACAAAAATTTAAATTACTAAATATATTTCCATTTCCATTCTTTAATTACTGATATTGATTCTTTTATGAAATATATTAAGTATCACTTACGTTGAGGGTGCAAGTGAATAAATATAAAGAATAACTTTTTTACCTTTTTTATATTTTTATAGTTTTTCGATATTATGACATTTTTCTTTTCACTCCTTCTTGAAGAGCATTTACGAAAAATAATTCCAAAAAACACGTGTTAAAAGGGTACGTTGATTAGATCTCAAGCAAATTAATTTTATGTATATATAATTTCATATTTATCATCTTTTTTAAATAAAATTTCTACTATTAATAAAAGCGGTTCTATATAAACGTATCGTAAATGAGCACTTTTTGTCACGACGCTTCTCTGTCGTCCACATTAATTACGAGAAAAATACAGTTAATCGATAGTATTTAATGAGAGTAACTAATTATTAATGGTTATAATAATTGCGATAAATTTTTTCTTGTATAAATACATATTAAATAGGGCTAGGTGAGTTTCTTGGCTTTCTGGTAAAGTGTATCGACGACTTTTCCCATGCTGTGTATTGTGTCTAGTGCAATTTCGTAAGTTTTGTCGCGAGGTGTATCTTCGAAAACAATTAAAACGCCTTCTCCTTGATCGAGAACTCCTCGGAGCTTCTTGTCCAGGATCATTTGCGATAATTTCTTTTCTACTTGCGCCAATGGCAGAGATATGCACGAGGCAATATGACTCACCTATAAACAAATATTAATATGTAAATAAAAAAAAATAATTATTTTATTTTATATTGCTACTATAAAAAATTTAATTCATTAAATAATTTTCCAGAATAGCAAGTGTACATCGTTTTGATGTTTAATGACGACAGTTTGCTACCTGGGTTATAGTTGAAAAGAAATGTAAGACTGTATTATTTATAAAATATTTCTATCCATGTATTGGAAGAAAAATATCATGTATAAGTACCTGAACTCGTGAATAAGGTTCGACTAAACGACATAAATTTTGCTCCAACATAGCATCGTAGAGAGAACCGAGGTGTGCACGTACGATTACGTCGTCTTCCAATTCCTGCCGATATTGCTTAACTGCTTTCTGAAAATCAGCTAAAGATCGTCGGTGGCTGGCCTCAGCCACAGCGCGCATCGCATCCAGATCTAATCCTGCATATTTCACCGCCAGCTTGCCAGACATAATAGCCTGAACGTCTTCCGGCGTGCGCAGCATGATTTTAGACAGCAACATGTATTTGAGCGCAGTCAGTGCCTTGGGACTTTCAACGCTATCGTATCTAAAATGTAAGAAAACAGAAATAATAAACACCATTGTAAAATTATAGTAATCGATTAAATGAAGAGGAAATCGATCAATTTATTAATTATAATAAATATAATATATATAAGAAAATAAATATATATAATAAAATTAAAATAATAAAAATTAAAATTATTGTAGTAAAATTATGAAAAAAGATTGTTATATCATAAACTGGGGAATTAGAATTTTATAGGGATAAAGAATTCAAGTATTAATTTTTAATAAAAGAAAAAATGAAATAGATTATTTAAATAAAATTATTATTTAATAATTTAAAGGAAATTAACATTGCAGAAATTCCAGTGATATTGAGCTAACGATTATAGTTACCCTTCAAAGGCTTCATAAAAATAAGAGTAAGCAGTCTTGAAGTCTCGTTCGTCCGCAGCATGTAGTATTCCCGATTGTAGATCTAGAGCCGCTTGCATTTTAGGTGGACAGTAAATAGCGTTGGCAGTTGTCCTGGCACTGGTGAGAGCCGCTCTTGCCTTCGCCAAGTTGCTCAGCGCGTGATATGTCTTGCTCTCTAACAACTGAACCTCCACCAGTAACTGTTTGTCGTCCAGTTTTTTGAGTTCTTTGAGGAGAGCAGATCCTAATTGCAACGCTTCGCTGAACATGCCAGTGTCGAAGTAGAGAGCTATCAGGCGAGCCTCCAACGATTGCCTCAAAAACGTTCTGCGCTCTTCCTTTGCCCATTCTATGCATTCTTTACACAATTGCACCTAAATATACAACGCATATAAGTATACTTGGTATATTCTCTGTACATAAATATCAATACATAGTTTTATCCTTTGTATTAATATTATACATATAATTTTTACACTGAAGATGATTTAAATAAGATTAAAAACTAGCTTCGGCTCCCAGCCCTTATTTTAATCTTTTATTTATTCATCTTGCGAGCCTTTTGACTCAATATAATTTTAAAATCCACATATATAGTTTTCAAAAATAAAAAGAATTAGAGCTCTGGCTTGGATTATATTCTCAATAATTCGCGTTCTTAATTTTGCATTAGCGAATAAAAAATATTCATCCGAGTTTAGGAACAGAATTTCTCGACAAGCATGATTTGACATTTTTTTTACCTGTGTTGCTGTGCACAAAATTGTCACAGGATAACCTAGTATCCGCATGAAACTAAACATCTCTCGTTTTCGGTCGAAAAGGGAAAGCATCCTTACCTCGATACCTATCCCAGCTTCCAGATCCAAGAAGAAGTCGACCAGGGATCGCACTAGCTTGGCAGCCTTCGCTTTACTGATAAGACTGAGGAACGGCCTGGTGGCTTTGATGAGCTCCGCCAGCTCCTTCGCCTTACCCTCCTTCTTGTAGAGCTCGCCTAGGTGCAGGATACCCTGCTCCTTCACCCGGATGTTGTCCTCGTCGTCGTCGGCCACGCCGATGCTCGGGTCCGAGACGATCTCGTTGAGCAACGAGATACCCTCGCTGCGGTTCGTCACCGAGACCGCCTGGGCCCGCTCGAATAACATCGCACCAGCCATCTCCGGATTGGGGGGAGATCGTGCACCTTCCTCGCGGGAAGATCCTCGGCTAACCCTAACGAGAACCGTACGTTATCGTTTTCCGCGAATCTGGGAGGGGAAAACAGTTTCACGAGAGAGAAGGAAATTCGGTTCGCGAACACAGAAGGCAAAAATTGTCGATGAAACCCTCGTCGCTTCCTGGACGCTCTCTCGTGCGTGGCGTCCGCGGGTGATCTGGCGCGTATCTCAAACAGAGTCTCGCTTCCTCGTGCGAGTGCACTCGCGCTCACTCACGCTTTCTTCTGGCTTGTCACTCCTCGCCGCGCTGCTCCCGAGACCGCAAAACTCGTGTCATGCTGCTACGTGAGTCAAGCGAGCCACTTCTCTACGTGCTCTCGCTTCTGCACCGTGGAATTTACAATTCACCGCGAGAAACCATGGACCATATACGCGAATATAGGCGCGAATCCAGCGTCGATGTTGGGTCTGAAGAGAGCGAGAGAAAAGGGTCTTCTTCTCTTTCTTTTGAATAAAAAGGCGGGAAACTCGGAATAAATTATTATTCAGGGATGTAATCGTTATTTCCTTTCTTTTTGTTATTTGAGTTTTATCGTAAGCATTGTTGACACTGGCAGCAGTTTGATTTCTTATTGACGAATCGTAGGATAAAATTAAATATACACCCATAATTAAAACCCATCATTTTTTTAAAATACTTATATCAAATATATATCTATAATTTAGAAAATACCTATAATTATAATAAAATAATTAGTTTTTATATAAATATATATGATATAATAATATAATAATCCTATGTTTATTTCTTTTCTGAAAATACATGTATAAATTTTAATATAAAAAATATGCTATAACAAGAGCCAAATTTTATTTGTTCAGATATAGAGAAAATAACTTTGTTGGCATGTAAAAAAAGATTTTATTTATAATTATTATTTCATGTTGTTATTTTCTCTCTGTCTGAGCAATATTTTATATAAACTATAAATACATCAATTTATTTATTTTCAGTATGCATTAATGATAATGAAGCATTTTTCAATATCATTGCTTGTAAATTGCATAGTGTTTCTTTCAATCTGAAAAATATAAATAAATACATAATATACAATCTCTTACACATATATAAGATTAATTTAAAATAAAAATAACTGTGTTATATATAATTACACACACTTACTTCTTCTCAAGATCCTCGATTTCATTTAATGTTTCAACAAAATTCTTCAAGCCATCATTAACAGCGCAATATGTTTCGCCTTTTGATCCAATTAAATTTATGATGCTCTTTAAGGTATTCGAACATTTTGTTAATATTTCTCGAGTTCTTTCCCACTCCTCTTGCGTTTTAGGAAGTATTATTCCATTACACCGCAATACATCCATAGGTTGTAAGAAAGATTGTAACTTAGATAGCAAATCTTCCACACTCTTAAATGTTTCATGTTCTGTAAAAATAAATAAAATATATTTTATGTAAATTTTAATAATTACATATGAATAAGGTTAATATAATTTTGAAGTTTAAATCTTACTGGTACACTCTTTTACTGCGGCTAATTGTGCATCTACCTCTTTTTGTGCCAAGGATAAGTTTATTATATCACGCACTCTTATTTTGAGTTTTATCAATTTTTTTGTATCTTGATCAATCTGTTGTACTATAGTAGCTAATTGTGTGACCATCAAATGCTTCTTCTCTTCAGTCCGTTTTTTTATTATAAGATCCATCATCATAGCTTGCAAATATTCATCATAAAGAAGTCCAAATTCTATGTCTTTGGATTCAGTATCTACATTCTTTGATAAATGCAATGGCATAGTTGACTGCCTGCTGTTTACTGCGATCTTCTTTTTCACTTGATCTACAAAAAATAATAGTACATAATATTATACTAATGCAGCAAAATAAAGCAATCAAACAAAATTGAACAAAATAAAATATTCATGAAACTCTTACTCATTGTCAGCGTGATGTCCCCTGGCATCATAGTTGTTCTATTACGAGAAGTTCCACTTCTTGGTACATTGGATGTGACATCTGACAGAATCCTGCCTCCAATCTCTGATACGTTTGGGTCGTTAATTCTATGGAAAAAAAAAAATAATAATTTTACAAAATTGAGATATAAACTTTACAGTATATCACAGGCAGTACTTCATATTTGACAGAAATTTCGATAAAATAATGACTTACCTTCGACGACTTGATTTTGGAGTGCCTTTTAACTCCTTCTGCATTTTTCGCACCAGGCTCTCGAGACTTATAAATAATTTGTACCTACTAAAGTCGTTTATTTTTTTCTCTCCTTTCCCTCCAATATCTTGAAGATGTTTACATCAACACAAATTTAAAGGTTGCGTTCGAAAATTTACGCGTCAGAGCAGAGTGACTTCTGATTGGTTAATTGGAAACCTCGATGGCCAATCAGCTGATAGATGACGATGATAAGGTCTGTTCATTCTACTTGCACTCTTTAGAACATTTGCACTTTTTTTCTTTTATTTTAATTTCTTAATTTAGGTGAACCGAAATATATATGCAAAAATATATGCATCCAAATATAAAAAAAAATGTTATTCTAGATTTTAACGTTAAATAAAAATTAAAAATATGTATTGTAAAATTTAGGTCCCACCGAGATTTGAACTCGGATCGCTGGATTCAGAGTCCAGAGTGCTAACCATTACACCATGGGACCACGCTTGAAAATTTCTTTTCGTGTTCCTTATTTTACACAATAAACTAATGTATAATATTTATAAATAAAATAACGAGATATACACACATAATTCTAAGCAAAATTGTTAAAAAAAATATAATTTATATTTAATAATTTTCACATATACAGATAGAATTACACAGTTGTATATATATATATATGTAAAAATATATTATACTAATAATTTTAATAAAATTAGTAAAGAATACAAAAATATTTTATTACATACGTAATGTTTATTTATAAATAGTTAATACATTTCTATAAAATATAAAATACATATATATACACACAGTGATTATAAATGTATTATATATTTTATACATATATCACAAGTTTATAAGTATTGATAATTTTTTAAGTCTCGAGTTTAATTTGTTCTTTTTCTCCAATTTCTGTATCCAAGTTTTTGTCATCAGATTCCTCTGCTTCTTGTGCACTTGATGTAACTGTATCTAAATCCTTTTCACTTTTTGTATCTATTGATTCTGTTTTTACATCTATTGATTCTGTTTTTACATCTATTGACTCTGCTGCTTCTTTATTGGAAATTACCTAAAGATTTTATTTTTGTCAAGTATATTTTTAACAATACACATTAAAAATTGATAGTTAATAAATAATAATTAAGAATAAATCCTTATAAAAGAACAATTTAGAAACATTCTTACCTTATTTTTTGTACTATTACATATTTCAAAAAGATTATATTTCTTAAACTTGTAATAATTTGGAGCAATAGAAAACAAACAGACTCCACGTACAACTTCAACAACCACGGCTATCTCTGGATTAGTCAAGTCTGCTTTATGAGCTCGATTCTTTGTTATAATACCTGCCAAATCTTCGATAATCTCATATTTCTTAATGCTGTTATTATTGCGACGACTAAAACATAATCAGTTTATAAATAAGAGAGAAAAGCAAAGATAATTAATTTTTGTGCAAAACACCCATAATGTCTTATAACTTACTTAACTACAATGCTGAATGTTTTAGGTTCTTGAGTAAAATACTTTTTAAGTAAAGTATTCGCTTTCGTTCTTATGTCATCCATATATGCTTTGCATATAAGTTCTATTGGAAGTAATCTTAATAAGTATCTAGTACACTGTTCCTTGGTTGCATCCAACTTAGTAAGAATTTTAGTGACTAGTTCTAATGGATTTGGTAAGGTACTTGCTATAAAAATCAAATTTTTAGCACCTGTGTCTACTGCCTATAGAAAAATAGTAATACGAAATTAATAAATACATAGTATTTTCTCAGAGAAAAAAATGTTGTTAATGTTGAGCAATCTAATATTAAGAACATACTTGAAATTTTCGAGAAGATAAGGGCATTTCATGCTCTGTTCTAAGTTCATTGATCTCTTTCTCCAGAGCAGTGGATATATCTTCATTTTCATCGGTATTTTCTGAAGATTCATTAGTCTCTTTCTTAACAAGTGTATTTGTAGTACTTGATATCTCAGATTCCTTCAAATAAGAAAAATATTATATTTATATATGATATACATGTAGCAAGTTTTTAAATCTGCTATATATATATAGATTTTTTCCATTTCTATATTTATTTATAATACCTATATTTATTTATAATACCTAAATACCTTATTTGCGTCCAATTTCTCATCTGCAAATAGGTTAAGTAATTTGTAGGCGTCAGTAACGCAGCCTTTTTCGTG
Organism: Nylanderia fulva; assembly: GCF_048542155.1. Lineage (NCBI taxonomy): Eukaryota > Metazoa > Arthropoda > Insecta > Hymenoptera > Formicidae > Nylanderia > Nylanderia fulva. The sequence goes on along the minus strand of NW_028190368.1, from coordinate 1,355,729 downwards.
AAAGTTGCATGTACACAAAAATCCCGTCATACCAGGTTCTAATATTAATTGTTTACGTTTTTTATAATTATTATGTTGACCAACAACATACTTCTTTCTCTTCTGTGTTTTATCCATATTCCGCTGAATTTGTTTATCTTCCGTGACTCTCTCTCTCTCTCTCTTTTCTCACTCTTTCTCTCTCTGCGTAATGACAGATGGCGGAATATTTGTATTGTATACTGTAAAGTAAACCGTTTATTTTAACTTTTTCAAGTCAAAAGCACTCGAAAAAGAGATACTTTGTTTATTGTACATAAAAATTTTATTTTTTAATTGTGCATGTGTGTGTGTATTTTATTTATTAATTTACTTAATAATTTAAACTTTTATAACAATATTACAATATTTCTTCAAGATTATTTTTGTAAATTGTTTTAGGTTGACGGATAATAGAAATTGATAAATAATTCTGTGCTTTCTTTAGACTAATAAGTTAGAAAATATGGACAGTTTCAAGAAAATGGACTGTATGGGTGAAGATTCCAGTCAAAATCAGATATGAGCTTCGAAAATGACTCTTTCGACTCACAATCAGAGTCTGATTTGTGGTTTGATTCAAATTCATCCTCAAATTGGGACATTATAGTTAAATTTTTTCCAGAACCTTGTTTACCAAATCGATTCGAACTAGAGGATCTATTAAAAGGTCCATTTTAACTTCCTCGACCCCAAATCTTTCACTGCAATCTTTTGATCAAACCGATGAAAATATAGAAATGGTGGATAGGCATGTTGGAGAAGAATCATGCACAAATGCCATGTTTGTCAGACAATGTTGCATAAATAATTGCATTACAGTCATATCACGTGATATTGTTGAAATATATAGAAAAACGTTTCAACAGTATAGTGAACAGGAACAAGAACTTATGATCATAGCACATCTTGTATGTTCCAGGCAAAATGTTAAATTTTCTGACTATTACAAGTCAAAAAGAATAAATAATGAAGAAACAGATATCCATGGACGTAAGACATTATTCTTACATGATTTAGAATATACAAAATATAATCAATTTGTAGCTCAATTTAATAAATATGAATTAGCACCTTATATACAGGGGCTTGCTGAAAAAGTTCCTGTTTTCCAAAATTTAACAATTTAGTAATTATTAATATTAATAGTAATTATTATAATTACTCGAAAAATATAGTAATTTGTTGGATTTTAGTACTTTATAGAAGATATTTCTATTATTTTTTGTATATTTTACACTAATTTCTATATATTTTATGGAAATGTGCTACAGTTTAAGAACTTCTAAGTAATGCAATTAATGAATCTATATAAGTATACATACATATATATATACATTGCAAAAATACATAAATAGATTATCTATAAATGAGTTCTGGTCTATCCTTTGGAAAGATGAAAGCATTTAATTATATTCTTTAATCACATTCAGCTTCTATATGCATTGCAATCATAAAAATGATTTAATTAAAAAAAAAAACAAAAAAAAACAAAGATATTTTCTTCAAAAGGAAGACAAGTTATAATATTCATAATTGACAGTTAAATTTACATATTTTCTGTTTTTAATTTATCAGAAGAGCTTATCCTTATTAATATTTGTTTTATTTTGCTACTCATATATATATATATATATATATATATATATATATATATACATATACTATAATAGATTGGAATAAATTGTTAATAATAAGAAATTTTATTAATTTATTTATTTATATCTTCAAACTTAATAAAAATTTATTGTTTTGCTGCTGCTAATAAAGAATACAATATTAATAAATACTATTATTGATAAAGTAGAAGGCTCTGATATTGAATATTTAGAAGTAGAGGAGGAATGGATTAATTAAGAGCCAAACGCGATAATAGAGGTATGCAAATTTATTCTTTATATCATATTTTTAACAGTTGCTGATAATGGTCCAAAAGAGATTAAAATAAACAATAAATAATATGAAACTTTGATATGAAGAAATAATTTGCACATCAATCGCTTGGTTCTTAATTAGTCTGTTCTTTATTTGCAAATATATAATAATTACTTTTTAATAATATAACAATGTAATATATAATTAGTAATTAATTGTATGAATTTTTGTATTGTAAAAATGTAGTGCATTTTTGTTATAATAGATTCAAAGAATATATAATAACAATGTCTTACTAATAAATTTTATACAAATGTCATTTTGTATTATTTTAATTTAAATAATAATTGGAAAGAATTTTAAAGTACATTTATAATACACATTGATAGGTATTTATATTGCAATTAGGTTTTTATATTGAGATTTGGGATGATACCCTACATAGGAACATGAATATTAAAATGGTTTTTATACAATAAAGAGAGAACGTATTTTTAATTATATCATACATATTTATATATGACATTTATAATTCTAAATTGTATAAAAACTGATTTTACATAAAAATGTGATAGTGAAAAATAAGTTTTTATTTCGAATAAAAAAAATGTGTGTTTGTGTATGGCATTTTATGTGTTTTATCTAATTACATTCATCCATTCAAGTATTGAATGTGTACAGAATATACACATTACATTTGTTTGATAAATACAATGTATTTTTTAAAGCATATCCAGTTCAAACATATATAATCTGCTACTATGTATTCAAGAGAAATATATTATCAACGATACCATATGTGTAGATAATAACAATCATCATCGATTATAATTGTTGTGCTTTTAGAGTTATCTCTATTTAAACGTCTTATCTTTCATCATTTATCATTTATCATTTTACAATGGTTAATATACAATGTACTAAAATATTACTTGTATTCGCAATGCATTGCATCTCTAATTTTTCTTTTAATAATTAAGTTTTCGCGATTATATATCTTTAGTATCGAATAAAATCAAGAAATAAAGAATATTAAAAATTATATCAGACCAAATGTCAATTAAATTTATATATTGATTTTTAAAATCTACCAATATTAGAGAAAGCAGCAAATAATGGAGCTCCACTCGTCGTCGCGGTTGGTGGTTGTTGATCGCCAATATTTTTCAATAGATTACCTTGCAATAGACTGTCAAGAGCTTTCTGAACTGTCGGATCGTTTAGAAGAGGCGATGGCGAAACTCCCGTGGATGCGGTCGTCGTAGATGAAGATGTGGCTGTGTTTGATGCTATCGGCATAACGTGCATTTATGAAGTTCGTGCTTTCAACATCGTTTGAGTGAATTTTCTACAGTATTGTACGTGTTCTCATTAAATATTGTTCATGCATCTATTTGTTAAATACAGTCATGACATTTAGGCTTTTAACTTGTGAATGTTTTTAGCTTAAAAAATTACATTCTCAAATATTTGTAATATGCAAATATCAATAAGCGATCAACACAATGTGTACTTTAAATTTTGCCAATTAGATTCTTTATACATATATATACAGGGTGTTTATGCAATTTTATAAAAAAATTTTCTATACATTTAAATTGCAGTTATCAAGTGTGTGTTTTTCTAGCATTTAATATTGATTTATTAATTAAATTTACTTAAAATTAATTTGGATAATAATAAAGTATGATACATTATCATATCTAAACGCTAAAAATATGTACAAAAATATAAAATAAAAATACAAAACAAAAATAATTTAACTCTTCTTTAAGAAATATTAATTTATTTAAATAATTTATTAAATTATTATTTATTTATTAAATAAATAGAACACTAATTTATTTAAATATTACCTATTTAAAAATTTAATAATTTTCTATGAAACTTATATAAGATGTTGATACTAAAAATAGATTGTCAATAAAAAAATCACAAATAAAAACTTAAATATTGCAAATAAATATTAGACATACATTTCTTAAGTTACATGCTCAAAAAGGCAATTTTTTAAAAATTCCCTACATGCGAATTAAGTTCCATGAGAATTCTCTGATTTTTCAAGTTCGAAAAAAATTCTTTAAGAATACCAAGTTTTCAAGGTTCTTAGTATACACCCTGTATATGTATATTTATATATACATATATATGATCTGTTTCATCTTTACCTGTTCCCCAATTAGTTGGAGGAACTGGAGCTGGTGCCGTAGCTGGTGGCGGTACCGGACTTGGTTCCGCCGCTGCCGGCACGTTTGTTTTACTGTTATTCAGGATATTCAGTATTCTCGTCTGCAGCTCGGCTTGTTTCGGATCGCTGATCGACGTGAGCGGAGTCTTTACCGGCAAATCCTTCGCGTCGCCCAATTCAACTTGCACCTGCTCCTCGCGTTTCATCTCGAGATACTTTATGACCCGGTCGTACTGCAGGACCGTAAGCTGATGATTGTCTGCCAGCATGTTTAGTAAAACTTGTATAGCATCCGGATGACGCTCGCTCGCCAGAGGTGTATTTAGAGGAACCGAACGACCGCCCGCTTTGTAGTTCGTGAAATCTCGCGAGATTAAATTTATGGCATCTTCTACTGGCATGTTTCTGTGTTCTACAATATAAGGACAAGATATAATTAATTTGTGTTTTAATAAATTATTAATATAATTATATTATTAATATAGTTATAATTAAAAATTATATTACAATTATATATTGTTATAATTATTAATATAGTTATTATTATTATGATAAACGAATTTTAATGAACATTAATTCATAATTAACGTTTTATTGAAATTCCTTACCTTGTGGTAAACCATGTAAAATATTCAATGTCAAGGAATGGTGTTCGTGATTGATGGGTGTTACTACTACGGCGTATAGACAGCCACGACTTGCGATGTTCCCTAAAACACGACTTAAGGGAACGTCTTCATTCGGAAACAGTAGGTCCACCATTAGACCGATTTGCTTCAATCGTAATTCGATGTCTTCCGCATATTTCCTGCAATTTAATAAACAATGTTAAATAATATAAATATCTCTATGTAATTATAAACATATAAAGAATTAACATCTTACGTTAACGCTTTATTGACAACTATAATCTCACAGTCATTCTTCTCAGTTGCGAGGTAATCTACTGATGCACTGATATTTCTGTAAAATTTAATCATTTTAATATTCACATTAATCTTTTATTTATCTCTTTAACAGTCAATCTGTTAAATTAATATAAACACTGATGATAATTGCACTAAAATAAGTATAAATTAGCCAGCAAAACTTTATTGGTTACTATACTACTGAAGCAAAATATAAATATATAAGAGAGACCCAGCATGCATTATGTCCTTGGCAGAACGGACAGAAGCAAAACATAGGGGAATTTTTCCTTTTTATTATGTTTATCTTTCAGGCAAGGTTAGGCTATTGACAATTGCCAACCAATGACACTAATACATATACAAGAAAAGGACACAGATTCACCAATGTTCCCCCCCTCCCTCTCCATTTTGCTAAATCCTTATATCTTAAGAAAATATATAGCATACTGAGTTTCTTATATATCTATAGATGTAAAAATTTTCAAAAATAAAAATAAAATTTTTTAATTATTATGCGTTATTAAAAATTATTTGCTCGACCATTAATGACCATTTATTCAAATAAAATGTCTTTACCCAAAACTTGCATTTGCATCTCTTGTCCCAGAAGTCTTGAAATCATCATATCGATTTCCACCATCATTAAATGAATCTCTGGTAAAATTATTGCCACGTCTATCTCCTTGTTTGTGATCCCAATTTGCTTTGTCCTCCATTCGATTACCTCTATTAATTGGACTTCGATCTCTAAAATTATTCGCGTTGTTTGGATTGTTCGGATTATTCTTGTTTCTATTTTTTCCACCCCTCGTCCCTCGTGCTCTGTGATGGGTATTACCACCAGTATTACCAGAACCAGCATTTTGATTTTGGTTATTGCCTGGATTAGTTTGATTTCGATTCTGATTTCCTCCAGGCCTATTCTGATTTCCCATCTGATTATTATTTCCAAACTGATTGTTGACACCTCTGTTTTGATTGCTCTGACCAGCGAATTGATCGTTTCCGCGATTTAGATTACCTACATTGAATTGATTGTTTCCACGATTTTGAGAGGTATTATTAAAAGGATCATTTCCATTGTTATTATTGTTATGTTTTCCATTATATTGGTCATTGTCGCTATTTCCTGTTTGATTTCCATCATCAAAGTTACTATTCCCGCTCCTATTCTGAATGTTTAAGTCCTTTTGATTGTTACCAAAAGTACTGTCATTTCCAAAATTCTGATTTATCCCAACATAATTTGGTTTATTTGCACCAAAAGTGTCAGCCGTGTTATTGAATTGATTATTCATAGCATTAAATTGATTATTCAGTCCAGTCATTTGCTTTGCATTTGAATTTCCTGGATTTCCAATAGACTGATTATCCTTTTTCGCTGGTCTGACATCTATAAAAAGAAATATAAGCAAATGAGGAAATATACATCTTTTTTCTCGAAATAAATAACATTGAATAATATTAAGAAAGAAGATCCTTAATTAAATAAAAAAATAATATAATTAAATCTGAGAAAAATATTACAATTGAATATGCAACTTTGTGTAATGTATTTCTATGATATACCTATACGTCTGCCTTTGAACTGTGCACCATCTTCATTTTGTATAGCTTTCTGAGCAGATTGTTCATCTTCAAATTGTACAAATCCAAAGCCTCTGTTTATTATGGACGCTATAACAGTTCCATATTTGGAGAAATGTTCTTCCAATTCTAACTTTGTGACATCGTCAGTTTGTAAATGGCCAACAAATATACGACTAGATGCAGTAGCAGGATCTTTTAAAAGTCTGGCACTCATCCTGATTTTATAATACAGAAAAGAATCTTTTTAGTATAGTTAAAATTTTAAAAGTTCTTCGTATAAATATTATAATATAAAAATGTGATTTTAGATTTAATATAATTTATTACATATCTGTGTTTATATTTTAAAGTTTACTAAAATGTTTAATTTCCTATAATATTCAGATTAAAATACAAAAAAAAACAAAACAATTTTGATTATTAGAGAATGACAACTCATTATTAGAGACTAGCATAAATGTTACAATAGTTACATAATTTTAGTTACAACGTTATTAAAATTTTAATACTTGTACACGTATAATTAGCAGATATATCGAATTGTATACTTATGTTTTGCACTTATATATAGACAAATAAAATAACTTCTCGCTTACTTTTCGATGATAGCTCGATCGCTCCGTAAAAGAGAGTCTCTAAACTTAAAACTCTCTAAATCCTAATAATTTGGAACACAATATAAACTCAGTAAATTCAATAAGTTCTGTAAATTCTGTCAAAAAAATTCGAGGACATCCTCGTGAAAGCTCCTACAATTGTGTATCCGAACCCTTCGACACCATATTATTAAAATATTGAATTATGTCCGGGATTTAAACTGACTTGATTGCGCATCAATTGAATTAATTCTACGCACTATATTAAATTACAACTATATTGAAACTTCGGTCACTGTTTATTGTTTGCGTGCAAAATCGTTTGTCGATTTACGAAGGAGCCATCTTGCCGAAGCGTACATCAGTTTCCGGCATGAATTATGAATCGAACGAAGATGAGAGACTCGGGAGAGAATCGCGGATCTTCGCCTTTATGTCACATGTACGCGACAAAAATTCATCAAGCGCTCCGATTGGCTGTTGGATAAAAAATTCCTAGAGTTACAATAGGGATTTATTTAGAATTATTATAACAAAAGATATCAATAAAAAGAATTATATAAAAATCAATATATTATAATGTAAATATTAATTTTAATTTTATTATTACAATTCATATTTTTAATTATTATTCTTGATTAATATTTATAATAAAAAAATTTAATATTTTAATATTTTGAGATAAATTTTTGAATAATTTATCAAATAATATCTGTAATTTATTAATATTTGAAATTTACAAAGAGAATTGCAAGAATATTTTATACGGTAGAAATGATTGAATGCAATGTGAATGCTCCCTAATAATTTATTTGACCAATTCGTAATATTTTTCATTTTATCGAACGCGGAATATCTTGTTCGATGAGTTGTCAGATTTTTTGCAGTTCTTCGACACCCTTTGAACTGTTCCAGCCGTAGTTCACGTGCTCGAATCATTTCTGTCATCTGTCATCGCATCTGTCATCCTCGTTTAGAGACAGTCATATGATTTGGTTACGTGCTCTCAACACATTCAGTTCTTTGCGTGTCTCGCAAACGTATGTAAATAGTACAGCGCGTCCCATCCGATAAATCCAAGTCTGTATTTTGGTATAAAAAAGGGGGAAAAATGGGTAATAGATCCAGTCTTCTTCTGCGGGAGGATGAAATAGCGCAGATACAGAATGCAACTGGTTGTAAGTATCTCTTTGTTTCTTATCTGATAATCTCTTATCATTCTTTTTTTTCACGGCAAGACTAAACAATATATGAGAAAGAAAATATAAAAATTAAAAAAAATAAATATATATAAATAAAATATAATTTTTGTGCATTTCTGCTTTTACAGTTACACCAAATCAAATAGAACGGCTGTACAGTCGTTTCACGAGTCTGGATCGTGGCGATTGTGGAACCCTCAGCCGAGAGGATTTTCTTAGGATCCCAGAACTGGCGATAAATCCGCTTGGTGAGAGAATAGTGAACGCCTTTTTCGAGGAGAGCGGAAACGACAGAGTGAATTTCTTGCAATTCATGCAAGTCCTGGCTCGTTTTAGACCAATAAAGAAGAACAGTCCTAATCGATTGAACTCCAGGCAGCAAAAGTTGAGATGTAAATATCGCATGTGAAGAAGTAATAGGATTGTGCAAAATTTTTCCTAAATCTTTTTCCTATGAAATCAAGCATAAATACTAGAAAAGTCCAATATTGATTCAATTCAATTTTTTTGTTATCTAATTAAAATGTAATAATATTCCATATTCTTTTTGAATATTAGGTATCTATACAATTCTTAATCTCTAAATCCTATTTTTCAGTTGCATTTAAAATGTATGACTTGGACAACGACGATTTGATCTCCAAGGATGAATTACTTGCTATTTTACATATGATGGTTGGCGCCAATATTAGGTAAAGATTACACATTTTCTTATTATATATCGATATTTGATCCTATACAGATACATTTTTGTAATCGTGCTCAAATATGTAACAAAAGCAAAACATTAGATGATAATTTAATATATACAATATGATATGTAATAAATGCATATATATATATATATTGCAGCGAGGAGCAATTAACCAGCATTGCGGAACGAACTATACTGGAAGCTGATGAAAATGGTGATGGAATGATATCCTTTGAAGAGTTTTGCAAAGCATTGGACCGTACAGATGTTGAGCAAAAGATGTCTATAAGATTTCTCAGTTGAATTAAATATTATATACCAAATATAATGTAAAATTTATATTATATTTATAGAAATAGGTGTTGAGAAATTATATAGTGAATTTCTATTGCAAAATTATCTATTACAAGAAAATTAATTTTCTATTACATTAATTATAAAATTATGCAAAATATTTATAGATACATCTCTTATTATGTAAATAATATGTAAATAATTCTTATATACTACTGTTTCCATCAAGATGTGGAATGTCAATATAAGTGGAAACAATTTTCCATACTTGCTTGAATATAGCATTGTTTTTATTCCTGATAATAGTCAATACGTAATTAAAATAAAAAAAGAAAAGTGTATGACAAAATTTAGTTTCGGTGTTAAATTGTGCTAATAAAAATAGATAATTGTATAAAGTAAATGTGTTAAAAAAAATTCGTAATAAAGATTTGCGTTTAAATTGTAACTTAATATTGTTAAATAATTATAAGTAATATGTTATCTTTAAATTTATCACATATGCTTGTTTTCCATTGATTCAATACTATACAGATGGAATAAACAAAAAAACAATATATATGAATACAGTTTTTAAAATACATGTGAATAGAAAATTAATACATTAAAAAAGAAATATCTTTTTTATAATTTGTTTTTAAATATACAAATACATTTCTAGAAATTTTCTTTTTTTACAAATATAAAAGTATGCTATAAAATAAAGAGTGAGAAAGAATATAAATAAAAAATTTTTATGATAAATGCTTCAAAAAATTTAATTATTTTGCAACAACCTGTCTCAAAAATATTTTCAACAATTCTAACATAAAAGTCTATATCAGAGAGAAAATATAATCAATCATATTTCGAAAAAATCGTGAAAATTGTGCAATATTTCACAATAAAAATAAATAATGATATAAATATAAAAATGTCACATTTAAAATAATTTGTACATTAAAATAATAATTGTAGCAAAAATATATATATCTAACATTATATTTTATTTATTCTCTAAATATGAGAAATAATGTGCATTTTTATAAGCATATTAAATATATTAAAAATGTTATTGTGTATTTCTCTCAGATACGAAAAATTATTATAGCATCGTATGTTTTATTCCAAAAATATAAGGAATATAAATATTTTTTGTTTTACATTTCAAACCATTACTTTTTCATGTATTTTGTATTTTAAATATATCTGATAACAAATCTTATCTAAGAAAACACACACACACACATATACACTCCTTTTTTCTCTCTCTTAATATATATTCATATTTTAATTCTTCTGTACATATCTAAGATTTTTGCAATACTTTTATTTTTTCTAATGGAAGAGAGTTTTGTTACAGAAATATAAATGTAATGCATAACTAATATTAAAGAATATAATAAAATTTTATTTCATAATTATAATAAAATGCGCATCTATAGATATGTTGATTCTATATTCGTTACAGTAGATAAATATAAAAATTTATCTTGTAACATTATTTAAAAAATTCTACATATAATAAGAATATGTAATATAAAAAAATGTAACATTTATAATTATAAATATATAATATAAACGTTTCCTTCTTTTACAGGGCAGTAACAAATATTGGCAGAAAGATCTAACATCATCAATCTTTGTAAAAAAATTTGCAAATCATATAATTCATTGTACAAAAATGACATTGTTTTTGTGCGAATTCTTTTTTTTCCACTTTTATATATTATATATCTCGAAAATTTTATACATATTATACGCAAAGAATGGTTTCTTCTCTTTTTAGGATATATTATCACAAATAAAAATATTGATTTAAAAATGAACATGTTTAATTTGTAATTGAGAATAATCCATATCTTGATTATAATAGTTGCTTTCCATTTACATCAAAATTCAGATAAATCTCACTTCTGTCTTCAACATCCATATTAAAGAAAGACAAAAGTAAGATTTATCTGAGTTTTGATGTAAATAAAAAGCAATTAATGTAAGCAATAAAATGTTTACATAAATTGCAACAAATATTTATATAACTATATTTTATCTAACCAAAAACATAACTAATTTTCGTAAAATATTAATTACATATATGATTCTGTCAAATCTAAATTTCCACATATTTCAAAGAACAAATTTTTTTATATACTTTTAATCATGTTTGATAATTGCTCCCATTTTATTTAAATATATCTCACTAAATATATCCTTGTTTCCTTTCACGATGAAATGTCATAAAACTCGATTTACATCTGATGTAATAAATAAATCTTGAGATGAATGAAATTGAGAAAAAAAAAAAAGTTAATGCTATTTAGATTAACATGTTAGTTTAAACACATGAATTATTTTTACAAATTGCAATTTAAATAATTTATGCATTTCTTGAATTGATATAAGAGATCCTTTAAAATATATAATATAAATAAAGAGTTATTTTTGTATATATACTATTGTATATTCGTCTCTTCTACTTTAAGATTCCGTTCTCTTTTATGCACGTCCTTTTGCTTTCTTTAATCTCTCTTCTATTTCAAAATAAAGTAAGAGTGGAAGATTTCTATTATATGTGAATATGATTCATCTTTGTTACGTCAATAATGCTATTTTATATTTAATGGCACGAATGAAATACATGAAAAAATAAACTAATAACAGCTAATCTCCACTCGATAAACCGGTCATTTATTGCACACTAAATATTATAAATGCCTTAACTCTTTAAATAGGCACTTTCTAACATCTAAATCGTGTCTATCTTTTTACTTAAAACAAGTATTCTTTTTTTTGTAATTTTTAAAATAATTCCCGTTTTCATAATTTTTTCAAAATAACACTTTTACTCATTGCTTGATATTCATGTTTCTTCATCATAGATTATTATAATATACGTTTTTTTCTGTAAAGAAAGTATCTAATAAATGTTAAGGCATCTATAATGCGTCGTGTTCACATACGTACAATAATAATCCGGACGTCTTTGAGAAAGATTTATCGCGCGTGTGTAAAATATATTTAATATAGTGTAACAATATCACAATATATTGTTTACCAACTTTCGCCGTACTTAGCTGCACGTACATATATTATATACGAAATATGCGTCCCATAAAAACTCAGGCAGTATAAAATCGGAAACAAGTTGCGCGCGCAAAACGCATATATACCTCCTTCTTCAGCTTCACCATAAGTACTTATCTTAAGTAATTATGACAATTCGTTGCACGAATACCTTACGTATTTCGATTTATTTGTAAGTCTTAATGCTTGAATAACGCTTCGTTCTCGGGATTGTCGTCCCTGTGCTTCTCGAGATTTCCGGATAGAGTCGGATCCGGTCGTCGTCTCTTGAAGAAGCCGAGTTTTCTCAATATTAAAGTAAGGAGAATGAACAATAACATACCCGCCACCGCGGCTACAATGTATATCCACACCGGTACGGGTTCGGCTTCTTGTTGATCCAGCAGATCTGGATAAGCGATCGTTTCGGCCTACATGACATCGAATAACAAATTTATTAACATGATTTTTATTATTATATATGGATATTTTTCTGAATTCAATCTCTCTCTAAGAAATCTAATTCTTCATAATTTATATTTTTACTGTATATAAGGCTCTGCGCGCAATAGAGGAATAAATATGAAATATTAAGAGAATATGAATTATTTTAAAATAATAAAATCGAAAAAATTCTGATATACAAATACAAATTTAAATATAAAGACTCTTACTAGCTAATTAGCCCGTACTAATCCTTCATATTATCCGAATTTGTATTTTTATATCAGTCTTTTTGAATTTATTATTTTAAAATAAAAATAAAATTCTTATTCCTAATATTTATTTTCCCTAATATTTTCTCTTGTGTACAAGGCCTAACAATAACAATACACTAAAATATATGTACTTACAATTGCATGGTCATCCTTCAAATTTTCTTGCTGTATTACAACATTCGAGGGTATTATTATCCTAGCGTTGGAGCCTATTTTAACCATATCCACTTTCGGATAATCCTCCACTAAAGTAGAATTCCAAAGCCTGAAATCAATTATTTCTTTAAAAAAAGCACAAGCTATTTCTAACTTTAAAATAGTTCAATTGTAATATATAAATATATTTTAAAATAAATTAAAAGATTATTTATTAAGATTTTATATTCTACACATAATTTAAAATGTTATAATTAATAAAAATATTTCGCACAATATAATCGATAATAATTAGTTTTTTATATTTTTGTTATATTACCTTGCTTTAACAGTTATGATGGCTTCCTGTTTCCTCTGTAGATTATATATGTAGCATATTATGTCGAAACACTTGGCTGTACCGGCTTTACAATTCTGTAATATAATCATTGTAAAGTACTCTAATATTATAGTATGAAATATCTTACATTAAACAAGAATTACTTAAAAGTATAAAAATAAATGATATTAAAAGATATTGTTCGTTATCAATTTTCTCGAAAATAAAGTCTCATAAAATAAAAAGATTTTACTTTTATCCATATATAAAACAATCATTTTTATATCAAATAACAAATTCTCTTATACATAAATTCATTAAAAATTCCGTTTTTAATTCGAAAGCTTTTACTGAATTCTGCGAACTTAATTGAATACAGTGGATAGAGTTTTTACCATTGCAACCACACGATGGCGATGTCCGTCTTTGTCGATAATCGTTCGCGTATTTACAACTTTCTCCGTGTCTCGTGTTGTTCTTATATGATTAGTATGGTTGTACAAGATTGTTGGTGAAGTTGAAGGTTGCAAAATGTTATCGGTGTCGTCAAAATTGATACTATCTTGCAGTTTTAAAGGATTAACTATATGCCCTGGTGGCAATGTACATTCACCATCTGTCAAAGCTAAATTATTTAACATACATTCATTATATATGTATATTATATAAGCATGATTAATATTTTATACATATTATATATATTATATTGTATAATATTAATATTATAATAATATATTAATATCATAGATTTTAGAATTAATTTTAATTATAATACAATAATGTTAAAATTAATACAATAATACAGTTTAATAATACAATATATGTATTGTATTAATTGTTACTCTTAACTTTTAATCTTTGGTAACTAGCAGTCTTACTATGTTGAAATAAAAAAATAACTCAAAATTAAAAGTTATTTATGAGTTTTTAAATTATACAAGTTAAAATAAACTTCTAAAATATATGCACGTATTCAGATATTGAAACTGCAATTCCTTGCAGGAATATCACACTCCATGTTTCACCACAAAGAAGAATTATACTTAAAATGCGATAAATCTATCACTTTCTAATTAACTGAATATTAGCAGAAATAAAATTTTATAATACCTTGGACAGTCGGCATCTCCTCCATGTATAACAACCATTTGCCGTGTGCTTTGTCGTTCGCGACTTCGTAAGGCCAAGAAATGCGCACTTCCACAGTGCTGACTTTCCATGGGCCTTCGTTGAACACTTCATAAGTATGCGATACTTTCGGTCCTACTTCGTTCAAGTACTTTATTGCGGACTCACCAACTACCGGACCACCGTAAAACGCCCACTGTGTTTTTGCACTCCTACAAATAAATGTAATGTTAGTATAATGTGTGATAGAAATAGACAAAAATTAATTTAATTAAATAATTTTGAGAATTTAATTTATATTTTTTAATACAAACATAAATTCATTAAATTATTTAATTTTTATCTTTAATGATATCTCTCTCTCTCTCTTTCCTTTAGTAAATCAATTGAACAAGTGTTCTTAGTTGTTGATATATACCAATTTTTATACAATGATAAATATATTATTAAAAGTATTGTAATTGTAGCTACATATACATATTAATATATATATATATATATATATATAAAAATTACAATGCAGAATCATTTAACATTCAGTCAATGATTTATGAAAGAAATAATTATGGAAAAAAATGACGACGTTGTCGAGTCATTATATTTTAAACTAACAATTTTATATTATAATAATATATTATATATATTATTATAATAATGCATCATATATATTGTAATATATATTATTGTGATATTATATATATTATACACATATAATAATGTATAGAATATATTATAAATAATATATATTTAAATAATTACCCTTTAATTGAGAGCTCGGCACGTTTCAACACAGTAGCTTGCAATACAGTAGGTTGCTTTTCTGTGACTTCCTTCGATGTGGAGTTTACGAAAATCGTGAAACTTAATTGCGATTCGTTATCCTCGAGACCTTTGGGATCGAATCTCACTTGTATGTCTACCGTTTTATCCTTCTTGAATGGATTGCCGATAGAGCACGACACCAAAGTAGCATTATATAAATTGCAAATTATGGAATCGTTGCTCTTGCTGGCAATGTAATTCAAGTTTTGAGAGTGAACGATAAATAATTGAGCCTCGTATGCGGATTCGCCGATGTTCGCCACGTTGAGTTCCACCACTATCTCTTCTCTCTCGCCCAAAAGCAACTCGTAGAAGTCCGGTTTTACGGAAGATGCTAATGAGAAATATATTTCGTCAATCATCGATAATTTCAAATGTGTAAAAATATTTTTTTTATGAATGTTTTTTTATATATTGTCAAGTTGAAAATCTCGACATTCTTAATTAATTGAAGTTACATTAATAAATGACATATGCGAATAAATATATACAATATTTATATTTTACAAATGGGTAAAACTAATATATATGTTTAATTAAAATTAAATAAAATTATATATAATAATTCCGTTTGAATATACTATGTAAGAAAAAAATATCTACCTGATAAATTCAGTTTAGCTGATAATTGTAAGTCGCTTTCGCATATATCATTGTTTCCACAATCTTTCTGAAAAACGGCTTCGAATACGCGTGCGGCTTCTTGCTGATTGAGTATCGGATAATTCTTTATATCAGGTAAAGGAGCACCTTCCGGAGGCATGACTGGATCTTCTTGTATCAATGAATAATTCAGGCGGAATTTAATAGGCGATTGAATGTCGCGTGTGTTCTCCTATTAGAAAAAACAAATGTTATTTATTCACAAAAATAAAAATTAATGTTTTAGACAAACAAACAACAATATATTCAATATTTGTTGTAAAATTTGTTACATAAGCACATTAAAAATGCAGTGTATAAAAACTGAAGTACATTTTTTAAATAAATATTTTCAATTACTTGAATATTAACGAGCGATATTTTTTCATTTTTAAGTGATTAATAAATTTTTCTTTTTCAAGGTATCACACATATAAAGATTTAAGCTTTTGCTTATTAAAAAGATATAATATTTACCGAAAATAAAATATATGTTGGAAATTATATAGACTATTAATAATAAAGTAATAAAAAATGTGTTGAGTAATAATTGTGTTGCATTAATATGCAAATATAAAATGTTAATAGAGCGTACAAGTTTGACTTTACCTTCAAATAGACAATTTCCTTTTGACAGTGTACCAATTTTGTGGTATCTAAGGTAACTGTTCGATTAACGTAATGTAGGCGAGCATTATTTCCACTAGCGCCGAACCAAACCCTTGAGAATTTTTTAGCTCCTGTATAAGTTTCCGCTTCGATATAATAATTTAATCTCAGATTTTGCATAGATTCCTCCTTCACTAACGATTCCGTTTTGCAACAAGCCTCAAACGTAAAACTGCAAAGTTTCACAAGTATAGTCACATTTCATATATTTATTTGACGATTCGTATTTGTTTCGCAGAATTATTTTCGTTTAGGATGACTATGTTACCATGTGTGATTTGTCTCTAGATCGGCCGAACATCCAATTCGATTAGGATCGATAGGTTCTATCGTATCCTGATATATTCCATCTTTCTTTGCATAACGTATATAAGTGGAAATATCAATGATTTTCTTCGCACGAAGAAGCGCGATTGCGTCATTTTCATATGCTCCAATCAAGAGATCCGAATAGCCATTGTGATCCATATCGATGCCTCCGCTTAACGAATAACCAAATGTTTTCAATGGCGTGGGCATATCCTCAGCGTGAATTATCTGTTAAACAATATATAATGAACATGAAGCAAAATTGTACATATGGATGAAATAAGCAAATAAATCATAAAAAAATAAATTCATAAAATTGTATAGATTTAATAGAATAAAATTTAAGTAACGATGAATTTTCGAGAATGTCCATTTTACCTGTGATGGTGTTTTAATTATACCATTCTTCGAACCTAAATAGATATAGACTGCGCCCTTCCCTTCGTATGGAGCACCAATTGCAATATCTTCGTATCCGTCCTTATTCAAATCACCCAAGTTTGTCAACGCGAATCCAAACCTATTAATTTAACATAACTATATTTAATATCAACTCAAAAGAAGATTATAGAGCACAAGAACATCATAACATACCTCGATTCCTCGTGACCGACGAGTTTGACAGGCAAACATTTCTCGGGATCTCTGATATTTTTACATATATCTAGCGATGTATAAATGTATACAGCTCCACCTTCCGCTTTATTGAAATAGAACGGCGCTGCTACGATCAAATCAGTTACTCTAAAATAACAAATATTGAAATGTATAAATAAATTGGCCATTATGCAATAAACTTAAAAAGTTATAATTTTTTAAAAATAAACTAGAACAACACAAGCGCGCACTATTCCTTGATCTTATTTATTAAGAAGATTAATATTTAATATTAAAAAAAAGTAATATAAAGTTTATTTAAACTCCATTAATTTCTTTTAGCAGAAAACAGTTGATCAAAGAGTTACTTTGCTATAATTAAATTTTAAAATAATATTTAAATTTAATTAATATATTATGATAGAGATAAGATAACAAAAGCTCTTGTAGAAATCTACAAAACAAGTCCAAAGTGAATGTCCTAGGACTTATAGAAGCCTCAATTTTTGAATTCAAAGTTAGCATTTTTCGCGAAAATTAAGCAAACTATAAGTTAGAACAACGAGCTCTCTATCTTTCTTCTAGGATTTATATTTTTGCGCTGTGAAATCAAATTATGTTCTTATATTTATCCACCAATGTCAACACAAAAATAATTTGATTTCTGTATAGAACTATTCTAAAAATCCTAAGTTTTTAATATATTTTAAAATTATTGAAATTTTACTATATATATATATATATATATATATAATTTTAATAAAATTAATCAAACATTATATCTTACTGTGACATATATTAATATTTTTTATTGTGGTGTAAAAATATTAATCAGAGAAACTCTTAAAAAATTCTTTCAATATCATATTATCCCACGATTACCATGAATTTCAGGCTAAATTCTAAGAGAAAATTCTCTCTGTGAATGCAAATATGCCTTACTTGTCTCCATTTACATCTGCCGATGTGATTTCGTATCCATAGCTGGATGCGAATTGTTCGCCGTCCAGAACAAGAGCGACATCCATGTCCGGCTTGAAATCACGTCTGGTAAACAAAACCACTTGGCCAGTGCCGTTAGAACGAGGTGCACCCGCGGCGTAAGCTAAACCCTTGCCGAAGAAGTTTCCAGCAGCCACAGACATTCCTGCAATTTAAATGTTGATTAGAACATTAATTTAAACGATATTTGCATGGCGTAATCGCATTATTGGCTGGGAAAAGAAGAATTGATGATTTAGCAATGATGTAAATTCATAAAAGCGACGAATAAACAACAAATTCTCTTCTCAGCCAGAGGAAAATGTGTTTCTAATAAAAGAGTATATGTACCGAGATAGCTGTATTTATTTACGGGCGAGATATCTTGCATCGGTGCGTTGTAGACTGTATTATCTCTAGTTAGAAACTCATCGGACACTGTGAATAGATACAGAGTCCCTCGCCAAGTATGCGGCCCCGGGGTGCCGATCACCACGCGATCTTCTGCAGTTAATAAACCGCTGACTCCGGCCTGACAATAACCGAACTGTTCGTGGGCTCTGAAAAAAATCGAGAAAGTCTGTATATACAATACTTGAAATTTAAACAAACGCAGTAGATGTATACAAAGATATGCCTATACAGGATGTCTGATATAGTGTCACACCGAAAATATACAAGTAGATCTCGTTATTTGGGAACAATTTATCTCCAGCAAAAATGTCGAGAAAGGTCATCATTTTTTGCATGTTCTCAATTTTTTGCCATTATGTATCTTTATAACTAAACCTTAAATTAAAATTTTATTAAAGTAAACTCTACTTAAAATTAATTGGAGAATTTGGTTTTGTTAATATTTTATTTCCACAAAGCTTAGTTTGCGAGAAAACCTTTATTTTCAATCGCTTATAACTCGAAAATTATTGATGCCTCAATATTTTTGCTGAGGAAAAGTTGTCTCCAAATAACAAGATTTACTTGTATATTTTCGGTGTGATATCTTATGTCAGACACCCTGTATAAATATTTGAAATAATTCGTATTACTTGTTTGTAGGTTTCCCGGAACACGGTTTTTTCAAATCGTCGTATTTCAAATCTTGGGATAATATGTAGCATTGACCCTGACCCCATTGCGAGTCGGCTGTCTTCACGATATGACGATGCGCGCATACCTGGAAGTATGATGTGACGAATTATAAATAATCTGTACATGTATATGTATCATCTCTCTGAGAGGCAATATTCTTGTGTCTGTTGACTCACCATAACTTTACCTCCCACTCCCTGACTGCGTACAGTCACTCCTAACCATTGATTATCTTTTATCTCATCATTTCCTGGTGGTATTAAATCATCGGATTCCAAATCTGGAAAAAATACAGTTTTGACAGGGCTGGAGTTTTGAGAATGAGTTCAAATGCACCTGTTTTCAAGAGAATTAAATTACGAATTTTATATCAACCCATTCATTATAACTTGCAGCATTATTTATAACATATGTGACAATTAAAAGTCTATTATTATGATTGTTGCATTTAAAATTTTAAATGTAATAATAGTTTAAAAGTAATTAATAAATAAAATAAAAATTATAAAAAATATATATAATTAAATTAATAAATTAATAAATAATTTTTATCTCGAGATTGAGAGGGCCATAAAACAGCAGTACTAACTGACAAATAATTAACAAAAAATTTCTAGTAATGAAATTAGTAGATTACAAAATATCTAATAATAAAATGATAGATATTAATAAATAAATAATGAATTAGTGATATATAAATAAATAATATGAATATATATAAATAACAATTTTCAAACTAATTATTTAATTATTAAAAATTTTTGTTTTTAAAAAAGCAAATTATATTTTTAGCAATTACATTATGTATTGAATATAGCCATGCATATCAAAAAAATTAAATGAAGTACTGTATGATTATTACGAGATATAATAAATATATAAAAATAAATAAGCAATATTGTTAGTAAAAGCAAAAATGTTAATTTGCATAAAAATGCTAACCAGTTTTATATATAGCTATTATAGCGTTGTCACAAAATTCTGTTTCTATTCCTATGTTATTTTGAACAAGAGCAAGCTTTGATATATAAGAATTATAAAATAGATGATTGAGATTAATTATTTTTAATTGCATGCTCTCGTACTTAATTTGTGATATTTTTATCCAAAAAAGATATATGCAATCTCGATGGCAAACCGTTGATAAAAAACTTTCAAACTCTTCATTCAATTCATTCTGCAGACTGCTGAAGTTTATACACTTACTTGAATCGTATGATTCGTATTCATATGGTCTCTTTAATAGATTATCGCCCACTGGTTTACCGAAACATGATTCAACAAAAAAGCATCTTATTATACATAATATGAAATTAAATATTAAATAATAAATAAATAATTACATTAAATAAAGATTAATTAAAGATTTACCGACCATTTATTAGCAAAACATAAAGGCGTGTGCAACCCAAAACCCTGACATTCAAACATTACACAGAATTTAATATAAGATACATAATAATAATTGATTTATACTATTGTATAAATTCAATTATTATCGATAAGTACATCTTCAATTATCACAATAATAATGATTAGAAATAAATGTATGAAACATACGCAGACGTCCATCAGTAATAACTTGAACACAATCTCTGGAGTATGTTGACATCGGACATTGCCATAACGCCCCTGATTTCTTTGTTCTTGGTTGTCGATTCTGATCCAAAGGTGCACCAACCAGCATCCTACACAAAGAAATCATTAAAAATTAGACTAATTGAAATTCTTAATAAAATGAGTTATTTTTAAATAAAAAATCTTACGCAAACAAAAATATACAGATATATATATATATATATATATATATATATATATCTTTAACAAAAAAGATATTAATATATGACAAGAAAATATTCATTCTCATTCTTTTGTACTAATTTAAAATTGAATTAAATTTGATTTTAAATCACAATATTTTATGTATTCTAATAAGCTTTATTTTTTATAATTTACTATTATAGCAATCTTTTTATGGAAAAAATGTATAAATATAAAGATTTATAAAAGAAATTACAATATATATATAATTATTAACAATTATTATATTATAGTTATAATTAATATTCATTAATTTTATGTTGCACAGATTATTATTCTTACATTCAGTTATTATTTACAGTAAAAATCTATAAGAATCAATAACAATTAATATGTAGTAAAAGTAATAAATATATGTAGAAAAATTAATAAAAACTTATTGATGATACATTGAAGAGATTATTATTCTTACATTTAGTTATTATTCAGAGTAACAATCTTTATACTATAAAATCCATAAGAAATTATAACAATTATTAGTAAAATTAGTAAAATAGAAAAATTAATAAAAACTTGTTGACGATTATTCTTACATTCAGTTGTTATTCACAGTAATAATCTATATGCTATAAAATCTATAAGAAATTAATAACAATTAGTAAAATCAAATTAATAAATATATCAAAATTAACTTGTTGACGGATGAAGTACTCATGTCCCGTACAAGTTACTTACCAACTTGTGGATCTCGACGAGTGATTCTCGACCTCTATGTGCTCGGCCACCGAGTAGCCGAAGTAGGAGCCCTCCAGGCCGCGTTTGATAACAGGTATTCGCGGTTCGAGATTAAACGCGTACGTGACGCAGGCACTCAGAGCGAGCCACAGCAATGCGTTCATCTTTGTTGTCGCTATTTTTATTTACCACCGGCTGTATTATTCGATCAGGCGATCCCTCGTGTCTCGGTTTCCTCGCGATTTCGCTCTCCCTATCCCTTTGTCATCACCGTCATCGGTCACGTACCAAGCCAGGTATACACGTACAACACCCTTTTACATACTCTTTCTACATTTTTGAAAACACATTACATACCCACCCTATCCCACCCACGCGCGTCGGGCGTACTTTCACGGGGCTCGCGTGACAGGGCTGGCAACGCGTCGCGTGACGTCACGTCGTTACGTAATCCAAATGTCCCTAGAGCGGCCACGTGCTCGCGAAGCTGTCAAGATTGCGGACTCGCGTTGAGATATTCTTCGCACGGACGTCGACCAATCGGAGCAGAGGTCTCTCCGCCCCGATTGGCTGATGGAATCTCCATGCGATGTCATTCTTTCGAATGTATATTCTATGAATTAAGAAAGAGAAACGTCATCTGGAGTCACCTTATGGAACCTCATATAAGAGTTTGCATGCAAATTGTGTTCTGTTTTAATTGGCTGCATGTGTTGTAAGTATATATGAATAGAAGAATATATACAAATATTATAAATATACATATATATATTTTTTTTTAATATGTCACAGCTGACAAACATATATATTAATTATTAACATAATATAACCATTTTTTTATTATAAAATTTTTCATTCATGCATAGTTCAGTATAATTAAAACATTATTTAAATTAGGTTCTAAAACATCTGAAAATAGTGTGTATATAGGCTAATTGCTCAATATATGCGAGCGTTTATTGCTTCATTTAATTTGCATTCTTTTGAAATTGTTCACTCTATAAAGCTAACATGACGAGAGAGTGTATTAATTATTCTTTATTCACAGAATTAAAGCATCAGATATATATATAGAATAACACATATATATATATATATATATATGTATATATAGCAGATGAGAGAGAAAAGATTCTTATATAAAAAAAGTAGAATTAAAAAAATTATTTATATTAATAAAGTATAAATTATAGTATATAAATTTGCTTTTACATGAAGAAAAAAAATATATAACAATTAATTAAGAAAGCGCACATAATTCTTTAGCTGAGAAAGAAGCCACGACGGGGCACAGTTAATACAATTCATTAATCCATTAGTAATCAATCGGGGTAACAGCTTGGATGTCGTCTTATTGACGCGCGTAACGCAAATGCATGAACGTTGAACACAGCAGGAAACAGCCGACTCTGTTCAATAACTAAGCAGATTTTCGATCAGTAGCATCGCCGTTCGCCGGACAGAAACATCGATCTCAATCTCAATCGCGCGTGGTTAAACTTTTCAATCACAACGACATATATACATATATATATATATTCGCCGAGATAAGATTTTATTAATTTTTTTTATGAAATTTGATATATATAAAATTAATTTTAAATATACATCCTCTTCGAAGATCATCATTTGAAAAGTCAAATTTAATGATATAAAAAATTATTAGCGTTAATTATTAAAATATTCTGCATATAGTAATAAAAAAATTATTAATTTCGATCACATGCGTATCAAAATAAATAATGTTAAAATAAATAAATGTTGAATAAAATAGAATAGAGAGTAAAAAGTTATAATAAATGCAAATAATCAAAGTGAATAAATACGACGAACGGCGAAAAACTGACGATAAATAATACAATAATAATAAAGTAATTATTAATAATTGTCAAAGATTGATTAGCAACAATAAATTGTAATGAAAATTGTGAGAGAAATTAGAGCACAGGTGATTTATAAATAAAATCGATTTCACAAATTGAACGTAAAATTGCGCTTTCAAGAATGGATCAACTTTTTTGTTTTTAAATAGGATTGAAATTTTATTATTATGTGCAGAAAAAGTAAGTAAAACGATCAAAGATTCTAATAAAATGTTGTCACAATAATAAGAACAAATTATATGTAAGAAATAACTATAAAATCAATTTCTCTCTAATTTTAATGATTACAGAATCGAATAATTATTGAATCATGAAATAAATTGTTCTTTCTTCCAATTTGCTTACTCTTTCGTAAAATAAATTAGATCTGTACAATAAAAGTGAGATATCGACTTTCAGGGCACTTTTAAGGGGATGTTATATGACAAATATTACTCCATTATGGTATCTGGCTATGAAATCATTATTTTACTAATTGCTTTTATTGATTAATGGATGCTTACACATTTTTTATGTTATCTATATATTTCACTGGAAAATATAGCGAGTATATGCTTTCACTGAAGTACTAGCAGTACTTGATCATAAAACCGATTATTGTTTTGCGTTTAAAGGAATGAAATATTATTTTTTTATATTATTTATTATACAAATTATTTTTTAAAATTATATTTTCTTTATTAATGATAAAGTTCTATTGTTTAAAATTTGATTTCTATATATACAGGAGGAAATAATTATTTGTGAAACTGCTGAAATATATATAATTTTTGAACTTTTAGAAATTTATTTTAAAAATAATTTATTGCAATTGCAAGTAATAATAATCACGTGCGCAACATTTTTCCAGAGTTATCATGATATTTGAGAGAGATACGCGATCGGGGAAAGACATATGCGGTAAAATTACAAAACTTTCTATATATCCTGACGCTTCTTTTCTTGGCGACAAAAAGTTTGTCCAATATAGAAGATTAATATTTTTATGTAATATTAAAATGATATGTGTGTGTGTGTATATATATATATATTATAGGATAAATTCTAAAAGAAAATTCTCTCATCTGTGATCGAATGACGTACGTGCAAATTAAATTTTATTTTTAAAAAATTAAATAAAAGTAGCATTATTTATTCGAATAGCAATCTTTACACGGAGAGAATTTTCTCTTAGAATTTACTCTGAAAATCATTGTAATCGTGGGACAATATATGTATAGTAAAATTAGAAGAATTTTATAAAAAAAAGTTTCTCTGATTAATATTAATAGTAAATGTTTACTATGTACATAAGTAAAATTAATCGAACATATTTTATATCTTATTGTGATAGATATTAATATTTTTTATTGTGGTAAAAATATCAATTAATCAGAGAGACTCATAAAATTCTTCCAACACCATATTGTCTCACGATGATCATGATTTTCATCTAAAATTCTAAGAGAAAAAGGTAAAGAGAAGGTAAATTCTACGAGAAAATTTCCTCTGTGTATCTTTCAATTAGTACTTGAAAGCCCCGTTCGATTCTGTCATCTGCCACCCCCTAAAGCCCTAGAGGGAGAAAAACCGCGCGCATACTCACGATTGGTACTCGCGCACGTGCTTCCTCGTTTGCAGATTGATCCCGAGTGTCTCTCGCACACACACAGTACATCCGTGCCGAGTCAATGTGAGAAACGCGTGTTGTAGAACCGTATGTGTCGTGATTCCATCATCTGTTAACACCTGCTGCATCCTCCGAAGCTTCGCTCATCCCTCGTCTTTTCCTCGGCGGAGCGAATGGAGGATGAGGGAGGCTTATTATCACGGTATTAATTTTCCTGTAACATATACAGAGATCAATGATCGAAATTGACATGATAGTGATATCGCGAATTGCCTCGTGTTTTACTTCTTTTTTTCACGCTCTAATAGATTGGTCGACAGATCGATTAAAGTTCGAATTCTTATTCAGTCTTATCGGTTGCTTTCGTAAATTGTCTTTATGATATATTTTCTCTCGCAGTTAAAGTTTATTACGTAAGTAATTAAATATATAGAACAAAAGATTTGTCTTAGATTAAAAAAAAACTTACTTTTAATTAAATTCAAAATATTGTCTTCAATTTTAATTATAAAAAGGAAATTAATTAGAAAAATATGATGCTGAATTTATTGATTATATATAAATGATGAATTTATATGGCACCGAAAATGCAATATTAATTTTAAAAGGTAGCTGCTGAAGATTGCGAGAGCAAAGAAATTGCCGACGAAGGCCGAGGGACGAGTTTAAATTGTATCTCTCGATTAAACGCAATATCAATTTGTGAGCACAAAAGCACTGCCTCAATCTAATTAACTGGAATAGCTAGCAGGCAGAACAATTATAACCGTATTCCATAATGGAGCCGCACGAAACAGTGTCTTTAAAAGGATCTTATTAGCTAACAGCTATGAGAAGATGAAATAGATTGCAAACAGGATCGGACCTCGATATTAATTATTTACACTTATATATATAAGCATTCTATATATTATTTTTTTCTTAATGACAGATGTTTGATTTAAATTGATGAATTATTTGATATTTTTCCGCAAAAGTTGTTTTTTTACAAAAAAAATCTGCTATTAAAAAATAAATATAAATTAATAAAATTAAAAAAAAACACGAAGAATTAAATAATAATTAGAAAAATGTATAATTGTGCGGATAATTTTTATATCCATTTTACTTGTACAAAATTTATAATATGATATATAAATTTATATACGATAGATTAACAAAAAATTAATCCTGTCTAGAACTTCTGCATTTCCTATATTTTAATTATTGTCATATCTTATCATAGATCTCGCGTATTTCGAGGTGTCCTTATAAGTGCTTGATATAAAACCGGCCCTGATCAAGGAGAAGGGGGTGGCAATAAGGGGTGAAAAGAGATCGCCTGTACAACGGTGGCCTAAATAGACCGAGCAAAGAAGATGGAACGAAGAAAGAGGAAGGCAGAAATGAGTGGGGAGGAAGACGAGATTGAAAAGTCGCGGAAAGCGGTGGGAGATCCGCATTGAATCCATCTGATTATTCCGTACACGGCACTGTGTTGCGGGACACGTGATTCTGCGTTTGTGCGCCAAATTGTGCAATGTGCTGCTACCCACCGGTGACCCGTAATCCGCCCCTTCTTCCGCCGTTGCATCTCTGAAGTTCCGCCGCAGCTTCCGCAAAGGAAAAGCTTGGAAGAGTGCGTTTGTTGTTTCGAGAGAAGCCAACGAAGATATCGGGGTGTGTTAACTGCAACAGGTAAAAATATTTTAAAATATATACTGGATAATTCAATAATTTTCATAATGATATGTGAGACAAAAAATAGAGACTATAGAAAATAGTGATAAAATTGTACGAAGAAAACATATAGATTTCGCTAATTATTATAATTAATTGTATTTCAAAGCAAAATCTAATTTAAAAAATTAATCTATTTAAAATAAAATAGCTCTTATAGTATCTTGCATGAAATTATCTCTAATTGTGGGACAAGAATTATAGATTATTATTATAGCGAGATAATTTATTCTAAATGAAACTGTTTTTAGCAAATGAAATAAAATATTATATAACAATAAGGCTCTCTTTACTATAATAAGCAAATATATATATATATATATATATATATATATATATATAAGCATAAAAATATTATAAAACAATAAAATACGCTGTGATGCAGATTTTTTATTTCTCTATATTTTAATGTTGTAATATACGCATCTTATATTATATGTATATATAGCTAAGATGCGTTTTTATTAGCGCGAAAAATAACTGATATATTTGAAAGTGCTTTAGATAGAGTAGATGCGTAAAATAAATAAGACTCGCGGATGCATTTATTTCAGGATATTTTTTTAATGGCATGGTGCTCCTTCAAAAGAGCTTCATATAAATAGAAGAGCAAATGCCGCCATGCGAAATCCATACGATATTATATATTGAAATATATATTGATTTAATTTCTGATTTTCTAATATTTTTCAATTTTTCAATTCGGTTAAAAAATTCATAAAAAACAAGATATCTCAAGAATATTAATAAACGAGATAATTTTCACAATATGTCGTCAGAATATAAATATGTGTGAAATATAAATTTTTTTTTGATAACTTCTCGATTTTATTAATGGAATATTCATAGTTAAGAATCTGTAGATCATATTTGTATTATAATTAGCGCGAGAGAGATCGAAGTTACATTTTTCACATCAGAGACATATCATAAGATCGTTAAAAGGAAGGTCTCTATCCTAAATTATTTTATCGTGTCGCCTCTTTTATACTGCGCGAGCAATTAAAAAATTTATCTTCAAATATGTTAATTTATTTTCATGACTCTTCAAGATCAGAAAAGTTATTGCGATTCTTATAGTTCATTTTGTCACATCAAAAAATAATTATCATTTGTTTGTTTGTAATTATTAAAGTTTATTAGATCGTACGTCGAGAAGATTTTAATGCCGGAGGATGCGTTTTCGGTCCGCGAAGGCCAAAGCTTGAACCTTATTGATGTCGTTGAAACGTTTTAAATAAATCAGCGGCGCGAGATCGTCATCGTGAGCCGACATACGTGAGCGAAATTATGAACGATCTAATAATAACCGCACTCTTACCCATATGGGAAGTTGATTTTAATTCAGAGGGCTAAACGGATATATGCGCACACACACATATGCGTATCAGGTCCCGTCCTTTTAATAAGCAAGGTCAGTAATCATCGATGATCGAGACTCGCGATGAGCATCCTCAAAGTATCGTTAAAAATGAAGGAGATTGTGCACATTTAACGTTTGCGTAATGCAGATTATACAAAGGTACCCTCTTGAAAAGGATCCGCCATCATCTCATATAAAAGCGTCACCTGAAGAAAGAGTTATCATTTAAAAAATGCATGTATTGTATAATAAATGGGAATTTAGTACATTTTAAAAAGTACAGACGTGAGAGATCGTGTTGGTAAAAATTTACGTGTTTCCAGTATAGAATTTGTTCAAAGAGAACCATGTACGGTCTAATCTTGGAAAATCTGGCCGAATATATAAGGCAGGTTTACGGCGAGGACAGATGGGAGGAAATTCGCAGACAGGCGTCCGTGGACCAGCCGAGCTTCAGCGTTCACCAAGTTTATCCGGAGAACCTGATACCAAGATTGGCAAAGAAAGCGATTCAGGTGAGCGATGTAATTCCTTAATCGTTCTCTCTCGACGTATCCCGTACATTTAGGCATTAAACAAAAATTACATACTTTACGAACTCTGAATATATTTTTCGTCGTGTAAAAATTATTTGCATATTGAAATACGAATTTTTAATTCTATTCTATTCTTTTTTTCAAACCTTCAAATTTACAACGTGTATATAATTGATATTGAAGAGATAATCCAAATAGCAAACTGACGTCATTAAACGTAAAAATGATATCATTTTGACATTTAATGACGTCAGTTGTTGAGGAGAGAACCCAAATAGCAACTGACGTCATCAAACGTCAAAATTATGTCATTTTTACGTTTAATGACGTCAGTTTGCTATTTGGGTTCTCTCTTCAATATCAATTATATACACGTTGTAAATTTAAAGGCTTGAAAAAAAAGAATAGAATAGAATTAAAAATTCGTATTTTAATATGCAAATAATTTTTACAGATGTAAAATATATTCAGAGTTCGTAATGTATATAATTTTTTTCAAGCCTTTAAATTTACAACGTGTATATAATTAATTTGAAGAGAGAACCCAAATAGCAAACTCACGTCATTAAACGTAAAAGTGACATCATTTTGACGTTTAATGACGTCAGTTTGCTACTTGGGATACGAAGTCCCTCGCAAAACGTTCGATCTTTTGCGCATTTATTTCCGTAAAAATTGTTGACAAAATTCGAATGAACCTCAGGTACTTGGCGTGACGGAGAAGGAGTTCTTCGATCAGATGGGCGTGCACTTCGTAGGATTCGTCGGTCAGTACGGTTACGATCGCGTGCTCTCGGTCTTAGGACGACACGTGAGGGATTTCCTCAATGGCCTGGACAATCTCCACGAGTACCTCAAGTTCTCCTACCCGAGGATGCGAGCGCCGTCGTTCATCTGTGAAAACGAAACGCGTCAAGGTGAATGTTTAAAGAATCAGCTTGCGCTTTAACGAGAGAATTTTTTTGTCGTTAATAATTTAGACGTCGCTAATAACATGGACGTTCGCAGGGGGGTGGGGCAAGAGAGGGTATTTACCCCCCTTTGGAATGAAGAAAAATATTAAGCATTTGCTCTCTTTGTGAATATAAACACTGGAATTTATTTGCAATTTTATTAATATAAAAGTATTAAAATAACAAAATAATAAAAAATTAAATTTAAAAAATTGACAGAGAATAATAATAAGAAACAAAAAAATTAAATCATGCTCCTCCCTGGAAAAAATCCTGCGGACGCCTATGCGTTTGATTATGAATAATAATAAAGAAAATAAGATAATAAAATAGACATGTTGTCTTTCTTGCACTATAATATTTTGGAGTCTAATTTTTAGCTAAAGGACTAGGAGCTAAATTTTTAAATAAAGACTGATGAACGTGCAGGTTTGACCCTTCATTATCGGAGCAAACGTCGGGGCTTCGTCTATTACACAATGGGCCAGATAAGGGAAGTGGCACGGCACTTCTATCACAAGGAGCTGCAAATCGAGCTGGTGCGCGAGGAGGTGCTCTTCGACACCGTGCATGTGACCTTTCAGCTTACCTTCGATAATCGCGCCTTCACCCTCGCCTCGCTGGCGATGACTCGCGAGGAGAAGCACCTGCCGATCGGGGCGTGCGTGCTCTTCGAGATATTTCCCTTCTGCATCGTCTTCGGGTGCGTGTACTACCTATAACATTTCAATTGTTTTGTTAGAAACAAATTTGAATTTTTTTATTTTTAATTTAAATTTAATTCAAATTCTGGTCATAGTTCGATAAATAATTATTAGGGATTCAAATAGAAAAAAA
This sequence comes from Nylanderia fulva, assembly GCF_048542155.1. NCBI lineage: Eukaryota > Metazoa > Arthropoda > Insecta > Hymenoptera > Formicidae > Nylanderia > Nylanderia fulva. Next base: position 1,324,492 of record NW_028190368.1, on the reverse strand, counting down.
TTTACGCGGAATTAGTTAAAAATAAAGTATGTATGCAAATTGATTTTTAAATAAAAAAGAAATCTGTATAGTCAATCGACGTTTAAATTTCAGCTCGGATATGGTAGTTAGAAATATTGGCAATTCGTTAATGGTCATATTGCCAGATCTGGTTGGCAAAAAGATCACGTACTTCTTCGACTTGGTTCGACCGCTTATCGCGTTCAAATTTCAATCGGTAAGTGTAACAAGTAAGAAAATTTGAATCTACATAATCACTTTTCAACTCAAATAAATAATATTAATAATATTTAATTTTAATATTTTGCCTGATTTAGATATTGAATCGAACGAATAACATTTTCGAGTTGGTCACTGTCGAACCGGTGCTTACAGATCGATTGAATGATCGGCACAGAAACGAAGTTCTCTTGAGTGACGAGCTTGAAACCATAGAAGATAAGACTTTACGATTGAAAGGTACATTCATCGTTCTCTTAATTATAAATTAAATTAAAAGTTAGAATATAGAATTAAAAATTAGTGTTATTAAAGTAAAGTGATATATTTTATTTTTTACTCACTGAAATTGAGACTTATACTTTTTATCTATCTTCATTTTCATTATACGCAGAAATAATCAATTTACGTCAAAAAATAAAATATAGAATATGAATGCAAAAGTGCAAAAATTTTAGTTGCATATCATTAATAGCACATTTTTCAGGTCAAATGATATACATGGACAATTGGAAAATGATGATGTATCTCGGTACACCAGTCATGCCGGATCTGAACGCTTTAATAGCGACTGGCCTCTACATAAATGATCTCTCGATGCATGATTTTAGCCGGTAAAAAAATCATCACACAAAGCTGCTTATACAAAAGAAATAGAATTCTGCTAAATTGTTTAGACATGATTATATAAATCTTAATAATTTTAATAATCTTAATAAAAAATCATTATATCGTAACATTTGTGTTAAAAATAATTAAACTGTAGTAATTTGCGATCCAATTATCTACTTGACGATTTTGCAGAGATCTCATGCTAGCTGGGACTCAACAATCCGTGGAGTTGAAACTGGCGTTAGATCAAGAACAACTTAAGAGTAAAAAGTTAGAGGAATCCATGAGAAAACTGGACGAGGAGATGAAGCGTACCGACGAATTGTTGTACCAGATGATTCCCAAACAGGTCGCGGATCGCTTGAGGAATGGCGAAAGTCCGATTGATACTTGCGAGGTACGATTAATTAGAGTGGAGGGAAATTTTTCCTCTTTCTGTTTGTCCATATTATTTAATTATCACTGTAAGAAGCAAGATGGAAAATTCCTCAAAAGCAACGCCAGAATCTTGAAGTCGTGTATTATCTGAAATATAAAAAGAATAAGAATTAGAAAAGAAAAGGATAATTTTTATATTTTTCTCCTCTTTTTTAATACAAAAAAGGAGGTAACGAAGAATCGAAATAAACAATTAATCATCTCTTTTTAATATCAGAATTACAGCATTCAAATAAATTCGTTTTCTTGTTAAATTTATAGATTATTAATTATTAAATTTATAAAAGAATCTATATATTGTGACTTCTGATAATGAATTATTTTTAAACATCCGTATTTTTTATTTCTTTACAGATGTTTGACACAGTATCGATATTGTTCTCGGACGTGGTGACCTTCACCGAGATCTGCAGCAGAATCTCGCCGATGGAAGTGGTGTCCATGTTAAATGCCATGTATTCGCTGTTTGACACTTTGACAGAGAGAAACCGAGTGTACAAGGTATTCCTTAGGTACTCCAAGAAAGAATATCGATTGTAATTTTTGAAAAAAAAACTTCGTTCAATCTTGCTACGCGCGCGTCCGATTCTCGAATCTTATCCATTGCTGATTCTGAGACAATGAATATGCACTAATATAAAATTCAATTTACTTTTAATTTAATTTTTAATCCAATTTAATCCAAATCGTTCTAAAATAATTTTACATTCGAAAAAAAGTACTTTTATATAAAATAAAAAGCAATACTATTTGTATAACTTCTTATTCAAGGTTGAAACTATCGGTGACGCTTACATGGTGGTTTCTGGTGCACCAGTGAAAGAAAACGACCATGCGGATCGCGTATGCGACATGGCTCTCGACATGGTTGAGGCGATAACCGATCTCAAGGATCGTTCGACAGGTAAAAAGAAGAAAGAAAAAATCGATCTTTTTCTACTTTTTTCAAGTCCACAATTTTGTCGAAATATATATTCTTATCGATTTTCTAATTCTATATAATAAAAATATTTATTTTTTAATCTTTCTCTTCATTAATTATACTAGACGTTTTTCGTCGTTATTTGATTATTTTACATTTCTTATTTATCGTGAGACTCTACTGGAGAGTTAACGCTATACTAGGACAAGGACATGAATTTTTACATTTTTAGGCAATCATCTTCAGATACGAGTTGGTATTCATAGCGGCGCAGTCGTAGCTGGTATCGTTGGCTTGAAGATGCCACGATACTGTCTCTTCGGTGATTCCGTCAACACGGCGGCCCGGATGGAAGCGACCAGCCAGGCTATGCAGATACATATATCCCAGTCCACTAAGGAACTGCTATCACCCTCGTACAAAGTTAAGGAACGCGGAGAAATCGAAGTCAAAGGAAAAGGTAAATCATCTTCTCATTTTGCCTGAAATGCTTTTAATCCTCGCGTTATATATTTGGGCTAATTCTTCAATCCTGACCTTGATGCCAGGCACGATGAAGACCTATTGGCTGGAGAAACGAGAGAAGCGTTCCGTCTCCACTAAGGGTATCACTATACAGGAATCTCATCAATGGCATACAAGAAGTTTCGAGAAGAGAGTTTCACAACAGTCCGCAGTAGGCGTGATAGGTATGATAAATCCGGGCATATTTGACAAACCGACTTCGGCAGAAGCGCCGTCGAGACGAGGCTCGTCGAAGATGTCATCCCCGACGCCACTGGGACTCTCCGGATTTTTTTCCGAGGAGAGAAGGATATATTCGCCCATTACTTTTCACGATGTCGCGCGACGATCGGTCGCAAATTCGCCGACAAGGAATGTGGAAATTCGAGGTAGAAGAAATTTGTCTCTTTTCTTCGCAATTTTTCATTAATTAACCCTTCTGTCAATGAACGAATATAAAGGTCTTTTGCATTTTGATCACCCGAGTACCCAAAATTAATATTTTATTGATGCAATATAAATATATTTATTTAACGCTTATTAAATATTTATTTTATTAATATTATATTTATTATATTATTAATAAAATAAATATTTTTAGTAAAACATTAAGTAAATATTTATATTTTACATTAATAAAATATTAATTTTAATAAATAAAAAGGGACTTAACTATTAATTATTTTAACATTTTTAAGTATATCTTTTAAGCATATTTTGGGTACATTAATAAAAAATGAAAAAAATGCTTTGATAAAAGGATGAAAAAGGGATGTCTCATTTTTCATCGAGTGATAAATATATTTTTTTGGAATTGGCAGAATGTCGATCGAATTCTATGGGCGCGATGGGTGGCAGGAACGTCTCCGATATGTTTAATTCCCTTCTGAGCGATACGGAGGAGCACTTCCGGCAGCATCGGGACAGTTTGTCGCCACGCGCGGAAAATCGGTCAGCCGGCGTAAAACCGGAAGTGAAGATAGACGCCATATCCTCGTCTTCACAGAGTGACACCGAGGACGAGTCGAATCCGTCATTGGATTTGTCTTCGCAAACGCGAAAGGACAACGTGGATGTAACACCTGGTGACAACAGCGAATGCGCGGCAATTAGTAGCGATCTCAGCAATTCCCAGTTGCTGATGCAGCAGGATCAATGCTGCCCGGGATTCACCATGCCGAAGAGCAGTAAAATGCGTCATCAGGGAAACGGCTGCATTATTTTCTAATGCAGAAATTGATGAAGACCGATCAGATTTAATTAAGCCACAAATTAGTTCTTATTTAAATATTTTTGACGTTAAATCGTTTCACAATATATCATCATCATTTTCTCGCGTTGTTATTTATATCTCATTTTCAATACACGAAAAGGAAAAATGTCTTATTTTCTTTAAAAAATCAGTTCTCGAAATCATATTTAGAAATTCTGGAATGAAAAAAAAGAATAAATGATCACAACACATCTTGTATAACATATATATAACAGATAAATATTGTTGTTTTGAAAGCAATCTTATAATTAAAAGATTTTTGTGTTAATGATTGACTCTTCGATATAAAAGTAATAACAACATTTACAACATATTACAACAGTGTTTTTGTATGTTGCTTTGTAAGACAATTGAATTATTAACGATAGCATGATTATATTTAAATGTATTCAGCATATTTAATAAATTGTATATATATATCAACGAATATAAAACTGAAAAGTATTGAAGTAGCATTAGTCATCTCTTGACGATATCATATTTTTAACCCTTACTCGAGTTTTTATCTAATCAGACGGAATTGCAATTTCCGTTAATATAATTTTTAAAATAAAAATATTAATCAAGTTTCAAACGGCGAATTATAAGGAAAATTTTAATAATATATAATTTATTTATTATCGATCTTATAATAAAACTTACATTTTTGTATAATTAATTTATTATATTTTTATATTTCATTTATTTATTTATTTTTATTTAAATTTATCAATTTTTATTTTAACCAGATAAAATAAAATTAATTAACATACTTATATGTTTTTTTAGAATAATTTTTGGAAGACAAAGGAAAGGAAATAAAAAAATGTTTATATTAAAATTTTTTAATATTATTTTTAAAATAAAAATTTTGCATGCATGCATACGTTTTTATATATAATAATAGTATAAGAAAATCAATCAAATTGATCAATAAAAAGTTTTTTTGTAAAGCATTTTATGTTTAAGAAAGAACAATTTATATATATTTTACACTTCTTAATTTAAATATATATATATAACTTCAAACTTCTACAATTCTATATTTTTGCAAAGAAAAAAAAGTATTATTGTGCGGATACAAAAATACATCTTCAATGAAGTTTTATGGTTAGGTCGCAAAAACAAACTACAAAATTCTCATATCGCTCAATCATCATCTTATATATGTATATATATATTCACGAAAAATCTTGAAATCATATTTTCCTCTGCACGTAGATTCAAAAATTAATTTACAAATAAAGTTTGACTTACCGAAACACAAAAAAGAAAGCCTCCAAATGCAATCTTCCTAAATCCTATTTTCCAGATTTTACATAATATATAATTCGCACAATTATTCAAATTATAAATATACTTTCCTAACGCAACCCTCTAATCGCACGGCGGACGCAGACTGTCGCGAATTTGTCGGCGAGCGAGATTAAATTAAAGACGCGCCCGTTCGACGCTACATTCACTTCGAGGCGTGAGACTCTTCGCGCTGATTGGTCCCACGTTTTCTGCCGCGTGACGCAGGCGTCGAACGAAGCGCGCTTCATGAAACAGCGCACAAACGCGTCCGCCAATCGCGAGGTGTCCACGTCGCGATGACAGCTCCGCGAGAACGAACCTAGAGGTTCGGGTTTATCGCGAATCGTGACAGCGAAGAAGGCGCCTTCTCCTCGCACATACTCTACACTGAGAACGTCTAATCATTTATTAGTATGCCATTGATGTTGTGACGTGTTATATATATTTTTTTAGACAATATATTCGGCGAGACGCGTGCGCTGCAAAAAATACGGCAAATATCGCAGGTAAACGATCGCGCGACGTCAAATTTTCCCCGAAAAGTCGCCCCGATTCATCGCTCATCGGCGCAACTCTCGGGAAGTTAGGTTAGATTTTTAGCCTACCATGTTGCGCCAGAATGAACGATGTAATATTAGCGCTTTTTCCCTCGCACGATCGTAGAAATGGTTGAATTCCACGTCGGTGATGAGTCTTCTTTGACAGTTTTTTTTTTCACGCAATTACATCAAATATTTCGCCTGCAATGTCGCGATGAATTTGAATTCGCATCAGCTATGATAATGAAACTCTTTCTATTTCTTGTGTGTCTCTCGTGGCTGAATTAATTATTATTAATTATTGATTAGAGACGGCACGATAAGCTTTTGATCGTAAATAATTAATTTATGATATTGTTTCTCTTCATGATGGATTTTGAACAATTAGCATTGTTAATGTACGAGCTTGGTGACCTTTGGAAAATTGTATTCAAACGTTGTATGACTCACATATACTTAGATGTAACGTTTTTTAAAATTATTTTAAATGACTACATGCTTTTACAAGTTGAGGAATTTTTTTTCAGCTAAATTAAAAAAAAATAAGACAGATTATTTATATAACATTGATTGTAACAATTTATATTAATTTGTATACGATTATTTCTTTTATACATTACATAATATCTAATTAAAGTAGAGATTTTATAATTTACTAATCACCTTTAATCTGTATAATCTAAAGTCTAATAAAATTGTTTGTGCTTATAGTAAGAAAACATGATGCAGGATGAAGACTTGGGTGGTTCTGGAAGACGGAATGTTGTCAGTCAAGGAATAACAAGAATATCGCAGGTTAATATAACACAGCTTATTATAATACTTTATATACTTACCTTTATCTCTCTTATATTTTATTTTATTTTAAAGTATATAATCCTCTATTATAAATTACTATAAACTATAATAAAACGAAATTAGAGATGCTGATAAAGATTTATGAGATCCTTTTGAATTGTTTTCTACAATTTGTTATTGATCTATGCAGCTATTGCATTTTACTAATTGCATTATATCACATATGACTTTCTGTATACTTGTGTGTATTATATAATCATCACAGCAAAACATCTTTATTATTGCAGATATATCAAAGATACTTAGATCTATGGACACCCCATGTAATATCAAGATGGTTATTTGCCCTATTTCTATTAGTACTTTTTATTCTACGTGTATTTATCTCTCAAGTATGATATTTTTTATTATAAATTATGAGTTCCATTCCTTACAACTGTATTATAATACACAGAAACTTTGATGTTTGCAGGGATGGTATATCGTTACATATGCATTAGGAATTTATCACCTCAATTTATTCATAGCATTCCTTACTCCAAAAATTGATCCTGCCATGGATTTTGATGGTAAATAATCCATATAATTACTTCACAAATTTATAGAATTTAATTAAATCCAATTTGATTAAGTAAAATCACATATTGACATTAAAACTCTTAGAAATTATATAAAATAAGAGATATAAAATAAAATTAAAGCTAATCTGATCAAGTTTTACTTTAATTTGATGATTTAATTGAATTTAATTTTATTTTGAATGAATTTGTAGATGGAGATGGCCCAGAGTTACCTACAAGATCGAATGAGGAATTTAGGCCATTTATCAGAAGATTACCTGAATTTAAATTTTGGTACTCAGTAACAAAGTCTACAGTTGTTGCCATGATATGTACGCTATTTGATTGCTTTAACATCCCAGTATTCTGGCCGATACTTGTTATGTATTTCATAACGTTATTCTGTATTACAATGAAGCGGCAAATAAAGGTAAGGAAACGATAATTTATAGTCTTGTTAGAAGAGTTATAAAATTTTTATTATTTTTAATTTTATTTATTTTTTATTATTTAAATATAGCAATTATTGAAAGACTATATATATAAAATTTTTACATTTGAAAATTACGAAATAAAAAAATTTTGTACATATATATATATATATATATATATATATATATAATAAAGATTTGTGAAAAGACTCACATTTTAAGTTGAAAATAAATAATGAAATTGAATTAAGTTGAAAGTAAATAATCTTTTGCAAAATAATTTCCATTTCTGCAAAATAGTGAATGAATTCTCTTTTATTTCATTAAATTTATTTGATCTTTATTTATTTTTTATACACAAATATGATTTTAATTAATACAGCTTTTTTTTCTATTTGCAGCACATGATTAAATATAGATACTTGCCTTTCACTCATGGCAAACCAAAATATCAGAATCATGAAGATACCTCACGGTTAACAGCGTCAAAATGAATAGAATAAAAATGTTTTGTGCCTGTGCAGGCGCGTGAGCGTGTAGATTTCAATTTCTTCTAGTACAGCGCAAGGAATATTAATAAGAAAAGAGAAAGAACTGCAAAAGGAAAGTTCTTTTTAACGCTATTAAAGAGGAAGGATATTGCCTTGTACGAAAAATCGAGGAAGCGCATAACTCTTGATTATATAATACACGGTATAATAATTGAATTAATTATATCTTAATATATTTGTATAATAAAACTTGTACAAAGTATTGTTAGCTCTTATCTCATTAAAAAACAAAAACGACAGAAAAAGCATAGCAATTAATATTGAATGCAGTTGTCAATGTAATACACTGTGAATGAATGTAAAATTCTTATACATATAAGATTTTAATTTATATTTAAATCGTTTCTAACTTGTTTTCTAACTTCAGGGAGTATCGTTTCCTGACGTGTACACATTCCAAGTGATTTTTTTATATCTTTAAGATAAGCAGCTTTTTTTCTCAAGTTTTGTTTAGATATCTAATCTGTATTGTCATCTTAGTTGAGAAGCATTAGAACACAAAATATCCTGCCGTCCATTTCAAAGTTAATATTGCATCATGAAGGAGAATTGAAATCATAAAATGCAAAATGTAAGTTTAATTTTTTACTCTCATAAATTAACTAATTTTAATTTGGTACTAAAATTAGTCTATTATCAGTTGTATAAATATTTAAATGTGCAAAAAATTAGCATATTTAGTGCTATCAAACAGATTTATCTTGATATTAATTTCCAGAAGTCCATTTTTTTTAATTTTAAGAGACTGTCTAGTTTTGTCTGTGGAATATTACATTACATACAATCAAAAGTTTTAAAACAAAAATTAAAAAAAAAAACAATCTTGTTTCTAAATGTTAATCAAATTAGATATATATTTTGGATGTTAATATTAATAGAATCAAATTAATTATAATTATTTATATTACTTATGTGTAAAAAAATTGTCTTGATAAGTTTGATACACGTTTAAGAAAGTTTTATATTAATATTAAATAAAATCAGATTGAATATTTTTGATATTATTAGGAGAGGTTATGTGGAGATTGACTTAAAAATAAGACTAAAACTATTACACTATTACTATGTATAAATTAACTATTATAATTATAGTATAATATCATAATAAATATAATATATTTTTATTATATTTATATGTATAAATTAACTATTATAATTATAATATGAATTATAATTATATATAAATATAATAAATATAATAAATTAATATAATTATATTTATTATATATATATATATATATATATATATTATATTTAATATATGAATTATTTAAATTTACATAGAAGAATTTTATTATCGCAAGATTTTTCTTATTGGATTCGTATTGTTTTGTATTTTGTGGCTTCAGAATCTCCTATGTCTTTATATAATTTAATAGTGTAACATAAAAATATATTTATATAATTTTTAAAATTTTCTTTTAAACGTTTACACAATAGAGTATAATTATACAAGCAAATATACAGTCAAACAATAATGTGACGGCACGAAAAGCTCTGTTTATTAAGATACATAGTTACTTTATCCTAGCATACTAATTATAACTTGTTCAAACCGAATGTAGAAAACATGCATTTATCCGAAAAGATAACGGCATTTAAATGGAAATTTTCGTTTTTATTAATCAATTTAAATTGTTTTTGAATTTATTCTGTAATAATTTTAATATCTCTTTAAAATCATGTCTCCAGAAAAATATTTAAAAATATATGATTTATTAGATTTTCTTAAAGTAAAAATATTATTATTAAGTTAATGCAATATTTAAAATTATTATTCCCACGTTTCTAATTTAATGCGTTAATATTTGCATTATATTTTATTCATACTTTAGTATTCTGGGATTAAAAACGGGGGTTCGAATAATTATATGTTTTATACACTGGTGCAATTTATGCTATAACAATTATGCGCTTTACACACTGTGAGAGAAACGATGCTCGTAAAACTAAGGTTTATGCAAAAAAAATTTTGGTACGAGAATTTTTATAAACGAATATATATATATATATATAAAGCGATCGGATTCATTTTATTGTATATAGCGGAATACTTATACGCAAACTACTTGTTTTCAGACAACAATTACACACATTGCAACTGCTAATGTACATGTGTAAAACTTCAGAATCAAGCACGTTCTTAAAAATCGAATTTTATATATCAACATTTAAATATTACACTGTCCAAAGATATGTAACGAAATGTGTAATTGTATGAACGATAAGCCTTTTATTTTCGCAAATTTTTTATTTATGTATGACTATATATATTACTTATGTATGACTATATATATATATATATATATATATATATATATATATATATATATATATATATATATATACACGTATATGTATGTACATTTTTGGCAAATGTTCTGTGGAGCTTTACCAAAATGTGTGTGTTGGCTTATTCTATATTTTATTGTATGAAAAATATTGTATGAAAATTTGATTGATTTAAAATATGTCCAAAAAAAGAATAAAATTCTTAATGATGACCAGGTACAGTTTTTCGCACACATTTCACACTTCATAGAGTATGTCTATACTACAATCTTCTTTTGTTTTATTATATATCATGTTTTACATATTATAATCAGTTATATTATGTATATAAAATGTAGAGAAATAATTATTTTTATATACATAGTATAAAAGAAATTTAATATTTTGTTTTTTTTGTTTTAATGCAAATTGTATATGTGTGTATACCTTTTTTCTTTACAATATATTATATTTAAATGTAGGATATTTTATGACGAAAAAGATATTTAGGACATTTACTATTAGAAAGCGTGTAATATATTCATCATAAAACATTTCATTCTATTTAATGAATATTACAAAGCCTCCAATTTTTTTTAATTACGTTTTTTAACATCCTTGTATGGAACATAAACATATAGTATTTTATACAGACATTTTTTTTCACGATATAAACATACACACATATATATATGCAATTTTAATTTTTTAATGTAACAAATATAGAAAATTTTATTCGTTAAAGTTAAAAATATGAAACATAATCAACAACAAAATTTTCGTAACTCTTATGCAATGTAATTTTGTAAATATTACATATAACAACATTGAACAATAATATTTATATAGCTATCTATGACAATATATACAATTGTACGTATTTGTACATTTGAGAAAAACACAGATAAATGTGTTATAGACATACATTTTGATTTCCATTTTTTATAATCTTATAGATCTTTCTATATCTTATGAATTTACAAATTTTTACAGATCTTTATTAGATCTATAAATCTTATATAACTTATACATTCATTATTGTATAAATATTCTTTATAGTAAAACGCCAAATTATTCATAAGCGATTATCAATAACAGATGTATTCTCTTTCACTTGTTCGGATAATCGATATTTAAATAACTTAATGATAATATACATATACATTAATATTACCTTATCTATACTGCTTATAAATTTACTTTAATATGTAATGTTTCTTTTTTTAACGGTCTTCATTTTTCTATAATGAGAAATTTTGTTTTTTCGCAAATTAAAGAAAGAAAGATAATTGATTTCTACTGATATGAGTACTATTGCCTATTGTGGAGTCTACACGTCTCTTAATTTTATAAAATATTAGAAAACATATCTTACGTATAATTGCAACCCGGATGAATGTTAATGATATGTTTTAGTGAGAGATAGAGATAAAGAAATAATGAGCATCTTGACTGTGAGTAGAATGACTTCGATTAAATTCCAATTAAATTTAACGACGATCAAGTGATATCCGATAAAGTATTTCGCTAACAGATAGAATTATTAATTTTTTTCTCTTTGATATATATGGAAGAGAAATTCGATTCGAAAGCACGAATCATACATACATATAGATAGTTTTGCCGATTGAATTAAAATGGTCGATTAAATTAATTGAAATTCGATCAAGATAGTTTTTAACCTTATTTTTTATTTCTACTGTGTTCGCTTTTGTGTTCAGTGGCATGAAAACATTAATTCATCTTTATTTACAATTACGATAATATGAATTATTGTGTAATAATAATATAATATATGGTAATATGATGATTGCAATAGTATAGATATATAATATTTATTATTTAAAATTAAATTATATAAAATAAATTTCTGTCGCCTCTTCTTAATGCATCTATTTTTTCGTAATTATATAATTTGAGATTCTCTCTGGGAGATTATGTATATATCTGTACAATTTCTTTTCTGCAGCCGCTTTGCACGTGTATTATATATTGTGATGTAAGAAGTTGAGTAATTTTTTTGTACTATATATATATATATCAAAATAAATTAGTTTTTATACGTAATCATTCGATATATTATATGTATATAGATTATTAAATATATTTGGAACTTTTTCTTTTTAATTTTTTAAATAAATTTTAAAGATAAAATTTAATTTAAATATATATTCTGCATTTCTAGTTGCAAATGGTCTTAATTTGATAAATGAAATATTTTTATTTATTTATTAACTTTTGAATAGAAAATTAATGTTTTTACATTTCATAAATCTATTCTATATATATTATCGTCGAATAATAGTAAATATACGAGAAAACTAATTTTATTTTAATTTATAAGACAAATATAAAATTCACACAACTTCTCTCGCTTTCGTCCAAAATTACGGCTGCAATGAAAAGCTAGAAGTCTTATATAATAATAATACGAAAATATTGTGGATCTTTTTTGTAAACAGATTCAGTATCATTGCCGATGAATAATGTATTATATCGTTATTACTACATTCCTCATCTTGGAATGAGCCTGTGCTTGAAAATCTCAAAGAAAATGCGGCTATTTTTGCACAAATACAGCATATTAGTCTTCGCACAATTGCGCGCTATTCGTCAAAAATATAATCTACAATTTGCTGCGATGTAACGCGACGAGACTCGTCCCACATTGCGTGGAATTCCTCTCGCGAATCTCTCTTGTCTCATTCGTTGAGGTCCTCCGAAATAACATTCTTGGACTTATCGAGGAACGTCGTGGTGGAATTCGGGCCTATCACTGTCGTAGTGGTGGTTTCGCTTACCGTGGATTCCCGCTTTTGGTAAGGATTCGACGGTTGACAGTACAACCTGCGCCGTGGATAAAAAAAAGAACTGTGTCGTGTAAAAATCTAATCCCCCATTATACAAAATAAAGCGAATCATCGGCAAACTGGTAGGATTTTATATTTCTTTTCCTATCAGTTTGAAGAGATTTGTAATTTATTTTTTCTTTTTTTTTCGAAATTAAATTGCGCTATTACTGTGTCCATATATAGCGATTATCGCAAATTGCATGTCAAAGAAAAAAAGATCAGTCTCATTAATCCTTTCTGAAACGGATTACGTTTCTCGTCGAGATACGTGAAACGAGTACCTTATGCTCTCCGTTCTTGAGCGCGGCGACCAATTGTTATAGTATCTCCGGTGATTGCCGAGATTTCGCGCGGTGCTCCATCGTGAAAAATGATGCCTGACTGCGTTCTGTACTTCCGTATTCAGGAAACAGTAAAACAACGCGACAAAGAATCCCTAAAAATAAATTAATACATTATTCAAAATCCAGTTTTTAAAAAATTAATAACATTATCCCAAGTAGCAAACTAACGTCATTAAACGTCCAAATGACATTTGCTATACCTGAGATATCAATATCATAATTAAAGGCAAATTTTTTGTTTAATAAATAGAATCGAAAAAATGCTTGACGTAAATTAATTTTTCAAATTGTATATATCTGTATAATTTCAAACAATAGAATTTTAAACGTATACAAAAAAAATTAATAATATCATCCCAAGTAACAAAAATAATCAATTCATTAAATATCGAATGACGTTCTTTGACTTCCAATAACATATACTTGCTATCTGAAATATCATACAATATTATAATCAATTAAAAGCAAATTTTTAAAAAATAAATAAAATCAAATATCGAAAAAATGCTTGACTTGCATAATATAATGTAATTTTTTCAAATTGTATATCTGCATAATTTGAAAAATTAATTTAAGTCAAGCATTCCTCGATTCTATTTAAAAAAATGTACCTTTAATTGATTATGATTGATATTCCAGATTAACAAGCATATACGTCATTGAATGTCAAAATCACGTTATTTTGACGTTTAATGACGTCATTTGCTACTCGGAACGATGGCGTTATTAATTTTTCTTTTATATGCGCTTAAAATTCTATTGTTACCGGTTCTTTACCTGCGAAGAAAGCAGCACCGCTCGTGCATAGGAGAATACATTTGCCACCTGACCTTCGGTGGGTCCCGCTATGACCAGCACGTACGTCACTCCTAGAAGTGGTATTAACACCAAGAGAGCTTTACTGGCTTTCCGATATTGCTGGGTCTCCACGTTATTGGCGGACCATAGCTTCGTTATCAACACCTGTACATTAGACGGATATTTGTATTCGCAGAAGTACAACAAGAGGATCAGCAGCATTTGCTCGAATATAAATTTTTCCATTCCCGTTTTATCATTTGAATAAAAAATGCGCCTCTCTCGCTTGCATTTACGCTTTACGGGCCAAAGTTACGACTGAAAGCTTCAATGCGCGTCGGATGAAAGGAGAGACAATTTATCGCCGGATACACGTGTACGAACACATTGGCCACTTTATCGTGCTTCTCGGTGAGAAATCACCGATTGCATTAAATTGGAATCGTTATCCTATACGCCATTTTATTCGCCCGTAATCGAATGATATTTGTGAAAGTTTCGTTTAATCGAAAATAATTTCGAAACAGTAGTCAAAGTAGTTTTCAATAACTATACTTCCTAATTAAATTTCGATTAAATAACATTTCTCTACACTACACTGAAAAAAAGTTTATTGAATACGAATAAATATATTTATTTCACACAATACTGCTTTATAAATCATTTATTTGAAACTAATAATAATGATTTGATGTAAAAAAAGATTTAAGAGATATAAGAAAATCCTTTTCAAACAAATAAATATTTATTTGTTTCAAATAAATGATTTATATAAGGCAATATTAAAATTAATATTTTAGTTTATTAGTTTTTTTTTACTGGAATTTAACTACAAAAAGGCACGGTTTATTATGATGAAAAAATTCTTGTATTTTATAGAACTATATAAATTTGATTTTGAGTGTAAAATAAAATGTAAAACAAATTATAAATATTACGTAAATAATGCATAATAGAATAATTTGTTCTAAGTAATGATTGTTAAATAAATAGCACTTCAGGGATAGTTTTCGCGACGAGATGTACTCACCCTCATAATCATGAAAAGAAACACCATATTCACCGCGAGAACTGTTACAGCGGGAGCTTGATAAAACCAGTCGTAGGGATGCGGTATCATCCAGGGACAATGTCTCCAAAGCGCGACTTCCTGTCAAAAAGGATTATCGTGTCCTGATTAATTAACGCTGAGTGTTACAACATCAATGGATGTTCCCACAACTAGGGATCAATGCATACGCTAAGCTTTATATATATACATATATATACACTGCATCGTGTTTGAATATTACATATTGCATATATACATATATTATATACATTGTATATATTAATTAATATATTATATAATATATTGCTCAATGTAAACTATATATTTATTTTTCATAGATTTAGTAAATGTAACAATTAAAAAGAATTTTCTAATATTACTTATATATTAAATACTTTTATAATTAATTTTTTAATTACAATTAATATATTGATCAATGTATATTATATATATATATTTTTCATAGATTTAGTAGCAATTTACAAGAATTTTCTAATATTATTTATATATTAAATACTTTTATAATTAATTTTTTAATTACAACTAATATATAAAATATTGATCAATGTATATTATATGAATGTATATTATATGTAAAAAATGTTTTCATAAATTTAGTAAATTTAGCAATTTACAAGAATTTTCTATTATATTTATATGTTAAATATTTTTATAATTAATGTTTTAATTACAAACCTTTGTTAAAATAAATTTTACTTTAAATTAAAGATTCAAATATTTATTTTCGAAATTTAAATGCGGACAAAAATCCTCAATTTTTTAATCACTTTGTAATTTACACCCCCTCTGTGACATTGGAAAAAAATTACACGCGATCCAATAAGAATTTTCTCGGTCGCGACGAGAGATAAAAAAATAAACGACCTTGTCGAAACATACGTGCTCAATGATGTATATATCGACGTGAAATCATCCCGGCCACGTGGATGTTATACCCTTTCCCTTCCCCACGTGTCTCATCCTTGTCACGTACTTGGACGTGGCGTTAATAGGCAACGTGGTTGAAATTTTGATCGGTACTTATTTCGGCGCTATCCGTTATCGGTTCACGTCGCTTATCGGGAAATGAAAGATTTCGACACGCAACGAGACGGAAATTCGCTGTCGGAGAAGTCCTGATTTATATTCATACCTGATTAGGCTGATTCGCCACGTGGTGCATGACTTTTTGATTCAACGATTTGGCAATTCCCCACATCGCTATTACGAGGATTGGAATACCTGAAAAATTATATAATTATATTATTAAAATTATATAATTATATTATGTATAATTTATTTATTATCTGCTTATTAGAATAAGTTGTGCAGGATAAATCACGGCAAAGGTATATAGGAAAAATATCCCATTTTTTGCAACTCTTCTCTTTGTCCAATTAAAATAATAAATTATATAAGCTATATTTGAATGACAAATAAATGGTCTCTGTAATTTAAAAATGCAAACAGAATTAAGTGGCTTCTTTTTGAGCCAAAAAAAAGTCGGAAAGTCTGACACGTGTCAAATATGCTGCTTTCCAGCAGAATTGTGATGGTTTCGGCTAAATATTGTCCTTCATAATCGATTCTTGTTTATTTGCCTGTCGGAGTAGCCATCTGTAGAGGATTGTAACACTTAATTAATTTACTTTTAGGACTTAGCCTGCCCATTGCAATTTAGCAGAGAGAAAGTATAACATTGTTTTTAATCGTTAATGTATTATTAATAATATATTAAGTCCATTTATTTATTATAATTTCAAACAAAATTTTAATTGTTACTTTAATAATTCCTATGTCGATATACATATAACTATAATTGTACGTCAGAATTAAAGTCCGTTTTTGTCAGATACAATTTTATTCGACCGAGGTATTAAATTTTAAACTGATAAAAAATGATACACTTTAGCTCTGATGTACAGATATATAATACATAAAAATCGAGAAATGTAGTATTAAAAGAAATATGCAAAATATCTATTACAAATGTAATACATTTTATGTATTTATATAAAGTTTTTATATTTATAAGCTACACATCTATATTTTCATATTTTTATCAAATAAAATTTTGCAATAAAATTTTGTTTGCTCGTAAAAATCTTATCGTGCAATTAATGCCGATCAAACGCAAATTTGAAATTATAATTATACTTAATCACTCACCCCAGCCGATCACCAGGCAGAGTCTCAGCTTGATGTTGTCGCCGGTGAATGTTTTCACGACTAACAGATACAGATACAGACCTGTACAGAACGTAAAGTACACTAGTTGAAAAAATATATATCGCGTTATTTCTCTTGTTTATATATTTTTTCAAGCTATTTTTTTTTTTTTTTTTTTTTTTTTTTTTAGATACATGCAAATAATACCTACTCTTGCAATATTTTGTTTTCTATGTTTAATCAGAATAATAAATATAAAATATTGAACTCTGTTCTACATCAAATATAACTGTATAATATTAATGTATAATAATTGCAAATTTTTTTACACTCACCCTCGACGAACATCCAGAAGAAGTTCGTCAACTGAAAGTAGTGAAGAAGCGAGAAGAACGTCACGCAAGTTGGTATATCCGTTTGCATGGATACCTAAAAGTAAAAATTGTAAAATAAAATAGAATAACAAATGCTTGAACAGATTATTGTATAAATGTTTATTCTATAAATTTTAAATTACTAGTCAACGAGGGAATTGTTTCGAAAATAGCATCTTTCCATTTTTCATCAATTTTTGCTCTTCATGTACCTGCCAGCCTCTTCTTTAAATAATTTTTGATAATGCAATAATAAAACTCGCGAAAACTGTGCACTTAATTATAAATTGTAATAATGTTCGAGGTTTACAATATTGACGCTGCTTCGCTGCTCTTAATTATTCACGTAACCTCGCGTAATTTTTTTCTGTGGACGTTTAAAAAAATTAAAGTTTTCTAATTTAATTATATAATTTTTCACATTACATATACTTTTCCACCAAATTAAATTAAATTACCTGACATTTTTTTAATCATTTTAATCGAAAATAGAAGTAAAGGGCGTTTAATTATTTTTCTTCCTCTCCCTTCTCTTTCTTTGAATATAATAATTCTCAAAGCTGCATTGAAAGTCTATATATATACATGTAAAAGTCAATGAAAATCTGTTGTTATAATTTTTATGTGTATTCAAAGGTTACCGGAAATGCTGGTCGACATAATTAATTTTCCCGGCGTTTGTTCCGGCTCGCAAAAAAATTTCGCGAGATGGGAGCGGAAACGCATTACAGAATTCAACCCGCAGCTGTTGGATGTCACATAAAGAAGAGGGGATATTAACTGCAACATTTGTCAGTGACACACGCAGAGGAATGATCCGACAGGTGAGAAAAAAATTCTTTTGTCATCTCTTTCAACTAATCGTTAATAAGAAATAAAAGGACGACACCTTTCCTTTTCGTTTCCGCTTTCTTTTCCATTCCCATTGTTAATGTCGAAAGATCAAACTGATTGTTACGAAGAGATAAATGTAGAAAGAAGAGAGTGCACAAAGGTATTTAGTGAGATAAATCAAAATGGTGAATCAGGAAATTGTTAAAAATTTGTAAATACATATATGACACGTTAAATTAATTTTTTGTTATTTTATCGCATATTTCTGCGCCAAAATATTCGAGAAAAGTAAACAATTTTTACCACACAATGCTCGAGAATAATTTTTATAACGTTTATCTTTCCCTCTCTCTTTCCCTTCTTCTCCCTCGCTGTTCGCTATCGCTCTTTATGATAAACTAATTTTGGCAGTCAAAGCACGTAATGGAATTAATATTACAACATGATTGATCAGAAGCAGCGCTTCATTAAATTTAAAATAATTTTGTACAACGCAACCGTCATATAATGTACTAAAATTAACATCAATGAAAATGTAAATGAGAAAAGATACATTTAAAAATCGAAGTTGATGTAGCATATTAAATCCGTTCTATTTATGATTCGAGAACTCGTGAAGAGCGTTCGTTTAATTAACATTTTACATCGAATAAACAAAGATTTGCAATGGAAACGGATTTAATAATAAAATTCCGTTAATAATGTATTAAAGTACATATGTTTACGATATTGAGCATTTTAACAAAGATATACATAAAATGATATTTTATATACATGCATGAAGATTTGTGTAATATAGCAAAATATTAAAGCATATTTATAATTTATATAAAAGGTTGCAAATGTATTATGGAAAATTAATAAATATTTCATAACAATATATATATATATACATATATACATATATATATGTAATTTTTTAAAAATATAACTCGTTGACATAATAAAAATGATTAAAAAATATTGTTCCTTTACCTGCATCACAGTAGTTAGAATCCACGTCAAGTCAGCCATGATATATGTGAACATTAGATTTGTGTGTATGTTGTTTCTAAGACACCGTAACTCTCTGCAAGAAGAGAAAAATATAAATAAAAAAACTCAAAAGTTAATTTTCATCAATCAAACAGTTTTTGAATAAATCTTGAAAATAATATTTTACGCTCACAGAAAATTATCTTTACAGATCTACCTATATTCATGAATTCATCGAATTTGATTTTTACTTAACGTAACTTTTACATTCGATTTTTATTCAACATTACTTTTTATAACATAATTTATCATCTTTTTAATGCATTTTCTTTTCTACACGGTTCAATTTTTCAAAATTTATTCTTGAAATGATGTTATCGTAAAATTGTATTTAAATAAAATTTAAATTTAATAATAATTTTGATAGTATAAAATTTGAATAAAAAATAAAAATGTATCATACATTATATGTATGTAAATTTTGTATAGATTTCGTTCTTTCGTTTCTATTATTTAAAAAAATCAAAGAACATTTTTGAAACAAATAATTTTTGGACAAAAATTATTTTTATTTAAATAATTATCATGTTTGTTTAATAGATTTTATAATAATACAATAATAAATTATGTCGATATAGTAGTGTATAGTTTGAATTACTTCAAACATATAATTAAAAATTTCAAAGGAAATATTAATTAAAGATTTTTTAGACACTTTATTTCAAATTTTTTCAAGACTTTTATAACTATTTTTAAGAAGTTTTGAATTCACATAATAATTGAAAAACAATTCTAAATTTTTATTATATATTTATTATATTTATTATATTTGAAATTTGAAATAATTAGACTGTATGCGCTTTAACTTCATCATTAATTAAATTTAATAATAATTGGATAGATATAATTTTTATATAATATATAAAATTCGATTTAGTCTATTTGAAGACTTCATCCAAGCAATTCTTTTGTTCGATAAGAAACTTCTTTCTTAAGGTTGTCTCTGATATTGCTGACTATCGGAAAAGTTAAATCAGTTTAACTTTATATATTTAAACTTATATCATCTTTGGCGCAGCAATTTTTAACGTATGTCATGTTGAGCTCGATTAAATAGAAGAGAGAGGAGTTAAATAGAAGAATACAAGATAAAATTGAAGCGATACACCATAAAATGCTGATACATTAAAATATGGGTGCTCTTAATAGTTTACACAGAAAATATTTGTAATAACTTTTTAAAATTTATAATAACTTTGTATTCGCACTTCAATTATGCACAACGTTTGAACATTAATGAAATTAGAGATTCTGTTTGGAATATTTTCGTGATGTGTGCAGCTAACATCTAGATTACTACGCAATGGTGCCCGGAGCGATCTCAATTCTGAAACAAACCGAACCAACCGAGAATTCCACCATTTCAGCAGAATTAGAATTGCCGGTAGCAAAATTCTGCTTCCGCCATTCGCTCCGAGATCTCGCATCATAAGCATCCCATTGGAAGCAACGAGGTGCAACAAGTCGAAAATCCAAAGTGCAGAAATGTCTGTTTAAAACCACGACTACCTCTATAAGGAAAATTGCAACACCTAATATTGACACATAATATGTATTCTTTATATTTTTCTCTCGGTCCAGTTTTCTCTTATTCATTATTCGAAATAAAAATTATAAATATATGAAAAGAATTCTGTCAAAAATATTTATAACCGCTTATATTATTTATATAATTATTTATTTATATTGTTACCAATTATTTATATTATTATAAATTTATTATATATTATATATTTATTATATTTATTATGTATTTTTATATAAATTTATAATATATATTATATATTTTAAAATATATATTATAAATTTATTACATATTTATTATTAAAAATTTCAACAATAATAAATTAAAAAATGAAGATAAATTTTCTCGTCACCTCAGAAAAATCTGCAAGGAGAAAAATCCGAAAATTCGAGGTTGAGATTTCTTACTTGTAATAGATGAATATGCAGACCGCAACTACTAAAGTGAATAAGGACAAGCCGTAGCCGATGAAATATAGCCTGGTCGTTATTTCTACCCCGAGCTCCATCGCCGGTGGTCGCACGCCGCGGCACAGAGAGTAGTTGGAGTAACTGTCCCATGTCCCGTTGGGCCAACACCAACGACTGGCGTTTTCTGTGGAAAAACGTAAGGTTTCCCTCAGTAAGTAAGATGTATCAAAAATAAAATAAAATATTTTATCAGGCAAAGAATTATAGTGTTTTATAGGCATTCATTTCTTTCAAATATATTCATTTTTTTCTTATTTGAATTTTACCTGTCTACAATATTGATTAGCATGATTATTCGTGATATAAACCTACAATTATATACATGCACGTCTGCAGGATTTTTTCCAGAGAAGGCATGATTACAATTTTTTGTTTCTTATATTTTCTTTTTTAATTTTTAAATTTAATTTTTTTATTAAATATGCAAATAAATTTCCTTCCCCATAATTATAAGCCCGTTAAGAAATATTCTTTATTTAAAAAAATAACTTAATGACACGAAATAGAAAAAAACAAATATATTCTTTTGAAAAAGATATTTTAATTTATTCATCCGTCACCAATGTTAGAATGAATGAAGCGATATTCTATATTTGCGACATTTAATTATTCTCTCAGATATACACCTTGCAAAATACGAAAATATCCATCGAGCTTTAAGAATAAAATGAATCGCACGATCGAATCAATGTCGAAAAAGCAATATTTTTTTAATCTCAAAATTCGATACTATTTTTTTAATAGATTTGATACACCACGAGCCGTGTATATTATCTAAATACAAATATTCGGATGTACGTGCACGCTCGCAAGATTTCATCCCACGATTTCCAACATTCCCGGCAATTTTTCACGCAGCACCGCTGGACCGAGATGCGGATATCGCTTGCGTTGCATTATTCACGACCACAAAGAAAAACGTTGAACAAATCGATACGCGGAGAGGTCGTCCGGATGCTGCGGAAACAGCAGCAGCAGTTGTATAGTAACGTTAATGTGTATTAATAGCTTTCTTTTGCTGGCTACAATTAGAAGTCGACACTAAACCGCTATATAATGATGTTTTTGTGATTGAGAAGATTACCGAAAAATTGATTGCTAATTAAAACCTACAAAAATATCTGGATATCATTCTGTGTAAGTACAGAATGTTTTCAGAGAGAATTTTCCAATTTTAATTAATGTAGGTAATTATTAATTATCAACTCTAACATGCCCCATTTTTCCCTTTTAATAACAATATTGTGTGAATATTTATTTTAATGTAATTTTAAATCTTATACCTATTTGATTATTTCTTTTTATTACAAAAAGGTATAAAAATTAATTCTTCTGTTTTGTAAAAAGAGCTATATCTTTCTACAAACATTTTTAATTTACTTTATAGCATGTCTTTAACATAATTATTGATACATGTAGCATGTCATGATATTCAAATGGATACATATAGTAAATTTTGCGTGCACGTAAATAATAAAAAAATTAGATTTGTGACCGCGATTGTGAGATTGTAATCATAAGGTAATCGTATATATGTAAAGTAGTAAAAGATGTTAATTAAGAAAGATTTCAGATCCTTTTTCACCCACGCGTGCAAATTGATCGGTTAGGCAATTGATTATCGAGCAACGCGATGGTGTGATGAGATAAACGAATTATCTGGCTCCATTTATTCGTGATCGGTTATTGGAGAGTTCCTCGCCTGTTTTATGATCTTTTTCTTACCAACCATAATAACTTACAGAACATTGATTTAAACGAAACATACATTGAATGCAAATGAAACGTAACGCGCGCGTATAAACCCGACCGACATCTTTTTAGAACAATAATTGTATTTTTTTAGACAATTTTAATATATTTCAGAAAGTGTTATCTGTCCGTATACTGAAAAAAAATTTATTGAATTTGAATAAATATTTATTTTAATATTGCGTAATAAATTATTTATTTGAAACTAATGATTTGATGTGAAAAATATTTATTTGACATAAGAAAATTCTTTTCTTAAAATAGATAAATATTTATTTGTTTCAAATAAATGATTTATTAGGCAGTATTGAAATAAATATTTATTAATTTAATAATTTTCTTTTTTAATGTACGTGCGTGTGTGAGTGAGATAGAAAGCAAAATAATTGTAAAAAAATTATTTATCGTGATAAAACTGATTTATTCATAAAATTTTTGTTTTAAAATTTGGGAACGATGCTGTTCAAATTTAAATAAAGCAAAGATATATTGTATATATATTATGGATGAAGCCATATAATGGGATTCTAAATTCAAAGCACGACCTTTGATTATGTGATCTCTTCATCATTATTAATGACAGGTCGGCGCTGTGTTTCCTCAAAATAATGATCGACATTTCGTAACGACGCTTTGTTTTAAGAAAGTTAAGCAAAACTTGTTAGCGCGCTTATTTATTGCGTAAAGTTGCTCAAACAATAACGAATGACGCGACATCTAAAATGCGTCAGGAAGTTTCGTAATTATTCTTGAAAATTAACGATACACACTTCACTGGAAATCCTCATAATGAGAACTATTAATTCGCAATAAGAGAGAACTACGTCCATTATGGTTTTAATTAATATGATCATCTTATAATATTAATTTTGCCTGTACAAAGTATAGTAAAGAAAATAATGTGTTGTTTCTCAATGTACGTATTATTACTGTATTATATTATTATATAATATTATTATTTTAATTAATATTATCATTGTTAGGTAGATTTTGAAAATAATTTTATTTTTATTAAACATATAAAAAAAGTAGTTTAAAGATTTTCATTTTGAGATTGACTCTCATCCAGAACTAATGCCATGTAATTTATGGAAGTAAATTGCATCTTCTCTCTCTGCGGATGCATTTGTACGAGTGCAACGCATATATATCAATATTATACCCTACATATTTTGAATATCATCCTTATTAAGGATAAGATTAATAAAATACATGTTTCTTTAATTATTATTTTAATATATAATTTACAAGTGATATCGTTTAAAGCGTCATATCTGTAAAAAAAATCATTAAACAATATTAGACAAATCAATTGTTAATAATTAATGTAATATTTATTAAAATTTAATTCTTTTTTATATTTGAAAAATAAAACAAAAATATATATGAACTACAAAAATCATATTCATTCATTCCTTTTGTGACACTGTGTTAAAACGACACGATCTTGAAAGCTTTTTCAACAGAACAAAAAAAATTCCGAATTTTTTCGATGCGCTCTATATTTGCTGAAAAGTCCATTGTAATCGAAATAACCATCGAGATTTCATTTCAATCTAGAGCACGTGCACGTGTACTCGTATTTCACGATCATATTTGTCATATAATTTCGTTCTATATTCAAGTATCGTATTCAGAATATAAGAGCATCGAACAAAATCTAACAATATATAATTTACATATTTTTTTAGCAAATATAAGGAAGACATTATCTTATTTTTCCCTCATAAGATTTGATTAATAATTATATAGACATAATGTATCATAAATTAATATAGCTATATTTTATAATGAGACATATATACTTTCTCTCTCCTCTTCTCCTATTTCTCTCTAATTCTCTCTTAATCTTTCGATATATTTTCCATTCAAGTTTTAATATGGTTTAATTAATGTAAATATTTTTAAAAATTCTTATTTATTATAAACAAACTTCTGCAGAAACAAAACTTGATAACTTGAATAAATAGCAAGCACATCGGTAAATATATATGCAATAGAGCGAGAATAAACCTGGTGTAATAATTAGACGTTGTACCGGAAATAGCTGTAATCACTGTTAATACCCTAAGGATATACAAAAGAGAAACTCTCTATATATTGTGAATAATAACAGTGATTGTTTTGCAGTAATTGAATATGTGCCTGCATATTCATCGATATTGGGTGGTCGACTCACGTAGCTGAACACGAGATGGAATTATTTACAATTTATAAAGTTTAAAAACAGAGAAAGATAGCGCAAACATTTTTAATGTATATTTATAGACGTAAGTACCAAATAAATACGCGAATCACATTTGCTTACTTATATAAGAGCAATTTCTCATACAAAATTATTTTTAAGAAAAAAATATTATCTATAAATAAATTATTTAACCGTAATAATTATTAAAATAATTATGGATTATAATTTTGTAATTGCAAAGATCTTATTAATATTTCTGTCCGTGAACAATTTTTTATATTGTATATAACAATATAAAATTATATAGAAATATATAAAATTATACATATAATCGCCAAATTATACATGAAATTATATGTCCATATATAATTAGATAAAAGTGCTTTTTATATATAATTATATAAATTTATATATATATATATATATATATATAATAGATAAGTATTTTTTCATATACATAAATATGTATGTTTCATATATAATATGACATGATTATATATATGAACCCTTATAATTTATATATATAAATTTATATAATTATGTATAAAAATGGACATATTTTACATATAATTATATATAAAAAAAGGTTTTCACGGGGGCTAAATTAAATATGCAAGAATAATTACACTCGAAGATAAGGGTATATATCACGAATGCAGTCACGTCTATTTTTAATTAATCTATTCGCGAATGGATAGTCGTTAATTTTTCTTCGGAAATAAAAAACCTACTAATGTAAACACATATGTATATACATGACGTCACGACGTCCTTTACTATTTTTAAACGACTTTCTTTCTCGGCGTATTTCCTGCTTATTTCCCAGGAGCGCGTGTATGAACTTGCCAATTTATTTTGCATTTATAATCGACAGCATCTATTCTAACATGTTCACATATGCACTGGAATACACTTGTGAAAGATACTTAACTGATGTTGATTCAATAATCAATAATTCACATCATACACGATGAGTGAAGCAGACGCTGTCGCTCGTCTTTATTCAAGTATATAAATGCTTTAAAAGGATGTTCGATAAATCAACGGGGAGATGATTGCACGTCAGAAAAACGAATAAAAAATTTAATTAAATTTAGTTTAATCAAAAGTAAATTCTTTTTATCATACATCGTATAATTTAAAAAAAAATTTTGTTTTAATATAAAAATAATTTCCATATATTTATGTATGTAATTATTTATTTATTACATATTTTAAATTAGTCGATAAATTATTATATAATTTAATATATTAATTTAAAGATACATCTTAATAATTTTTTTATTTAAAACTAATTACACGTTATTGCATTTTTTTCTTTACAATAAAAAATCTTTCAAGCTTTTTCGAGAATATTTAACAAAAAGAGAAAAGAAACAATTAATTTTTCCATGTTCTCTAAAATTGTCCTTCTTTTAAACAAATCTTTAAATTGCAAAAATGTGACTCATCTTTTTGATTTATATTTTGCGTATAAAATCATATTCTTTTATATAATTATACAAGATATTCCGTATACTGTTCGAAACAAAATTTAATAAACTCGAAATTATTACGTAATGAACTGCATAATTATATTGTCTACATCCATCTATGTAATGCTGATTTATAAAATTTTAAATAATAATAATAAATATACATAATTTAAATATAAATAATTATAAATTAAATATAAATATAAATAATTTATATATACAGAGTGTATCTAAATAAGTATGAACAATTTTAGAAAATGATTCTTTGTCGAAAATTAAGGGAGGTTTCTTATATAAATAGTATAAATATCTATATGTATACTCTTATATTTCTCCCTAAGGAGTTATAGCTTTCTAAAGAAAAGAGATAAAAATAAAGTTTTTATTTTAAAAAACATTAATAAATATCCATTTAATAAGAAAAATATCCACTAAGTTTCATTTTTTTTATCTGTCTGAAACTTGAGAAAAAAAACTTAATTTTTATCTCCCTTTAGAAAAGTGTAACTCCTCAGAGAGGAATATAAGAGTATCTATTTATAAAAGAAATTCCTCTTAATTTTCGACAAAGAATCATCTACAATTTTTCGTACTTATTTAGACACAAGTATATATTAATAATCAGATTAATGTAATATATGATGTATATAGGAATATACCAGGAAAAATACTTTTTCTTCCTGATTGGGCACAGAATTTCGATAGAGGGATTATCGATCAGAGAGGAATAATTGAACTTGCGCGAAGTAATATAAGTGAGTTTCTCGCGTGGTTCTCTGTCATACGTTCCGATCTGCCATTAGCCACGCCCGCGATTTAATTACAATCTCATTAATAGCACACGCGCTACAGGTTGGTACATATATATAATATATATATATATATATATATATATATTATACATTCGCTCCGTCTCGCGTTCTCGCTTCTCGTATATTCGTCTTGCTAATAAATATCGACACATTCCTTTCAGAATGCTCTTCTGTGGTAATGCGATACCTCGACGACGCTGAAATTCGATTAAACGTCCGTCGCTTCGACTTCTAATCAACGAACCATCCTCGATTCCCTCTTTCAAGCCTTTTTCCGCGCCTGCATTTCGCTCTGCTACAGGATGTCCCTGTGTACACGTCCGTTTAAATAACAGATTCTTCGATAAAGTTGGATTCCTTTTTCCCCTTAATGAATATATCGAGCTGTCAGTAGTTTTCAAATTAAATGCGATACAAAAAATCACGCTAAAGAATTGTGTATTCCGCGAATAATTAATAAGCAATGTTGTATGCTTGGATAATTTTAAAATTAGATAGATAAAGATGAGATAAAAATATGTAAATTCATCTAAGATAAGATAAAGATGATTTTGTTTTAAATATACCTAGATAAAAGATTCATCTAGATAATTTTCTAGATAATGATTTTTAAGACTGCTTATGTAAACACAGATATTAAAAAAAAATGTAAATTATCATAGGGATATAAAAATATATGTATTCATATTTTTATTGATAAATTTTTATCGCTTACTGCTTAAATTGTATTATTTAAGTATTTTTATGTGCTATGATTCTAAATAAAAATTATCTGAAAATTATTCTACATAATTTAAGATAATACTTTTTTTCATCTAAGATGCAGATATAGATAATACATATTTTTATTATCTATATAAAGATAAGATGACATCAAACATCTAGATGATCATCTATATAATTTTATTTAGATAACAGCAAACACTGTTAATATAAGTAAATAAAAATCTCACTTTAACAGATTTTTTATTTGCTTGCAAAAAAATTGTGATTGTAAGGGAGAAAATTGTGATAAAATTGTAAAATATAATTGTAATGAAAAATATAATAATAATAATATAATATAATAATAATATAAATAATAATACAATAATATAACACATATAATAAAATTGTAATTCTAAAATATATCTCTTTATACGTAAAAAAAAAGTCACTCTCGAAAAAGCCAGATTGAATTATAATAATATCAGTTCACGCGAACTCGAGTAAAAAACTGCATGTTTAATATTTATGTTCTTTCATCCAAAATATGCGAGAAAATATCATTCGTCCCCCGTTACAATCACGAAGATAATTGTACACGAAAATGTGAAATAAATGGTTTGAACTGTATCATTAAAAATGTAAAACAGAGATGGCGCAAAAAATATGACACATAACTTTTCGACTAAATATTATATATAAATATGAAATATTAAAAAGCTGTCATGGTGTTCCGCAAACGGAATGATATACCTCGCTTTCATTCGTTAATTAAGTTCTCCGTCTCTCTCTTTCCCTCTCCTTCATCCTCTTTCTCCCAACTTTAGTACAATTAATCAAAGCGAATGAGTTCGCTGCGCTCGCGCATTAAATGATTCATCCATCACTGGAAAATGCAATGCGGCGGGTGCAGCTGCGCGAATAATGCTCTTCAGATACGCCCTTGCGTCACTTCTCCTGTCCTTTGTTTATTTGTCTTTCTCGATCTCTCTCCCTCATCACTCGAGTGCGTGTTTGCGTGTGAACTCCGCCGAAGGCATTTTACACGGAACCACACCTCGGAGCGCTACTGTTCTTTTTTTACATCATCAGGTGATCGTGAGAGTGCTACCCGCCTTACTCGTTAAGAAGATGTTGGATTAAATCCGCGCTATCTCGCCGTTAATAAATTATCGTAAACAAGTCTCTTATCAAGCGCCGAGAATTACGTGTGTGTTTACGCCTAACGATATATATATATATCGTACGGATATGAAGGGTAGTGAGCGAGGCAAGAAATTCCACGGTCTCTCTTCTTTCCCCTTTAAAAAAGAAGATTCTCCTTCAACCTTTCTCGCATGTCGAATACTTAGCTCATATACTTTCATCATGCCTGGAGAGCATCATTCAAGAGATATATTACGAGAGATAACTTTTTCCTTATAAAAAAAAAGTAGGCATATATAAACTTTTTTTGCATATTTAATTTTATATTATTGGAACAGTGTAGAACCCACACAGTCGTGCTATTTATTAATTTTTTAAACCTATAGATTTTATGTAAGAAAAAAATTATTCAAAGTACTCCATATTAATATGTAAAAATAAATTTCTATTAAATTAGTTGCTTTTTGAAAAAATATGCAATGGCTTCAAAGTTAAATATTCGATAGTTACTGAGTTACAGTCAAATAACTCATAAAATCCGAATTTTTCATATTTGAATGGTTGTAAATCAGTAACTGTCTATTATTTAACTTTCAGCATATTACATTTTTTGTTCAGATAAAAAATTACAACAAATGAGAAAACCAGATTTTACTAAGATTCAATTTTATATAGAATTTTTTTTTATTTTTTTTTATAGTGTGATTTTTATAAATTTATATAAAATTTTAGATAAAATCTCGGTAAAATCAGCTAGTTTTCTCGTATATGTTATATAGGCTAAAATACTTTGACTGGTAATTTAGTAATTATTCATTATTCATTTATCTTTGCAGCTATTACATTTTTTATTCAGCAGATCATAAGCTACAACATATAAGAAAAACCAGCTGATTTAACTGAAACCCATTTTTACATAAGATATAATATTAATACAATAAATAATAGAAAGAGAGGAAAAAATTGTGTATTAATTAAATGCATCTTTTCAACGTCAAATTTGATTTCATTATTATAAGAATGATATGCAACATTTAACTTGGGAAAAATTTTTTATATATAATTATATATAAATCATTGTATAATTATACATATAATCGTAAAATTATATGTGAAATATGTCTATTTTTATATATAATTATATATAATATATATATAAACTATAAGGCTTCATATATGTATAATTTTCTATATAATTTTTTACATTGTTATATAAAAAACATTTTTTCTCGGGAATAATTTCAGGAAAAATTTAATTAACTTGAATCCTATCGTTGTTCCAACAACACGCCGGAAATTAGCGATCTGATCAAATTTTCCTTCCCGCGAAATCCTAATTGAATATAAGATCTCCTTATTTTCAAGTTTGACGTGCTCGAATATTTCCACGTCTCGACGTTAATGTCGTTATTAAAGGTATGTTATTCATAGGGTAACCAAGTTTTCCGGGGGTCTCCCGTATATCGATACTTAACTAACTATCGATAATGGAGTTACAGCCGACACTAATAACGCATCGATTTTCACTGCCGCGCGACTCTCAGCATTCGCAAATGTTCACGAATGTCGCACAAATTTATGATGTGCACGTGCACGCATACCTTATATATACCGAACAGGTCGCAGGTAACACTATTATACCGTAATAACGTTTCTCCTGGTCAGAATTAGAACGAAATTACCTTGCAAGTGACAGATGAGAAACGAGGAATAAAGTTTTGTTCGCGAATCAAGTTTTATTCGCGGATAAAGGATGATTCTTTAGTTTTCAAATTAATACTCGTTTCTATTATATATATTACAAAAAATATCATATACTATATACACAGTAGAAAGATTTGTTTTCTTGTTAAAAACGGTCACCATTAAAATTTTTGTGTTCAATATTTAACATATTCATGTGATAATTAAACTTAAATGTAAAATTATTTAAACAACTAAAAAAGGTATAAAATAACACAATTTATTTTTAATTTTACACGATAAATACGTTCTGTTTCATTAGTGACAAGATTTATCGGTTAAAGTTTACAAAAAAATGTTGGTTTTTTATTTTATAATATGAGGAATAAATCTAAAATTAACATATTTTTACATTAATATTATGTTAATTTTACACAAATTTATTTTAAATTACTTACAGTTTTGCATTTATTTTTTGTTAAAATGTTTACACAGTATTCTTGTCTTCATTTAACATATGGCCATATATATTATGTAAAATTAACACAACAATTTTTGTGGACCATTTGGGACATGTGAGATATCTGTTAAACTTAACACAAATTTTTCAACTATGTACATACAAATATTGTATATATATATATATATATATATATATATATGTACACGATAAAAGTTGATGAAAATAAGTTCTTACTTGTATATTATATTTACAAGAATTTTTATTTTCGTCAAACAGATTGTAAACATAATAATACACGTTCCTTTATACGTTTGTAGTCGTGTTTCGTGAATTTTGTGTTTCGAGAAAAAGTTGACTCCAAATTAATCAAGATCCATCTCTAGCACACATATACGTGTATGTGTAAAAGTCTATTTGTAACTACAGTATGATGAGATGCTTTCCATTGCCCGAGGTAGAGATTTCTCTTTGTGAATTGTCTTTGAGGATTTATAATACGACCAAAATGGAGAAAGAAAAAATATAATCGCGCCTTTAGTCTTAGTACACAAATAGATGAAAGAAATTAATTAAAAAAATGTTCAACAAATAACTAAAAATACTTCGTGCATTTCGAAATTAATTCCGACTGTTATATACAACTGTATTATTTTTAGTACTATATAAACAATTACGTATTATATGCTTCAATGAGTTACAAAAATAAATAGAAAAATGATAGAGTTAAAATAAGCTATAACAAAATAAAAAATAATAAAATTGTAAATAATAATGAAATAATAAAGTATCATAATGTTTTCAAGACATAGTTAATTATTACACACTAATCACTAAACGTACAATATTTGCACTTTGTATGAATAATAATCGGGCATTAATAATTTATACAATATGCATGTAATATGCAACATTTATTTATATTGCAACGCGTAACAATGCGAAAACTCCATCAAACTCTGAAATTGTACAGCCAGATTCGTTAACAATAGAACTAATATTATCGCATCATTCCTTGCGACAATATTAATTCTATTGTCAACGAACAGCGCACACATTCAGACTTTAAGAAAGTTTTACCATTTGATTATTCGCAGGACAGATTTCGAATAAATCTCATAAATCGTGTTTTAACAAATTACTAATTCGATTAAGTACTTCTTTTAATACTGCCAAATAAATCATTTATTTGAAACTAATAATATTGATTTAATATGAAAAATATTTATTTGATATAAGAAAATCCTTTTCAAAACAAATCAATATTTATGTATTTTAAATAAATAATTCATTTAGTAGTATTAAAATAAATATTCATTAATTTAGTCATTTTTGTCAGTGTACGAATGTTTAAGTAAAAATTAAAATAAAAGCAAGTTAATAATAATTATATTCATATTAATTAGATACTCAATCGGAGTCTCGTACTCGACGCTTTATTAATGATCGATATATATTCGAGAAGGGCATCGGCAACCTCACTCTCGTGATATATTATGCGAGTCAAGTTTATAACTAGTTACTGATAAAATTATCCGACGTAGCACCCGAAAATATATAATAATCAAAATTCGATATCGCACGCGCGATATATTATTTCAAATAGAAATTTCGCCAAATAAATGTATCCTATTATGGCCAATATAATATATCGGTTTGTTTATTATAAGAATTATCCAATTGGTGCTATCGATTCGAAAATGGCCGAATTATATTTACCACTAAAAAATATACAATTTACAATAATGGACAATTCTATTTAATTGGGGAAAAATTAAAACACGACGCGATAAATATTTATATCGAATTCAAGCAAATTGAATAAAAAGTAAAATTGTTACCTTAAATATTTTAACGTGAAATAATAATTTTCCAGGTAGAATATAAAACTCATAATTTTATTCATCTCTTAAAAGTTACCTGGACAAAAATTATTTAAAGATGACAAGCAAAATGATAGATCTAAAACCCTCCAATATAAGATAATCGCTTTATATAATTTTCAAAAAATTCATGTTGCTTGAATTGTTAGAACATTTGTGAACAATAAAATAAGTAAATAATTGTAACATATAAAAATTATTTTCCAAACTCACTTTTAATAAGTGACCATAATGTTAAATAAATTTTGTGTAAAATTAACATAGTTATTTTAATGTAAAAATTAATTAAAAATATGTAAATTTTAGATATTATTATACCCCCACTTATATTATAAAATAAAAACTCAAAAATTTTTTCTGCAAATTTTAACAGATAAATCTTGTCACTAATAAAATAGAACACATTTATTGTGTAAAATTCAAAATAGATGCACATTGTGTTATTTTTACTTTTTATTTTTTCAGCTGTTTATATATATATATATATATATATATATATATAATTTAACATTTAAGTTCAATTAACACAACAGCAATATGTTAAATTAACACACAAGCCCGAATAAAAATTTAAATATTTAAATATAAACATTATAAATATATGTATATATATTATTATTTATTATTATATTATATTATTATATTATTATATCATTATTATTACATTATAAATATTTAAATTTAAATATTTAACACAAAAATTTTAACGGAAACCGTTTTTCACAAGAAAATACAAATTTTCCTATTGTGATAATCGTGGGGTATCGTTGGCCATTTCTTACCGTCTACTTTTTGCCATCTTTCGAAAGAGATAGTTCGACGACATATATTGTATATATATAACGCGAATGACAAGATGATCGCGTGTAAACAATAGTGCGCTTTACATTGCAAAATTTCACGCCACGTTATTTGCGCGATCCTCGTTAAACGTTCCGTGTGTCGTCGTATTATCTCCCTTAAGACACGATCGGGGGCGAGTACATATTATTCCATACGAACGATGATTAGAGATTATCAGTCTTTCGCGCTTAATTAACTCTGTGATTAATTGATCTCCATATCGTATATACAATATATATATATACATATATATACTTGTGGCGACCACAGGGAAATTTATATATATATATATATATATAATTATATATAAATAATTGTATAATTATACGTATAATCGTAAAATTATGTGAAATATATATCCATTTTTATACATAATTATATAAATTTATATATAAATAAAGGTTCATATATAATCATGTCAAATTATACATATATATTTATATATATATAAGAAATACTTGTTTATTATATATATATATATATATATATATATATATATATATATATATATATATATATAAATTTATATAATTATATCTAAAAAGCACTTTTATCTAATTATGTATGAACATATTTCATATATATAAATATATATATAATTTTGTGATTATATGTATAATTTTCTATATAATTTTATATTATATAATGTTATATATAAAAAATTTATTCCCAGGACGGAATTTCGTCTTTCAAGTTGTTAATTTGACAGAGAAACTATATATAATTTTGATACGAGCAAACTGGCAATAATTGTCGAGGAACTTTTCCAGGAATTTTATTGACATATAAATGCACCTTCTTCGACTTATACAGAGTGTTTCTAAACTAACTATGTCAGAGATTTTAAAGGTGTATTCTAGGAATTAAAATTTAAGAAAAAAAATTCCTACAAATATATAGGTTCAAAAATGTTTTCCTTCCGCATAAAGACTTTCAACGATCTGTGAAAAAATTTCCGAGAGCCGTAATAAATTTTTTGATTTTCTTTTATTGTGATCACTGTAGCAAATACTTCCTTAAAATCTCTCTGCCATACTTTTACAATAAAAAACATTCAGTATATAAATGTGACTGACCAATAAATTTTTCTTGCCCCTATATATTTAATGCATCGAGGAAAAATTGATTGAATTCGAATAAATATTTATTTTAATACTGTTCAATAATAAATTTATTTGAAACTATAATAATATTGATTTGATGTGAAAAATATTTATTTGATATAAGAAAATCCTTTTCAAAACAGATAAATATTTATATGTTTCGAATGAATGATTTATTAAGCAGTATTGAAATAAATATTTATTAATTTAATAATTTTTTTTCAGTCCGCGAAAATTATTTCTTTTAATAAACTCGGATTTAAGCATTGTTCGCTTTCAAATATTTTTTTATTCGGCAAATTGCTTGTTATTTTCGGATTGAAAGCAGGCAGTATAAATTGCAGAACAATTCAGTTAACAAGCAATTAAAATAAGAAAGAAGATATACATCAATTATACATCGATCTCTATTAATAGAAGATATACATCAATTGTACATCGATCTCTATTAATAATAATTAATAAATTTAAGGGACAGATTTATTTTCTAACGTGTTAAATATTTCATTGCATCAATCAATGAATTTTATTCAATCAAATTCACTTTCGTTTAAACATTCAGATTATGATTTAACTATAAAGAATATCTATTTTTATCTTGCTCGATATATGCACATATTTGCATATAACGCACTCTTGTTTACATACTGTTGTAACCTCGTCGTTTCTAGGCAAAACAAACGGGAAATAAAGTTTCTCTTATACGTGATATTATCTGCTAAGATAATTTATAGGACAAAGGAAGATTCCAAACATTCCTCACAATTATTACAAGTCGTGATTATCAATCTGTGCACGATACATTGATTTTCACAACAAACAAAATATGTCAATTAGGAAAAATAATATAATTATAGTATAAAGAATTAATTATT
Source organism: Nylanderia fulva (assembly GCF_048542155.1). Lineage (NCBI taxonomy): Eukaryota > Metazoa > Arthropoda > Insecta > Hymenoptera > Formicidae > Nylanderia > Nylanderia fulva. The sequence goes on along the minus strand of NW_028190368.1, from coordinate 1,287,722 downwards.
TTAACGATCATTTTTCGTAGAATAATAATTACTTCCCTAACACTCAGTTTTGAATATATGGATTATAAAATAGTATTTTCGAAACAAAGTCATATATATACAACAAATAACCGAATCAATTAATTCAAATGAGTCGTGATATGCGCTTATATTTTGTGGAATTTATCAATCATGTGATATTGAATTTTGATTGCGTATTTTGCGATACTTAATATAATCCAAAATTTAATGAAACATCAACTTGATTTGCACATGACGTCGTACAATATTGGAATAAGGTTGTCAAATGTTCTTCACAAATTTTTGATTAACAAAATACGACGTATCGCGAATACGAGATGGATCGATTCCTGTCGACAAGCGACATTTAATTAAAAAAGCGATCTTTAATTAAATAATTCAGCGTTATATATTTTAATTTTTATCCAAATCGTTATATTTCATGTAGCAATATCACCAGTATTGTGCTTACAATTAGATAATTTTAAAATTAGCTATAGATAAAGAGGAGATAAAAATATGTAAATTCATCTAAGATAAGATAAAGATGATTTTGTTTTAAATATATATAGATAAAAGGTAATATTATATAGCGATCATCTAATTTTCTAGATAATAATTTTTAAGTCTGCTTATGTCAACACAGATTAAAAAAATATAAATTATAAAAGGGATATAAAAATATATGTATTCATATTTTTATTTATAAATTTTTATCGCTTACTGTGCTTAAGTTCTGCTATATTTAAGTATTTTTATGTGCTATAATTCTAAATCAAAATTATCTGAAAATTATTCTAATTTATTAAAGATAATACTTCAATTTTGTTCATCTAAGATGCAGATATAGATAACATATTTTTCTTATCTATATAAAGATAAGATGACGTCAAAGTTTCATCTAGATGATCTATACATATAATTTCATTTATACATATAATTTTATTCTCATTTATACTTATAATTTTATTTAGATAACAGCAAACACTGAATACCAGATATAAATTTCGTACACTTCGCTTGTTAAGAGATACATTATATACGTATTTTGTAGGGATTTATATAATCGTTTATCTGTTGCATGCGAATAGTCGAATAAAATAAAATTGCTCTAAAGTGCGAACGTATGCAACTATTCATTAATACAGGTAATATTGCTGCGTCGAATGGCGCAATGCGAATCTGGCCGCGCAATTTTCCGAGAACCGAGTGAATACGTGGTTTTAGCGCGGCAATAAACTGCGTATTGCATGCGATTGATATCGGGAGTGCCGAGCGAAGTATCGCGCGATCGTCGCGTTTCATTAATTAGCGCGCATGCGATAATTAGTCGTGAGTATGTGAAAAGCCGTAAAGAAGCAGGGAAGAACAAACAAGAGAAAGAGAGAAAACCCGGAATGAGAGGAGGATGAAATAAAGATCATTTATTTTTTATATCTTAATCTCGTAAAATAAATTGCTCATCTTCGTCTATTTAATATTACTTTGCTATGTATATAAAATGCTATTTGCACAAATTATTTATATGCATTTAAGAAAAAGTATATATATGTATATACGCATTATTATAATTAGTTTTTTTACATGCGTTAGATATTTTTGCAAATAACATTTTACTTATATGCATTTACATAATATAATATTGTTTAAGAAACTTGTAATTATTTCGGTAATTTATATAATAATTAAAATTTTATGTATTACAACTTGTAATAAAAATAATACAAAAGAAAGTTTGTTTTTCTTCGAGAGTAATTTAATTGTCAGCCTTTCCATTTACTTTTATCGACAACTTGATTTTATATTATTATAGAAATAAGATAAAATGATATATGAAATTGAAATCAAGAAACAATTTTAGATCGCGGTATACTATTTATTTTCGAACTGTAAAGTATTAAATATCAAAAAATTCACATTACGATCTCTTTATTCCAATTTATATATATATATATTTTTCTGACGTTGCTCAATATTGCAATTCTGTAAAAGAAATTTACTCTATCACGAATATATTAATATTTCTAATTGCTAGATATTCTTATATCAATATCCGCATTATATCGACGCATTATTATACATGAACATTTATCTGTTACTCACATACATGATAATGATAAAATAACCGTCTCATGTTCGATCGCTTTTCCACTGATTGAATATCCCCGTGAATGCTTCGCTACATTAATTATTACATCCACTGTTTCATTGAACCGATATTGCAACTTGTATTGAACATATGCTGTGTTGGTAATGCACAATCGTAAATATTATCCATCTGTTAAGACGATCAGTTAGAGAGTAATTATAATAAACTGTGTAAGAGTAATTTTATAATAAACAAAACTAATAATTAAAAAAAATTAATACGCAAAAATCTTATCTAAATTATTCAAGCATTTTATTTATAAGGTAACGACTAATACGTTATAAAAATAAATTGTGTATACAATTGACAGCTAATTAAAAAGATTGAAAAGATTAATTATATATATTGTGTATTATAACACTTTCTGTACAAAAGCGACGAATCATTAAAAATATGAGCTTCTTTCTTTCTCTCTTATTTTTTTTGGTTATTTATTAATGTAAATAAAATTAATAGATGATAAAAAAAACCAGCAGGTAAAAATTAAACAATGGCAATATTTTTCGTTTTTTCCAAATTATTACGTATTATTAAAAATTTTCATTTTTGATCTCACAGCTTTTAAACGATTTCATAAACGCGAGTATTCTCAAATTCCCTTTTTTGTGAATCCGCAAGCACGTACATAACGGGAAGTACATACATTTAATATATGTATAGCCAGCTTTACAGTGCAAACACATGCAAATAATATTCAAATATGGCACATATGAAAGACTCGATAAAGTAGAAAAAAATGTATTCCGTCAGTAACATCGTCTTCCAAAAAGATGATACATTACGAATTATTTGATCACGTCCAAAATTCTACCGTCGCATCCGCCGCGTCGTTCGTGATAAAATTTTGAAAGGAAAAAATAAAAGAAAAAAGAGAGAGAGAGAGAGAAAGAAGAGAGATCAAATAGAAAGCGTAAGCTTTTATTTGGATAAAGTTTCTGCAAAATTTGCATTTATATTTTTAATCTTCCGAGAATAGAATTTTTTAACGGGTTTATTTTTTTACCTTGGAAATGAGTTTATTTTATTCATCTAAAGGTTGACATTTGTATTTTTATTTTGCCTTCTATTTTAGATATACCGTCCGCAAGACGGACTTGTCGCTAATGAAATTAACGATGGAGTTGTAGTTGCTCGTGGTAATTAAAGCGTAACGTTGTTTACGAGATCTTATTAATGGTTTTAATGTATGTGTGTGTGCGTGTGTGTGAAAGGAAATTGGGAGGGAACAGAGAAAACGGAATATTAAATTTTTAAACCCAATGGTTTTCTTTGCAACTTGAAAGAAAAATCTCCAATTTAAAAGAAGAAGCTTCGTTCAAATTGTAATCTAGGAAACTGATTGTGATAGCAGAGAACGTTTAAAATTTTTCATAAACCGCGTTATTTCAATGCAATCTCGTCTTGTTCATTTAAAATGGAACGTAAAATGAAATCTTAGCAGCAGAGGTGGTTAGATTATATCTTATCTATGTATTTCGATATAAAAAAATTCGCACACATACAACATATCCGTGTCAGTTTATATCATCATAATTTTTATTAATAACATTTAATATATCCTCGTAAAAATCATTTCAAAATAAATCGAATATGCCAACGCGCGTCAGTTTAACTTGAAAAAAATTCTATATTATTAATTATAGAAAATTTCCGCGCGATTTATATATTCGATTAATTCAAATGTTAATCCGCTGATATTTTTTCAGGGAAAATGAAAAAAACTGTTCCTGCGATATTCCTGAATAAATTATACTTGACGCGCATATCCAATTGACCTTTTACCTTGATGTAAATCGTTTACCGATTCGCCACGTGCATTATCCGAGCCGAAGCGCAATATTCTCTCCGACGATTTAGCATTCCGGGTAGTAGATGTTAACACATTCATCAGAGCGAGACGTAAGCAGAGACAGAGAGAGAAAGAGAGAGATAGAGGGAGTTGGAAATTGAAATCCATTAGGTATCTCGGAATCCAATCGCGGACATTATTTCATTCGTTCGACATATTTCTCAAAAGTATCCGCCAATTTTCGATAACGCAAATTTTCAAACTCCCATAAAGGGCGGGAGAGGAAGTTTGGCGATAAATCGGATATTCCGATCCCTTTTCAATCAGTCAGAGAGACCGAATATAAGAAGGACGCGCTTGATTACGTCGAAACCACTTGGTCGACTACGATTTATGATTGTTATTGACATGCGCGATTTTTTTTTCTCTTCACTCGAACTCCAGCAAACTCACAATTAAAAAATTCCCGACTTTTTCAGATTTTCCAAGATCAGAAATTAATTTTTTCCCTGATTTTTTAGTATTGTTTTTTTAAATATATAATTTGCATATATCTATATGATAAATCAATTAAATGTTGAATCATGAAATCCTTGAGATACTTTTGTTAACAATGAAAAGGTTCAAAAGTTAAAAAAAAATTTAAATCAATTACATTCTGCATTATGTATACGATAATCGAAACAAACGTGTCACTATAAACAATTTAAATGATCACCTTTTTTATTTATACTAGAACAACGAAAGCGCGCGTCATTTCTCAATTTTATATGGATACTATTAATACTTTAGAACTTGGCAAAAATATATTTTTTATAATATAATATTAGTATGATTTTTTCTAATATTAGTTTTATTTTTCCTATTATTTGTTTATAATATTAGTTAATTGAAAAAAAAGAAGTCACTGCAGTAATTCCCTCCCCGAAAATTAAACAAAAAATATTTTAGTGCTTTGCATTTAAGCATTTAAATAATTATAAATATTTTTTTATATAATATATATGCAGCTTAATTATATTTATTAAAAAGTGTTATTGTTATTATACAATATTGTATTTAAATCAGACATAGTTTGCGATTGCAAGACAATTGCAATTGCAAAAAATTTAAATAGGATCAAATTCAAAACTTTATTAATTTGCCTTTTTTCACATTTTTTCTCGAATTAATTAAAGAAAACTGTATAGATGCCCCCCCCCCCTTCTCTCCTCTATTTTTTCAGAGTATTACAACAATATATTTTAAACATAAAATTTTCTCTAAAAATTTTTTATTTTTTTCATTTCATATTTTTTAAATGGATAAAATAAATAACTTTTCTATTTTATAATGTATAAATAATTTAGAAAATTTAATTCGGATTATATAATAACGAATAGTACTTTCTTATTTAAATATTCTTATAGCAACAATGCTCTACATTTTATATTTCAAATAATTATTTTGATTACGTGTAATTTGCATCAATAAATTATTGTAAAAAGATCAATAAGAGGTATGATATATAATTATAGAGAGAAAAAACATTTTAATAGCCACATCAAGTGCACCGATAGCATAAATATTGTTAAGTACATGAGTCAAATTTAAAACACTTATTTCCATTCGCATTTTAAATAAATAGCTGTATATAAATGTATCGTATAAATTCAACAGAAACGTGAAAAGAGACAAATTAATTAAATTTTAGACATAAGCAAAACTTAATTAAAAGTGATACGTGAACTTCATTGTTCGGAAAATAATGAACAAAATTAAATTGTTGTCAGTTTCCAAAATTAAAAATCTAACTTTTTATCATATTTATCATAAGATCATCATTTCATTGTCAATCATTATTTTCCGCACAATGTAACATAAACAAAAAATAAACTCACATTGCGTTGAGTTGATTATCTAAACCTCTCTGCTTTAATATATCCCCTTTAATGTTCTCCTGCTGCTCTGCTATAATCCCATATGGTTCGGCACTGATCACTGCACTGTTTTTTTCCATTATTTTATATTTGCAATAATTATTTATCGCACTTCACTACACACAGATGCACTTCGAAATGAACGGACGATACCAAAAAAATTAGATCTCGCGAATGCACTCGGCACTTTCGATCCCGCTCGAACACGTTCGATATCGCATTCGCGAATAAAAACACGAACAAAATATTTATTGAAAAAATATAGGTTGCCGAATCCGGGAAAGCGAGCGTCCGAATATTAATCCCATTAAACGCATCGAATACTTAACCTTAAATTAATTCGTGACATCACTGACATCTCCCGATGCCCCGCGTTTTTTCGTTACATCGCGAAGTGAGCGGAAAGAGTCATGGCGGAGCGACACTGCGCGTCATCTGACTGTTACGCGGATAGTCTCTGTACCACAATATCTCAAGCAACGGTCGCCACAATTTGAATTGCCGGTTTCGATGAATTCGCGCTACTCCGACACCTTCTCCGAGACTGTCGGACACCCGTCAACTCCGGGACATCCTTCGGCACGATAAAGTATCCTCTGGAGACTCTCTGGCGAGCGAATAACGCTTAAATACGCGCGGAAATCACGACGGAACGTCCTTGCCCTCTTCTCCCTGCCCTTCAATTCGCGATCCTCAGACTGTCGGGCCCGAATGCTTTTCGAGAAGATTATTCGGTCCATCGCGTCGAAACACGACACTCCCGAACTCGCCCTCCCGTTTATTCGCGTTACTCGCTCAAGAAATCTAGACGAAACGGGGAGCACTCGCGACGCGCACCATGCTCCTCCATTCCACAATTGCCTACTTCACACTCACTATCTTTTATATCCGAGTTTCCGAGCCGGGCAACACTCACGTCGTAGTTCCGAGGGAGTACGATAGAGGTCGCGGCGATCGCGGCGTACCCGGAGAGATTGACGCCCGACGACCCCCACGCTACGCGTCTCGCGCGAGACTGATTCCAAAAACCAATCGCGAAGCTCTATAGTTCGTTCTGACGGCCGCGAAACGTGATTGGCGGAGCGTAGCCCCCACGGATTGGTATAAAAGGAGCGCGGATCTAGCTGCGGACGATCAATTGACGCTCTGACTTCGTTCGATACACTCGTGACTCGTACGCTGTTATCTAAATAAAATTATATAACTATAATCATCTAGATGAAACTTTGGCAGCATCTTATGCTTATATAGATAATAAAAATACGTATTATCTATATCTGCATCTTATTGTTAGATGAAGAAAAGCATTACCTTTACTAAATTATCTAGAATAATTTTCAGATAATTTTGGTTATGAATTATTAGCACATAAAAATACTTAAATAGTAGAGCTTAAGCAGTAAGTAATAAAAATTTATAATAAAAATATGTATGCATATATTTTTATATTCTTTTTATAATTTTATTTATAACTACGTTTACATAAGCAGTCTTAAAAATTATTATTTAGAAAATTATCTAAATGAATTACCAAATGATTTTATTTGTATGTCTAAATATATTTAAAACAAAATCATCTCATTTCAGTCAATTTTTTAATCATCTAACCGCAACACTGCATACAAGTGTATCGAACAAAATCAGAGCGTCAATTGATCGTCCGCAGCTAGATCCGCGCTCCTTTTATACCAATCCGTGGGGGCTACGCTCCACCAATCACGTTTCGCGGCCGTCGTGATTGGCGGAGCGTAGCTCCCCGGATTGGTATAAAAGGAGCGCGGATCTAGCTGCGGACGATCAATTGACGCTCTGATCTTGTTCGATACACTCGTACGTAGTGTTGCGGTTAGATGATTAAAAAATTGGCTGAAATGAGATGATTTTGTTTTAAATATATTTAGATATACAGATAAAATCAGTAGTTATAAAAAAATTATAAAAAGAATATAAAAATATATGCATACATATTTTTATTTATAAATTGTTATTACTGCTTAAGCTCTACTATTTAAGTATTTTTATGTGTTAATAATTTATAACCAAAATTATCTGAAAATTATTTTAGATAATTTAGTAAAGGTAATGCTTTTTTTCATCTAACAATAAGAAGCAAATATAGATAATATGTATTTTTATTATCTATATAAGATGCTGCCAAAGTTTCATCTAGATGATCATAGTTATATAATTTTATTTAGATAACAGCGTACGAGTCACGAGTGCATCGAACGAAGTCAGAGCGTCAATTGATCGTCCGCAGTTAGATCCGCGCTCCTTTTATACCAATCCGTGGGGGCTACGCTCCGCCAATCACGTTTCGCGGCCGTCAGAACGAACTATAGAGCTTCGCGATTGGTTTTTGGAATCAGTCTCGCGCGAGACGCGTAGCGTGGGGGTCGTCGGGTGTCAATCTCTCCGGGTACGCCGCGATCGCCGCGACCCCTATCGTACTCCCCCGGAACTACGACGTGAGTGTTGCCCGGCTCAGAAACTCGGATATAAAAGATAGTGAAGTGTGAAGTAGGCAATTGTGAAATGGAGGAGCAGGGTGCGCGTCGCGAGTGCTCCCCGTTTCGTCTAGATTTCTTGAGCGAGTAACGCGAATAAACGGGAGGGCGAGTTCGGGAGTGTCGTGTTTCGACGCGATGGACCAAATAATCTTCTCGAAAAGCATTCGGGCGTCGACGGGGACCAGACAGTCTGAGGATCGCGAATTGAAGGGCAGGGAGAAGAGGGCAAGGACGTTCCGTCGTGATTTCCGCGCGTATTTAGGCGTTATTCGCTCGCCACAGAGTCTCCCGAGGAAACTTTATCGTGCCGAAGGATGTTCCGGAGTTGACGAGTGTCCGACAGTCTCGGAGAAGGTGTCGGAGTAGCGCGAATTCATCGAAACCGGCAATTCAAATTGTGGCGACCGTTGCTTGAGATATTGTGGTACAGAGACTATTCGCGTAACAGTCAGATGACGCGCAGTGTCGCTCCGCCATGACTCTTTCCGCTCACTTCGCGATGTAACGAAAAAACGCGGGGCATCGGGAGATGTCAGTGATGTCACGAATTAATTTAAGGTTAAGTAATTCGATGCGTTTAATGGGATTAATATTCGGACGCTCGCTTTCCCGGATTCGGCAACCTATATTTTTTCAATAAATATTTTGTTCGTGTTTTTATTCGCGAATGCGATATCGAACGTGTTCGAGCGGGATCGAAAGTGCCGAATGCATTCGGAAGATCTAAATTTTTTGGTATCTTCCGTTCATTTCGAAGTGCACCTGTGTGTAGTGAAGTGCGATAAATAATTATTGCAAATATAAAATAATGGAAAAAAACAGTGCAGTGATCAGTGCCGAACCATATGGGATTATAGCAGAGCAGCAGGAGAACATTAAAGGGGATATATTAAAGCAGAGAGGTTTAGATAATCGACTCAACGCAATGTGAGTTTATTTTTTGTTTATGTTACATTGTGCGGAAAATAATGATTGACAATGAAATGATGATCTTATGATAAACGATAAAAAGTTAGATTTTTAATTTTGGAAACTGACAACAATTTAATTTTGTTCATTATTTTCCGAACAATGAAGTTCACGTATCACTTTTAATTAAGTTTTGCTTATATCTAAAATTTAATTAATTTGTCTCTTTTCACGTCTCTGTCGAATTTATACGATTTATACGATTTATATACATTTATTTATTTAATAATAGTCTCATTCGCAACATTTCATTCTCATTTGTTCGAGACACTGTGTAGGCGTCGAGAAAGAAAATGTTCGTTCTCAGAATAACAGATAAAGGAAATTGACGTCGTTTGAATTTTTCGACACTCGTTAGTCGTTGCTCGAATTATGCGTTATTAAAAATAAAAATTTAATCTATATATTTACAGAAAAATTATATATCACAAATTCGAGAGAAATTGAAGAAAGGCAAATTAATAAAGTTTTGAATTTGATCTTATTTAATTTTTTTGCAATTGCGATTGTCTTGCAATCGCAAACTAAACCTTCATTATGAAATGTCTTATTTGAATACAATATTGTATATAATAACAATAACACTTTTGAATAAATTTAATTAAGCTGATTATATATTATAAAAAAAAATCTTTATAAATATTTAAATGCTTAAATGCAGAGCACTAAAATTTTTTTTTATTTTCGGGGAGGGAATTACTGCAGTGATTTCTCTTTTCTTCAATTAACTAATATTAAAAACTAATATTAGGAAAAATAAAACTAACCTGAGGAAAAATAATGATATGTGATATCTAATATCACAACAAAACTTTTAAATAAAAGATTTTTAATAAAATTAATGTATTAATTTTTAATAAAAAAACGAATTAAAATAAAGTTCTTGAACAATATTATAATTCTTGAGCAATGCTATAATATATTTGAAAATGTATAATACATTGAAATAAAATAACACAACGATGAAAATATAAATTTACGAATACTATAGATGAGAATCGATTTTTAACAATACAGAAAATTAGTTTGCTGGGTGTCAAGGAAAAGTGATATTTATTTAATAAAAAATTTCAAATTATTGAAACGGATAGAATAATGTAAAAAATCCAGATAAATAGTAAAATTTCCTGACTTTTCCCTGACAATTCCGGATTGATAAAATTCCCTGACAATAACCGATTTTTCAGATTTCTTTGACCGCTATAGACACCCTGCGAACATTTTTTGCTCCTCGCCTATAAACGATATCGGTGATTTATGCGACCGATCAATAAGTAAATACCGCGATTTCCACCCTCGCAAGTTGTCGCACTCGAATGCTTTCCATTCGGGTCTTAAGATAGATCGTCGAGCGATCTGAGGGATTCCCTGTATTTCTCACGAGACAAGGAAATAAATGGTCCGCGAGTTTTTCCCGTTATATACAACGCTTGGCGGTGAATCGTCCACGGTTTTTTCTTCCGAATTACCGCCGAACGAGACACTGGAGAGACAAGAAATAGAGAGGATGAGAAATTTTGCTTTTATTTTTGCTTGTTGGTTTTCTTTTTTATTTTTGGAAATGTGGAAACTACCGTCAGCGTTCTACAAAATATTCTGTACGAGATATAATCGTGTGGAAAAATTCTAAGAATTAAAAAATTGTTATTTTTTTGGATACTGAACTTTTTTAATTTTTCTCTCTCTCTCTCTCTCTTTTTCTCTTGAAATTTTCAAGATTTATGCATATAAATGCAATTCAAATGAGATTAATCGCTACTTCGTTGAATTTATGGTTTTGCTCCAATTGCTCATTTTGTTGTTTCAAACAAATGTATCACTTTGAATATTAGATATTAAAATTATTAAAATGTACACTCTTTTATCATTAGCTCTGTGTCAATTGCTTAATTAAATATTGCTAATTAAATACTGATAATTAAATATTTATTTCTTATTGGCTTTTTTACTCTTCACAGTAGGAAAATTTGTGTTTTCTTATTAAAAACAGTCCCCGTTAAAATTTTTGTGTTAAATATTTAACACATTCATATGTTAATTTAACATATTGCTGTTGTGTTAATTAAACTGAAATGTAAAATTATTAAAACAACCAAAAAAAGATGCAATAATAACACAATGTGCATCTATTTTTAATTTTACACAAAAAATATGTTCTGTTTCATTAGTGACAAGATTTATCTGTTAAAATTTACAGAAAAAAATATTGATTTTTTATTTTATATATAAGTAGGAATGATAAACTCTAAAATTAGTATTAATTATAATTAATTATAATTATAATATTAATTTATTAATTATAATATAAATTAATATTAACTTTTAATTAATTTTTACATTAAAACTATATTAATTTGACACAACATTTATTTTAAATTACTTGAAGTTTTGCGTTTAATATGGCGTTAAAATATTAAAACAGTGTTCGTGTCTCCATTTAACAAATATATCATACATTATGTTAAATTAATATAAACATTTCTATGGATCATTTGGGACATGTGATATCTGTTAAATGCTATTTACCGCAAATTTGTCAACTGTGTTTTACTTTTCTCGCATATCGAGCACGTAGGTCGGTCTATTAATCGCAAAACACGATATGTCATATTTAAAGCGCGCCTCGCACAAATCGCGCTACAAGTTTATTCTTATTCCGGAGTCTTTAGTTTAACGTTTCCGTCCCGAGGGAACGAGATCATCGGGAACTTCGGAGTTGCATTCTCGGGAACGGATTACACCCGCGGGAACTTCGTCGCTGTAACAGGAGTAACTCTCTCTCTCTCTCTTTTTTTTCCTCCGGAATAGTTCGACGCGTTAATTAGAAGGTACCTTATACTCTCTCCCGTCTTGCGCTCGCAAAAGTCTCGTTATGTGGCGAGGGATCTTGAATGAGGGAAATTAATTAACGCTAATTCACGAGGCGGCATTATCGCATTTGCGATATTTCCGCTGCGCTGAAAATATTCGTCGGGAAATTGCGCGCACTTATGCCAGTTTTCATCGCATTGTCGGACTATCGCCATCATAGGAATTAGGGTCATTTTGCATGATGACAATCGTTTAAGAGGATCAAGTCTCGTGTACAATTTACGTCTCATGGTGCGTGCATTGTCCAGTAAAATGTAGGCAAATAATAGTCCTCGGTCAAATAATATATCTGCCTTTTAAAAACATATATATATTTTTTTAAATAATAGAGTCAGATGTGCGGTTTGAAATTTACAGGGACAGATGTGACGTTGTAATATTCGAATTGTTCATATCCGGATTTATGATAAATTTGCAAAATCGAAAAGCAACTTTGCGCGTAGATATATATCTATGTATAATTTTTAATTGTAAACTAATAAGAGGATTACTACGTAAATGGTCATTTTTAGGTCAAAACATGGGTGTGGTGCGTTTTCCGCAATTGTAAATGTCAACGATTAAATAAATAAATTTTGAGCTTGTATATTCTTGCTTTTCAATTCGCAAAATTATTTATTAAAAAACGAAAAATTCGTTGAAAAAAATTATGAGAGAGAAAATAAAATATTATCAAATTTGTCAAAAGAAAAAAATACAATGCTTTTATACAATTTTCAGTTTTTCGCGATAAGCATCATAATTGTTTTGTCAAAGCCAAAATTGATATAATACGAAAATGTTATCCCGGATATTATTGCATTTTCATAAGGTTTTGCGATTATTTTGCATATAAGCGCTTCTTTACAAATTTACAATTCCAAAACGCGCATGCATTTATTTGCGGATTTCACAATCCGCACATTAATATTTCATGGACAAAAAAAGAAGGCGGAGAAAAACAGCAATTGAAGAATTAATGTGCATGGTTAACGAAGACTCAACAATTAAGCGATTGTATATTCGCGCTCAATTATCATGTCACATTATTTCTTTTAGATCAAAACACTAATTATTTACGAGAGAACGTTAATTCAATCGATGTGTCGCGTCTGCTTTTTTTATTCCAGAATTCTACCATTTTTTCTAATAAGACTATCATTTATTTATTCGAAAATTAATGTCATTATATTTCGATTGTTGCATAATCAATAATAAAGTATACCGTGTATTTTTTACTTGATACTTTTTTGGAGAAAATTGGCGCGATGAGAAAACAAATTTCAATAAGAAATCACTAAGTATTCACGCTTTTAACATTAAAATGAAGAAGAGAGGTACAAATTATATTACGTTAATCAAAAAATGTACATCGCGAAATTGTATATTTATTACTTCGCTTATTTTTTTGTCGAGACTCATGTTTGTTTAAAAGATTTCACTTTACGTTCTCTTAAACATATGCAATATTAGTTATTCTTTTTATTCTTCTTCCTTATGCGTGTTTTTGCCTTGAGATATTAATAATTATGTAGTTTGCGAAAACTTTAAATGAGCGCGTGCTTCATGTTTCGGAATTAATTTAAACTTATAAAAGATATATGTATATATATATATATATATATAATATATTAAAAACATTCTTGTATTTATATATTTTCCTCTTCTTAAATTAGACGTATTTCGCAGTAAAGAGAAATTAAGTTAATGGTGAAATATTTATAACACGACACATTTTTCATTAAACATGCGAGATTTTAAAGAGAGCCTCTGCATGTTGATTATTTCATAATCAAGTCAGTTAGTATCGAGATGGGAGGATCAAAGGACGCGCTTTGTTATCTGTTTGCGAATGGGATACAAAGGACCATTTGCATTATTAACGGAAATATCACTTCTATTCTATGGCAATAACAGCGAAAGCAATAAACTTGGACGGATCGATTGAATAAGAGTTACTATTGAATTCAGAAACTTCATTCGGGTCTGTTCCATAATGTTCTAAATTTATCTGACATATGTGGGAGTAGATATTTGTCACACATCAAATATTATATTTTTGTTTAGATATATTATATTAAGTCAAATATTATATATTTATATATATATATATATATATATATATATATAAACGTGGAGAACTTTTAATAAAAACTTTAAATAAAAACAGAAAATTATAATTATATTTTTTATGAAGAAAAGTTCTTCATAAAAATCTTGTCTCTCTCTCTCTCACATACTGATAATAAAATTTAATAATAATTTAATTTAATTAAGTTTTCTAACAAATGGTAATTTTTTAAATGGAATTGTTATATGATAATGGAAAATGTTTCTATACAATAAGTTTCTTTGTTGTTTTAAAAGTTGCATCAATTTCAAGAAAAATATTTCGCCATTTAGTTGCATGTAAATTGTAATTATTTATAATTAGATGAAATGTTTTCCTTTTTTTATTAGGTCAATTTCACATATATTATTCATTCGTTTACTTTTCATTATTCTGTGAGATGATTTTGAACCTTTCGGTGAGAGCTCATAATTTGTAAATAAGTCTTATCAATCTTAACAACGTTCGCAAGCATTTCGATTTTAAGGAAATTGCCTTAAATAACGTAACATACTTTGCCACACCTTATCTAATCATATTACGCGGAATAAAAGTCGCAAATGACTGAAGAAAGATCACAGCAAAAGCGGTAATTAGGATACTCGACTATCTCTATTTAAATAAAAGTCACATTGAATAAATAGATTAGAAAGAGTTAAATAAACTTTTATGAGAGATCACTGGAAAAATAGTATCAAAAATAAAATTCATTTTTTCTCGTATAAATAAGTTTCGGTAGAAACTTATTTTTCTAAAGTATTATAGTATTTTTCATATATTGTTTAATCATATATTTTTAAACATTTTCAAATATCGTTCAAATTTATTAGAAGGCATATATTAGTTCCTTAATTATAAAAAATATTTGAATATTATTCTACCTCGTGATCGTCCTTTGAGAATTTAGGTCACACAAAGAGGTCTATATAGATTAAAGAATACGACGAATTATTAATCCTAGATCCATCGGTGCACGATAACTTAATTATACGCGTTAGACCCGGGGATATAAATACAGAATACAGACGCACGTGAGTGCGCATACAGGCAATTAAGGGCCGTTGAATAATTACCGACGAATGGACGACTGCCCGGTCAGGATACGTTAATTTGATCGCGCATGGTTGTTGAAAATAAATTACAATATGTGATACACGCGAATAACAAATACGTTAATCGCTGACGCGATAATAATAATGCGATGAGCTCAAGATATTCCAAAGATGTCGGTTACTGAATAAAAATATTTTTCTTAGAATCTCATTAAATACTCTGTACGAGATAAGATTCAACGATGTAAGATTATTCGATTCAATAAAGATATTAATTTCAAAAAAGCGTGAAATTATTACTATAATTTTCCACAATTTCTAAACTGTATAATTTTTTTCAGAAATAAAATATTTCGTAAAAAATTAATATTTTCTATATTTTCGATTTATTTTCTGCGTGTTTCATTTTTCTCTCGATATTTTGTATTACTACAAGTACAAAGTATCCTATATATGTGAACCAATTTGTAAAAAAAAGAAAAAATGTTATTGTAAACTAATATTAGTTAGAAAATACTATTTTTAAATAATATTTTCACAATAATATTAGTTTATAATAATTTTAAAAAATTGATTTGCACACACCTGTAGAATTACATATTTTATTTTTATAACAGTAGCAGTAGAATTATAAAATACACGTATATGTGTAGTGGAAAATAATACGATGGACGTTTTTATGCAAGTTTGTCAATATGCAAACATGCCGCGTGTATATATACGGTGAGCTTTAAAGCTAGTCGAATGTCGGTCGACGTAGAGAGTAATTGAAATGTGTAAATCAGTAAACAATCGTAAATCTTTCCACAAACAGGACCTTTAATACGAACGCTGATGCATACTCGTGTACACACGTAGGTTGTATGCCTTTGTGTGTTGAAGTTGCTATGCAACAGTAATTATTAAGCAGTCAAAGTTAATTAAGACATGAAAGACTAGAAATTAAAACATGAACAACTAATTAAAAAATGTATGAATGAATTATTCAGTGTGTTTTTGAAAAAAAAGAATTTGAATTTACAGAGTTTATTTGTAACATAGAAGTAATAGCAATGATTATGAGATCTTTGAAAAACGAAGATATTTTTCATTTAATAAAAAATAATAGTTATAAATAATAATTATTTATCGTCACGTGAAAAGATTACAGGAAAAAATTATTGAAAATATTACACTAATAATTTATTTGATCGTTATAAAATCAATCAAAAATAATAAATTATTGATACTTATATTACACAATTTTGCATATATATTTATAAACATATGTATTATAAAATTATGTAATATAATTTTAAAATATATATTTAAAATAATTCTATTATAAAAGACCTCGCTTTTTTCCCATGTTAACTGAAAAAATCTAATATCTTCAAATAAACGTTTCCGAGTTTTTTTTATCTGTAATTCGATTTCTAGCGTAAATTGCCTGACAGAAGCAAAAGGCCACGTCGATAGACATAGTAAAGCACGTTATACGAATCCATATATCGATACTCGAATTGGATCTCGCTTGCGTGTATAAACGAACACTGCTCTGTGATCATTTATATCGAATCCAGATACAAAGAGAGAGAGAGAGAGAGAGAGAGAGAGAGAGAGAGAGAGAGAGAGAGAGAGAGAGAGAAAATATCCTCACGGTTTCTATGCCTTATAACAGAATATATACATATAACTACGATTCTGCGTGCATCGCGCAGATGACTTCGTTAACCGCGAGAAAGCGTAATGTTTTAATTAATTTAACTCGAGGCAAAGGTTGGAGCGCACGTCGCTCTTTCTGTACTGTCATCGCGAATGCTTCTAAAACAACCCTCAATGGTGTCGGAGCTCTTTTCGAGCAACCTCAGGCGACAGCAATGTTAAATCAACTTCTCGATCCGCGCGTGAATCAACTATCGCCCCATCGAACCGTAGAGAATCGAGAGAGAGAGAGAGCCTAGATACAATCTTTTTTTATGACGGGGATATTTTCATATTCGTGCATATATATAGATATATGTATATAATATTCGATTAAATATAAATTTTTCCATTGTAATAATAATTCGAAATTTGTCGCTTTTGAGTTTCTGCACTGAAAAAAATTATTAAATTCCCGGTAAAAAATTTTTTATATTTAACAATATAAAATTATATAGAAATGTATAAAATTATACATATAATCGCAAAGTTATATATGAAATATGTTCATGCATAATTAAATGGAAGTGGTTTTTATATATAGATTATATAAATTTATATATATATATATATATATATATATATATAATAAATATTTTAAAATAAGTATTTTTTCATATATATAAATATACATGTATGTTTCATATATGTATAATTTGACATGATTATATGTAAACTCTTATAATTTATATGTATATAAATTTATATAATTATGTATAAAAATAGACATATTTTACGATTATACGTATAATTATACAATTATTTAAATATAATTATATATATAAAAAATTTTTTCCGGAACGATAAGCGAACATTTCGATGTAGCGGATTTCAGC
Organism: Nylanderia fulva; assembly: GCF_048542155.1. Classification (NCBI taxonomy): domain Eukaryota; kingdom Metazoa; phylum Arthropoda; class Insecta; order Hymenoptera; family Formicidae; genus Nylanderia; species Nylanderia fulva. Next base: position 1,269,855 of record NW_028190368.1, on the reverse strand, counting down.
TGTGACTGCATATAACTTTAGACTTTTGAATATGCAAATTGATGGTACGCATACGTACACACATCGTCAGCGGGAAATGCATGCGAAACGAAACAACTATATTAATGCTGTCTCGGGCGGCATTTCGCGGAATAATTTGCGCTTCGTCACGGAAATCAACACATGAACTCCCTGCCCGAGTTCCTATGCTTGGACTTGTCGGAACAAATTGGGTTACGATTTTTTCATTCTATTCGACTAGTACATTCTCTAAACTCATCTTCGCATTGAATTTCTTCAACGTTAGCTGAAGTTTCCTTCGCCTTCACAATTCGTCGTCGCGTCGAATCGATTTTCGATTGACCGCTTCACTCGCGATAAGACACAAATTCAATTACGATTGTCGACAGTCTCGATTTTGGCAAGAATATATACAATGGTAGAAGCTTTAATAGGCAAATTCCGGCGCATTTTCAAGGCTGTCTCGTGCAACGAAATGAATAAATTTCACAAATTATTTTAAATATAATTATAATACTATTATAAATTCTATAGATCTTTTTCAATTACAAACTAATCCTATGTTATGTAAAACGTCAAATGAAATTAATTATAAAAAATATTTATATAATTCTACATAAAGCATTTATATAATTTTCTGAATCGTCTAAAATAAATCACGAAACAAATCAATAATCCTATTAAACAAACGTAGTCGTAATAAAGTGATTTGAAATATGTGCTCACGTAACATGTTTTCTACGTTTTTTTATGGAACATTTTTAGCGAAAGCTTGGATTGACTATCAATATTAATTATTAGTATCTATAAATGTGTAATGAGTTGTGTCAGCATATGTATTCGCATTTTTATTCTTTTTTATTTCAATGAGGTGATTTATGCGCGTGTCCATTTATTTAATTTTGCTTCCATACAGAACATTTTGCAAAGCAGAAATTCTTAATTCAGCTTTTGTATGAACATGCTTAGCTGCTGCTTCCGTTCATCTCTCTTGAGAGAAACGTGAGCAGCATTCGCTGCTACGAATATGCTCTTTGTTCGATATTTTCAAGTCGTATTCCGTTTTGACGTAATCACGAAACCATCAACACCTGCATATATATAGAGTGTTTCAGAACTGAGAGAAAAGTTTTTAATGGCAGATTCCTGGTATCATTCGGAGGCGATTTTTCCTCAGCGAAAATGTCGACACCAATAATTTTCGAATTATAAACAGTTGAAAATAAAGACTTTTTTAGAAATTAAGCTTTGGGAAAATAAAATATTAACAGAACTACATTCTTCAGTTAATTGTATAGATAGAGTTTGCTTTAATAGAATTTTAATATAAGACAATTATAAAGATACATAATAACAAAAATTGAAAATGCTAAAAATGATGGCCTCCCTTAACATTTTCACTAACAATAAGGAAAAATCGTCTCCAAATAATACCAGGAATCTGCCATTAAAATCTTTTTCGTCAGTTCTGGGACACCCTATACATTGCGAATCATTTTTCTGACTTGCTCAAGTATATATTCGTCTGCATGTCATTATGTGCCTTATTTTTTCGCCAGAATAAATTCACTCTCTCAAAGTTCTCTCTCGTTAATATCGCGCAACTGAAAGCGATCTATATCAATTCTACCGAAAACAGCTCGAAACGATGGACTATTCTAGGAAGCGAAAGTACGAATATATAATAATACAAAAACGTTTTACGTTTTCCGACAAAAGCACTTGATAGGAGAAATCCGCTTATCGAGTGGTTTTTCTAGGGTTCTTCGATATCACAAACTCGACCAACCACCGTTTATTCGTAAAAGATTACAGAGAAAAGTCCGCCGGCGATATGTCGAAAACGAGAAGTTATTTTTAGCTACCTCAAACATCTAATGATGTCTCAATTAACTCGACTTTACGATCTCTAGTAAATTTTGTAACTTTTACTTTACGGAAAAAAATCATTAAATACTTATTTATTTTGAAGAATATGTCTACATTAATTAATATATTTAGCATTAACTTTTTGCTGAAATAAAAAATTTATTTATATTTTAATATTTTAAACTTTAATAAAAAAAACATTAATTTTGGTATAAATAATAACTTATTATAACAGCAAAATTTTTAAATAAGCATAAAGTTTTAAAATCAAATTTTTTTAAAATAAAAGCAAGAAAATTGCTTATTAATGAAAGTGCGTGAAAATAAGGTATATGAAAGAAAAAAGAGAACATTATAAAAATGTTGTTAATTTTTAAAATTTTAGGTGTGTTTTTAATTTTATCACCTTTGTCCAGCATTTGGGCGAAGTAATAATTATATGAAATTAGGGAAAATTGTGTTTCAAAACCACTCCAAAAAAAATAAGTTGATTCGCGTTAAAAATTAAGCGAAACACTAGTCAACGAAAATCTCTCTAACAATATTCCCTCGAAATGTCACATTACATATTTGTAACATATTGTGTATGTAAAATATTGTAAACAAAGAACCTGCAATTCATGTCAATTCTATATCATATGTTCTCTCATATTGAGTATGACATATTGATATGAAAGAAGCGAAAGGATATTAATATGTCGACGTATAAATAAATAGTTACTTTTTTCTATGAATAATATTGAATATTAGCTTTGCTAAAAAATCATTTTAAACAATAAATTACGAGTTTTCTTTAGTTTTTTCTTGGAAATTCTTTATTATCACTATATACGCTGGTTATCTTATCTATTATACTTACTTCAGAGAATATTTATGAACGAATATTTGTCGATGACTATTTACAAAGTCCCTACATTAAAAATGCAAGAGGTTTTTTATACTCACCATTCGGATTGAAAATATTTACTCGTTTGAAAGAAAAAATTTTCGTGAAAGAGAAAAAGGACAATTAAAAATATTGAGTCATTTGTTTCTTTTTAACTTGCAAACTTTTATCTATCTTGCTCAAAATTATCATTTATATAGATAATTTATATATACAATTTTCCCTTTTTATTCTTAGCTCGAATTTTGTGAGAGTTAATTGGTAAAGCCTTGAGAAAATCCAGTCATCATTTTTTATTCACTAGTAAGTATCCGTAGTTTTCTATTTTATGGGAAAATTATGTCGGCGATATCTGATTTAACAGCGCTATTCGATTTATATCCAGAAATAAAAACCTTTTATTCGCGGAAATTATATAGTCACGTGAATATAAAATAGTTATAAATAAAATTATAAAACAAAGTAAATATAATTGTATATATGTTATGTATGTGTATTATCTGTCTAAATATAAAAAAAAATATTCTGCTATTGTATATGTATATATTATATATATATATATATATACATATATATATAATTTAATTAAAATGTTTTACACATCTTTTTAAAGATATGAACAAATTTGTCCATGCATGGAGTTAATCATCAGTAGATGTTGTATAAAGTTTGCTAATTTACAATGTCATTTAATTTTATTATTCATTTAATATTTTTATAATTAAATAAAAGTGAACAATCGTTCTTCCTATCTTGTATATTATTCTTTCTTGTCTTTAACTTTTTATATATATTTATCATCGTATATTGTTTTTTTTTTTATTTTTTCAATTCATATTGACTTCCTTTCTTTTTTCTTTTCTTTTCTCCTTGCCTTTATATTTTTCTATTTTTCTTCTCGTTTTCGTTCTTTTCTTAATACTTTATGGTTTTGTATTTTCTACTTTTATTTTTCGCTTTCCGCCTTTTTCCTCTTTCTTTTACTTCTTTTTCTTTTCCATTGCTTTTTCCTTTCTTTAAAGTTTTCTTTTTTCGACACTTTTCTGCCTCTATATTTCTTCCATTTTATTTGTTCTTTATTATTAAGAAATTAGATCTTTGAAAAGAAATATTTATTCACGTACGCATATCATGGGAAATTAAATTATTCTGAAAATATAATTGGAGGTTTCCATCTCAGAAATTTTACAAGGTGAAACATCCTATAGTACATTTAATTGTTTCCACTTTTATCGTGAAAAGGGAAAGAAGAGAGAGAGAAGAGAGAGAGAGAGAGAGAGAGAGAGAGAGAGAGAGAGAGGAAGAGCTTTTCTGCTTTAATCGGATTAGAATTGTGACTGTTCCAGTAACACTCTTAGAAAAGTTCTCACGACACTTTTTAGCATGTTTTTAAAAAGTTACAGAAATGTAACGCAATTAGCAGAAGTGATTCCTTCTAAAAATATCTTCTAATTAGATTATAAAAATATATCCGTACATATTTTTATAATTTTATTTAAAATCTTTTTAAAAATTTCACTTCTGCTAATTGCTGCTTTTCTTTTTATAGAATTATATATTTAAATTATATATATATATATATATATATATATATAATTATTTAGATTTATTTATTTAATATATTTATTTTTATATATTTTTTATCATATATTTAATTAAATTCTAATTTTAATTCCGCATTATATACACAAACACACACACACATATATATATATATATACACAAATATATTGGAGAATTAAATTTGCAATTAGATTGAGATTCTTCGATGATCGATGTTTATAATATAAATAATAGTTTGGACCGATAAATTCGTGATGAATCCGCCATTAATGCGGTGATATAATTTAGTATCTATATATCGAAATGCAGCTATATACATCGACACCCAATTTAGCATAAATTGACATTCAATATCCCTATGAAATACGCGAGCTCTCATTTTATGATATTTCTCTCCCCTCACGCTTTGTTACACATATATTTGTATATTAGCCATGTCAAAGACTCCCCTTTTTGCAAGCCGCAACATACATATATGTATTACTTGCTATTTACTCGGACTTCTTCGATGCTCGCGATAAGCTTTGTCCCCCTCGTGTTAAAAAGCTATTATTTGCTTTATCCGGGACGAGGATGTTTTAGTTAGTCATTTTATCGTGAACGCCTTGTTATTATCCAGCCATTAGTACGTTGTCTGTATTTTTATCGTTAATGACTGTTGTTCTATTTTTAGAGCAAGATTGTATCGCAAGTATAATGTGCTTTTAGTTAGGAATAGATTTTTTTTTTTCTATACGTATGCGCTTATACTTAAAAAAATTAATGTTTTGCTATTATTATGACACGCAATGAGATTCTAAGAACAATTTATTTTTACTTTTTCTAGGAAAAAAATAATTGCAACCTTATATGTTACGGAAAGAATTCTTTTCAGAGTTCGATAAAAAGATACTGCATTTGTTACCAACATCCCGTGTATGATTTGCGAGGCTTCGGCAAAATCGAAATACATTTCTCTTATTCACGTTTTATATTGCTTCTTATATTAGCATTTCACTTTTATTCTCTCCGATGTTCTATATACACACACATATATATATATATATATATATACGTATATATATGCTATATATTATATATTATATACTATATCTATCATGCCATTCTCACCTAAATTTGAGGTGCAACGAGATAGCAAGAGCTCAAAAACTAAACCAAAATCATATAGTATCAAATACAAGATACATAGTGGAATTGATCGATTTAGATAGATATAGAGCTATCAAAGTTTACATCTAAGGAGAAAACAAACAGCGTGCTTGTGTGGGCTAACGTTTTAATTAAAATTGATATTTCCGAAGCTTTTGCTTTATCGTCTAATCTCCTTCGCGATTTGTTAGCACAACAATTTTATTCGACTGTTTTACGTATCTGCTTTACGTGAAGGATAAACCGCACAACCTTAATCTCCCGATATTGTTTCTCCCTCACATTAATGGAAGGTAATCTAATTTCCCTTCTCGGAGATAATCCAAGTTCGAAGTAACGAAAGGAGACGATTGTATATAATAATATTGTTTTGTAATTAGAATTGTTTAATCAGACGCGATTATATTATTATTTATAAAGTAAGAAACGAATTCCTCGATTGGGAAAGTTATCTCCTTTCTTGATAAAAGCGATTTCGCAAAATTGAGAGAAATAAATTTGTTTAATCAGGTATAGAGACTTCTCACGTACAACACAAAAAAAAAATTGCAAATCGCTTTAAATCGGATGAACGAATGACAAAGTCAGGCGGATTTTATTGGCTGGAACCAGAGCCAAATTAAAACTTTGTATTGCCTCGTCAAGTCTTGGTAACCGGCCTTAATTCTCCCTATTTCCAGTCACTGCATCTCCAACTCGTACAAAACGAAGGGAAGAGCTTTTATATTTTACGAGTTCTGTACTGCCCTGGCCCTTCCTTCCCTTTATTTCCGACCATTCTGTTTCCAAACGTCTATCATGGGCGAATGAGTATTAAGTATTAAAGAAATGTGTCTGGGAAAGTCCCAAAATAATCTACTCTTTGAAATCAAAGAACGCAGTGATGGATAACGAATCTGAATTTATATAGTTCATTACGAAAATAATGTATATAGACTCACTTTGAAAATTATGAGCTGTTATATATTCACTTTAATCAAAAGCATTTCCGAATCCTAAAATTCTATTATAAAAGAATTAGATTCTATTTAATCTATTTAAATAATCTGTATATAATTTATCTATTAATATTTTTAGATAATTTTAAATATAATATATAATTTTCAAATAATTTTATATTTAATATAATTTAATATTATTTTTTAATAATTTTAATATTTAATGTTTTAATCTCTATTTAAATATCTATTTAAATAAAATAATCAAGAAACACAGAGATACGCACAAACGGTAGGAAAAAATACAAAATATTATGACATAATGAGATATAGAATATCTCTGTCTTCTCATAAGATGGACTTTTATACTATGCTATAGGAGAAAGTTCTAGCTTCGTTAAATATCGTCAAATATTTACGCGTTACTGAGCAAAAGTTAGTTTTTTTGATGTCAAAAACTTTAATTGAACTTCGTCAATAGGAAAGCTCGCGCTTTAATCAAATCTGGGTTCTGAAACTTACGCAGATCCTACTTCGAACAGGTAATATCGGTTGACTTACTTAACGAACTTCGATCAAATGAAGGGCGCCTGCGTCTGCATCGAAATAAGATCTTAATCTGTCAACTAAACCGAAGATTCGATCAGAAAATTTTCAACGCAAAACCCCACGTGTAAAGTCGAGTTATATATATATATATATATATAACTATATCTGATAACAAATCTGCTCCTGAGAAGCAGAGAATTAGTAATTCCATTATCGCTATTTACAGTGAGTTTTATATCTAGGAATATGTTTGACTTTGAGAAAAATTTGATAAAAATATCAAGAGACACAGAAAGAGAAAAATGTATACTACACATCATAATGTGCGTGTATTGCTGATTGAAATATTTTAATATTGTGTATTGAGATCTATTTTTACACATTCCTGATTACATGTTTCCCGAAACTGCGCGATGGAAAGTTATCGGAATACCTTATATGATAATACAAGCACGCAAAACATCATTTCTGACGTTGTATATTTCGGGTTAAAATAAAAATGCGATCGCGTTCCGCCCTAGAAACACGAGAGATCTCATCCCGACGCGGTGTACAGTGCGTATCAAATGGATTCTGAACTTTTTATCTGAGAACGAATTGAAAATACACAGTCTTTGTCTTAAAGAGAAGATACGGTTGTCTTAGGGGATCCTGAGTGATCCATTTTGTTTTATCGATAAAACATCATTTCTGCGTACCTTCTTTTCATTGATTGAATGGAATAAAAAATGTTTTTCCACGATTAAAGTATATAAGGACAAAATTATTTTAATTCTATTTAATTTTTTTGTTTTTAACATAAAATCGATAGGTTCACATTTTGTTTCTATATATACTTTAACCGTGGAAAAGCATTTATTATTCGACTCAAGAAAAAGAAAAGGGTGCGCAAAAGTGATGTTTTATCGGCAAAAGGGACGACGTTTAGGATCCCTTTAAAGAGGATCATTTATTTGAGAAATATATGTTTCTTTTTCCATTTGTTTTAAATTACTGCAATGAAAAAAAATTGTTAACTAAACCTTTCAACTAAATTGCTATTTATTGAACATATATTAGTAGTTAAGTATCTAAATTACTATTTATTGTACATATATTAGTATTTGCTATTGAAAACAGTTTCCGATCATTCAGACGCGCCGATTATATATATATATATATATATATATATATATATATATATATCTAACAACAATATATCTAAATAATTAAACAATATATCTAAAAACAATAGTTGCTGGAAAAGAAACAGTTTAATTTATAACATACTGAAAAAGAAATTTATTAACTCGACTAAACCTTTCGAATATATATTATTTTGTTAATTGAATATATAAAAATATTTAAATTAAATGTAACATATATTAAATCTAACAAAACGTATATTTGATTTAAATACTAATACAATATTTTCAATTAACAAAATAGTAATTTTTAGTTGAAAGGTTTAGTCAAGTTAACAATTTTCACGTATATATATATATATATATACATATATATAAATTGTTAATTGAACATATATTAGTATTTAAGTCAAATATACGTTTTGTTAGATTTAATATATGTTACATTTAATTTAAATATTTATATATATATATATATGTTAATATATATAAATATATATATATTTTATATATATATATAATTAACAAATTTCTTTTTCAGTGTGTTATGAATTAAACTGTCTTTGCCAGCAACTATTGTTTTTTAAACGTTATATCACCGATCATCGAGCAGCTTTGCTATTGAAAACAGTCTCCGATCATTCGGACGCCGATTATATGTGAAAGTGACACATGAAGTGTACTCACGTGTGTTATCGTAGGGTATTCCGTTGAGCTCGTCGAAGCAAGGGATGGTAGCCAGGCTGCCTGGAAGCGTTCGGGGCCAACACAATATAGTGTCCCAGTTCACTTCGCATTCCAATCGCTCCTGCTTCCTGTTTTGATCCTGATGCTCACGCTCGAGACACTTGAACTGCTTGGTGCTAAGCGACTCGTTCAGTTCGTTAATGTAGTTCAATACGTTCAACACGTAATTATCGTCGACCAGCGACTCCGTGTCGTTTGCAGGAATCCAGGCCATGTCTGCTGACATGCCTGTCAGACAATCAGCGATTTTGATCTTGTTTTCTCCACGGAGATTTTTTTTTCCTCTCGGGAAGAGAAGTTAATCTAGAAAGGAAAAGAGAGACAACCCTTTTAAGATACTGCTATAAATTTTTCAAGTTTTTTTTATCATGGTAAACTGATTTAAACACGAATTTACAGAGCAAAATAAATCTCTATATAGTTTTATTCATATGTATATCTATGTATATATTTTTTTTTATTTTTATGCTTATTGAATTTATTCTGTTATTAACGTTTTCTTATACTACAATATTACAAAGTGGATCATTCCTTTCCTTACGCTATAATAATTAAGGAACTGAAATTAAAAAATTCCAACTAATTGTAAGAATTTAGTAAGACTCTCAATGAAACACAAATTTAAAGTTCAACTGCGGCTAGATTAAAGAATTTCAAATGAGAAAAAAGAAACGTCTCGGAATACAAAAATTTGGCGTAAAATGAAAATATTAAATTATAATTTACGTAAATAATTTTCTTGATCAAATTAAATTCAAGATCAATTATATTCTTTAAATAAAAACGATGTTGAAGCATCGAAATTATTTCGAAATGTAAGAAGACACAGAAAATACTTCTAGCTAAATATTATGTAATTTATTATAAAATGTTGAATATTTTGTAGCGGTAACAAATTAACTGTCACATCAAAGTTGTTTAGCTATTATTTTATTGGTATATTATTATTATATATTTATCATTTACACGATGACATTCGAACAATAAAGTAACGATGCGGGACTCTGTCATATTTCTTTTCTAAATGTAATTGTGACAAGTATCGGGCAATAATTTATTACGGTTATTATCATTAATTAATTTATATGGAAATTAATTAATAATTAATTTCATAAACGACAGAAAATTCTGTTACGACAATCTTTATCAAAGTGTGTAGTTCGTGTTCCGTACCATTATTTATTACTTTGAGTCAAAATCAAAGTGACAGGAATAAAACTTATTAATTATAAAATCTTTTTATAAAAGTTATTTTGAAATTATAAAAAATTATAATTTTTTTTACGATTTTTATGGTCTTTGAATAATTATTTCTTTAACGATATTTAGAGTCATATATATATTTTAATTTTGTTTTAAATTTTTCGTCGATATATAAATGTAATTTGTCGCTTGGATTAAAATTGCGTAATAAAACACAAATTGCACGATCAATTAAAGTAATTACAGTAATTAAATGCAATTAAAGTAATGAAATGTAATAATACATCAATCATTTAATCAATAATTAATGTTGAATATAAAGATTAGTATACTCCGCATGAATTTATTCTGTTATAATTTATTACGTTATAATATATTTTTCGCGGTGAAAATAAATTAATTTACTTTATACATTTGGCTCATTTTCTTACGGTATATAACGTGTATTGTTTATCCCGGGATTTAATTATTCGATCGAAATCTGTTGTGTAAACAATCGGCAAATCTAATTATAATTCTCGAATATTGTAATTCGCGGAAATATTTATCTTTAATTTTAACGTATATATTTATTTACTTATGTTAAAATGCGATATAAATATCATATCTCTCGAGCATAAAATAAAGCACATATATATATATTATATATATATATATATATAATACAAAAATGATATATATAGATATTATATAGTGAAATAATATAACTTTCTCAACGAGCAAACCTTGACACGTGGGTAAGAGATCTCACAATCAGTACGTCAAAGGTTTAGTTTATATATGAAGGGTAAGCTAAGTTAAAACACGACATTATCGCAAGTTGCAAATGACTCGTATGTAACGAGCCATTTGCGACTTAGAATGCGTCGAGCACGCATTAGTGCGTCGGTTTCCATTTGTGCAGTGGATGGATTCATTGCGTATTCGCGTGATATCCCGTGATTTCGTATTATTACCGAAGGTCGTACTTTCGACGAAAGAGGATTGAATCTCATTGAACTAGACAATACCCACTAAAAGCACGCTTTACCCCGAATTAGATATAATGGAGCTCGATCAATTATTGCTAGGATCGATAAAAACAAGTAGGATCATCGCCCTTTTGTTTCTTGTTACCATGATTTTTTCCAGAAGAGAGCATAATTAATTTTTTTTCTTTCTTAATTTTTTTAAATTTAGTTTTTTTTGTTATTTTGTTTTATTTTCATTTTTTTATATTAATTATGCAACTAAATTTTCTAATCTAAGATGCAGATATAGATAAACATGTTTTTACTATCTATACTATTAGTATCTATATAAAGATTTATCTAGATAATTATATCAATAATATTAATATATAATATTATACATATATATAATATATAATAATATTATATATTATATATATTATATTATATATATATTATATATATATATATTTTTTTTTATTTAGATAACAGCAAACACTGTATATATGTCTTTATGGATAGTCTGGACTACCACGGTCTGTTTTTCCTGCACCTTTGAACAGGCATATTTCATCTTGAGACGTCTGGCAGAGACAACTTTGCACGATTTCTTGTCATATTATAAGGTCTATAAATCGATAGCAAAGCGAAGCGTGTCTAAGCAAGCTCGAGTTATTTGAGATCCGAATATGCTGCAAAAGTCGAACGAACAGTCACGTCAATTCTTATCGATTTCGTCTTCTACTAAGTTACTCCGTTGAAGCGAGAAATGGCATATTGTTTCGCGATCGCGAAATTCGAGAGTATCGTACTAAGTATCGCGCGCTTTAAGTGCGGAAGTGACTTGCCAAGTATTGTGCCTTCAAGTGCGGAAATGCACCGTGTAAAAGTAAAGTATCGCCCATCCAAGTGACTTTTGCCATTAAGATGTGTGAGTAGACGGATTCTAATGACTCGAGAGTTAGAAAAGGGAAACATCAAACGTCAGCAGAGCAACCTTGAGATAAAAATTATTTTTATATGTATTATTTGTATATTAGTTATTTATTAATTGCATGCGCATTTTTAATTTGGTTTTTTTTATTAATTTATTTGAATTTATTTTATTTGAATAATTTAAATAAGTGAAAATGAGAGAAAAAGTTATTTATTAACTGCAGGCGCATTTTTAATTTGGTCTTCTTATTAATTTATTTGAATTTATTTTATTTGAGTAATTTAAATAATCGAAAATGAGAGAAAAAGATTTTTAAAATATATAGCTCTTTTGAAAGTTTCTACATAAAAAGGAATAAAGTTCTTTAGAATGTTTAAAATTATTATTTTTGTTTTTTGTTCCGTAGTCATCAGTCGATGAGTGAAAGATTTTTATTTTATTTGAAAATAACAGATTCACATAAATATTGTAAATGTAAATTATAAATAGATATGTTGCCTTAAAATAGATTGGCTGGAATGAATTAGATTAAATAACTTTTAATAGATACTTTTGATATGCATTTAAAGCATATTGCAAATTAAATATTATACGTAAATTAAAGCAACAGAAAGGTACACTTCAAAATATTTCAATTTAGATTTTATCTATTTAATTTATTTTATTTTATTTTATTAATATAGTACGTAATAACTTTTTTTCATAATGTGCGTCCATTCTATTCTAATTTTTTATAACCCATCTGAGTGTGTTAACAGAATCAGACAATATTATCGGAAAACTTTTCTCTATCTACGAGTAGTATAAAGCCAAGTTATCAAGTAATCGTATTACATGTGACAAGAAATCATACAAATATTGATTCTATTATTAATATAAAATTAATATAATATAAATTTATTTTATTTTATTTTATTATAAATTATATTATTTCAAAAAGTTTCAGTAATTAATTAATTTTGACCGATAACTTGGCTTTATATATCAGCTGAAATAAAATTATATTAAAATAAACTTCTCTAATGATCGTAAAATCGCATGATAAGGAAAATAAAACGTTGACGTAATCTACTGGCGATAATAATTAACCTAGTAATAAAAAAGTTTCTTTCTTTCCTCGATCTCTAATAGGTCAATTGACTAGATGTAACTATAGATGAATAGGATCAACAAAAGGTAGATTCAATATCTATTTCAAAAGTAAGCCCGAAGAATCGATGACCAATTCTATTATAGTCAGAAAACGATAAGAAAAGGTATTAAAAGTATGCATAATTTTTCGCATTTCCAATTTTACCTACATGCAAGAACACGTCAGCGAGAATTTCGTTGCATTCATAAATTATGATTAAGACTTAATCCCCAAAACTCATCTGATTGATCATGATTGATTATGATGGAGCACATTTTCGAAATTTCGATGATTGTTATTATCGCCATTAAAGCAAAAGGCTATTAGAAAATTAAAAAAACAAATAGGGTTATTGAGAAAAATATTGAAGAAACTAAAAATAAAATAAAAATATAATATAATGTATAAAAATATAATATAATAATTTAAAATAAATAATATAAAATTTTAATTTATTTTTTAAAAAATTAAGAAATTAAATTTAAATAAATTTAAGGTAAAAATAAAATAAAAATTATTGTTAGACAAATTTAAAAAATTCCAATTAAAAATACGAAAATTTTATTAGAAAAATATGAAAAATTAAAATTATAATTATTTTTAGGAAAAAATAAATTAAAATTTGGTTTTAGAAAAATTTAAAACTAATTAATTTAAAAAATTTATTAAATTCAAATAAATATTTATTTTAATAACTTCTTTATAAATCATTTATTTCAAATTAATAATTAATAATATTAATTTGACGTGAAAACATATTTATTTGATGTAAGAAAATCTTTTTCAAAATAGATAAATATTTATTTGTTTTAATAAAATGATATATATAAAAGACTATTGAAATAAAAATATTAATTTGAATTCAACAATTTTTTTGCAGTATAGTATTAATTTAATATGCTTTTTTAAAAAGTGAATATGTATATAAAAATTTTAAAAGTGAATATGTATATAAACAGTTTGTTATTTTGACAACTATGTACATATTGCGTAGACATGTCTTTTATTCTGGAAGTAATATAAATTTAATGTAGATAGATATATTTTTTAATTTTTATATTATTTTCAAAGTAAAAGACATGTCCATGCAATATACATATAGGTGTCACTCAAAATATGACAAACTGTCAAAATTTTTTCACACTCTTTATACAAAACATGCTACATACTATGCATGTCTGTCATTCTTTTTCATGCAATATCCGAAGAACGGTATGCCAAGAATTTTCTCGCAGAAACTTCGATACGTCCTTGACTTTACAGCCTTTATATCGACGACTCGGTTGCTCTTGTCTTTTAGTGCGATAGATTACAGTGAGAAGGTAAGAGAAACAGGAGCTTTAATAGTTAAATGCGACAGTTCACGGATGTGAATGTTTTCTCAAAAGTTACTGACTAAATCACAGACTAAAAGCATTCTATAAATCGTTACGGATTCCCGGGATTCGCATATATATACATACACTTGTTACACTTTCCACGCAAGAAAGTTTCCGCATATAGAATATACATGTGAAATGTTTCAGATAATTTCCGTGCAACGTGCAACAAAAAGTCCTAATAGATTTTTACCATTAAATTTACCTAAACTTTACTATTATTGAAACTGTTCTCGTGTAACAGACAAAGAAATCTTTTTCACGAGTTAGTCCATTATACACATAAAGTAAACTGTATAATAATTCAACCACTCTGAATGAAGAACTTTAGTAAACTATAATAATTTTTATTGTCTCAAAATAATTTAGAGAAAATTTTTTCGTACATTACAAGATATTAATTATCGGATGGATATAAATCAATATTAAAATTTAGATCGAATTTTTTTCAATATTTTGGTCAAATTCCATTTAATTTCAATTTTCTCACAGCTTAATTTATATATTAATAAATTCGTGGGAGATGTTAACAAAAGTTCATTAAAATAATAAAAGTTGTTATGAAGCGAAATAAAGAAGCTCTTCTTTTATTATTTTGTTTTATTAAAGGAGGACGTGCGCGCGTGCGTGTTCTTACTGGACATCTCATTGATGTTTCAACGTCACGTTAAATTGTCTCAACTTATCGGTTACGAATTCGTTGAGAATTGTTTCACGTTGATTTACTAAAAAAATACGTCAGCACTTTTATCCGCCGACTCATGCTTATCTTGGAAAGGTGAACCAAGGATCAAAAGGCATTTTCTTTATCCTGACGTGTAATTATTCCTTTTACATCCGGAAAAGTAGTTCTTTTACGCCCTTTGCAAAAAAAAAAGACTACGACGCGAGATCTCCATGCGTGAAAAATTTCTTTAGATTTTCTGGATTTTTTCTTATTTTTTATTAATACTTTTTTTAAAAAAGCTCGAAGGAACGTAAGCTGTCAGCCACTTCACGCGTTTTCTCAAGATTATTGAATCGCCCTATCAAACTGGGATCGTGTTCGATCCTCGAGGTCCCTCGAGTCTTCCTTTCCAGTTCTTTTCATAGAAATGTTGAACGTGGTATGATAAGTGGCATTTAAATAATATTGCAAATTTAACGAAATGCATAATTTTATGTAATAGCTTTTCTCCTGATATTTAACCCTTCTAATCAAAAGTTTAAATCTTATTATGTACATATGTATATATATATGTGTATGAAAGTGTGATCATTTAGCTTAACATATTTTAATGTATTTTACATACACAACATTTCAGAGTCACATATTTTATATTCACTTTTATAACGCAATTATTAGATATATCTACAAATGACTAAATACACCATCGAGTATTACTCGATATTTTATATAAAATAATCTTTACAGTGAAGAAAATCGAACAAATTTAAGCATGTTAAAAATGGTTCAATACTCGATTAAAATATCGTAATATTTTTCCATACACTTTTTTATGCACTGAAAAAACGACTAAATTAATAAATATTTATTTGAACGCTGTGTAATAAATCCTTTATTTGAAACAAATAAATATTTATTTGTTTTGAAAAGGATTTTCTTATATCAAATAAATATTTGTCACATGAAATCAATATACTAATGATTTCAAATGAATAATTTATTTGACAGTATAGAAATAAATACTTATTCAAATTTAATAACATTTTTTTCAATGTATAAGAAAAGGATTTGTCGAGTGACAATATATAAGCTTCGACTTAGCTTCTCCGCAATTTCTCGCGTCCGTGTTGAAGTACAAGACGATCAGAGATGACAAATGGTTACGATCAGACTGTCAAACGCTTACGATCATCTACCATGCACGGAGCTCTTAGTCCACGAAGATCCCACTTCGGAATTGCTAGACGAACCTCTCTAGATGCTCGAAATCAATAATATCGACCATCAATAGCAATAGTCACTCCTACAGACGTAACTCGCCATGTGATGAGGAGGCTGCGGCAACGCATTCTCCCATTATCCGGAAGGTACCTCTCTTACGATACTCGAGAATAGTGATTTTAGAGATATAGGGTAAAGGTAGTATCTATGGAATGCTCAAATGTCCCATAAATATTAAGTTAAATATTAAATTTTTATGATTATTTATTACCACGCCTGAGTAATAAACATCCCGAGTGGCAAACTGACGTCATTAAGGGGATCCTAAACACCATCCCGAACTCCGATAGGTTGGCACCATACATTTCCACATATACGCACGTATACACAATATTGGCAGTTTGTACATACAAAATAAGACCAGGACGGATTTGGCATTAGATAAAGAAATATAAGTGAATGTTTAGATATCAATTTGGAAGCCTAGTAAACGAGAATTGTTCGTTTACTAGGCTTTCAAATTCATATCTAAACATTCGATCACTTATATTCCTTAAAGATCCAATAATCTATCTAAAAAAAATAATCGTTACGTCAAAATGACGTCACTTTGACTTCTAATGACATCGAAATGATACTTGCTGCCTGGGACGTTTAATGTAATATAATTTATAATTTGTAATATAATTTTTCCAACAATGTGTATGTATGTGTGTGTATGTGTATGTATATAGGGTGTTGCAATCATCACCTGCTAATGACAGATTCTGGGAATTATTTCAATATTTACCACCTCATCTTTGTAATTAAAATTCTAATTCTTTCTTAAATTAAAACTCTATTAAACTAAATTCTACTTGAAGTTAATTGAAAAAGCAATTTTGTTACTTCTTTAACTCTACAAAATTTAATATGCAAAAGCTTTTCTTTTTTATAATAACTTTTAACTTGAAAATTAATCCTTTGATACTTTCGTTAACAAAAAATTATCTCTAAATGATTTTAAAGGGCTGAGATTAGCAGATTGTCGATTATTCTGAGACATCCTGTACACATATGCACACAGAATGCATATAACTAGAATTTTTTACTATATTGACTGACAGAATCAGCAGCAGAACGATGTCGCAAAAAGTTCGCAAACGCTCACGTTTAATTCACGGAAAGCTCGATTCTCTCTCGGCGAGGCCTCGAGAAAATTTCGTTTACCGAATCAGTATTGAACTCGTTCGCAGACTCACTTTTTCTCTCTTTTTTTTTTTGTCGATTTTTGTTCGTCGTTTGACCTTCTCCCTTCGGGAAACCGCACGAGCATATTATTCACCTTTAACTGGTGCATGTGTCTTTTTCGATAAAACTAACTTGATATCCTTAAACGAGTGTACAATAGAATAATAATGCCTGTCCGGGATTTCAATTAAATGGGCCTTTGAAAATTCGCGAAAAAAGATATAACGTCCAATTAAATTTTAGTAAACAAAGTTATTTCAGTATTCAATAAAAAAACATCCAACATCCAATTTTTGCTTTGGATAGAATTGACAAAAACCGCCTATAAATGCAAAAAAATTTTTTCGCAAAATATCAGTTACCTGTCATGACAAATTTATAAAGGCGATGATAAGATCTTCTTATCGGAGAAACTTATTTGTTTTCATGAAACTCGTGGCAAAAGAGTTACAAAAGATTTCTCGGCAGAAAACAGCATCTAAAAATATCATTTGTTCACAATCTAATTTAAAGAATAATATTCTTTAAATAAGATCGTAATTTATATTTCACAAAGATAATGTGAAATTTCTTTTGTAAAGGAGCTTCAAGAATTTAAGATATCACAAAGACGCGCGATTTTGAAATAAATTAAATACGTAAATATGAATAATGAAAGAGGGGGAAGAGAAAAAGAGAGGGCGAGAGAGTCAGTTTAAAAAATTTCAAATAAAACAGATATTTTATACACTGAGAAGAAAAGTTAAGTCAGTAACTTGACCAAATCGTTCAACTAATTACTATTTTGTTAATTGAACATATATAAGTATTTAAGTCAAGACACGTTATGTTAAAATGAATGTTGTGTTTAATTTAAATATTTTTATATGTTTAATTAACAAAATAGTAATTATAGTTGAACGATTTCGTCAAGTTAACAAATTTTTTTTCTCAATGTATTTGTTTTTTTTTTTTTATTTTATATTTTTTAGACACTTTATTTTAAAAAAATATGCACAATTTGCATAAAAACTCAGATTTTCTATTGCAATATAAATTTTGTGACAACTTTTTTTTTGTTTTGAAATAGATATAGGTATTGATTGTTTTCAAACAGACATGTATATCAGTTTAACAGTAACAGTAAATAAATACGAATTTTTTTCACTTTTTGTTTATGTTTTTATTTTCATAGAAAGACTACTTTTATAAAAAAGGTGAACACACACAAAAGAAGTAAAAACTGTTATAAAATTGATTAAATCATGATGCTATAACTTCATAATTTTTATAAAAACGTAAAATTTATTAATAAAACTATAAAAGATATATGAATTCATAAAAGATATTAAAACACACATGCAAGAAGAATAATAAAACACCTTGACGTCATAAAATTTAATCATGTTATAATTTTATTTTCCTGTAAACTAACTTATCAATTTCTCAGTTTTCACTATTCTCTGTCTCTTTCTTCTTAATCTAACGATTGACATCTTAAAATTATATAGGGATAATCTGTTTCACCAAAATTAAACAGAGAGAAATAACTTGTTTTAATTGAGTTTTCGAGCAAATAAACTTGTTTCTGTAAATAAGTTTTGCGCGGCTTAAGTGTCATATATTAATCCATAAAAAATATTAAAACATACATGCAAGAAGAATAAAACATCTTGACGTTATAAAATTTATTAAATCATCATGTTATCTCGGGAAAAAATTTTTTATATAATCATATATGAAATATGTCTATTTTTATACATAATTATATAAATATATATATATATATAAATTTATATAATTATATATAAAAAGCACTTTTATCTAATTATGTTTGGACATATTTCATATATAATTTTGCGATTATATGTATAATTTTATATATTTCTATATTTAATTTTATATTATTACATATAAAAAATGTTTTCACGGGATAATTTTATTTTCTTGTAAACCAACTTATCAATTTCTCAGTTTTACTACTCTCTGTCTCTCTCTTCTTAACCCCACAATTAATATCTTCTTAAAATTATAGAGATAATCTGTTTTACCAAAATTAAACAGAGAGAAACAACTCATTTTAATTGAGTCTTCGAGCGAGTAAACTTGTCTCTGTAGTAAATAAGTTTCTCGCGCGGCTTAATAAGTTGAATTAGAAACTGTAACTCCCTTATATACGCGAAAGAGAAACATCTTATAGTTTTATCCACACGACCGGGACACACATTCTTTCCTAATCCTCGAGACGAGCTATAACCAGCCTCTCAGCTTCCGTAATCTTCGCAAGAGACGCGTTACTTCGTACTCCGGGAATGAGTTCCGGAACGCTAATTTAAAAGCGATTACTGCGCGGCGCAGTCAGGGAGGGATTTATCGGCAATTTAACCCTTTCGACGGTGCCTTCGAGGGTCTATAAAAGTGCACACGAGCGAATTTATATCCCCCGAGACGGAGCGGAAGAAAGGGATTATGACGGTTTGAAAAAAAAAAAAAATAATAATTGACCAATTGATGGAGGGCTTTTGATTAATCAATAAATTTTATTCGCGCGCACGTACATGTTAATCCATTGTGTAAGAGGTAACCCGAATAAATTAAATTTCGCTTAAATGTCTAATGTCAAGTATAATAAACGTATAATTACATACAATAATGCGTATATCCGACTACACATATTAATCTTGAATAAAATTGAGATAAAATCTCCTTGCATCAATATATGAAAAAGTATGCGGAGGATTTAACATTCGCAAATCATCGTGCGTTGAATTTAATTTTGTTTTCAGGAACTCTGTATAGGTTTGCGAAAAATTTATTTATATCAACTGCGTATTCGCAGTAATCGCATTATAATATAATCGCGATTTGATGATACTAAAAATCCTATATTTACGAACGAAATCATACTTCAGAGCCGCGTTAATTCTTCACATTTTCAGAGATTAAATCCCGCTTCTCTAATAATAAATATTTTATCCTCGAAATTTTTTTCTACCGTTCAAGCTGACTTTTATTGTATTAAAAATTCTGTAAACGTTACAAAGGAAATATTATTTCTTCGTAACTATATTATCTTTATTTATCTTTGTGAAGATTTGGAGAGTTTCGTGATGAATTACTAGATTGAACGCATTTCGAGGAGCACAAATAACTATATAATCCTCCAGCTATGAACAATGTACGAAATACAGTTACTGCAACAGTTGGATTACAATCTAACAACAAATACAAGTAATGCAATGTAACAGTTTCACGCGAACTATATCTTACGGAGATGTTGCCTTGAGAAAACCAATCGACATCAATGGTAGGTATTATGTGAGTGCAATTTTATCTTTATTCATATGTTTATATTTTCGAAACGAACGAAACAACTTTTTATAAACAATATTTTGAGAAAATATTTTTTGTATTTTTATAAAAAGTATTTTTGGATGAAATATTTTACAAAAAATATTTCATCCAAAACTACAAATGTATACAAAAAGAAATTTTAACCTTTATATATAAATCCTCTCGAAAATATAGTTTCAACTGTGGGCGTATTTGATAGAAAAAAATGATTTTACAAAAACAAAGAACTGCGTACGGTTCTACATATATATACATATATAGTCTTGCAGTCACCTAATACCTATCATTGAGATGCCCCATTGAAATGTTTCCCGATATCCTACCGTCTAGTGCAGGTAACCACCTTAATCCTTCCGGAGAGCGGTTTCGTTCAGCGCGATAATCGTGAAATGTAGCTGCACCACGATACAATCGCGCACTATCGTAAAACGTCGCGGTTAAAACGGTGCACTATATTTTACACCGTAAACCTTGGCGATCACATTCGTAAATATAATCGTTTCCGATATCGGTCCTTCGCCGACTCTCAACGATGATCCCGTGAAGAATGAATTCTTTGTGCGACAAGTTTTTTTTTTTTTTTTTTTTTTTTCGTCCGATTAATACATCATCCGATTAAACAAGAATACACACGACTGCGAGTTAGAAAAACAGAAAGTTTATCATCGCGCGTTTTCGCGAAAAAAATCTTGTTTTTTATGTATATTATATTCTGTATTATCGTGCGTTTGTTAGCCCGTTTTTTTCATTTTTTTTTTTAATTGCGAAAAATAACGCCGCTATAATCTCGTACTGTCTACCGGTCAGCCGATGACACGCGACTGCCGCGGCACGTGCTCCAGGACGAGGACCATTACCGGATCACCACCTCCACGGCTCTGCGCGACGACGCCGACGGTGAAGTCGACTTTGCGGCCGCGTCCGCGCAGTATTGTCAGACCAGTTGATACAATCATCATTTTTTATATATATATATATATTATATATACATATATATATATATATATATATATATATATATATATATATATATAATAGAACGTTTCTTAGGACACTTCCATATTTTAGGAGGGGGCGAATTTCGTCCGCAAAAGGACTGTATAGGAATTATCATTTAAATCACCACGTTTATTGCTAATAATAAATATACTTATATTAATATAAGAATTGAAAAAAATTATTAAATTAATAAATTCAAACAAATAAATATTTTTCATATCAAGCCAATATTATTAGTTTAAATAAATGATTTTTTAGGCAGTATTGAAATAAATATTTATTCTAATTTAATAAATTTTTTTTCAGTATTATAATGAATATAAATCTTGATATAAATATATATTATAATATATGTATATAAATCTAAAACAATTAAAGAGGAGGCGTCCACAAGTACAGATTCTTTTACAAGGGAAATTAAGCAACCTCCAAATTCGAAAAATTCTGAAACTTTGTGTACAAGTAAAGTAGTTTATCTGTAATACAAAACATTTTTCTTTGTGCTTAATTAAGATCTAAGGAAATGAAATCAACCTTCATATATATAAATAGAATGACTTATTGCTTTTCTCGATATATGTATCTCGAAAATTATTCAAGATATCAAAAAATGTTTTAGACAAAAGTTTTATAGTAAAACACCTCTATTTAATCACGTTAATAAAATTTTGAAAAAATTTTTTAAAATTATTAATCTCCAAAAATTATTTTAAATAAAGGTCTTTTTACCACAAGACCTTTTTTAATATCTTGATTAATTTTCGAAATATATCGAGAAAAGCAAAAATAAGCTATTCTACTTATGAGGGATGGTTTCACCCTTTCAAACCATAATTCAGCACGAACAAAAGTTTTGTGTTACGGGTAAATTACATATTCAAATTATTGTACACAAAGTTTCAGAATTTTTTGAATTTTTGAGTTGAGATACCTTCCCTTATTAATAGCATTGACCGATCCTAATTGTAAATCTAAAGGTGCCTTTTCATACGCAGCATGCTGCAGCAGCAAACCAGTCACGTGATCAAAATTTATTAGAGCATATTTCTTTGTTCTCTTATTATTTCAAGAGTTAAAATTACTATTTTTGCTTTTATATTCTCAAAATAATTAATTTTATTTATAAAAAATCCATCATTTAACTAATACAATAATAATAATAATTAAAATCAACTAGTTACGTGTTCTTCTGCTTTGCTGTCTTTGCTGTTCGTTCAATTGAACTTCACCAATAGTAAGAAATTGCTGCGGCAGCATGCTGCTGCACATGAAATGGTACCTTAATTCTGCCAATACTGCGTTCGGGAGCGACTTCGTGATTCCGATATGGATTTCCTCTAGGTGCTTGTACCTAGAGCACCGATGATGACGGCTGAGCTGTTACTAGCGGACGCGAATACAGAACTTAACAGAAGACGAGCATGCGCTGCCGCGCGTTCGCGGTTTCTCGCCGCTCCGGACATTGTATCGCGGTATGATCATCTCAACGGGGTTGTCGTAAAAACGCCGTCATCCCTTTTCCTCATCCCCGTCCCGAGAGCGAGAATAGCAACTGAAGAGATCCCCCATACACGCAAACACCGATCGGATAAAATTCTCGTATAAGACATTTTTATTTTTCATTCTCGACTTATTTTCTCGCGCAGAATCATGACTTTACCTCCGATCGTATCTCATGAACAATGTTGTGCTTAGATGATTTTGAAATAAAATAAAAAAATATAAAAAAATAAAATATAAAATTTTAATTATAAATTAAATATAAGATTTTAAAGTAAAATATGAAAAACATTAAATTAAATTAAATTAAAATTAGCTAGGCTAGATCAAAAGATGAGAAAAATATGTAAATTGATAAAGAAAGATCATAATATGATAAGATAAAGATGATTTTGTTTTAAAGATATCTAGATAAAAGAGAAAATTATATGGCGATTTATCTAGATAATTTTCTAGATAATCATTTTTAAGACTGCTTATATAAACACAGTTATAAAAAAATGTAAATTATAAAATATGTATTCATATTTTTATTTATAAATTTTTATCGCTCACTGCTTAAGTTCTACTATTTAAGTATTTTTATGTGCTATGATTCTAAATCAAAATTATTTGAAAATTATTCTAGATAATTTAGTAAAGATAATATTTTTTTCATCTAAGATGCAGATATAGATAATACATATTTTTGTTATCTACATAAAGATAAGATAATGCCAAAGTTTCATCTAGATGATCATAGCTATATAATTTTATTTAGATAACAGCAAACACTGCTCGTGAATAATGAAATAAAATCCAAAATATTGAATGTGAAAAAAAGCGAAAAAGAGAGAAACGCGAACAGATTTGAAAAATTGTGAGACGCTACATCAAAAGAATAAAAAATGTGAAGCTGAAAATAGATGTGTTATTGGTTGAAATTATTATTTAAAACTTCAATTAGCAGTACTATTTTGAAAATATACATTCTGTCGATATTCGCGCATATGACGTTTTCGTCACAGCTGCAGAAGATTAATTTCTTCTTTATCGAGAGTAATATCTGTGGATTAACAGAGTTCTCTTTTATACGTATCGATCACTCCATTCACGTTGATCACTCGAGCAGCTGTGTGAGACCGATTCGATATAAAATAAAAATAATAGATATGGAACTCTAACAAATTTTAATTAAATTGAATATATTAAGTACAAGGTCCAGTGGTGGAGAATAAAAGCACTTTTGGCTAATGGTTCTTTTTCATTTACTTATTTGTAAAATAGAGATCGATCATTTTTTAAATCAAGATTTATTGTTCAAAATTATTACTGCGTTATTCAATCGCAGTATAACTTTGTTCAAAGCACAGATTGAAAAAAAATTAAGTCTCGATGAATTAAAAAAAAATGCAAAATATGACAGTCAATGAAGTTTTAATACAAAGATAATTTCAATTTTTTTAACAAGTGATCATTTTATATCACGCGGGATATCAAACTTATCAAATATTGAAATGTCTTTGAACGATGAAAAAAAATAAAAGGTTTAGTTATAAAAACTTAACAAAAATTTTATAAATAAAAAGTTCAGTTGTAAAAATTTTAATAATTATTAAGCTCGTTTAAATTAAAAAATTAGTAAGAAAAAATAGACCAACTAAACGAGCAAGAAAATTATAGAGGTTGAATAATTTTTATTTTAATATATTATAAAATGAAATTTAAACGTTTCTACTGTACTCACACACAATCAGTCTTCTTCAATATAATAACATAATAATAATAATACAATGCATATGGTTTCACATTTTGTATTATGTTATTGTATTGAAGAAGACTGAGTACAGTCGACGTGTTTACATTTCAATTATATAATATATTAAAATAAAAATTATTCAACATCTATAATTTTCTTGCTGGTTTAGTTGGCCTGTTTTCTTTTCTTATTAATTTTTAGTTGTAAAATTTTAACCAAAGTTAACCGGTAGAATAGCGTTGATCCTGATTCTAACTAAGTTTGACAAACTGTAGTAAACGATATATCGGGTATATCCCTATACATTGTTCTATTTACAGCCTACCTTGCTTACGTAACAGTCGAGTTAAATTAACTCGCTGCACTATAGCCTGATTTTAGCTCGCTGCACATAAAACGGAAACTAGACGACCATAACGGATTAAATCTTTACATCCGCCGACAAATATGAGAATCTTCTAGCCATAACATGGTGGAGAATATGAAGCGGAAGAATTCATGAGAATACGTCAGATGAATACGTCAGATGAATACGTCAGAAAGAGAGATATAAAATATAAGGATGGCTTGCGGGATATGCAAAATTGCTATTCAAAATTCTAGATTTTTTCAGTAACCTTATAAAACCTGTTTGCATCACCGCGATTGATGCACAAGTGAAAATAACGCACGTGTGTGCTGGACAAATAAAAAATTATAATTTAAAATTCAAGAAAGCTTAAACGAGCGATTTCATTATAAAACATTTTTTAATATCACTTTTATGAAAAACTTTTGTTTATCTTGTTTCTTTCGGTGTTGCTACGTTTGTGATTATTGAAATATTCTGCATTCTTTGTTTATGCCCTACGCATACTATTCTTATGAATAAAATGAGCTAAAATTCTATTTTTAAACAGTGTTTATATCTGTCAAACTTTCGTCCAATTTTTTATTACATATATTATCTATATACGGTTTTTTATTTCACTCTATTTTAAAGTAAAATGTATATCTTTTTAAAACTTTAAAACTTTCCTCCCACTATTTCTCTTTCAAATAGAAATGTTTTAGAATTAAAAATATATATAATTGCTTCATTTATCTATATTAAAATTTTCTATTTCAGAAAATGTCAATGAAAATGAAATATGTCCCTCATATATCACTGTATATGTAAAGATTTGACGAATATTCTGCAACAAAGCGAAACAAATCAATAGGCGTACAAATAAATAAAAAAATCTTAAAAAATGAAAAATGTACACTTTTTTCACAGTTCGAGTTTGTGTAAAATATTTGGCTAGAAAAATGTTGAAAATTACTTCTATTTCGTTAATCGATAGCTATATATTGCCGCGCTAGACAGCATGACAGATTGAGCTGAAAATATTGAGCTAGTACAATATTTTGAAATATCCTAAATGCGAAAAATTAGAAAGATTGTTTAATAGAATGTGTCTTAAAACTGAGATTCTAAAATTGCAACCAAGTATTTTAATTATTTTATATTTTAGTTTCTTTATATTTTAGTTTCTATTTTTCTCACTTCTACCTAATTACATTTAAAAAATGCCTCACTTTATCCTTTATTTTATTTGTAGGTTTATTTAAAATGTGTATACAACAATAAAACACACATACTTAGTGCATTCCTAATTAAATGTATACATTTATTTTAAAACAAATTTTCATGTAAAATATACTTAACATATATTTTCATTATATAAAAGTAGGTACTATAATTCCTAAAAATTTTTTTAAGTTTATGATTTCATCTAGATAATTTTTCGTATAAATATTTAGATAAATCTTTACTAAAAACAAATATAATTTTAATTTTTAATTACTGTGTTGAAAAATATTTAGGCATTTGTCTATTTGAAATCAAATGTAAATTACATTTGTAGATATATATTTGAAAGTGAAGATAAGAGAGATAGAAATTAAATTTTTGCTTTTCTTATATAGATGGTTTGTAGAGAGTTTTTTCTTGAAAAAAATTAAAGTCAAATAAGAAAATATCC
Source organism: Nylanderia fulva (assembly GCF_048542155.1). Taxonomy (NCBI): domain Eukaryota; kingdom Metazoa; phylum Arthropoda; class Insecta; order Hymenoptera; family Formicidae; genus Nylanderia; species Nylanderia fulva. The sequence goes on along the minus strand of NW_028190368.1, from coordinate 1,242,735 downwards.
ATAAACCAGTACAAGCATTTGCAGGTATAATTATTTAAAATACATCTGTCGTAATTTTAGTCGATTATTCTCAAAGGACGAAACCGTGTTCTAGTCCTTTGTTCAGAACCGTGTCTCAACTGAGTTAGACTGTTGTTTTTGGCTGAGAAAGACTTGAGTAAACATCGAAACTAATTCCACCGTGGGAAAATAACTGAACAAAAACTGCGAAAAATCTTCTTCAAGTGTTACGTAACACATAAAACTATATTTGAACAAATTCACAACTCTTAGCCTGTTAGACACTTTTAATCGGATATTTAAAATCATTCACAAATATATTTTGTTCAACACTAATTCACATAGCTTTTCCTCTTTCTTTCGAGAATTCTATGTTGACAAGAGTTTTTCCTATCGTCGGTTTTGAATTAACCTAGTTCCGCACATACGCGATGTTGAAGTTGAAGGCGACTGAATGGAAACCTTAAAGGAAACTGTGTGCGCTTCAGCTTTTATCTCTCGATGGAGAGAAATACCGTCTTTATCCGATAACAGATCTACATTTTCAGGATTCTAAATCTATTATGCTTCGAAAAACGTATACACTTTACGAAAAAGGGCTTGATTTTACACATAAATGACTAAATAAATATATTATAGGTATATATATCCACACATTTATAAACACAATATATATATTGTTTCTGGTTAACAAATTTAAAATAAAAAAAAAACACTTACCGAATAATTAATTATTATTTAAGGAAAAAATCTTTTATTAATTTTACTTAGTGAAACCGATAATTCTATCTCCTACCTTGTTGACAAGGACGATTTATTCACGGCGCGATTTTCGTACGGATACGAATGATCTCAAACCGAGGTAATCCCTGACCGAAACGTAACGCAGATTAAAGGCGCAGAGCCAGCAAGCCACTAGTCGACTGTCGAGATAAATGGGTAGACTAGGTTTACGATGACCAAACGTTCTGCTATCCAAAACGTCATTCTTTCTTCCAAATATTTTTGCAAGTTCTCTTTTAGAAATTTGTCTCAATTTTTTGTTTGCGATTAAAGTGTTGGATTTTGCTATATTTATCTTATTTGAATACTAAGCTTAATTATTAATTTATTTAAATAATAACTCATTTTCCGTTTGTTATATTATAAATATTAAAATTTTTGGAAGAGAGAAAGAGAGAGGTGGAAAAGAAAAAGAGAGAGAATGTCAATATTAATTATTCTATTATTGAAGATGTCCGTGCAAACATTAAAGCTCGATAGAAAAAAGAAAGAGAGTGTCGATCGATATATATTTGCAAGTAAAAAGTAATTATTTTATATAATATGTATAATTTATAAAGAACATTTAATCAGAATCGTAAAATCTTATTATCTGTCTATTATTAAATGTAATTGCTAAATATAGAATCTGCATACATAATTAAGGATACGAGCATATTTATTGATTTTCTCTTTTATTCGCTAATATTTAATAATGATGAATATATGATTTGCTGCGCTAATCACATATTTGCAAACATAATCTTATAATTGTTCTTTCAATAGCTTAATAAATTAAATAAATTATTATAATATTTACATAATATATATATATGAGTTATAAATATTAAAAAATAAATAATTAGTTAATATCAAATAAGTAAATAACTTATTAATATTAAATAATTTAGTATTATCGAGTTATTTAATACGTTAATCAATATATTGTATTAATTAATTAAATAAATTATAATATAACATATATTTGATTAAATATATATTATATATACCTATTAGTATAATTATTTAAAATACAAACTGTATATGATAGATTCTGTATATTTAAATTAATGCAATATTTAAATAAAAATTATTGTTATTTTGAAACGTATCATATTTCCAATTTAAAATGCATGTGCAACTTTAGAGAAAAGTTCATTTATAAACATGTATAGAAATTAAATTAATTCATGAGTTGGACATTTTATAAATAATAATAGACATTAATAACAATAAAATTTTCAAAAATATAACATTATTTTTAAAATTATTTATAATATAATTGTGAACAAATTATAAAGTAATGTTTTAAACACAATTTAAAAATATTGGAGTATATAATATTTCTATCTAAAAGATATTTATAATATTTAAAATTATTGTATTTATTATCTCACATAAAATTTTTCAAAAATATTTATGACACAATAAAATGTTAAAATGTTCAGAAAACGTACATGACAATAACATTTTAAATTGTTGATCAAACGTTTCTTGCTTGTTACTGACGAATATATTTTTATAACAGCATAAGCTTTATTGTAAAATATAACCGTGACAGTTTTTCTAAAAGATATGAATTGAAAAATTCTATAATCTTTCCTTGATTCCTATATAATATTTGTCTTGAAAAAAGTGTACCTCTATTTGCAAGAAAAATGTCTTATAAAAAAAGGAACGGAAAAATTGATAACACAATGCTTGGCGTTCATTCAAAATTGCAGAAATGTTGAATCGATATTGCGTAGGTATAGGTACATATTCGTTCGTTATTTATTTTCGTCAGTTGTTCGCTCGAGAATTCTGCCGGATAGAACCGTCAACCCTTTGTTGGGTTCACCGTCGATATCTGTCCGCGGTGACTCGATCGAGCCCCCGGCATTATTTCGAAATATTCATTTCGCAAATGCCACGTGTAGAAAGACATACGTGCACGCGAATAAAATTACGAATTAATTTATTACGAACTGAACGCACAATAGCGAGAAATACTATTTTAATCGAATTACTTTAAATAAGTTGCTGTTGTGATATATTTATACATGTATATTAAACATTATTAAAGTTCCTGTTAGCTCATTGCATTGCAACTACATTAAATTAAATTAATTAAAGATGTAAGATTATAGATTATATTATTCCATAATTAATGCATAATTAAGAATTGTATTTTAATTTCAAAATATTCATATTTATATACGTAATATAAAACAGAATAAAAGAGTTTTAATATAAATATGAAAGAATGAGAGAGAGAGAGAGAAATCTTAATATTTAAAAATTTAAATTTTCCCTTTCTTTAGTTATAATCAAACATTAGTTATAAAAAACATATTTTTAAACCCATATTTTTCATATACGTGAATATTTTATTCATTTTTATAGAACATCTATTAGCACAGTTTCGTTCATTAAATTTTGAGACACATCGTATATTTACCTTATATGATACGATCAATTAGGTGATATTTATTAGGGATCAGTTATTCATCGATGAAACACGACCTGTACTTTTTGCAGAAAAATAATAGTTCGCGTGATATAATTTTTCCGAGTTTTTTCTTTAAAAACGGCCCTGACATTTGAAAGATAAGGGAGATGAATGAGAAAGCAGTAGACTCTTAAAAAAGCTCGTAAAAAGAGCGATCGATAATCTTTTCACACGCCTACTGAAACATAATTCCTTCTTTTAATTAGGAAAAATTGAGGACAGTGAAGGCTTAGCTATATTTGGAAACGTTTTCTTCTTTTATTTAATACCCTTTACAAATATAATCGCGTGATTTTAAATTATCCTGTTTACATATCAATAATTCGTTTTTTTTGCGTTAATGTCAAGTTTATGGAAATAAAGCGTAATTTAAAGCATAATTAAAATAAAATATATCATTTATAATCTTTTTTAAGAGAATGCTAAAAAGAAATAAGACTTCAGTGAAGAAAAGCCACATAAAACAAGACTGAGAATCTTAATTAAAATACTCTGCATTTTGTAAAAATCCATTCATCTGTTACGAACGTAAAAGCTAGACTATAGATCTTTATTTAAAAGTCAAATAAGAATATGTTATTTCTGATTCATGAAAAAAAATTGTTGCATTTATTCACGTATTTATTCTTTCTTTGTAAAAATGATTTAATTTTAAATGAAAGCGTAAATATAAAAAACGTAGGAAGTTTCTCTTATCGACCATTTGCGTTTAGTATTCGCGATACGTTTTCATTTCGTGTCAATTTTCCATCGTAGCTTGTCCAATGAAAGTTCCAATAATGGAAGAAAACGACGGATTGAATTTGTTTTATGCAGTGTTGTATACATATATATATATATATATATATATATATATATATATGTAAATACATATACATATGTATGTATGTATGTATATGTATGAACAAAGATGCGTTGAATGAATAAAGTGACGAGTAAATCAATGCATATACTTCCGCGTTTTTTAATGATCTTTTTCGAGCTGACAACATAATGAACTTTTTTATTCTCTCAATCCGCGAGATCAACGAAAATGTATGTAAGTGGAAAACTTGAAAGAAAATATCAAAGTCGGAGAGAGAATATCAGAAAGTTATCCCGCCAATGACCTCCCGGATAAAAACAATTATCTTTTATCTTTAGTTCCAATGCCATCAGACTGTCTTGTGCAATATTAAACCTCATATTTACATATATATTGGTATTAGGTTCGTATATTCTACCTTCCCACCTGGATTTAGTATTATTATTTTTTTACACACACACACACACACAACATACACATATATTTGTATTAAGTTCATATATTTTGTCTACTGCCCCTGAACATTTTTTATCATTATTATTATTTATTTTTTCAATATGATGGCACACGAGTCATCTTCATTTTATGTGACTTTACTGTTTCTAATTATTTTAGTAGTATTAAATTTTACGTATTTATTCGTTTCATTTAAATCAGATTGAAAACGATATAAAATAAAAGTTTGAAATGTTTCTTTTAATTTATATTCCAATGTTAATTTATTATAGCCTTGAATAGTTTCGCTCGAGTAGAATTCTACATAAAAACTCCCTCTTTTTGCATTCAATTAATATAAAATATTAAATTTAATTTGTTCTTTATGCCGAAAAAAACCTTTTTGATTCAATTATTAATTTAATATTTCTTTACTTTCTTTACATATAATACTTGATTGAAACCATAAATATTTGATAATATGAACTATGTTGAGCAACAAGATGACCTTGCAGTACACCTGCTGGATCAACAGTTTACAAGAAGCTATTATTATGTCAAGAAAGTTTAGTTATCTCGGAAATTGTTGAGATTAAACGCGAGAATACGGTATTAAATAAAATAAATGAATGGCGCTAAAATTCTATATCTGGTTAGCGGATTATGTGAACTTATTTAATCTCTATCTAAATAAGGAGATAAAATACTTATTTCATCTGGATAACCTTTTATATATACGTTCGATAACCTTTGCAAGCTTGATAAAGCTCAATAACGAGCAAACAGAATATATATTCTTAAATTGTTTATATATCTTGTATATACATTTGTATAATTTAAGATATATATTTCAAAAAAGAAAATGAAGGTTTCCTTAAACTATTATAAATTTCAATAAACGTATAATATATATGTTGCGATGTATATAAATTTTAATCTATTATAATGAGTGGTAAACAAAAAATTTTAAATACAGTTGCAATAAAATAAAAATAATTCTCTTGCAAAATATTATTGATTAAGTACATCTAATCTTATTAATTAAATAGATTAAAAAGTTTCTCAAGAAAAGTGATCAGAAATAAATATATTATTTAATAATTCTTATATTCTTTGAAAGAATTGAAGAAATAAAAAATAAAGAGCGCTTGTATAATACGAAAGCGATTTTCCGTTTTCTTACTTTTTTCTGTGCATGCGTTCTCTGCATTATATTCATAAAATGTTCACAAAATTGCAACAAATATTTAAGTTTGCAAATTTACATCGCTTTATCTCTTTGGAAGCAAAATTCCTTACCTTTTATAATGTTTTCCCTGCTTTTCTTCTCCGCTTTATCACTCGCGACGATTTATCGTGGAGAACGAGGAACGCACAGTTCCAATCATAAATCAGGGCACACCATAAGTTGAAAACTGGTAAAAAAAAAGGGCACCTGCCCCCCATGAGCGGCACGAAGCGGCGCGGACTGCGAGGAACTGCAAATTTCAAACGGAAAATTGACATCGTCGATTGACGAGCAATTCGCGCGCGCTCCAACACTCATTGTCAATCAACCAATCAGGTCTCCCTGCCTTTCGCGCGTGTATATATATATGCGTTAAGTATATGTATATTTTGTAAATAGATCTGGTCTTTTTCGCGATGCATCTGTACTTTCATCTTTTTTATATATATATATATATATGTATATATGCATGTTTTTTTATTTCAAGCATCAAAGCATCAGTACTTTCTCTCTCAATATTTATTTTTTTTATTTTTACTTTGAAGTTTATTGTAAAAATACTTTCTTGTTAGAATTATATATCAATATGAAAATATATAATAACATTTAAAGAATCTTTTCAGATTGCAGGTGCACACATATGGTCTTTAAAAATAGGATGTTATCAATTCTTTTTATTACTCTGTGTACACAAGCTATAGTATCTTGAAGCGAAATTTTACAAGATATTTAATGCTATGTTTTATGTTAGAATATATATACATATATATAATATATTTTATATATATATTGTATATAAAATAAAACAATCCATAAAGCATCTGCTCTTTTCGAAAAATTTATCTCAATATTTATTTTTATATATAAAAAAAATAATAAAAAGAGAATTCATTTCTAAAAGATCATACTTTTATTTAACAGAGAAACTATATTTGCACTTTGGGTGTGTCATTACATCACGATGGAAAAAGTAAAAAAGTTACAGTAAAATTAAATATTATATAATTCGCGTTAAATTCAATTTTCTTCTTTGCTATTTTTTATATTCTTATTGTTATTAATATTATTATCAATCAATAGATTAATTTATGCAAAAATTGTGTGATCTATGCTGCATAAATAATTGATGAATTGAGCGTATAGAAAAAAATATGCGCTCATTAAAGAGCAAACATTGAAAGCATATTAATCATTAATTTATAATAAAAACTAAAATAAAATTTATAATAAAAATAAAATAAAATTTATAATAAAAAAGAAAATTTATAATAACAAAAGCACGAAATTTTGGCGAGAGATAATCTCGGCTTATTGTTAGTAAAATTAGGCACACAAATAATTCTTTTCGCGACGATCGAGAACGCGACGATTATTGCAAAATCTTCACATTTTTTTTCACTATGATGATATGAAAAATCGAACTTTTGTATCGCGCCTTCGCGAAATCATACCGATCTCGGTCTCTGTTAAGAAATCACTAATTTTAATACGCACATTATCTTTGTAACACACAGTTCGTTCTAGTATATTATATGACATTTACGAGCGACATATTTTATCACGGTCACGCCGGAGCTTTATCTCCATCAAATATTAACTGTACCAATAAAGCACCATCTTACGTACGTTTAATATACTCTTCTCATAAGGAGAAGTATATCGCTATCACACGCATATATATATATATATATATATGTGTGTGTGTATATATATATTGCTGGCCTACAAATGAGTTTGCTTGTGACAGTATTTTATACAGATTTTTCATAAATATCTAAAAAAAAATATATCTCAAATGTAATGTGAGCGTTTTCGCGAAAAATGATTTTATTGTATGTACGTGAGAAAATAAAATGTAGTATAAAATATTATTTTATATTCGTGACTATTTGTAGGGAAATTAAATTTGTAAAAATAAAAATTATTATTCTTCTTATCATATTTTGAAACTTGAAAACAAAATTGAGTTGCATCGTTTAAAATTCTTTATATATATATATAAAATACACTAAAGTACGCTATATTTATTTATTTATTTATTAATAAATAAATATATATATTAATTAATTAAATTAATTTAATTAAATTAATTTTTTTTATTTATTTATTTATGACGTGTATTATATTAAAAAGAAAAAACAATAAATGTCATGTAAATTTTGTCAGAAGTATCATATGTCCGTATATCTATCAATTATTTAATTATTATTTTATTATTACATTTTTATTCATCGATATATATATAATATTAAAATCATATATAGATTATATTTATCTATATTTATGTTCAAAAACTATGTGTGTCGCGTACGCGCATGCATGCATATTTAAGTCACACATGTATATATGTATGTATATGCATGTATGCATATGTATGCACTGGTATGCATGTCCAAATAAACATAAAATCAAAATAAATACCTGCTATTTTGTGCGTTTTATTGCTTTCTATCATCAGGATTCTAGCTCAAGATGAACAGCGTAGCACTATTTTGAACCACTATATATATAATACACTATCTTTTTCTTAATAACGGGAACGTGAAAATAAGTTTCACGCGTATGAATTTGACAATTCCATAGCAATGTGCAATTTTTCGAATCGCAGAAATGCAAGATTCTTCGCATAAACTTCCCGCCGTGATAACTGCCAGTGAAGAATTTAGGGATCGTTAAGATCAAGTTTGCGTGGAATTGTTCACTTTTCGCAAAGACTTCAAAGTCTTTGCGAAAAGTGAAAATTTTCCGCGAATTCGATGACTTCAGCGGTCGGAAAATTCTTCACCATTAATTCGCACAGCGGAAGCTTTGCGGTATGAAAAGTTTTACATTTTCCGCGATTCGAAAAATTAATATAATCGCTAAAATTAGCGAATTCAAACGCGCGAGTCTACTTACGTCTTCGCCTTTATAGGGTAAAAAAGATCGTCACTCGGCGCCAAAAAAAATCAGGTCTAGTATCTGTCACTGATAGAACTCCACATTAGGACGACGCTTCTGATTGTCTGTCGTGTTAGGGATTTCTGGAAATACTTTCTCTGGCAGCCAATCAATGGCCACTGGACAAATTTCACTATAAACGCACCGAAAGATAAAAAATTTGACCAATCAAAACGAGGAAATATCCGGTCTTTTCGTTCCGATTGGTCGAATTTTTAAATAATATTTTTTTTCTAGAAAACGGCGCAAGCAGACAACTGATAATCAGTGAGGGTAAAAGTAACTGATATTCCATGTTGTGTGTTTGCGATGTTGGCAACACTAGTAAAAGACGCTAATTTGTTGTATATCGGTTCCGCAATCCGAAGCGGCAATTTATATTAATCGAATTGATTGTAATTGTTAAAGATTGACATAAAGGATGTGTAACAATATCGATAATTAACGATCACGTTATTATTGGATTTGTTGCGACAAAAAACATAATGTATTTCATGATCTAATGTGATATAATGATTACAAGATATTCGCTACGATGATGACAACACATCGTATTGACAGTTCTCTACCGTTTGCGCTGGAAAGAGGACAGAGTTTCTGCGATGACAGCGAGGATGACAGTAGCCTGAATGATATGGATGATTTCTTATCCATGTCCATACCATCGTCTTCTATGAACAATTCTGTTTTAGTCGACGAATCCACCCCTGAGTTCCTACATCTCACTGCAATGGCATGTTTATATATTTATATATATATATATATATATAATATATAATTAATGTAAACTAGTCATTTCTCTTTTTGATTTTTAAAAAGATTTTGACAAATTCTGATTTCTCGTTCAAAGATGTATTTTGTCTTACATTCTACAGCAGATGTAATAGGTATAAATAGATGAGTTTCAACAAATTGCGTTGTGACTTAAAGATTGTTTGATATTTGCTGTGCACTTATTTTAAATTTTGATATAGTTAATTTAATTGAAAAATATATATATATATATATATATATAAAATTCTAGAAAGAATTTTAATTTTTTCAAGATTTAAAATAATTGGAAAAAAGTTTAGATAGAAACAACAAAATAAGTAATATTTGTTGATATAACATAAATGTAAAGATAATAATTTAATTAAATTAAACGGTTTTAAATAGAATTTTATTAAAATATTCAAGTGTATGTAAATTATTGACTCATTATTTATATTATAATTATTATTACATCATGTGTTGTTTGTACAGGTTCGTGCTGTATATTTGTCCTATCTCCACAAATGCTTACTTAGTAATTACACAACTTGTTACAAACAAACAGATGATGTACCAAGTGTTGAAGTAAAAAAATACGCAGATCTCATGGAATTACATGCAGTTCGATTAGCTTTAGAAGTTACTTTGTACAGACAGAATATGTTAAGAATGGTAAGAAAGTTGAATATCAATAATGGTAAAACAAAAAAAAATATTAATAAACTATATTTAATAATTCAACAATTGACACTGTAATCTATTTATCCTTATAGATTGCAGATATAAAATCGCATACTGACAAAAAGAAAGTGTATAAAAAATTAGTAATATTTTTAGAAACACCTAAAGATAAAATTGATGTTGCGGTACAAACAGATAGCGTATGGTCGGATTTGCACAGAGTAGACAATGCACAAAATATATGTAATACATCAAACTGTGAGGAGATATTGGAAACAGTATTGAATTCTAGCAATTCTCATGTAAGTGAAAATATAAATGAAAATGTTGATAATGAGATGGATACACAAATATTGCAAGAAATTACAAAAGAAGAATCTAGTGACGCTAGTCAGGAAATTAAGGATGAAAGCGATTACCAAATAATGGATGGTGCAAATAATAGAAATGAGGAGGAGGAAAATTCACAAGATTCATTATTACAACACATGGAGGATATGTTTTGCGAGAGTGACGACAGTACTGATCTCACAAAATTGATAGAAAAACATTCTGGCGTTACAAAGGCTCATATTGATAACGAAATTAAGAAGATATGTTTAGAAGCAGATTCAAATTTCTTTGGCATATCACAAAATGATAATATACCTAATAAGCCTAAAGTAGCAAAAAGAAGAACAAGCAAAGGAAAAGTTAGCTTTAGTCGTTATAAGGAAATGCAAAATAGAAAAGCCATTAAAGAAACTAATGGAACTGAGATTGGTGAAAATAAACAAAAACAGAGGCTAAATGCTATTTGGTTCGTTGAAAGAGTGCATCAAATTTCACAATTAAAAGAGAAAATGACTGAATTAACTTTAACAAATTATCGTAAACATGGAGAAATAAAAGAACAATTCCTAGGGTTGTTTGGGGAAAGTGAAGGAGAAGATATGATGCCAGATTCACCAATTTGTATAGAAGAATATTTACCAGCTTGCAAAGAAAGAATAGCGCCTTGGATTGTTAAATACTTAATGCCATTTTACAAAAAGAGAAGAATTAAAGATCGACAACTTTTTAAAGCTGTTGCAAAATATATCACAGATATGCTCATTATAGAAAATACGTTTCCAGGTAAGCAATAATTAATCAGTCAGCATTTTCAGTAAATTAATTATATTTCTTTACACATATGTGTACAGAATGTAAGAGTAATGAAGAAAGTAACTTTGGCATAACACAGAATTTTGTTCAGATAATTGCAAAAATGAAATAAATTTTTAAAATGTTGCAATACATATATTGTTATAGTTTTTATTTCATTTAATTTTTAATTCGAAAATGTTTATTATATATTAGAAGATGTTACATTTTTCAAATATTTCAAGAAGAAAATAGAAATATTGTAGATAAGGTACACTAGGACAAATAACAAATTCTCATGTTTTTTGTTTGTATATTTCAGAAGAAAAATGTGTCAGCAAGTATATAGAAAGTTATTTCAAAAATAAAAAGGTTATTAAGACTAAACAGGATATATATTTATAAAAGAAAGTGTATGACGTTATCAATTCTATTATGCAATACAAGTTAATGAAAATATATTCTAACATATACAATTTTGTTTTGATGTAAGTCCTTTTATGTTATCCAATTTTTTTATACATGATAAAATTATAAGTAAATATTTATAAATAATTGTAAATTCTAAAACTAGAAATTTAATTAAAATATATATACACATGTGTATATATATATATATATATATATATATATATATATATATATATTTATATATATAATAGAAACTGTAATATATATTTTATGAAATAGTAATGTTAAATAAACTTCAAGAGTGTGTTAATTTTATAGAAAAAAATTTAAATAAAAATCATGGAGTTTTGAGGAATATGTTCAAAATATTTTTCTGATGGGGCGCTATTTGCAAAAAATAATAATATTTACATATAATAAAATCATCGAAGAAAAAATAATATTCCAAAGAAAAATTCTGAAAAGTATAGTAACACATTGAGATCACTATTTAATCTTTTTTACTTAAAAAGTGTTATTTTTTTTTATTTGGTCTAAATTGTTTATTTAATTGCTTTTGTTATGCTCTATTTTCTTTAATTTTTAAATCATAATTAATCATTTGTAATTATCTGACAAATAAAATATTTTTTTAGATATATTACTAACAATAAATGGAATCTAACGCAATTAAATAATAAAGCTACAATAAGAAAAAATAAGAAAATCAAATGCAATTATTTTACTATATTTACGATTTTAATAATAGATACAATAATGATAAAATAATAGAAACGCTGAGAGTGGTAAAAATGACAATGACAAAGATGATAATGATTGTAATAATATGTAATATTAATTAACAATAATACATAATTATGCACATTAAATCAAAAAGTTATAAAAGAGATTCAAAACGTGTCAAATTCCTAATTGACATTTTCTTCAAAATAGATACAAAATTAATAATGATCAATCTTTTTGTGTTTAAACATTAAGTTATTACAAATGAACTAAATTGCAATGATTAAAATAATACAGAGTATTTGTATAACTGCATACACTTCTTTTCAATTGTGAATTTTTTGAGTAATTGTTTCTTTTACACAAATGTAGAGTCAAATTGAAATTAAAAGGTTTATTAAAAATTAAACTTTAACGAAACAAATATAAATATAATAAAATCATTTTTTCAATTAAAGTAAATTGTGCTTTTATAACGTTTTAATTTGAAACTTTTTAAATTATAAATTATATATCATGGAAAATTATAAAATAAATAATGACTTTTCTAATATATTTTTTTAAGCAAAACTACAAAATTGGCTAAAAAAATTTACAATCAAAAAGAAGTATTCCTAATAATACTTATATATCTAATATGGTTTAAAAATCTAATATGGTTTTACAACATACATCTTGTTATCTAATTTATAGATTGTGAGATGATTTTTTTATATACAATAGAGAATAGTTACAATAGAGAATAGTTTCTACGGTTGCAGAGTAGAAACTGATATTTTTTTATAAAGCATTAAAAATGGATGATCTTTTAATCTGACAATGATACAATTTTTCATGTTTATATTTATACAAATTTGCAGAATATATAAAAATTGCTTTTTTGATAATTATATGTTAGCTATATTAGTCTAAAAAATATCGATAATTATATTAAAAAAATTATCAATAACAATAATAATACAAAATAAGTTCTTATTAATAATTTTTAATTATAAATAAGTATTATATTTATAAAGCAGATATTAATTTCATTTTCTAATTTCAAAGTTTGTAAGAAAGTTTTTAATTATTTATTTTTCTTCATTTAAAATTATCTTTAATGGCTTTACTTTTCAGTATCACTTTTTTCGATATATAATAATTTGTATATAAAAATATTATTTTAGCTCAAACATTTTACATCATCCTAGATCACACGCACGCGCGCACACACACACACACACACACACGCACATAAAATGTTTAACTATTTAAAAAAAAAAACGATATGTTCTATCATGTTGTGAAAACAATAGTGCTGTAAAGGGTACATTTTATAGAACATAATTCTTACGAATAATAACATTTTTTTTTTATTTTACTTATCTCCTTTGTTATAAACAGTATTATTATAACAATAGACAGAATCAACCTATAATAACAAGAATGATTTTGCCAATTTATTATTTATTTTCTTATAAAGAGACGCTTACCTATACTTTTCGTGTAGAATAGAGTAGCAATATTCAAAGATTAAACTATATATAGAAGTGGATGTTTTCAAATAAGCGACTTGATCTGATATCGCACAGCACTGGAAATCTTTAGCTTTTGCAAAAGTATAGAAGTATGATAATGACTTCCAAAAAAGATGTCAATGGAAACTTCGAATGTAGAAGGCTTGGTGGAAAAGATATTTGCAATAATTTCTTATGGCGACTTATGTATTACGTATTTTCCCAGGTACATAGTTCTTGTCTATTACCGGTTCCTGTAGAAACATGTGTAAACATCTTTCATTCTGTGCCAAAGGATGTCCGGCTATTCTGAAATGTTTATACAATACAATCAGTTACATATCTACGTAGACAGAACTGATGGCATTGTAAATTGTTGGAGTATACATATATCACAGATATCATAGAGTATTATGATTTTGTTAGAATATGCAATTTAAATGTTTTTTAATCATTATTATAAAACTCAAATGTACTCATAATAAACAAGAACACAAGTTTATTTTTACAATAAAATTAAAATAACATAGTAAATTATTAGTTGGAAAAGTTTGTTTCATTTATGTAAGAAAAAAAATTTCAACGTGATTTATTAAAATCCGAGCTGACTGGCTATTACAAAAAATGTTGAACACAATGTTTCGGCCCTAGAGTACAGGCCCTTATCAAGTGTTGCTTTCAAGATGTTAAAGCGAAAAACGTGCTATCTTGAAAGCAACAGTTGATAAAGGCTTGTATTCTAGGGCCGAAACGTTGTGTTCAAAATTTTGTGTAATAGCCAGTCAGGTCGGATTTTAATAAATCACGTTGAAATTTATTCATCACTAGCGACTTCATTCTAATCATTCAAGAAAAAAAAGATTATTGCTAACATTTTATTTTCTTTATTTTAATATTCTTTTTTATTAACTGTTTCAAAAATAAATATTTAATAAATAAAATAAAATATATGGTATGGTATAGTATAGCATAGCATGTATGTGTATGATTAAAGGCATAATTATAAATAATTATCATATATATATATATATGCAATATTGAAACAAAGAACTACTATTTCCAGTAGATATATTTTTGGATAGATGTGAATCAGGATATTTGTATATAAAATATAGGCTGGGTCATATTTCATAGTCTGTACGAAGCAATGTACTCACTTATTAACAAAAACTTCTAAGCCTTTTCTTCGATCTTCAATAAAGTCTTCTTCAAATATGCCATCATCACCACGAAAAGGCATTTGACGCTTCCATGCTTTTCCTGGTAAAGGTGGAACTACAATCTATAATTTTATAAAAATATGTAAATAACAAGTAGTGCTATTGTATTGCAATACATTTTAAGCTATATCTATTTAATAATCACATAATAATCATATATGATCTTGATTGAATTGTCGCAGAATCTCACTTGACAATACAAATTAACATGATTTACTAAATCGTAATATGTCAAAGTTATGATCTTAATAATTATCTTTATACTACCATCATTTATATTAAGTCAACATGATTTTAATGACTAACCTTACTATCTCTTTCTAATTCATTTCTCAGCCATTCAAAATCACTATATCGTCTCCTGACAGTTGAGTCTTTCACTTTAAAGACAGGTAAATTTGTCTGAAAAAAAGCCATTTTTTAGTTATATGCTTGAAATATTATTTCACACACACACACACACATATATATATATATTTTATTATAAAACTACTTATGATTGTTCATATCCATTACATTTTTTTCTATTGGGCCAAGTATTTTATATACGGTTTTACAAATGAAAAATGAAAACCAAGAAGATAAGTTAAAATGATTCGAGAATAAACCGCAGAATATCATCTTCCAAAAGCACCACGATAAAAGCATTTCGGCTTTTATCAATAAGATAACAGGCACTGCCCACGGTACACCTAATCGTTAAACGTAATCGAATTACAGCTGTTCGAACTTTGACGTACGAACGCGCCTGTCAAAGTCATCTGCGGTCGTTCGCAAAGCGAAGGGCTCGCGAGAACGAGAAATTTTCAAGATAGCCGGTAATCGGACACGCGTGTTCGGGCCTCGTTACCGTCGATATTTGATGGGAAATGCGGACGTGTACTCACCCTCATGCGAACCTCGTAATCCGTGTATCGTTTCTTGCCGACTCCGTGCGTAATCGGATTAATCACGTCGATTTCAAGAAAGTTCGCTGGCGCCGCGTAAGCGTCGTCCAGGGTTTGTTTTTTCACGTTTAAGCGGCGTGTAGCGTCTACAGTCGTGTCCGCCATTTCCTATTTTCAATTAAACACAGCTCCTTGTAAATCCGAGAGAGTTTCGCCTCTACAAAATACGCTACCGATATATAGCGGGTGGAACGAAGCACCGCCAAGTGACAGCACACACTCGGCAACTTGACACAATTCGCTCCTCTCTCTCTTTCTCTCTCTCCTTCTCACCTCCTCTCTTCTTCTCGCTCGTGCATGCTGCGTCAGTGTTTGTCGGTGTGATACGGCACGCACACCTACATTCCGATGTTATGGAGGATTCAGATTGCGTCGACGTTCGACGCCCAATAGCAAAGTTTGTTTCATAGGAGAAGATTTATTACTAGCTAAAATCCCTAGAACGCAATCTCTCTTTCTCTCTCTTAGAATTCAAAACCATAGATATATTACATATAATATGATATATATTAAAGTCCTCTTCCAGATGTTGTTTGCAGCAGCCAATCAGATATCGCTGCTATTTTATACATATATTTTTTTTATAAAAAAAAAAACATGAAAAAAATTAATAAGGAACGTCTTGTTTGTCATATTACAATAATTATCTATAATTAAACTGTTTAATCTAAAAATTATCTATGTTTATGTTTATACAATCAACAAAAAAGTATAAAGAGAGAAAAAAATATTCTCAAGTGATGGAAGATTCAAAACTGCTCACTATTCCCTCTGTTTTAGCGGCGCATGCGCTAAACGTGTTGATGAGTGCTTCGTCTTTCTTCCACATACAGTCACGTGGTCAGTGATCATACGGTCACGTGGTCAGTGATCATACGGTCACATGATCATTTGCAAGTGTACAATGGAGAGCAACGGAGCGGGAGAGTTGCAGAGTTCACTCAAGTTTATACTAAGAAATAGTAAATAGCTGATCCAAAACAGCGAGGGACAAAAAATAGAAAGTACTACTTAATCCTCTATTAATATGAATGTTGAATATGCACACTTTTGTCATGATTTAATTATCCACGATATATATAATTAAGAAGGAATATATATACCCAGCAAACACCAAGTAACAATTATATAACTGTTGGTTATAATTTCCCACTCAACAATGTAAATACAATATAACACGTGTTATATTGCATTTACATTTTACATTGTAGAGTGGGAAATTATAACCAACAGTTATATAATTGTTACTTGGTGTTAGCTGGGTACATGTATATATATATATATATATATATATATATATATATATGTATGTATATATCCATGGGAAAACAGCCTATATATATAATTATGTATATTTGATTATATATAAATGAGCACATATATATATATATATATATATATATATTTAATATATACAAAAATATATATATATTTTAAATATATATATAGAGTGTGAAGTGTATTTTTCTCTTTTAACATTCTATAAAATGTTTAGGAAAATTTTACCTTTAAAGAGTTCATTTTTTTTAATTAATATACTTTAATTATAACAATAATTAATTGTCATTATTGTATATCGTCATGTATAATTATACAACATTTGCAATATATGATAATATCCGCTTAAACAGTTTATTTGTTTACAATATTTAAAATCAAGATCTTATGTTATTATACATTTTAAAACATGCAAATATAAAGCATTAAATTATAATTTTGTTTATAACATTTTATCAATGCAAATGTGCTAAAATTTTTTAAATAAAATTTATAAACATTAAAACTATATATATATATATATATATTTTTTTTTTTTTTTGAGAATAAAAATATGTAAATTGTTGATCTATAAACACGTTAGAGAGAAAAAGGAAGAAATAAGAGAGAGAAGTTTCGAAATATAAATTATATAATTTTAAGGACACTAAAAAGATTTTTAATTTATCGTGACAGACGATATAAATATAACATAATTTTCTCGCTTTCTATCATTTTATTATAGCGTTAACTATATATAATCTATTTATATATTATGATCTAAATAATTATCGATGTACATAATTTATTTTTGATATATTAAACATAATTTGCTAACAATAAGATTACATGAACAACTCACGAAAAATACTCCGTACATGTATATATATATATATATATATATATATGTGTATACATATATATATACATATATATATATATATGTATATATGCGTATAATATATTTTTTATTTCGTCAATAGTTGAAAAATCTTTCGCGTAATTGTATACTTTCTGTCACTTATATGGCGTGAAATATTTTTCTGCTCCTTTTTTTACATTTTGATATGCGATATTTTTTTGCAACTTTATTTCTGCTGTTCGAGCACGAACATTCGTGCCAACGAAAAGCACGCTTGATATATTAAATTTTCTTATTATCCTCTAATTCTTAATTTCCTCCGCTCGTTCGTGATGTCATATATAAAATTCTACGAGGAGAATTTTAATATATCTTTTAATAACAACTAATTTCGTAGAAACGTTAACAGTACGCTGATCACAGCGCACGAAAGAATGAGACTTTGTGACAAAATTCCGGGTCCAGGTGTTGCTGCATTACAGTAATTGCTTACACAGGAGCAAACCTCTTGTCTACCGCCAAAGCCACTTCGTTGATAACACTTGCCCATGTAATTTGACTCGTCCCATCCGCATCCTCGAATAACTCGCGTATCAGGTGGTACTGTATCAAAAAGAGAACAAATTTATTTTATTTTATATGGGTTAGATTCTATACAAAAATTTTTTAATAATGAAGACATTATTTCTATATCAATTATAAACAATTTGTTAAATATACACAGGGAAATTTTTTTGAGAATTTACTCTGAAAATTATAGTAATCACGAGATAATATATATGGTATTGGAAGAATTTTATAAGAATTTCTCTGATTAATATTTGTCACAATAAGATATAAGATATGTTTGATTAATTTTACTATGTACATATATTATTTTTTATCGTAGTAAATATTAATAAGAGAAACTCTTATAAAATTCTTCCAATACCATATTGTTCCACAATTACCATGATTTTCAGGGTAAATTTTAAAAGAAAATTCTCCGTATACATATACATATATATTTTATAGAATTTTATAATAGCTATCTATTGATCTTGAATTTAGGAACAAATATCATAATATAAGTTTATTATTTAAAATTGAATTTAAATTAAATTAAAATTAAAATTTAGCAGTATTATTAATGCAATCTTAACACTTACGGCCGTTGACGCTAAACTCGATGACTTGTGTAATTTTGCGGCACATTGTATATTTCGCGCCATCCCTGAGATCCGCACAATTTATCTTCATAGAATCTGGAGGAACAAGATCGGCGCACTGGCTATTGTTGCGACTGTTGCACTGATAACATTCCATGGCATCGACGCCTAAAATATTGTAGTCGATTTATTTTTATAACTCTCTTACTTTTTCATCAAAACACGCAGACAAACATTCATATACATTAATACAGTTTTATTCGTTGAAAAATAGAAATTCATGTTTTATCTCGTATAATTTTGACAGATACATTTGTTATTTATTTATTAATTGTAAGTAAGATTATACTTAAGTATAATTGCAGTTTGTAATTATATTGGACCAATTATTTTTAAAACGTGCTTCAAATGAGACTTTTTTATTCAATTGCAACAACGACGAAAGCCGATTTTAAAGAAATTTTCTCATGCGCGAATAAAATTTAATATTAATAGAATTTATTATTATTATTAAATTTTATGTTTTTGATATAATTATTATTCCATTGAATTAACTGTAATGAATGACCCAATAATGATATCGATTGTTTTTATAATTTAGCTCGTCTGTAATGTTTTCTTATAAGTCAATATTTTGCGATAACAAAGTTTAAAGGTCACGGTGGAAAGAAGAGATAAGAAATATAGATTGAGAGACATATTGATTTTGCAAAATCTTTGTTAAAATCGTTTATACATATATAACAATTCTGATTACAATATCTAGCGAAAAATTTAGAATTAATATCATAGTAAAAAAAATTTGACATTCTAGTTCTCACACATCTCACACGTAACTTAAAAAAGTATCAATTTTATATGGAAAGAGTTAAAAAAGAATTCGCAGGTTTACCGGAAGGTAAATATTATGGAAACAGGGCGCACTACTTTTGTTAATCTATCATTGCATACGTCACGGATATGGTTCATCGAACCTTCGGTGATGCTACCGCGTGCAAAAATCAATGCAGCCACGCCAGCTACGTGCCCCGGAAAGATGCATTTATGCAGTCGGGCCGTCTTCATTTGTATATCCATTCTGTTTTATATCTTTGACATTTTTTTTAAATCGCAAACTCACTCGAAACGAAGAGTTTGCCGCGACGAATCATTAGTCTCATAATTTACGACGCAAAAAAAATAATATTCCCGATCCTCGCGATAAAAGTGAATGAGACGTCGCGATCGATTTACAAATCTTATAAAAATAATTTCATATAATTTATGCTATTGAAATTTTTTTGCGTTATATCTGGGTAATAATTGAATTATAATTCAGGGTTTCTAAAATTTTATACTTTGGTAGTGCAATCATATATATGCAATTTCGCGGTTTTTTTTCATTATTACACTGAACAAAAAAATTGATTGAATTCGAATAAATATTTATTTCAATACAGCCTAATAAAAATTTTATTTGAAATTAATAATATATTGATTTGATGTGAAAAATATTTATTTGGTATAAGAAAATCTTTTTTGTTAATCTATCATTTCATACAAGTATTTATTTATTTCAAATAAATGATGTGTTAGGCAGTATTGAAATAAATATTTATTAACTTTTAGAGGACGGACGTATTTTTTCGTAAACTTTTGTAATTTGAAGTAAGAATTTATATCCTTATTAGTGTTGTATTATGAAAAATAAGCGACCTTTATAGAGCCAAAATATTGGCTTCCCGTCCTCTAAAGGTTAATTTAATAATTTTTTTGCAGTGTACATTTTTAATGTCACTGTAATCATTTGTATCGGAATTGATTTGATTGAGAGAAAATTATTCAAATGTCGTGGTCCAACATCTTGCAAAAATATGCACACAATAGATGCATAGCACATATACGTATATACATAACTCGTAACAATCCGCAATGCATCTTCGAATTCAAACTTGGAAAAAGATTTGGTAAACTGTATATACTCCCAAACATATTTCCATAAACTTACCGCTGTAGCACAAAAGCAGAAGAATTCCGCATAGTGTGATAGCGATAGATCTTGCTCGAAGGACTTTCTTCATCTTTTCTTCCCTTCTTCCACTTGAACGATTGAAGAAATAAAGGCTGTTCGTCCAGAAGCTTCACTAATTGTTCGGAGATATCCGTAACGTGTTGACAGAAAAATAAAGAAAATTACCGAAACAAAAAATAAGAATAGGGAAAAGGAGAGATAAAGGAGAGGCGGAAAGGCGGGAAAGAAAAGCCGGAAATGGGAAGAAAGAGAAAGAAAGAGAGAGAAGGAGAGAGAGAGAGAATCAAGAATCGAAAAGGCCTGAAGGTATCATTTGAGACCCGGAGAACTGAGAAAGCGCACTGTTAATGTACGGCGCTAGCGTGGCGCAAGCCCACTAACTTCTAGCACCGATATGTATACAGTACTTGCGAACACTACTGCTGAACACGCGATTACGAGTGACGAGGAAGGGAGAGTTGGCAAGGCGAGGTAGTTGACGGTGGGAGGAGGCCGTTGCGAATACGATTCATGTGCGAATAAAGACCCAGGAAGATCGATCGATCTTCATCCTAGCTTTCGCCTCTGGATCCGTAATTGCTCCGGCTATTATATCTGTCATTTTTGTGCGATTGATACAAAAAGAATTTCTTTTTTTTCGTTTAGAAATAAAGAAATAAAATTAATATAATAGGTATATATAAAATAAATATAATATACCTATATATAAAATAAATATAATAATAAAATGAATAAATATATATTTAAAAAATATTTTTTTATTATAGAATAAATATAATTTGCTGGTTTTTTTTTAAATATCAATGCTCTGAGGAAATGAGAATTTTAAGTATGTTATGTAACATATGTGTATATATATTACGGGAAAAAGATAAAAAGTCTTTTAGAACATATACAGGATGTCTGACATAAGGTGTCACACCGAAAATATATAAGTAAATCTTGTTATTTGGAGACAATTTTTCCTCAGCAAAAATATAGAGGCATTAATAATTTTCGAGTTATAAGCGATTGAAAATAAAGGATTTTTCGCAAACTAAGCCTTGTGAAAATAAAATATTAACAAAACCACATTCTGCAATTAATTTCAAGTAGAGTTTACTTGAATAAAATTTTAATTTAAGGTTCAGTTATCTAAAGATACATGATGGTAAAAATTGGGAACATCCAAAAAATGATGGCCTCCCTCGACATTTTTGCTGAGGAAAAATCATCTCCAAATAACGAGATCTACTTATATATTTTCGATGTGACACTTTATGTCAGACTCTGTATATACATATATATTATATCGCTAGAAAATGTTACCAAAATATTTTTTAGAGAGAGATTGATTAAAATGATGAAATTGAGGTAAGAATAATATAATCTTGTATATTTATCGATTGTCTCATCAATATTAATGAAGCTAGTGTCTTATTGCTATAAGTATCAATTTATGAGCGTTTACATAACGCGTTTACATCTCAAGGCCATGATACGCATAATCAATTTTTTCTAGTTATCCGTTATGAAATAAACTTAGAGAAGATGTAAGATAAATCAATGACTTTAAAGAAAATGATTGGAAAATTGTATAAGAAATCAGAAGCGAAAGAAAAATGAAAGGTAAGAAAATGTTAGAAAAGTTCCATTGATCCCCGATGACTTTAAGGATTGTTGTCATAGGGGGATGCAAATAATAGAATTTCTTTAGTTTAAAAATAAACATACGCTTTGGCAAACTGCCAGCAGAATGTTAAACGTTCTATAAAGAATTGGCACAAAACATATGGGTTAAATAAGGGTTAAGTAAGGCTGCGGATGATACGAGCAGCTTTACGCTCAAATGAAGAGTAAAGTGGTGGTTTGGAGCACGTTGAGTGGATAATGTCCATCTTCCTGTGACACGCTCAACATCGTGAAACTGTCACACTACTGTCACGTATTTGCGCGTCACGTGTTCGCAAAAGTTCCCGTTAAAGTAATATTTTGCCCGATTCTCTTCATCCTCGACTTTCTGGATGCCCGTAAATTGGATGACATTACACCTGTTTTTTTAATTGGCCTAGCTACACGCATCAAATAATCGGATATTTGCTCCTAACTCTTTCAACTTACTTTTTTTCTCGTGTGTTCTACTCTCACGATATTTTTTCCTCTCTATTTGATTATTTTTTATATAATTTCTTGACAATCTCTACCGATCCATTTTCAATTATATATAGAAAATTTATGCTTGTGTCTCATCCTACAAACACTTGTTAAATTTACTGATTCTTTTGAATATATTTTAAATATAATTTAATTATCTCTTCTTTTTTTTTTTCTTACTTTAAATGAAACAAATGAGAAATTTGCTGGTGATTAGACGAGCTTAATTTCTTTTTAGCTTTTTGAATATTAAAAAAATACAAAAGGTAATTTGAGTATAACTAAATAATTTGTCAGCAGGACGACTGCGACATGTTTCTTAAAAACGTATAATAGCGACTGTCTGTAGCTTCACTTACATTACTTACGTTGCTGACTCGACATTTGATCGTGCTATACCTATTCGCAAGTATATACGTGCGAATTAATATTAAATAGATTTTGCATATGGCTGGCATTAACATACTTAGCGTTTTAGTGATTCGCCATCAGTCCCTGACATATTTTTAGCATTACAGTTCGTACATTTTACAATTCCTATCACCAATATTTTATTCTGAATCCATCTAAACGTCGACGACAAATAAGCGAAATGTATAAATAATTTGCAATTTTATTTGCATTAATATAAAATTAAATATAGGTATCAATTGTTACATATTATACGAAATATATTATACATATTAAGATGATTTTTTGCAACGATTCTTAAAACTCATTTGATATCCGATAAGAAATTTATCGCATTATTTTCACAAAAAAATCAAGAAAATAATTAAACATAGAAAATAATTAAAGAAATTACAAAAAAAATATATAGAAAAAACTGTCTGATAAAAGGTGTTTAATTTTCATATACATACATCATAGACATAGGAATATAGAGACCGAGCATATTATTACGGTGGGAAGCTACTGCGCGACGAGGTAAATTGTGCCTAAATTCCATTGGCTATTAATATTACGCAAGCTCATCGTCAGTGATATTCGGTGTCGATAACAGCTGTCAAACTGCCACGCGTGTTTTGACAGTATTGTATTATATATTGTATATTATATGCGTCTTGTATTTATTTGTTGTTTTGAGTTTATTTATGTAATGTATTGTATATATGTTTATTATAATTTATGTTGTATTGTAACACATTGTTAGATTATCTTTATTAGTATTATATTTATAGGTATTTATAAATGAATTTAATTTATTATATATATTTATAAATTAATACATTATTATATTATATTATATTACATAAATAAATTCAAAACAACAAATAAATACAAGACGCATATAATATACAATATATAATACAATACATTCTTTATTGACCTTGAAACAATATAAGTTTATATAAGTTTGTTGAAAAATTGACGCTTACTTTTAGATTTATCTATACTATTTAATGCTATGTAATGTAATCTAACTTTGATATATTTCTGAATAATGGTTTGTATTGAATTTATAATATTTATACATATTTTTAATTTATATTATATATGGTATATATTCATAATGAAGATATATATATTTATATATATCTTTCTCTATCTGTCTCTTCTTCTCCCGCTTTTCCTCTTTTTTCTCTTCTCTCTTTTTTTCTTTTTGTTTTTTGCTTTTTGCTTGTCTTCTTAATTCCTTTAATTTTATTTTTTTTACACACGTGACACACAATCAAACTTTCAAAATTTAAACGTGAAAGTTTGAAAATCTCAAAAAAAGAACACCACATGCTTGCGCAATATACCTCATAGCCAATGGAATTTTGGCACAAATTACCTTCATTCCCTTAGGCACAAATAGCTTCACTTCCCTTGCCTATCTCATGAGTTTATGCTCAGAAATCAAATCGACTTATTACATTGCCAACTTCGTATCGAAATGTTAATTGTAATTGATAAAATGTCGGTTGTTTTGCGAAATTTAACCTGACAGGATTTAATTTTCAAAGTTTTACAGTTACTTGCATTTGATTCATGGTCGCAAAATGAATTATTTGGTAAGAAATATCTTGCAGTGATTACATAATGCATTTTTTATTAAACTATAAAATGCATTATGTATCTAGTCGGAGAGCAACTATCTTCCAATTACTTTTATGTTTATAAATAAGACTTTTATAAATAAAAGCTTATTTCCGCGTGATCGAGTCTTAAATGTTCGAGATGTGAAAAATTAATTCTAAGATTTTTACTTTATAATAAATGCAAAAAGGTGGTTAGTGTAAAACAATTTAATGTGTGAGAGAAAAATTTATTATCAATTCAAAATTATTTAATTAATTTATTTATTCATCTTTTATAATAATTACAATAATTATAAGCAATTATGAGTATCACAGTAAATCGTGAGATATGAATTTTGATTTTTACAGCCTCTATTACATACCTTCAATGTTATATAGTCCATATGAAGAAATATAAGTTACAATGCAAACAAGATTACGCGTATTGCAAATATTATTAATTTTATGCATTTTTCATCAGAAAGGTGAGTTTTTTAATCGAGAAAAATAATTGACTTTTAAAATAAATAATTAATATCTATGTCTCTTAATTATTGATTTCAAACGTCAATAATTAATAGTTAACAAGAGCGCGAATTTTCTTATCGGATATCAAATAAATTTTAAGAATAATTGTTTGACATAACATTTGCTAATTAATATTTATATATTTTCAAAAAGTTAAATATTATAAATTAGAGAAAACTTGTATAATCGAGAAAAATAATTGACTTTTAATATAAATAATTAATATCTATGTCTCTTAATTATTGATTTCAAACGTCAATAATTAATAGTTAACAAGAGCGCGAATTTTCTTATCAGATATCAAATAAATTTTAAGAGTAATTGTTTGACACAACATTTGCTAATTAATATTTATATATTTTCAAAAAGTTAAATATTATAAATTAGAGAAAACTTGCATAATATATAATTTCTTCTTTCTGGCTTTACTAATCGCTTCCGCTCCACAATGATACGACTGATAATACGAAAATAGAAAAATGTACCGCGATCAAGTGTTATCAGTGCAGCAGTAAAGAGGATGAAGATTGCTCCGTTAACAAAGTACATTTTAAATATCTCAAGCTATGCCCGTCGGGTCATCCGTATTGCCGTAAAGCCGTTTACGTGTGTGAGTAGAGAGCCTGCAATCACTTAATCGCGAGAGATTTGTGCATGCATGCATGAGTCGAGTCCTATATCGTAAACCCTTGAACGGCGCATTACTCGCTGAATATAATAATAACCAGGGTTGGGTCATAACTACTTAATTAGTTAGAAGCTAAAAAAAAAGTTAAAAATTAATAGCTCTTAACTTAGCTTAGTTCATTTAAAATGTATTGATTTTTAACTAGTTATTTTTTACCTTAAACTTATTCACTTTTTGTAAGCTAAATTTCTTTTATCTCTGAATACCATTATTGTTTTTTTATAAAGTTATAAACGTCCAATAAAGTATTATTAATTTTTATATTTATTTGTCATCAATTGTAATGACCAAAAAAATATACTTCTATATAAAAATCAAAATTTCTTTGTTGTTTGTTATTATAAATTTTAAAGGAATTAACAAAGAAAATTCTAATTTAATATAAATGTTTTTAAAAACTAACTTTTGATTTAACTTCAGTTAATTTAATCTTAACTTAATTTTAACTGAGAGTTAATTCTTTGTTCATGCAAAAAATTATTAATTTACCCAACCCTGATAATAACACTGTAATAAAAAAGGAAAATATTTTGAGATATATATAGATACATATATATTTAGGAAAGGGGCTGATGAGAGCCAGACGCAATAAACTTGTTTTAAAAATCCTCTTTATTAATTTAAACATTTTGGTCCTCCTTCCTTTCATAGTTAAAAAATTTAACAGATGTCACATGACCCACAGAAATTTTTGTGTTAATTTAACATAATATGGCTATGTTAAATGGAGACACAAATATTGTGTTAATATTTTAACACAAAATAAATGCAAAACTAAGTAATTTAAGATAAATTTTGTGTTAAAATTGACATAGTTTTAATGTAAAAGTTAATTAAAATAAATATATATTATAATTTTAGATTTTATCATCCCCACTTATTATAAAATAAAAAATCAACACTTTTCCTGTAAATTTTAACAGACAAATCTTATCGCTAATAAAACAGAACATATTTATTGTGTAAAATTAAAAATAGATGCACATTGTGTTATTTTTACATATTTTTTAGTTGTTTTAATAATTTAACATATAAGTTTAATTAACACAGCAATATGTTAAATTTATACACGAATGTGTTAAATATTTAACACAAAAATTTTAATGGGGACTGTTTTTAACAAGAAAACACAAATTTTTCTACTGTGTTTGAATTATCTTCAACAGATCAATCAACAAAAAATTCCTTAATCTACACTCCCTTTATTATATTGTTTTGTTTATCACTGACTTGTACATTGGAAAAAAAATTTATTAAGTTCAAATAAATATTTATTTCAATACTTCTTTATAAATTATTTATAAATAATTTATTAGAAACTAATAATATTGCATGATTTGTCGTGAAAAAAAATATTTATTTAATGTAAGAAAATCCTCTTCAAAACAAATAAATATAAAGGATTATATTGAAATAAATATTTATTCGAATTCAACAATTTGTTTTCAGTGCACATATTTCGTTCCTTATTCTTCATCTTCATCTTCGCTTTGACGTCAGACAGGAATGTAGGTCTACAAGGCACAAATTGAATTTTTGTGTTAATCGATCTGCTGAAGGTCTAAAAGAAAAAAAACAAAAAAAAACCGTTTAAATTAAATAAAAGAGATATTAAAATAAGTTTGTCGCACCTTGTTCTTATTTCCCAGATATAGGAAAATGACGTCATGAAACGTCAAATGACGTCATTTTGCTACCTGGCTTTTTTACCTGAATTTGTACAATAATAATAATAATAATAATAATAACAACAACAATAATGTGCTGCAAAAAATTCCAGACTACTTCATGGATAGCCATAACGACCTGACGATGCGCGAATGCGCAAAGTCGCGGAACAGAGAATGTTATCGAGGACGCTATAGTCGGGATAGTTATCAGCTTGTCTGCGAATGTGTGGGTTACGGTTGCAATCGATCCCGACGAAGCTCACCCAGTCTCGCGATCTACTTTCTATGTACGCTCCTCGTGATTGTTGACTTTATTAGGCGCAATCATCCAAATTGATTAAGATGTTCCAAAAATACGTTCCCTCATTCAGCAAACCCTAATATAGTTGTATCGCGCTCTTTCTTGCGTATCTACCAGCTGTAGCCGCGCCATTAATTTACACATGTAATAATTATCCTTTCTGTTATAGTATTAGAATTATAGAATAGTAAAAAAAATATAATAATAGATTAAATGTTATACAAGATATATAATAATATAAATATATATTCGCTCGTGCGAAATACAGTCTAATATGCGTTCATAATAATTGTTGAAGATTGACATCATGAAATAATGAATGAGATAAATGAATAAAAATAAAAAGAGATAACGAAACTGCATATTTTATACTCGATATGTTGTGTCACAGTTATACGCGGATTAACAATAAAAAATAATGATTGCTACGCTGTTTTATCATACACACAATTCGACCGATCATGCAGCATTGTTTCAGGAAGTAACAAGTACCCGTGATATATACGAGCACTGCACGACGTAGTAGCTTCCGTTTCGCCAATCACGATATATAGACGCAACGAGATAGATTATATAACGACTAAGAGAGAGATGGAGAGAGACAAAGATGGAAAAATGGCGAGAGATGACATCGCGAGCGAGACAAGGTCGCCGGAGTACAAGGGACAATAATTGAAAGCAAGAGTTGGTTTGTGCGGCAGAAAGAAAAGAGAAAAAAATATATATGTGCAGAAAATGTAGACATAGATATAGTTAGGTCCTCTTTCCTCCGCACGCGATATTCTCTTCGCGGCATGGCAGCTGAAAACTGCACGCGGGCGTAGACAGGCGGCGTCGAGCGGCGTCGACGCGACGACGCCGAGGGTGACTCGGATGGGGTGACAGGCGCCACCACGGCGGGCATCTCTGCCCCCGTGCGTCTCACCCTTCTTAATAACCCTTCGTCTTATTCCGTATGCCCCATTCAATGCG
This sequence comes from Nylanderia fulva, assembly GCF_048542155.1. NCBI lineage: Eukaryota > Metazoa > Arthropoda > Insecta > Hymenoptera > Formicidae > Nylanderia > Nylanderia fulva. Next base: position 1,213,145 of record NW_028190368.1, on the reverse strand, counting down.
TATCGATTGAGATTTAACGGGACTTTCGCGGACCCGGATATTCAAATTCATTTCAATGTCGCAAGAGTCTGCATTTTTCGAAATCTTTGTCTGAAATGTTTTGTAAAATTATATATATCTATATAATTTTACAAAACATTTTAGACGATTTATATATATATATATATATATATATATATATATATAACACTGAGAGAATTTTCTTTTAGAATTTACCCTAAAAATCATGGTAATCGTGAGACAATATGGAAGAATTTTATAAGAGTTTCTCTAATTAATATTTACTACACTAAATATATTAATATCTACCACAATAAGATATATAATATGTTCAATTAATTTTACTATACACATAGTAAAATTTATTGCTATATACATATTAATATTTTTATATTGTGGTAAATATTATAATCAGAGAAATTCTTCCAATATCGTATTGTCCCACAATTAACATGATTTTCAGGATAAATTCTAAAAGAAAATTCTCTCCGTGTAGGGGTCGAAATAAGTTTCCATGAACATTCTAGGTGGTACAATGACGCCATTTTGGTTCAAAAATGTATTATAGCTCTCGGAGACTTTTTCACAGATCGCTGAAACTTTACACAGCGTAATAATTAATTCATAGTGAATAAATACTTCATTTTGTGATTTTGACAATTTGATATAGGGGCTGCTAAGTTTATTTTTGGACCCATGGTTATATGGCCTTTTTTTTAAATTTTGATACCTCGAATACGATCTTAAAATCTCTTACATCATTAAACGTCAAAATGACGTCAGTTTGTTGCTTAGGATTTATACCGGGTGTCCGGTGACTCGCGTTTTACACGTTAATGGGAGATTCCTGAGGCGATTTGGAGACGATTTTTCCTCAGCGAAAATGATGAGAAAGGTCATCATTTTTTTAATATTCCCAATTTTTAAAATCATGTATCTATGTAACTAAGCCTTAAATTAAAACTCTATTACAGTAACTTTACCTGAAATTAACTAAAAAATATAGTTTTGTTAATAATTTATTTTTACAAGGCTTAGTTTACAAAAAGCTTTTATTTTCAATAACTCAAAAATTATTGGTGCCTGGACATTTTTGCTGAGGAAAAATTGTCTCCAAGTTGCCTCAGAAATCTCTCATTAACGTGTTAAACGCGAGTCATCGGACACCCTGTATATAATATCGAGAATTTTTTTTTTCTCAGCTTTAAATCCCTATTTAAACACTCTCCATTTGATGTTCTGAAAGGAGGGCGCGATTTTATTGATTGCAATTAACGGGACTTTTGCAGACCCGCCGAAGAGATATTCAAATTTATTTCGATATTGCGCCAAGGGTTTGAATTTTTCAAAACTTTCGTCTGAAACAATATATATTATTTCGTAAAATTAAGTATATATACAGGGTGTCCGACATAAAGTGTCACACCGAAAATATACAGGTAGATGTTGTTATTTGGAGACAATTTTTCCTCAGTAAAAATCTTGAGACGTCAATCATTTTCAAGTTATAAGCGATTGAAAATAAAGGGTTTTTTGCAAACTCAGGCTTGTGGAAATAAAGTATTAACAAAATCACATTTTCCAATTAATTTCAAGTAGAGTTTACTTTAATAAAATTTTAATATAAGATTTAGTTATAAAGATACATGATGGCAAAAATTAAGAACATGCAAAAAATAATGACCTCCTTCGACATTTTTGTTGAGGAAAAATCGTCTCCAAATGACAAGATCTACTTGTATATTATCGGTGTGACACTTTATATCAGACACCCTGTGCATATATATATATATATATAGAATATATATATATAGAATAACTATATAGAGAGTTTTTTAATTGGGACGTAGAGTCGAGACGAAAATATTTTTCTCTCTCTCTCTCTCTCTCTCTCTATATATATATATATATATATATATATATATATATATATATATATAGAGAGAGAGAGAGAGAGAGAGAGAGAGAGAGAAAAATATTTTCGTCTCGACTCTACGTCCCAATTAAAAAACTCTCTATATAGTTATTTGACGTTCCGAAAGGAGCTTTTGACAGGAGGGTGTGACTTAATACGTCTGAGTGTGAGATGTTATCGAAATCTAAAACGTAATAAAAAAATATATATATATATAAAACTCAATCTTACTACAGCAAAATGTAAGCTCTGCTCTTGCTCCGAAATCTCGAAAGGAGAAGAGCAAACAGGAGAGAGATCATGATATGTAAAAACATATATTATTGAAGTGTGTGTATATACGTATAATATACTGCGTAGAAGAAAACGTAATTCCACGCCCGCGAAGGAACAGGGATCGCCAGGACAACGAGCGGGCGAAATGTGCGCGTTAGGGGGAAAGCTTGGCGAATTGGTGGCTAAAATGTCGTGGGGGTAGGAGAAGCCAGAGGGTGGCGAAGTTACGCGGCGTGGAGAACGGAAAGCTCGCGAGGTCGTACTCGCGATCGGTCTGTCTGCACGACTACAGCTTCTTCTCTCGACGAGGGTGAGAACCTACCCCCCTTTTTCAAACGCGCAGTTTACATTTTCTGTCATCATCGTGTGAAAGCAAACGTCGCCGAGATGCAACGAAGAATCATGATACTGCTCGTGGCTTCAGCCCTCATTCTGGCGGTTCAATCAGGTGACGTTTCTTTTTTTCTTTTTTTGCACTGAAAAAATTATTAAACTCGAATAAATATTTATCTGTTTTGAAAAAGGATCTGTTATATCAAATAAATATTTTTTCACGGCAAATCAATATTATTAGTATCAAAAAAATGATGTATAAAATAGTATTGTGATGTATAAAATAGTAACTAAACTTAAATAAATATTTATTTGTTTTGAAAAAGGATCTTTTATATCAAATAAATATTTTTTCACGGCAAATCAATATTATTAGTTTCAAAAAAATGATGTATAAAATAGTATTGAAATAAATATTTATTTGAATAATTAAATAATTTTTTTAGTGTGGCAATAATAATATTTTTTATCTATATATTTGTATTAATTTAGCTGTAATAATATGCTGTCGTAAATAACCAAGATATTTAAATTTTCTTTCGAGTAAATAATGTAATTTTTGCATTGATTAATTCGAGAATTTTTTATTTTTTATTTTTAGCTTGTGTTTGTATATAGAGATATTTTTATTTTTGTTTTTTTTTTGTACAACACAAACGATATTAAAAATAATATAGCCGTATCGAAAATTTCTTTTTACGTAATAGAAACGTTTATTATAAAACAGAATCTAAAACTTGAAGAAAGGCAATAAATATGTAAGAAAGAAGATCCCGAAAATAAATATTATTGTAATTCATAATAAATAATATAGTCTTACATAAAATTAAATATTTATTATAAATAATGCGATTAATAATTTATTATATTGAGATATCTGAAAATTGTTTGACAAGTTTAACATCATTTATGATATGTATAATCTATGAAATTTATATAATTGTATAATCTATATTTTTATATTTTATTTTTATTTTTATTTTAGAATTATATAATTATGAATTTTTATATAAGATCAAAATTAAAATTAATTAAAGTTAATTGTGATCTTTTTTGGTATTGTTTTTCATATAATAAACATAGTTATGATATTATTATAGTTTAAAAGAATTTGAAACAAATAATTTATGATAACAATTAATTTGACCAAAATTATGTTATCTTTTTTATTACATGTCAATGCATTTAGATCACATCATTTACATATTTGTTTATTTTGTCTAGTTTCTTTGTCTATCTGCTTTTTTTGTTCTCGCGCGAAATATCACAAGAGCGAGAGAGAGAAAGGGAGAAAAGATGCGCGCGTGCGAGAGAGAAAGCTATATATACACTGCCCTATATAGGTACAGTTAAGGGATAAAGCGTCGCGACGCTTGGCGCCACTTCGCCACTTTGCGACCTAAATAATAACAACCCCAACATGACATCGGTCGACATTGACGCGTAGGAGTCAGTTTTTACGCACTTAGATTAACTGGACAAAAATGATTTAAAGATGACAAAAGAAATCATAAATTAGCTCCTTAATATGAGATAATTGCTTTTTATAAATTAAGAGTTTAACAATTTTATAATTTTATAATTTTCGAAAAATTTATGTTGCTTAAATATTGTTAAAATATGTGAGAAAATTATGCAATAATTTAAAATTATGTAATAATATAAAATAGTAATATAAAAAATTATTTCTAAAATATTAAAATTTTAAGTTATCATGATGTCAAATTATGAGTCATATATGTTCTATCTGGGTTCTAGCTAACCCGTTGAAATTTATATTTGTGTTTCACATTGAGATCTTTTAAATTCTTAATCCTTTTTTTTGTTAGATCTTTCTCGCAGCGCAGAAAAATATGAGCGATAATTTATTAATAAAATGTGCGCAATCACGTTTGACTCGTACATTCGCATTATCTATTATTTTTTTTATATTTTAGCAAACCCGCTAAGATGCTACTCGTGCATCTCGCTGCATGACAAAAATTGCAATTCCTCTATATCAGAGACGAACTCGTTGCAAGTGAAGGATTGTACCATTCCCAACCTAAGAGAATGGCAGACAGGCATCTCGAAGCATGCGACCCTTGGAGTAATTTCACAATATTTCTACGTCGACGATCCGCGACAACCCGTTGATTATCAAACCCACATTATTCCCATGGCTTGCGCCAAAATAGACCTTAAAAGTAAGTATATATACCTGCTGCTAAACGTCTGCAATATGACACAGGGAATAAATATGTTTCTGGGATAATTAACGTTAAGCGCTAAATATATTTTTTTTATAATAAAACGGAAAGGTTCTGATTTCTGATACATAAATTCAGGTAGGAAATGAGTTAATTTAAATGGTCAAATTAAACGCAACAAACTTGTTTTAAAATATTGTAAAAATTTTTATTAATTTAAAAATTGCGATCCTTCCCATCTGGTTCATCTTCAGTAGAAATTAATATCTCTTCTTCGATAGCTTTGAGAACTTACTAAAGACGAAGGAATTTTTTTTTCTTTATTCAATTTACTGAAGATGGATCAAAATGTTCAAATTAAATTATTTAAACATAAAATTTTGAAGCAAGTTTGTTACACCTAAATTCTAGGGTTCTTATTAACCCATTTCCTACCTAATTAATTTTCTAATTAATTAATTTTTTTTCAGTCAATAATAAAGACGTGACCATAAGAACATGCCAAACGGCTAAAACGAAGGACGCTGATCCTTGTGAGAAGATGAGAAGAGAAATACACAAAAAAAACCTCGCCACGGTGGAGCAATGCCATCTTTGTGTCACAGACATCTGCAACGGTTCAACACTTTTGTCTCCCGAAATATTTTACATCCTTCTGTCGTTCCTCGGCGCCTTTATTCACGTTGCTTTTTATTATTGGGCGTAATCACCGTTCGCGTTCACCATTTTGCTCGCGCATTTCTTAAAAAAAAAAAAAGAAAAAAATGCCATATAATAGATAATCATTCGACATCATATTTGTTATATATAACTGTATATTTCAACCAATAATAGTCTTCCACATAATTAGTACATATATGTACTAATAATGGAGACGAATATATATATACACACACATCATATAATTTATCATTACTTGTACTTAATAACGCGCTATGTTGAATTATGCAGGCGTTGCAGGGGTGATTACAACGCAAAAATATGAATTCGTCGCAAAAATCGCGAACAAAAACAACTTATGTAAGTATATATATTTGTATTTTGTGTATACTCGCGGTTCGTTATGCTTATATACATGTATACATTAAATATATATAAGCTGTCCCCGCCTTTAAAAAAAAAAGGGAAAAGAAAATTCGCGCGTTTTCTCTAGCATAATTTACGGTGAATTCTTAAACAGTTCTTCCCTATATAATCAATATTGGACGGCAAATCGTCGTTTATCAACATTTTTCTAATTTTCTATATTATATCAATATTTTTGAACAGAATAGCTAATGTTGTCTTTTCACTCGAAAGAGAAAATGAACGCTTTATATATTTGTACGTACATATACTTCCTCATTTTTGCTTCCAGTCTATATACAATATTGTTGTATTACATACTTGTAGAAAAAGAAATAGAGGTAGAAAAAGAGAAAGGGAAAAAAAGAAATGTGTGCGATTAACATTATATACATATATAAGTATTTTTATGAAAAAAAAAATATATATATATATATATTTTCGACACTCTTGACCAACGTACCAGTCCGATTCATTATGTTATTTTCAGAAAAGCAACAAATCTAAGTTTTTACAGAGGGGACAAAATAAAGAATTATTGCACACATAAATATATAAAAAAAGCAATAAAATTATATAAAATATTAAAATACAAATCAATCCCCGAAATATTCCACCATTTTTTTGAAAGATATATTTCTTTTCTTTAAGATTTAAGACTAAGATTATGGCGCAATTCGCTTATAACTATATATATATTTATATAATACATAATTTTGATCTCTCTTTTTCATACCATGCAATGTATGCAATGTGTATTTATTTATCAATATATATTATAAAATAAATAAATAAAATAATTATAGATAATTTCTGTATCATCGTATTATTTCGTACGATTATTTTTGTTTAGAAATTTATAAAAATTTATAGAAATTTTTATAAAACTAAATCAATAATTTAAAGTAGAAAGCATGAATTATTATGCGCACTTTTAATAAACTCATATATGTACACGTTATAAATAAGTTATGTATTGTTTGAATTGAAACTCATTTCGGTGAGATTTATCAGCTTTGGTCGAAAAATTAAATTTATATATAATAATTACTTTAAAAATATAATGCATTAAAAATAAAAAAAGAAATAATTATTCTGTATTTTGCTTTATTAATTTGCTTTTTTACATATATTTTAAGTCCAATGGAATATAGATGTTTAATGAAAAAATATTCCAACAAACCATTATTATATATATATATATATATATTTTCGAAAATTCAATTTCTTTCATATATTTTGATAATTGAAATGTTTTTATGATAGCTGAACTTGTCCCACAGTATATACATAAAAAATTGATTGTAAAATAAGATGCAAAATAGTTTCCATTACACGTGAATGAGATAATAAAAAGCCAGTATATCAATATCTCCACTCACTTTGTACAAGTACAAAATTGTATTTGATATATTTTATTTAAATTATATCAATATTCTATCACACATAAACAGTAGAAAAAGACAGTATTTATTTTTTTGCAAATGATATTTTCATTGCATGCGAAGGTGTGATCTTAAAGCCTTGAAGAGCATCTTTTGCTGCCCCAGATTGAACTTCATTTTCAAATTCCACAAAAGCAATATCATGTCGATTGGGTACCAATCGCACTTCTTTAAAGCCTGGGAATTGATTGAACAACATCGACAACATCATTTCACTTGTCTCATCCGGTAGATTTGTTAAGAATAATATTTGATTTGGTGGTTGTTCAGGAACGGCCGTATTGACGAGTCCCGGATGCTGAGGTACAGTGGCATGATATCCAACTTGTTGCGAATGCTTGGCTTGCTCCTTTGCACGCTTCTTGGCACGTTTGGCTTCCTCATCTGCTGCTGGAACAACTCGTTTTGGTTTCTTTGGACGTTCTGCGAAGGTACCTTTTATTTTGGCTATTACATCGCTGTCAGTTTTAGCATATTGTATCCTCTACAAAATCGAAAAATACAAAGAATTATTTTGTCTTTATGTAATACAAATTTACATTACATTTAATACAAATATTTCTATCGATTCTCCTAGCATATATAAATAAATGGATGTGTATAAATTATAGCGCAAGTATGAAAATAATATAAGATAAAAAAAAAAAAAAAACACTGAATGTAAAAACAGTTCCGATACTTACCATTGGTTTGTCATAAAATGGAAATCCTTGCATAGATCTTAAAGCATTTGTCGCACTTGCTATTTCCTTGAAGATGACAAAAGCTTGTCCACGCATTTTAAGTGTTTTTAAAGCCACGATATCCAAAATTGAGCCAAATTGAGAAAAGATGGCATATAATGACTTTTTCAATTCTTCTTTTTTTATTTTTTCATTTAAATTATTGATATAAATGGTATTATTAGGACGAATATCCATTTTCGTAATTGTAGACGATATATATGTACCTCCTGGGAACGAAAAAAAATTCGCAAAGTAAATAAAAACAATGTTGAATTATATTTGATGAAAACTATATGTATATATTTTGGAAAATGCTAATAATTAATAAATCAAACATATATGAATATATATATATTTATAAATGCATATACAAATTAGTGTTATAAATGCATATATAAATAGTTATAAATTCGCAAAATAAATAAAAACAATGTTGAATTATATTTGATAAAAACTATATGTATATATTTTCGAAAATATATGAATATATATATATATATATATTTATAAATGCATATACAAATTAGTTATAAATGCATATATATGAATTATGATAAACTTACGTATTAAAATATATGTTTCAACTTTTCGACGACAGTAATTAATATAAACGCCAAGGTAACCTTAAATCTTACAATAAAGGTTATGTATTTGTTTGAAGCATAGACATGATAAATAGATGAAACGCGAAACTTGATGAAAAGGTCGAACGTACCTGATTGGCCAACGACTAGAGAATTTCTTTCGCGCATCATGACCATAGTTACAAACATCTAGACACGCTATTCTCGAAAATATACAAAAAAAATTTCTTATTTTTCTATAATAAAAATATTAATAAACGAATTTGTAACCTTTTAATCGTTCAACCACTGGAAAGTTTACCTTAACAATAAAAATAATATAAATTATATTAATATAATATATTAAAATAATATAATATAAATTCTCATTGTAATTATTCTAACATTACACGCAAATAATTATTATAATAATAATAATCCACAATAATAAAACGAAAGTTCCTAAAATCATCTAAAGTACGAAGAAACTTCAGATTCGACCAATGAAAGCGCGGGACAATTTTCGTCTCGCGAAAGCAGCCACGAAAAAAGATTCGATTCGATACTATTCGATACGATACTCTCGTATCGAGATCTCGCGTCTCCGCCATGCTACACCGCACGAGCCATAGAAACAAGGCATCATGTGGCAAAAAAGAGAGAGAAAGAATCCAGCTCGCGTACGCACACTCAACCGACTTTGACAGTCACCTCCACACATTCGCGGCGGAGCTGAAGTGTATACGCGCGTGCATGCATGCATCGGCCTAACGGAGCCGTAGAGCAGCGCCTTTACGCGCCAACGCGCGCGCGCGTCGCAACTCACTCACACACTCACTCGCGCTCTCGCGGAGCGGGAGAAGCGAGACAGCGAGTGTGCGTGCGTGCGAGCGCAAGTCGGGCAGCAGCGCGAGGCGAGCGTGCGGTAGAGAGCGGCGGTGTGTGTCGGCGTCAGAGACCGAGCGAGCGAGCTAGGCGAGAGCGCGTGCCGTGGTGGTGGTGGTGAGACGAGGTGACTGGGTGAGTGCCGAGTGGACGGACGGTCGGTCTCGGTCGGTCGGTCGGTCGGACGGTCGGCGGTCGCGGGCCGAAGGTGTGTGAAGGAAGGAAGGAAGGAAGAAACGAAGGAAAGGAAGAGGAAAGGAAGTGCAGGAGTTCGCACGAGTGCCGTGCCGGAGAAGAGAGCGAAGGGATTATATATATATATATATATATATAGTTTTTGTGTGAGAGAGAAGGGCTCGATTGTCGTCAACGTCGTCTTCGTCGTTGTCGTCGGCGGAGAGCTCTCGCGCGCAAGCCTCCAAGTGTGTGTGCATCGAAGAGGGATCTCCTTCTCTTTCTCTTTCTCTCTCTTTCTCTCGCCTGTTCTTCTCGCGCTCTCCGATCGCCGGGGGGCCCCGCCGCTGAGAAGAGAGACGTCAAGGGACGACGACGCGTGGAGGAGAGTTTTTCACCAAGAGAGGAGCGTGCCGCGACAAGCGCAATGTCCGACCGGGAGAGCCTGGACGATCAGCCGCAAAGTAAGGAAACGCCAGCCGGCAGCGGAATAAGCGCCGATCCCGCTTCTCTCTCTCTCTCTCTTCTCTTTCTCCTCCATCTCGTTCAAACCCTGGCGGCGTCCAGCGGACGAAACGTGTACGCGGATCGCACCGCTAACCGACATCTTTTTTTTTTTTTTTTTTCATTCTTTCCTCCCATTCCCTCGTGACGTTACTCTTTAGGATTGTGATTCTCCCGCGACGTGCGAACCTCGAAGGAGACGTCCCGAAATTCCCTTCCCTCCCACCGTGCTCCGTCTCGCTCGCGCGGGCCCCGGGAAACGGTGGTGTTGTGTTTTATTCCCTATCGCGAGGAAATCGAGAGCGTGGGGCCGTAGGGTGCCGTCAGGACGAGGAGCGTCATCCGCGAGGAGCTCCTCCGGTCGCCTGTCAAAGTCGCGTCGCGCGCGACCGAGAATCGCTATTTTTCCCAACGGCACCCAGGATCCAAGATGGCCGAGTGCATGTCGGCCGAGAGGATAGCCCCTCCGCTCTCTCTCTCTCTTGCTCCTTTGCCCGCGAGTCTCTCCCCTCTCGCTCTTTTTCCGTCTCCGTCCGTCTCTCGCGCGAAGTCGAATATTCGCAACTTCCGACGTTGCCGTCGCAATGCCGGGTTTCGTCTTTTTTTTTTTTTTTTTTTTTTTTTTTTCCTCGAAACAAGCGCCAGAACGACGACGATAACCGTCTGGAGTCGCGAGGGAGCGCGAGAAAGTGTGATGTAATATTCGGCTTTGATCCACATTTATCTGTCTATTTATCTATCTAGTCGACGCGCGCAAGCGAGTAAAACGGAAACCGAGCGTTCGAGCCGTGTAAATTTCACACGTATTCGCACGACCGATCCCTCCCCCCCTCCGGGTATTCCCCTTCCTCTATCTCTCTCTCTCTCTATCTTCTTCGTGTGTCGCGTAACGCGGCGTCTTTTGACCTCGAAACGAAAAGGAGCTACGACGAATAGGAGCGCCTCCGATAGGATGATGGAGCGCACGAAAAACTCCTCTCGCGTGTCCGAAAGATATATTCGATATTCTCCGTCTCTCTCGCTTACTCTCTCTCCCTCTCGCTTTCTTTCCCGCGCGCACCTTCTTCCGTTCCTAACCTCTTTTTCCGCGCCTCGTGTGAGCGCGCGACATTGACACCTTCTCGCTTTCGGTTCTTTTATTTCCTCATCCGTCCGTCCTTTCTCGTCTGTCATTTCTCAGTCGAGTAAATTAAGACGGAGCGAAACTAGAGCGCGAATTAATTCCGGTCTTATGAAACCGTTCGGAAAGATTTCCGATCGGAATTCATTTTGTTCTTCCATCGATGATAGTATAAAAAATCTAGGGAACATGAAATGATTCCGATCTTTTGGAACAGTTCCGATTCCGGAAATCTTTTGGAACAGTTTCATAATAGGTACCCTGGATACCTATTATGAAATTATTGTATAATGGGTTTGGAAGGGTTTCCGATTGACATTCATTTTGTTTTTCCCTAAGCAATAAGAAATCTAGGGAAAATGAAATGACTCCGATCAATCTTTTGGAACAGTTTCATAATAGGTTCCCTGGATACCTATTATGAAATTATTGTATAATAGGTTTGGAAGGGTTTCCGATTGACACTCATTTTGTTTTTCCTTAAGCAATAAGAAATCTAGGGAAAATGAAATGATTCCGATCAATCTTTTGGAACAGTTTCATAATAGGTTCCCTGGATACTTATTATGAAATTATTGTATAATAGGTTTGGAAGGGTTTCCGATTGACATTCATTTTGTTTTTCCTTAAGCAATAAGAAATCTAGGGAAAATGAAATGATTCCGATCGGAAATCTTTTGGAACAGTTTCATAATAGGTTCCCTGGATGGATACCTATTATGAAATTATTGCATAATAGGTATCCTGGGTGCCTAGTATGAAACTGTTCGGAAGGGTTTCCGATTGAAATTTATTTTGTTTTCCCTAAGCAATAAGAAATCTAGGGAAAATGAAATGATTCCGATCGGAAATCTTTTGGAGCAGTTTCATAATAGGTACCCTGGATGGATACCTATTATGAAATTATTGTATAATAGGTTTGGAAGGGTTTCCGATTGACATTTATTTTGTTTTTCCCTAAGCAATAAGAAATCTAGGGAAAATGAAATGATTCCGATCAATCTTTTGGAACAGTTTCATAATAGGTTCCCTGGATACCTATTATGAAATTATTGCATAATAGGTATCCTGGGTGCCTAGTATGAAACTGTTCGGAAGGGTTTCCGATTTGTTTTTCCCTAAGCAATAAGAAATCTAGGGAAAATGAACTTATTCCGATCAATCTTTTGGAACAGTTTCATAAAAGGTACCCTGGATTCCTATTATGAAATTATTGTATAATAGGTTTGGAAGGGTTTCCGATTGACATTCATTTTGTTTTTCCTTAAGCAGTAAGAAACCTAGGGAAAATGAAATGATTCCGATCGGAAATCTTTTGGAACAGTTTCATAATAGGTACCCTGGATGGATACCTATAATGAAATTATTGTATAATAGGTATCCTGGGTGCCTATTATGAAACTGTTCGGAAGGGTTTCCGATTTGTTTTTCCCTAAGCAATAAGAAATCTAGGGAAAATGAACTTATTCCGATCAAAATCTCTTTCATGCTTTATAACCCAGTAAGCAAAAAATCATTGCTACAACGTTATTATTGTTGTCAAGAATATAGTTTTTAACATTGTATGCAACATTATTATGAACAAACTTTGACATCGATTTAGAGGTTTCGGTAATGTTAAAATATTTTATTAATATTTTGAGCAATATATGTTATTAAATAATATTTTTAAAATATTTATAAAACATCAGTTAAAATATTTTTTTAGAATATTTATTAATAATATTTTAAACATATATTTATAAAACATTATATCATAACGTTTAGAAAATTTATATAAAATCAACATTATAAAATGTTGATTAAATATTTCTTGCTTACTGAGAATAGGCATCAGGGTATTTATTATGAAATTATTTTATAATAGGTCTATTATGAAACTGCTCAGAGAGGTAAATTCCGATTGGAATTTATTTTGTTTTTCTCTAGATAATATAATAAAATATGTAAGGGAAAATGAAATTGTTTCGATCGGAAATCTTTTTCAACAGTTTTATAATAAGCATCCAGGGTACCTATTATGAAATTGTTTTATAATAGGTATCCTGGGTAGCTATTATGAAATTGTTTTATAATAGGTATTCTGGGTACCTATTATGAAACTATTTGGAAAAGTTTCTGATCGGAATTTATTTTATTTTTCCCTTAATAATATAATATAAAATCTAGGGAAAATAAATTATTCCGATTGAATAATCTTTTTAAACAGTTTTATAATAGGTCTCCTGGATACCTATTATGAAACTGTTTGAAAGGGTTTCCGATTAGAAATTATTTTATTTTTCCCTAGATAATAAAAAATCTAGGAGAAAATGAAATTATTCCGATCGAAAATCTTTTTAAACAGTTTCATAACAGATACTCTGGCACGAGACGATAGGAATTGCAGAACGATTTGCGAAAGTTCACTTTTTTTTTTATATTAATCGGAAATTGAATCGATAGAATTTGCGGATTTCACGCTGATACACGAGAATGTAATTTATATGTATAGGTTTCGGCTTAATATTTCGCTGAACGTATAAAGTGCTTGAAAATAGAACGGCAACATGTACATATTCTCTGATCTCTCTCTCTCTCTCTTTCGAGACATAAAAGGATAAAGCTTGAGAATAAGCTTGTCGAAATGTGTAGAAAACTACGAACAAATTGTATTTCTTTTTCTTTATCGGCGATTGTAAACGTTGCATAGAAATTAGCATAAGATAATATGTTGCTGTCTCGTTTGAAACTCTCTTCGAAAATTATGTAACTTTCAGCATAACGAAATCAATATTGATAAATATTCTGTCGCGTTTCGTGCAAATTTCATCGGAGTGAAATATCATTGTAACCTGGCTCTCTCATAAACTGTATGTAATTCTATTCCGTATATATATATGTATGTTGCTTACGGGGGTTATCGGGCTGAAAATTTATTCATATTTTGTTACAATGAAAATTGTATGTGCATCGCTCATATTTATTACGGCGACGTTTCGCTGCGTTTGCAGTACTTTGAAAGCAATAATTTTACAATCAAAAGCGCGCTATCTTTATCTCGAATATAATTATTATATTACAAAGAGAGATCGGCGATTGTACACATTAATATAACCATATACAGTTATACATATATATATATATATATATATATGCCCCAACGAGCGAGATTTTATTTTTATAACGAAAAACGATCAAAGTCGTTGATTGGTATTAAATTTTGCGACAAATGTTTTGAAACAATTGCAACTTCAAAAAAAGAAATGTGCCAGTCGAACGTGGAGTTCTGATTTATTTATTTTATTTGTTTACTTCGTTGTGCAATTTTCACAGAATATAAAGAGTCTCGCTAGTTGCAACTCCAATAAATTTTTAAAAATAAATTTGTACTGCTTATACAAGTGCTGCTGCTATTATTCCGTTAATTAATTATTTTTGTTTCATTTTGCTAGAATATGGAAACCCAGGCGGCATGGATGCTGGAGGTGCTGACTTTGATTCCGGTGAGTACTTTACTGTGCACATAGTAATGGAAGGGGTAAGTGAAGGAGAATATATGTTGTATTTCCACAAAACTTTCCAGTAATCTATGCCTGAGGCGATTTACATTAAACGACGCATGAATGAACGTTATTAAGCTCTACTATATAACAATACGTTCAATATTTAACTCAACGTTTTTTAAATATTGTACGTGTAACTTTTGTGTTCACTTATCTCGTCGATTAATTAAAATATTAAACTTGTCTTATTTTATATTTTAAATACGTATAAAGAAGTTTGAGAAGGAATGTGGAGTCACGATATTTTTTGCATCTAAGTGCAAATAAAAATAAATATTTATATACAGGGTGTATCTGAATAAGTCGAAAAATTTTAGGAAATGATTTTTTTACCAAAAATTAAGGGGGGTTTCTTATATAAACATATACTCTTACATCCCTCTCTGAGGAGTAACATGTTTTTTCAAAGAGGGAGGTAAAAATAAGTTTTTATTTATTTTTTTTTCCAAGTTTTATTTTTTAAATTTGGCTGAATGTGAGAAAAAAATCAATAAGAGGTATAAGAATATATGTTTATATTACTCTGTATAAATATATTGTATTTGCAGGTACATTAAATGTATCGCATAATTTTCAAAATGATTTAACATGTATATATAAATTGAGAAAAATATCTTTCTGAACTTGAAAACTTTAATAATATGAGAACTTTAAGAATGATAACTGAAATAAAAAAACATGAAAAGATTGACGTATAGGAAATGCATGATGCATTCAATTATATAATTGAGACACACGAGAATCCTATTTTTCACATATCACCTTTCAACTTGTCCAAGAATATTTCTCAAATTACTATCAAGAAGAAAGATGACTTTGAAAACCTACTTAATTATACGAACAATCTCTTTGTCGCATCCGCTTTCTCGAGAGACGCGAAAGAAAATGAAACAGTCGGGGAAGATGGATCTGACAATGAGACAGATTTTTGCGGAACGGAATACGGAGCGGAAGCGGGACGCGACTTGACGCGGCGCGCGCGGCAGTGGGGCGCCGGTACTGGAGCGCAGTCAGCTGGTCGTGACGTCACGCGCCATGTCGTCGGCGGCTCGGGCGCAATAGTGGGGGGCGATCGTCTCGCGCGCGCCGTGATTTAAAACGCGCAGTCACGTGGCGGCGTATCGCTCGTACGCGCGCGGATTGGCCGGGCCGCCACCACCATGGCTCCGCGCGCATTCCAACGACATGACGGCGGGCTCCATGAATGACCGGCACGTCATTCGCGTATTACGATTTCACGGATCGACGGCGGATTACATATACGCGCGTATCGTCGTCGCCGACGACCATTTTCGTCGTAATATATATATACCGATCGCGTAGGCGCGAGATCGGTTTTCGCCGGAACAACTTTGTCGGAAGTATGCACACGATGACGCGGATAATAATCATCGGTCCCTCCGCGCGCGAAACGCGATGTGTCATTGTACGATGATGACTATACGACCGGCATGCCGGCGTTTTTTTTTCTCCTTTTCCTCTTCTTCGTTCTCTCAGTGCGTCGCGTACTCGTTTCCGCGAATACTTTCACGCGAGGTCTTTCCTCGTATAGCGCGCCATTTGCTAATCTCGCTGACGCGGTGATAGTCTTCGCGGAGCCTTCGTCGGAAAGCAGCGGGCGAAAGCGCGTTTCGTTCGATTTTTAACATATGGAAAAATCGAGAAAAAATATCACTCGCGTATATAATCGCGCGCTCGAACTCCGTGTTTAGTCGTGACCATGGAAACGCGACGATTGGCGCGTAAAGCGCTCTCATCTCGCGGCACGGTATCTTTAACCTGCTTCTCTTTACTGCAACTTGAAGCGTTCGAGATGCAGTATTAGAAAGCCGAGTGCACGTGGAAGATAAATCGCAAGTGTATCGAGGACTATCTCGAGTGTGTATATATTTTTACCGAGAAAATCTCATTCATTTATCGCGAGTGCCACGAGCCGGCCAATCGCGATGCCTCGGTGACACTTGGAATTTATAAGTCCAAGACGAGTGTATGATACGGTTCTTGTCGATCTCTGCGGATGTGGAAAGAGCTGGCGATAAACGGTACCGAGAACTCTGCGGTCTTGATTCGTTCAAAATAATCTCTCGCATCTCTATTATTATCTACGAACGTACGAAGGGACGTTTGCGCGAGATTTACGTCAAAAGATTCATTCATCATTTTACTTCCTCCTGAAAAAATTGCAATTTTCGCCGAAAAATAAATAAATCTCACGTCTATCGAACTTCGCGCCATTGAGAGACTCGATTGATGAATGGGATTCGCGTTCGAAGCTCGAATCGATGAAAAATAAAAAGTGTAGAAAGAGGAGGGATCTGTATTGTATATTACGAAACTTTAATAGAGAGAAATATTTCACGACTTAAAATATTATATAAATTTGTCTTCCTTGAATTTTTTTATACACGTGATACAATTTATAGACAAAGTGAACTATAGATACATTATTTAAGTGACGTTAGAAAGTGACACGTGCAATTAGTTCCTTATAAAAAGTGTCATTCGAAGAAACCGATTTCGAGATTTCGCGCCAAATCATTTGATGATGGAAGAAATCGTGGAAGGGTCACAGAATGATGATGGGAATTCGAAAGACTGGGGCGACACTATGGAAAGGATACAGTATTGGTATCCGGAAGGTATTCTTGCTTTTAAAAAGACTCTTATAGAGAGATATAAATTTTCCTTTAAAAACAAATTTTTTATACGTATACATTTAAGAAATAAAAAAAAAATTTGTTAAAATTTTTTTTTAAGTTAAGGAGGGTTTCTTATATAAACATACTCTTATATTCCTCCTTGAAAAGTTACATTTAAAAAAAAAATTTTTTTAATATAAGAAACCTCCCTTTATTTAAAAAATGTAAAAGAATGTTTTTTTGTTTCTTAAATGTATATTGAAATAGCGGAAATACCGGGGGATAATACGTACGTTCTTTCATACGTCATTCCATGCGTATCGAATAGAGACAGACGCTAGACCTGAATCACGCGTGTGATTCATTGACGCGTTCTTTCCGAGAATCATTTCTGATTCAGGTCTTACGGCAAACGTAATGTTCGCGTAATTTTGACGTCAATCCTGGTATGTGTATCCGTACATGGAGAGAATTTATCCTTAAAATAATGGTAATCCTGGTATAATATATGATATTGGAAGAATTCCATACGAGTTTCTCTGATTAAATACACAGAAAAAATATTTGTGTGAAATTACATGATTATGCTGAGTTTTTTTTCGACCTAGCATACATGCAATATTGCTACCCATGGAAGATTACAGATTACATGTAATTTCATATGAAATATATTCTTATATATTTTTATAATTAAAAATATTCCACAGAATATGGAATTGCACATAGTAATGTATATAAATGCTATAAAATAAAGTAAAAATAAATTAAAATTACAATTGATTTTTGCATAAAAATAGTAATTTTATCTATATTTTACATATGTTTTTACATTAATATTTGTATTTTTATTTTAAAAAATATGGAAAAAATTACAGTGTTAATTAAGTAATTTTTTCAGTTTTGAACAAGTTATTTCCATGTAAAAGTACATGGATTTTTTAAATGTATTTATTACATTAAAAAATATTAATATGTATATAGTAAAATTAATCGAACATATTTTATATTTTATTGGTAGATATTATTTTTATTGTGGTGTAAATATTTAATCGGAGAAACTTTTCTCTCTAAAATTCTTCCAATATCATATTATTCCACATTAAAAAAAAATTTATTCAATTTGAATAAGTATTTATTTCAATACTGCCAAATTAATCAAAGTCGTTTTCAAAACAAATAAATATTTATTTGTGTCAAATAAATGATTTATTAAGTATTGAAATAAATATTTAATAAATATTTAATTTAATAATTTTTTCAGTGCACGATTATTACCATAATTTTAATTCTAAGAAAATTCTCTCTAAGTAGATAGAATGGATCCATGAAACGGCGTAAAAAATGCATTTCAATTTTACTTTAAAATAAATTGAAAAGGTTCCGATAAAAAAAGCTGAGAGATAAATAGTGCAACTTGTTTTTAAATTCTTCTCTAATTATTTTAAACGGTTCGATCTTTTCTTTGAATCATCCGAATTTTTTACTCGATCTTCTGAAGATGGTCAAAAAAATCTAAACGTATCGAATAATTGAAGGAAAATTTAAAAACAAATTTGTTGCTCTTGTTAGCTCTGTTAGGCCCTTTTCATATCTGATTTTGATTTTATTAATAATATGTGGGTGCCAATATATAAATAAGTCAAACGTATATTTTTACACTGAAATATGTATAAACATCTCATATATATTTGCAAAATTGATTATTTTTAAAATAGGGAGAATATCATCCTGAGAGAGGATACTCTCTCTTATTATGGAAATACGTCTCATATTTTTGCAAAAATAGATAGCGGCTAGAGAAGAGAGAAAGAGAGAGAGATGAGTATATCCTCCCACATAGGCGAGCTTTCAATCACAATTTTGCATATAAAAAATTGTATTCTAAAATATTTATTTAAAAATTCTGCAATTTTTTCTCTCTTTCTCAGCAGATTGAACGTAATCCTAAAATATTGCACAAACATGAAGAAGCTGGATGATATAAAGCTTGAAATAAACCGTCAATCGCGCTATGAGGAAACAAAATTCGTCGGAAAATTACGTGCTCTTAAATTGACTGCTTCTGAAAACACACTATTGTGTTGGCGGAAAATATTCGCAGTGACTCCACAAAATGCGGATGATTCAAATTGGAATGAAGCTCTCTCTCTCTCTCTCTCACACACACACACACACACGATTAATCTATAAATATCTACATTCCTGCTAAATGCTTTATTATAAACTCGTTTCTGGGAAAAGTTAATGGGAGTAGATACAATATAATAATGAAAATTCCTTCGATATTCGATTAAGAAATCGCTCATTTACTATGATTTCAATTAGAAATCGTCACATTTAAATTATTTAAATTACTTTATTTTTGTTAAAACCGCATATTTCAATTGCATTGAAAATCGAACTTTATCGTTCTTTTCACACTTATGTTTCTAAATTTCATTGGTCTTTGTTACATAAAATGAATTAATTAATTTTAACATAATTAAAACTTTTATAATGATTGTGTGTGTGAGAGAGAAAATAGGTAAATTAATATGAAACTACGTGTCAAAAATATGTACACTTTCCAAATTAATATATGATTGAATATATGAGAGAAACAATAGAGTTGAACAATAAACTGTAATAATAATAATAGCAAACGTTAATATAATTTTATATATTATGGCTAATTGTAATGTTTATTGCTGTTTTCTCTCTGTATCGCTGATTTTTATAAATAATTATAAATCAAATACTGCTGATGCGATACAGAACACCGTTATAACACGATCCCGTAAAAAGGAAAGAAGTGTAATGTTAATGATTTAATGATTATGAATGAATCGACTATCGTGAGTCATATTTGTGTTGCAAATACTCGTATGCTTATGCATATACATTATTTATTATCATTAAAATTAGCAAGTGAAACAAGTGAAGAGAAAAAATAAGTAACGGAACAAGTTTGACTAAAATAGACATTTTTTTTCTAAAAATAACGTTGACAGGTGAAAATTGAAAGATAGGAATTAATTATACGATAACGTAATTTATAAATAATTAAAATTCCATTTGACAAAATATTCTATAAATTCTCTGTTTCTGTCCTATGAAATTTCTGCGGCCACAGATCGCTTCGTTGTAACATAAAACTATTTATTTAAAGCTCTTGTATGGATTCTTACATCAGACAAATAGGATAATAAAGATGGAGACGAATAGACGATGATTCGTTCAGGTTCAGACACCATTTTCTACGAACTGATATTTATCATTCTGATCGTTTTCCATCTAACATAGAAATTTAATTAGATCTTTGAATTAAATATACGATCGTGAAACTTTTATTACAGCTTTAATATATTTATCAAGAGACTAATTGATTAATTTTTGAAAAAAACTGTTCCGATCGATGAAAACTAAAGAAAAATAAAGCTAAAGAATATCGTAATTAAAATAATTATTTATAACGCGGAGAAAATATTAATAACTTATCCATCTTGTCGCTCAGGTCGTTAATTTCGCGAAATTGATCGTTTAAATTTACGCTTTACGCATGAACGTTTGTAGAATTTTTTTCAAGGGAGAGGTCTCCGATTAAAATTTTGTTTCCTAATTTTATCAATTTTTTAATTTTAATTTTTTTATTTCATATAGGAAGATATAATTACAATTTTTTTTATTTCTTATTTCTTATCTTTTATTTTTCTCAATTAAAAAAATTTTAAATTTAATTTAATTTTCTTTTTTTTTTTTTTTTTTAATATTAAATATGCACAAAAATAAATTCCAATTAAAAACCAGAGCAAATGCTTGAAATTTTTACTGATTCCAAGGGGGTAGTTGCCTGGCCCTGCGGATGCCCATGCGCTCTGCGTAAATCTTGGAGAATCTGCATTGCATTCTAATAAACAATCAGCCATCATCCCTAATTCGCGCGGCGTCGACATTCCCCCCGTTCCGATTCGTGCCGGAAACGCCGGATGCTAGTGGGGCAGCGAGACGACGCATTCCGCGGGGAGGGGGGGAGAGAAGGGGGTGACCGCATGGGCGGGTGGGTGGGTGGGTGGGAACGGCGCGGCGAGGAGTCGGCGTTGAGATTCGCGTTGAGGCAGGTCGGAGCGCTACGAGCCTCCGCAAGGCAGAGAGAGAGAAGGAGAGAAAGAGAGATAGATCAATGCACTCGCGGAACTCATTGCCGCAGTCACTCTCGTAGTCCACTCGAAATCCTGGACTAGGTCCTAGAGCCTCGACGGATCCTCCAGGTTCTCATGATAGGTCTCCAGACGCGAGAACCTTAACGTGGAGAAACGTCATCCGGATGAGGTGCTCCACTGAAGGTGGAAACGTTGCTGCGACGACCTGGTGCGATGAACGATGGACGGGGCGAGCGATCGCGAAAGACGAGGCGGTAGGACGACGACGAGGAAGACGTTGAAGACGACGGCGCCAGGTCCGGCTCGCGAAATGGTGGGCGCTCGCGCCCTGTGCAACTGTGCTGTGAAATGCGATATAACGTCGATGCAAGCCGGCGGGTGAGAAGTGGGCGTCTCTGCACACGGACGGACACGCGCTCCAATCGTTAGTCGACGGAGGAATCGTTTATCGACGCTATCCCTAGGAGAGGAATACTCGACCAAGAGTGGAATTTCATCCGCGAGTGTGCTTCTGAAGGAGAAAGAGAGAGAGAGAGAGTCGTCCACTTTTGCGACGAAGAGGAAGAATCCTTTTTTGGATCTGTAGAAACGTCAACGAGGAGAGGATTCCGCTTAAACCAGCTGGAATCACATTGATCGAGTATTGTAGAGATCCCTTCCACATTCGAGTTTGTGACTAATCGATGCAACACAGGCGACCTCGTATCTCGGGCGACCCTTGGAGAAAAGAAGCAAGAGAGAGAAAGGATGCCCAGAATATTTCCTCCTTAAGATCGGAAACTCGGATGCTTCCAAGTGATTCACCGTGCTGAACCACGTCTGATCATCTTTGTTCCGCTCGCGTATACTCGCAAGGGAAGGATTTCGAAAGCGACGATAGCCGAAGAAGGTATTTCCTTCGTGAATTGAATGATGTCACTGACGATTGACCGAGAAACGTCTCACAAGTGTATCATGTATTATTCTGTATGATTCTAGAATTTTTCCCCGGAAACTGTATACCCATGAACGTCGTACAGTTCC
Source organism: Nylanderia fulva (assembly GCF_048542155.1). Lineage (NCBI taxonomy): Eukaryota > Metazoa > Arthropoda > Insecta > Hymenoptera > Formicidae > Nylanderia > Nylanderia fulva. Next base: position 1,190,605 of record NW_028190368.1, on the reverse strand, counting down.
ATGATTTCCTCCACGTTTCTCCAGGCTGGCAAGAATGATCAGGAGCTTCAATGAGAAGCAGCCAGTCTCCGAGTAATAAATGGTGACCTAGAAGAAACCAAAACCCCGAGGGTGGAGTCCAGAAGAGAGCAAGAGAGAGGATGGCAGCGAGGAGGGACGAAAAGAAAGAGGAGATTCAAGATTACTAGAAGAAGAACAGAGGAAGCTTAAAGAAAATGCGAAGAGGTTACTTCTATTACTCCAAAAGGAAGAATGTATTCGCAAAGGATGGTGTACAATTCTAGAAACTAGTTACACTCCTTCAACGAGAGGAAGGAAGTTCTCGAACACCGTCGTACACACTAACTCGACGAAGGAGGAAGTGACATCGCGTCGAACTGAATCGCGAGCGAGTTGAAAGGTGTCAGGAGGGGTCAGATTCGACGCGGATCGATGTGACACAGTGGCCCGACGTTGACGGTGGATTACGAGAGAATTGCCGGAAAAGCAAGGCGACCCCGAGGGGTGCATCTTGACTTCACGAAAGGTGGTGTCTCGTACAAGGCAAAAGGAAGGGGAATGGCGATGCAACAGTCATCGACCGAGCGGAGAAGGAGACGCCTCCGGGAAATAGAGCAATGGTGAAAGTGCACGGGTCCTCTTTGATCCTCCGCGAGGGACGAGAAGTATCGACAGATCGGGCTATTATACGGAAAGTGACGACTCGGTCAAGGTGGCCTGCCAAGTGGTGGTAGTAGACGCGATTAGAACGCCGGGAGGGTATCTTCTTGAGACTGATGCGGCGATGCGTCGTTCATCGATTGACCCGTCGTCGCGGGTCGTCCTTCGCCAAGGGAACGAGTGGACGGAAAGTCGTCCGCTTGCGAGTACGTCGTCGCAACGATAGCTCGAAGGCTTTTAGATGTTAATACGCTTAGATGGGGCTAGGTGAGATACGCGTGATGACCGAGTTGCCGGAGGACCAACAACGACCTCTTTCGCCAAGTTTACGCGACGAGAGTTATTATGCGCTGAAGAAGCCGAGAGCGAGCGGACGAGAGAGATCGCCCTTCGGACGGACACCGGGATATGGATGTGCCACATAAATGTCACCTTCGGAAGGAGACGTGAATCTCCTCGCGATGAGGGCTGCTCTTGTACGAAGGATTTTTTCGTTGAACGAAGGAGGAGGAAAATAAGGAGGAAGAGCAAGAGAGAGAAATAAGCGGGCATTATTTGTCAGTTAATGCGGTTTCCTCGAATTCTGTGAGTTGTTTAGCGCGACGTCGCGCGGCTCCTTAGGAGAAGGACGTATTATGCACAGGTGCACGGATTACCGTAGTATCGATAGGATGTTCAAGAGCAGGATTTTCCAGGGCGATCTCAGCCCCGTCCCAATTCCAGGCAGCCTGCAACAATCCAGTACGTAGTAATGTAGCGCAGCGGAAAGCCACGCTAAGCCGCGTTACATCGATCGATCCCTTCTCGAGAACGCGGCTCCTTTGCGCACGAGATCTCTCTGCAATCCTTTCATTCTTCGTCTGCGATCGATTCCCAAGATCTTCGATCCATTGTTATACAATCGAGCATTTTTCTCATTACAATAACCTTGATGCTTGATAATACATATGTTTTGACGAGAACGATCGATCCTTTAATTAATTATCGGTATTTAGGTAAAGAGATAATAAGAACTAAACGCGAGTAAAAGACTTCTAATTAATAAAATAATTTTAGGCAATATTTATTGGTTTAAAATTAAATCTTACAATTATTAATATAAAAATTACTGTTAATATAGAAATAAAATTATCAACTATTTTCTCTGTGGAATTTATTTAAACAGTTTCTTTGGAGGATTTTTTCAGAAAACTGTAGAGAAAACTTTATATTGTAGACAATTTAAAAGATATTTTTTTTTTATCATATTTATGTTATTATTTCTTTTAATATAATTGTTGATTTCCATTTTATTTGGTTTTATTCCATCGTATACTTTTTATTATATTTTCAAAAATTCATTCGGCATGCGAATATACTTTAAGATAGAATGATTAATCTTGTAATATTTCTAGTAAAAAAAGATATCGCAGAAAGTGACTCCACAGTAATTTTTCACTTTGTCAGCTTATGTATTAAAATATACGCGTGCAAGCGATGCGAGGCAATAATAGAAATTAATTGCTTGAAATTAATATAAAGAAAAATATCGTTCTAGCATCTCATGATTTTCCTCGAAAGTAAATTTATTAGCATAATAAATAATCTATTCTTGACAGAAAGATTAATAGTTTCCATTACACCAAGACCTGGTTGTGATGTTTTCTGTTGACACATATAATTCATTCTATAATCACTCGAGGTGATGCTTCATGTTTAATGAAACAGGATCAGCTGTCATAGAAAAGATAAAAAATTTAATTTGGAGGATTTGAAGGTCCTATTCGGGAACAAACGATTAAATTTTCCAAAAAAGTATCTGTCTTTCGTCCGTTGTAGATTTGCACACGAAGATAATTTTCTCATAGAATTTACCCTGAAAAATCATGGTAATTATGATATTATAGTTTCTCTGATTAGTATTTAAACAATAAAAAATTAATAATATGTACATAATAAAATTAATTGAACATATTTTATATCTTATTGTGGTAGGTATTAATATTTTTATTGATATTGATCTCATTTTCTTTTTGCAAATTAAAATAAATATTGAAAACTTGAGATTATTTAACGATACAAAATTGCACTTGAGATCAATCATTTTGAACCTATGAAAAACATACAAATGGAAGAAAAATTATTTCATCATTACTTTATCAGATTAATTTCGACGTGAATGTTTTAAAATTATTAATATAAATTAATGATACTTTTATGCAAATTATTTTTCCTAATATTAATCGATAAATATATTAATATGTACATAGTAAAATTAATCGAACATATTTTACATCTTATTGCGGTAGATATGAATATTTTTTATTGTGGTAAAAAATATATTAATCCTAGAAACTCTTGTAAAATTCTTCGAATACCATCCCACGATTTTCAGGGTAAATTCCAAGAGACAATCTCACCGTGCATCAGGCTGGTTCTCGGGGTCCAGTAAACCCGAGTTCGGGAATGAATAGTATTTGCTCGCACAACAGGATATTTCGGGATAAGAAGGGAGAACAAGCAGGTAGCATAAAAAAGCACTAGGAACATATCTGGTCATGATAGTGGGGCACCAAAGAGGTCGTCGACCTCTCCTCTGGCGCAGCTGTTATTGATCGATGAGGACTAGCAACATCGCTCTGGCGCGTGTTATAGCCGCTTGTTCTATCTCGGACAGGATAAACCGTTTGCTCGGACCCAGTTCTAACGGCCGCTCGAGTATCCTCAGCTTCTTCCTGAAACGAGATTTCAAGATCGCTTTGCTAAGCCGGACTAAGAGGGAGAGAAAGAGAGAGAGAGAGAGACGTGACCCGAGAAAATCCAACGGAGGGGATCGAGCGTAGAGTGACCTAATAAACACTGGGTCACCTCTTTACCAACCACTGACGGGGACAACCCAATGTCTCTCCCTCTCTTTGTCCCTGTCGATCCCTTCTACGTTGCTCGTCTCCGTCAAACCGTCGCGCGCATAATTGAGCAACGTGGAAAAAAATCGATTCAATAATGTACGCGTGTTTGCGACGAGTATTTTAATGTACGGCTTCTTAAGTCTCAATAATGTGACTTTTTTTCATTAATTCTCTGATCTAAAGAACAATTTTTGTTCTCTCTTTCGCCAACTTATATCTTGTCGATATTTAAGTTTCTTAAGAAACCGATTATTGATTTTTTTATATATTTATGTAATTAATTATATATTATAATTTTAATGTATAGCTTCTTAAGTCTCAATAATGTGATTTTTTTAATTAATTCTGATCTAGAGAACAATTTTTATTCTCTTTTTCGCCAACTTGTATCTTGTCGATATTTAAGTTTCTTAAGAAACTGTTATTGATTTTTTTACATATTAATAATATAACAATCTTAAATATTTAGAGAGAAATGTTTAGGAATAATTGATTTAATAATTGTGCTATGTAGATTTGACAACGTTAGGAAAACAATTCGAATACTCGCAGTATTGATCTCATTCTCTTCTCGCAGATTTAATAATAAATATTGAAAACTTGAGATTAATTTGACGGATGCAAAATTGCACCTGAGATCAATAATTTTTTACATACGAATGGAAGAAAAATTATTGTATTAGATTAATTTCAGCGCGAATATTAACAGAATTATTAATATAGATTAATGAGGCTCTTATGCAAATTAGTTTTCCTAATATTATCTGATAAAATAAAAATGTTTATTTTAAATATTATTAATAGACATGCCATTTAAAAGATAATATTCATTGTGTATATTTTCTTGCATAATTTTGCAAACTTTCTTATATGTTTATATTTTACTTGCTAATGTTCAATTTCTGTTTAATTTGTCTGTAAATGACTATATTTCTATGGAAAACTTGTGTATTGAAACATAGTAAACTCATTTGTACGTATATATGAGCCATTAAATGTCATTTGTTAAATAGAATGTCACGAAAAAGACTAATACATTGAAATATAGAAGCATTATATGAAACAAAATTGCGTTAATAATATGAGCGAGATGTTAATTTAAGTCCGATTTTGCAACAATTCCAAGTTGCTGTATGTAATATTAATTGTTAATATTGATGAATATATTAATGATATTAATAAATTATGTTTGTATTATAGGTCAGCAGGGCCAGCAGAGTGAGCAGGAACTGGCGACGAAAATGTTGCAAATTCAAAGCAAAAGATTCTACCTTGACGTAAAACAAAACAGACGTGGAAGGTTTATCAAAGTCGCTGAGGTATCATTCTATCTTTTAACTTTAGACTCTATGAGAGAAAAAAAATCAATTACTAATATATGATTTACCTTTTTTATCGATTTATTTATTTTTTTATTAATTTTTATTGATTTAGATTCTAATACTATAAAATTACATGATTAAGATGATACGTATTTGTTGTGAAGTGCTTCCAAATTTTTTTTTTACAAATTCGCTTTGTTAAAATTATAAAAATATTATACAATCTGATCTATCGACGCGAGAAATCGCTTCTAATACAATAGTTTTTACATAATAATTTTTGTTTCAGATTGGAGCGGATGGAAGAAGAAGCCAAATCTATCTGGCACTCAGTACAGCATCCGAATTTCGGGACCATCTGTCGACGTTTAGCGATTTTTACGCATCTCTAGGTACATTATAATATCTATCAACTCAGAAAAGTACAATTTTAATAGCAATTTTAATGTATCAGTTACAACTAATATAAATGAAACACATATATCTTGATGTGGAATCTATCGAGCTCAATATTTTGTAATACCTAAAATTCGTTTAACTTACAATAGTTATACTTGTCTTTATTTTAATGAAAAGAGATACTTGATTGATTTTTGTTTGTGATACTGGATAATTAGGTCCACCAAACCCGGAAAACGTACCAGACGACGGAAAACTGAAATCAGAAATGATGGTGAAGGATAACAGGCGATATTACTTGGACCTCAAGGAGAATTCTCGCGGCCGTTTCCTGCGGGTGAGTCACCCTGTATGTACCAGCCAATATACTTACTTTCTACGCTAAGTCATAAGAGGAATCTGTCGGCTTTTTCAAGAGGTGTGCTCTTTTCGAAGGATGACAAAGACGAATAGAGCTCTTCTAGAGTTGTTGATGAAGAAAGGAATATGTGGATATAAAATGATTACTTGCGTTAGAGAGATACAAATAGCGCAGTGAATCGACATGGAGTGTTTTAAGTATAATGTTCACGTTGCTCTTCTCAGGTATCGCAGACGATAACACGGGGAGGACCTAGAACGCAGATTGCAATACCAGCGCAAGGCATGATAGAGTTTCGCGACGCGTTAACGGACCTTCTCGAGGAATTCGGGACGGACGACGGTGGCTTTAAAGGCGACTTGCCCGAGGGCCGTTACATGCGCGTGGATAGCAAGAATTTCTATTTTGATATAGGCCAGAACAACCGTGGCATCTACATGAGAATTTCTGAGGTACGTGCTATACTCTTGCACGCGGGAAAAAATGCCAAAAAAAATTAATCCACCGAAATTGCGTGAAAATATTTATTTCACCGAGGAAAGATTTACTTCAAATTCACCAAAGAATCTAATAATAATATTATAAGACGTTCTTTTTCTATATATTCACGATTATATTAAGGCTCCTGATTATGTTAGAATTGTGACGTCAGAGAAACCGCTAAAAATATCTTAAATGCTATTTCGAAATAAAAAGATATTTCGATGAAACAACACTTCAGATGGCTTTAGCACACTCTTAAAATATCTCGAAAATTATAAAGGTATAATCAATCAACAGCTGTAACGTGACAAAGTCTGATATCACGAACGTTTTACGATTGTTGATCGACTGTCAAAGAAAAAGAATATAATTTGCGAGGTATTTTAAAAAGTGTGCTAAAGCCATCTGAAATATCTTTTCTCGGCTCTGACGTCACAATTCCAACATATGGCTGACGAGGCCTTAATTAGCAAAATTGATTCTTTTCCTACGTGTAGCTCTAAGAAAGCAAGAAATAAATGTGGGATAATAATGCAAGACGGAACGCGTTCTTTCCAGGTAAAGACAAACTTCAGGACAGCCATCACCGTACCGGAAAAGTCCTGGGCGCGTTTCCGTGATATCTTCGCAGATTATTGCGAAAAGATGAAGGAGGGAGGTGGCGTGAGCAGCAGCGGCGGAGGGAATGTATTGTCCGAGGGGAAGGGCTCGGTGGTGGCACAGGTACCATCGCCATCCTCGAACACACAGCCTAACCCCAATCCAAATTTAGACTCTCCCCTAATCAAGTGAAAAAGGCTTTAACTTAACTCGAACATTTGGGAATTATAACTCGTTTTCAAGTCATTAAGCGAAGTAAAGGAACTTGTCAGAGTCGTCTATGCCATCGTCGGTCATCGTCATTTATTATTCATCGGCTATGACATCGACATGGTCATCGGCATGATCATCGTCATTGTCGCACCGCCATCACCGACACCACATTAACTGTCACCGTCGCCTGTCACCGAGAATATACCGTCATCGTCATCGTCATCGTCATCGCCCACCGTCACATCACACACCGTCACACTTGCCATCAAGCGCGAACACCAAAATAATTCGCCTGAAATAAGGCCATTATATCGCAAAGAGTATCAGCCGATTGTTGAATATATATATTCATACGATCACAGATTTGATAAAAAAAAAGGAAGAAAAAAGACGGGGTGCACGACGGTATATGATTATTAATACGCAAATTAAAATCGGCGCGTCTCGCGAAGATGAAAGAGACGGAAGGATGGGAAAGAGAAATAGATGGTGTGTGTGTATGTGTGTGTGTGCGCGTGTGTGCGTGCGCGTGTGGGTGTGTGTTTGCATGGAGGGAAAACGAGTCACTGCCGCTCGTGCGAATAACACAGAAGATAGATAACGAGGATAAAAAAAAGAGACACGCAACGACGGAGAATCGAGAAATATAATTATTACGCGATATCTTTTTAGGCGAACACGAGTTGCCATCGATTAACGTTATGAGTACTACCGTTCATTTCCTGGTTTTCCGCGAACGCACGTTTGTTTGCTTTTGGCTGAGCTTTTCCTGTACCGATTTTTCATTTTCTCAGACATTCGGAGTACACGTGCGTGCGCGTTTCACGTGTGTGCGTTGAACGAACGAGAATCTTCGAAACGGGAAATGGACTGTAGTGTGGATCACGTTACAATTGAATTTGATCGTTCAGAATTTATGAATAAATAGTTGTTATATTAACGATTATATCACGACGAAAGAGGAGGGAAAAGCGTGTGGTTTGTCGCGAGGGAAAAAAAAAAGGGAAATTGCAGAAAAAGATCTATCGCGTTTACGTAGGCAGTACGTATGTATGTCTCTCTTCGATTTAACCGAAAAGCAAAAATCAATCACAAACCATGCCGCTGTATTTTCGGCGAACACTCGTCGAGCAAAAGTCGCAGATTGCGCGAATGTAGATAAAATATTGCTGAACGCCTCTTGCGACTCCATTGCGTTTTTCTCGACGGTAAAAGAATGCGATTTACTTACAACTGCGGTTAAATTGAACGAAACATAGGAGGTAGGGAAACAGAAAAGGAATGGGAAAATATTCGCGTAAAAATTCGAATATTTATATTACTGTCTGCACCGCGACGTATCGTATACTCGTTTAAAAACTGAACGGCGTCTTTATTAAAAATGTAATGAGATAATATATATAGCGTAGAAGGGAAAAAGGTGAGGGGGGAGAGAAGGAAAAGGGATGGTGTAGCCCGAGAGAATATGAAACCATATATTAATATATATTAATATGTATATTATACAAAGTTAATTATACATATTACGTTTTGTTTCATCGATTCATATGAAAAGGTGTGCACGCGATCATATATATATATATATATATATATATATATATATATATTATATATATATATATATTATTTATATATTGTATATATATATTATATATATATTGTATATATATATTATATATATATATATATATATGTGTGAAAAAGACGCGTAACAGAAATGCGCTTACAAAAATGCAACACACACACACACACACATACATATACATACACACGCATGGACTTATGCACGCAGACATGCAATATACACTTCAAGGAAAAAAAACAACACCGAACACGCAATTTCGATACTCCACACCGAATTCACACAGAATGAAATAACGTTCACGCGCACGACGTATATTCCACACATTGCGAAAAAAAAAAAAAACATATTCCGCCGCAAGGGACAAACGGTACAAGAGACGGTGTACACGTGTATGTAATTATTAAGTTACATAAGTTTGAGCGATGGCCGAGTTCTAACACAATTGCATATTAGGTATGTATTATACGAATGCATAATAGGTATTTATATATAGAATCTATATAACTGTATAATTGTAATGAAATGCCAATGTCCGCGGACCCAGGCAACTGCACAAATCCGTCGACGTGCAATCAATCGAATTGAAACTCCGTCGTTGGACGTTGCAGTTGCTTAGGTCCCTCTTGCCGGACACAGGAAGAAAGATGAGACAAAACGAATGGCACAGAAAGGGAGAAGTGATATTTCAAGATGGATGACGAGGAGAGAAGGAGCGAAAAACAGGAGAATAACACGCAATTGTGTTATCTCTCAAAGGAAAGAGGAAATCTAAATACGCTTCGATTCTGCAACGCTGTGCTAATATCAACACAATGATAAAATATCTATCCGTTCTCTTTTGTGTTTCTTCTGTGATTGAAACGGCAAACCGACATAAATCTATATTTCGCACTGGTGCGAATGAAACGAATATGAGAGACCCATATAGAGGAAGAAAAACACGTAGATATGCGTTTATTAAAAAAAAGTGCTATTTAATTGGGGGACGCGTTCGATTGAGTGCGTGATCAACGCGTTCGCATTTTCGATGAGATATTAAAAAAAAGAATGAGTAAAATTTTATTTATTTTCTAGCGACGAACACTCTCTTATTGCTAACGTATTTCGATATAGTAAAATAATAATTGCCCTTTAGTTTCATTTTCTTCTTGAAAATTTACAATTTCGGCTGGTCTGAATTTACTTAGCACGTAGGTTTCGACGAAAAAAAAATATAAATATGAAGTATAAATCACAATAACAAATTCAAGTACGCACGAGTGGGTGAAACACATTGAGACAAGAACCCCGAACCTCTTCGATTCAAAAATTTACTTTTCTCTTTCTTGCAATCTATTAAACAATCGTTCCTTGATATGGATGTATACACATAAGTATGTAACATGCGTTACATAAATATATATATAATATGTAGTATATATATATATATATATATAAAATCTATTACATATTATATTGCATTTATATGTAATACGTATATAATACATATATATTTATAAAATTTATATTAATTAATGAGAGAAATGGACGAGCTTTATTTCAACAAATTGTTAAGCTCTTACATGTCTGCATTTTTTTACACGTTTCAAAATTTCGGGAAACTTTTTTGTTGAATTGTCCAAGAAAGAGAAGAGGAGAGGGGTCAGAAAAAAACCTGCGATCTGTGCAACAAGCATTGTATATTGTTTGGATGAAGCGTTGTAAACGGAAACTGCAAAGAAGAGGTGTAGAAAAAAATCGTTCACTGGCGCAGATGGTATGACATTGTGATCTATGCAAATTACAAATCACAAAGCAGCCACAAGTAGTAGATATTTAAGATATAAATACACATAAAACACGTACGAGTCTATGGCGACTAGGGAGAGAAAAAAAGAGAGGATACACCCTGTGTTACCGAATGTACGCGCGATAGCGTGCATTTTAACACACGTTATTAAAAAGCGAGGACGACTACAAACGTACCTAACTAAAAAAAAACACAGAGAGGAAGGGAGAAAGAGAGAAACAGATATAAAGAAAACAAAAAAAATGAAGAGATACCGTCTGACACATGTAAGAATAAGCAAAGTAATATAAAAAATGAATGAAAAAAAAAACATGACGCTCCTGCCACGCAGCGAGTCTTTAGACAGCTTTAAGATAATAATTATAAATGATAAAATAATAATTATTAAATAATAACGATAAACTTTCTATATGTTGAATCGTGTCTAGTGAGAGAAGTACTATCGAAGTAAAAAAAGCAACACAAAAAAAAATACTACTATCGCCACACACACACACAACACACACACATACATGAATTAATGCAGTTTATATGACCATTGATTAGTTGTCTCTATCTCGCGCGCGAATGTTCTTTTCTTTTTTTCATAATAATACATAAATATAGCGAGGAAAGAGGGCTGGCTGTTAGAGAAATAGCTTTTGGTGTTTCGTTTGCTGTTTTACGAACAAAAAACGTTGCGCGGTTGGTTGAACGGCGGACCTTTTTGCTAAATGTTATAATGTCCACAAAAGGGTGCCGGAGTTCCACATACCTGTGTTTTTATATATATTCGGTGGAGTTGGAGGACCAACACACCGGAGCTACTGTTATCCATTGTCACGCGCTAATTCTTATCACGTAGGATTTTCATACACGTGCGGATGAATCGCGAGCAACAATTGCGCGTAGCGACATGATATCAGCATTTATATATTGTAAAAAATATATGTATATGTATTCGTTTCCAAAACATCACGTCTTTCATTGCGAGACGACTCGTTGCGCGAAATTGTGGCTTGTAAAAAAAAAAGAAGAAGAAGCGAGGCTTCATCTTCAAGCTGACCTTCATCCAGTATGAAAATCCTGTCGTTGCTGCGAATATTTTTATTATTATCATTATTATTATTATTATTATTATTATTATTATTATTAAGATTATATTGTCATTATTCTTATTATTACGATTATTCTTTTTATTACCGCTATGATTAACTATTAGTATCTATTATATTATCGGAGCGCTGTTGTGTACTGAGGTTGCTAATAACGAAACCAGTCTCGAGCGGACTGATTTCTTTCATTATTATTTTTTTAGCATGCATCACACGACAACGATCAGTCGAGTTTGCGAATTTAATGGCTTTTCCGTTCTCCATCCTTTTTGTTCCTCTCATCCCAATCAATCCCGACACCTCGGTCGAATTCTTCTCTCCTTTTCCTCGCATCTATTTATATAATATATTTATATAACTATATATATTATTTATTTATATAATTATATACAATATAATTGTGTATAATATATATAATATATAATAAATATGTAATTAAATAATTATATATCTAAGCACATCTTCTCTTTGTCTCAGATTCGCGTTTCATCCTTTCTAATGTCAGTCCATAAGGTCTGATATACAGTGTGATTTTGCGAAAGAGACATAGAGAAGCGAATGACAGATGCAAGTCGAAAAGGGAGAGATGAGGAGATTCGAGGAGAGGTCGGATTGATAACATCCAAAACTTCGATCGACGGTGTTAAATTAAACATTAGCTAGATTCTCAATCTGTAGCGGATCGAGCAAGAGTAAAATCATCCATCCTTCCCGATGCGTTGCGTTTTCCCTTTTTCTTTTTCTTTTTTTTTCATTTCCTCCTGGCGCGCTCTCGCGTGTATGCATGCGTGCGTGAATGGGCTAAATCTGTGTGCGTGTTTAAGGCTCGACAATCGAAGCGAGCGAGCGAGCGAGAGTTACTCTTTGTAAAAGGCGAGAGAAGAAAAATTCAGATGAGGAAAAAATTGCCGATTGCGAGGACGATGCGCCGTCGAATTTACGTTTAACACCGCGATTTCTCGGAGGGAGTTATATAACGCAAGAATTATACGTGTCCTTGAAAAACTATTACATTATATCAATAGCGTAACGAAAATCAAAGTTTGTTGTTGCAGAAAAACAGTGAGAATTACTGCGATTGGCCTTTGTATGTCATTTGATTTATTAAAGATAACAGTCTGTTGCAACTTTCAACGTTTTTCATCCTCCCACAAGTGCAAGCATCCTTCTCTCGCATCTCGTTTAGCACGTGTAATTGTATATATATATATATATATATAATTAAGTTGTAATCAATTTAAGACTCCTGGGCCCTCGCCAATCATGTTGGAATTGTGACGTCAGAGGCGAAAAAGCGCACGCTAAAAAAAAGATATTTCGATGGAACATTATTTATTATAATCAATCAACAGCTGTCAAATGACTGTGAAACCTGATAATCTTGCACATTCCGCATGACAAAGTCTGTTAATTATCACGATTATTTTACGGATGTTGATTGACACAAGGGAAAATAATAGTTTTCGGAACTATTTTAAAAGTGTGCTACAACCATCTGAGAGTTGTGTTTTATTAAAATATCTTTTTATCTAAAAATGGCACGCAAGAATTTTCTCGCCTCTGACGTCACAATCTAACATGAGGATTCAAGAGCCTTAACTATTATTTTAAACAAATATCTCGAGGGTTTCATCGTCAGAAGTATTTTATTTTGCACAAGATATGCGCGAGACCTTTTGTATATCGCGAAGGAAATTTTGAAAAAAATGAACGGTCTGTATATTGGAATGAAATTATTTTTCGTGGTGCATCGTCCTTGGATATAAGACAGGCATCGTGTAAAGGTAGATGCGACGCTAAAGAAACAAAAAAAAAAGCGCGCGACTCTCAAACGTTACTCATCTCTCTCGAGAAAAATCGATATATCAGCATAATATTAATTGTTATATAAATAATTATCGCGCGAGTCGAGTTTTGAGAAATGTTACATGCTCGAGGATGGTTTGTCGGACACAAATTCGTACCAATTGTTTCTTCGGATAAACGTTTTTCCGCCACATAGTTTGTAATACTTCAATATTAACTATTAAAGAATAAACACACAAACACAAAAAAAAAAAAGAAAAAAAGGAGTAACGTCGGGGCGAAAGATCGATTCTGCACGATAACCGGGGATAGGCACGAGAAGAGTTTCACGTACCTTAAAGATATATTGATTATCCTGAGAATTCAAGGATTCCCCTCCTCAAATGCAATTCCGAGGAACCAAGATCACGGATTGCTCGCAAGATTTCGGGATCGAAGGATATATATATGTATATATCATATATAATATATTCCACAGATATCGCGGATTCTAGGATTCAAGATTTTCCAAATTTTCCAAGGATTCCAAAGATTTTCCAAGATTCCATTTATTTAAGGATCCCAAACTTCCCGAGAGAGAAATGTGCCCGGGATTCAAGAGATTCCGATTCTTTTTACATAGAATGCGAGACGATGTGAATATGCATCTCTGGGATCGGTCACGACCTTTCGCCCATGTTGCAAAATAAAAATCATCTAGTTACTACAGGCGAGACGTCTTTAACGCGAGATCGTGTAATATATGTATTGTAATGTGGTTGGCAAAAAAAGTGCTTAAAAACAAGCAGGATAAACAGCAGGAGGATAATCGAAATCAGAGAAAAGAACAAAAAAAGAAAAAAATAAACGCGCAGGAGAATAATCGCTGTTTTATTCGACATTGCGTTTTCGAGATTTAAAAAAAATACGTGACAGAATAAAGTGAGCGAAAAAGAAAACAGAAATAGAAATATAGAGTACTCTACGGCTCACACACGTTCGAAAACAAAAAGAAAATTTGAAAAAAAAAACAAAAAGATTCATCGCATCGATGTTGAATGTAACAACACGTTTTACAAGGTAACAGAGCATTTCATTTTATAACATTTCTACTGTCTATACTTTCACCCGAACATCAAATGAAGAAAAATTGAAAGAAAATCCACCTGTCCCTGAAACTCCTGCTCCAGCATCCCTCTTTAAAATCGACGTGATCGGTCCTAAGGGTGCACCAAGTCCGTTTTGCACGATATATTTATAAAATTCGCGACAAAATTCTATTTATAATATAATGAGTCGTAAAAGACTTTTTTACGCGTACAAAAATTATTTATATATACATATAAAATATAAATAAATATATTAAAATATAATATATGTATATAAGATTATTTAATATATATTTATATATGTATATATAAATATATATTATATAATTTTGTATATGTATAAATAATATATTATAAATCCACTATTAATAATACTAAAAATCAATATTCTCTAATGGAAACTCTTACTCCTACTCTAATATAATTTTTTTTCATTGCACGCAATATTTCTAAAATCGTCATTTAAAATATTAATCTAAATATAGTCTAAACTAATAATATTTTTTCGATTTCTATTATATACAATATACGTATAACTATACATCTTAAAATTTTGTCGTGAATTATGAATGATGCAAAACAGACTTTAAATCGGCGACTTTATTTTCTCAGCCGAAAGTGCACACAAGAAGCACCCAATATCTATAATTATATATATCTTTGCCTCCTTAAAGTATGATCCTTAAAATATGATAGATCATTTCGAATGACGATACTGCGTTATAAGAGACGAAATTTTCCTTTTGTCATAAGAGCTAATTAATGTATACATTTGCAACAACAAATGTCAAAATAACTGCATAAAAAGTTTCTTTTGAGAAACTTTTGTTACAACGAGCTAAACTACAATCTCTTATCGACAGAACGATTAAATCAAAAGAGTTACAATTGATATATCTTTGTATGTTTTTCTTCACAGATATAGATTTTGAACTATAATCTTTTAGATTTTCAACTTTGTGAATTCTGAATTTTTTAAGTTTCTTTTATAGAGAGAAAAACGAATTATCGAACAAGTTCCCAGTTTCTTCTTTATGTATCATTTTAATCTATATTTCAATGCACCTCTTTTATTCGAAATTTTTAGTTTTAACAAAGCCGTCCATCCAACGTTCTTCCTCTGAAATATATTTTTATGCAAGTTCGAAGAACATTTCTTATCCTTGTGTTTGCTTTTTTCATAGCAGATTTCCTTCGAATTTGCATAATCGAAAAACTCTGAATGTTATTAATAAAGCATTATCTTTGAACTCTCTAATTAAGCAAAAAGCGATGGAAAACTATTCGGGTCAGTATAAATTTTTGCCATTACAGATCTATCTCTAAAATACACACACGATTAATCCAATTCTCTCTTATACTCTGCACAAGATCTCTGTCTCACAATCTCATATTATTCACGTGGCGATTTTTCGTTATAATCGCGACAGGTGAACGCGCGATCCAGGTCCACCGGCGGCAAGATCAAAGGGAACGAGAAGGTTCAGAAGGCCGATCGGCGGCAGCCTGAGTTCCTGAAGAGACGAAGGTCCTTGCCGCGTCCAACGAAGCCGTCCCCCGTTGATCCTCCCACTTCCGCTTCCGTCGTCGCATCCTCGTCCTATCCCGCTGTATCAAGCCAAAGCACCACGTCCGAGGAAACATCCTCTTCCAGCGAATCCAGGGTGCGGGAGATCCAAGCGATTTCGCAACTAGAGGTGATCCGCGTTTAAATCCGTCATATTAAATAGAAGAGAAATTAGAATATTACATCGTATATTTAAAAACAAAAATATAAAATTCCGATTTTTTTGAAGATTTATCAATAATTATGCAGCTGAGGAAATCGGGAGAAATTTTTCTCGTATTTTTCACTCGAAAACGCAAAATTTCCATTGTTTCCATCACGAAATCATCTGTAGACTTTTTTTATGCCGCTTATCCTGCTCCGATAAAACCATCCTCAATTTTGCTGTGGAATTTAACTATTTTTAGCTGTTTTACAGGAAATTTGACTTATTTCGATAATTGAAACGATATTATATCGCAATTTGAATTTGAGTAATGTATGAGCAGAAATTCGCATCAAAGATCATCTTATTCAGAAGTTGCGGTTTTTTTATGTGTAAAATAAAATTTTAAGACACTTCAAACATAGAAGACGAATTAAATGATCAGTTTAAAAATCGAATAGTTAATTAATATATTTCTAGAGTACATACAAAAATATTTAAACTAAATTCCAAATGCAATGCATTAGCAAAGAAGCAGTACTATCATTTAATTATATAACGTTAATGATTTTATATAGCAATAGAAATAATTTTTATTTATCTTTTACATCATAAACGGCAATTAAACAATATTTTTTAATTAAAAAATTAGAAAGGAAAAAAATGTATGAATTTTCTCTATAATAGATTTATCAATTTATCAGTTCATTAGAAAATGTATTTTACTTTTATATTCGACAGATGTTTGCATTAGTTTGTTATAAAGTAGATGTTGTTTTCCACGATTTTTAAAGTGGCATTAATTGAAAGTTAACATTTATGATTTATGCGTTGAATTACACAGGCAAACATTTTTTTGCTGACTTGGAATATAAGAGCAATTATTTTTGCACTGGGAGGCGCATTAATTTCTTTTTTCTTTTGATTTGAAAAATATTGCATCTCATTTTTTTCAATCCAATTTATATAAGATGAAAATGTAAGATGTATTTTAGAAATGTGAAAATGTTATATACTATTTGAGATTTTAGGGACTATCGACTTTCATTATCGAATTTTCTTCAAAAAACATTCCAGCATTTATTTTGTGGCCGAACAATAAAAATAAAGATCTGTCTTTGATATATACATTTTATCATTTTCTTTCAAATGATAAGACTTATCTTTTAAGTTATAAATATAAACATAAACGTATTCATAATTAGTAACAAATTCAAAATAATATTATAATAATAATCAAATTAAAACGATGATAAAATTATTACGTACTCACATAAATTTACAGGATTTTTCTCCACAATTAATTTTGTGGTCTGTCATATAATTTGCAAAACATTCAAGCCATTCAGGAAAATGGGACATTATAATTAATAAAACATCCTTATTTTCGTCGTAGATTTGTTTCATAGTTTGCAATATATATTTTCGTGTCTGCACTGTATGATGCTCAGGCTTTATCCTTAATAAGATTATACAACAATGCAGTCTCCTAGGATAAAGATTTAATATGTCCTTATCCTGATTTTCACAACAAATAGATATCCGCTTTAATATTACTTCTATAAAATGTAGAACTGCAGGAGCAAAATGCAGCTGAACAAGTAGCTCCTTTAAAAAATTAAATATTAATTGAAAAACACACATAGACTCAACACTAAATTCGAGTAATTGATTTAATGCCGCTTCATTATTCTGATTTTCTATGCAATTTTCTTTCTTTTGATCAGGAAGCATGCATATAAAACTGTCAAGCAATGGTTTTTCTATTAATTTAAATTTCTGCACACTATATATCTCTTCCTTTGTAGATAGTTTAAGGTGCAAATTTGAATGTAGAGAATTATGTAATAATCTTTCAATTTTATCATTTGTCTCTAATTGTGAAAGTCTTATAAGTAATCTATCTATGTGATGCATGAAGGATGGATTCCCCAACGACAGATGCATTACGGCAGTGGTTAAAGATATCAAAGCATCTTCCGAACAGCACTCATTCAAAATGTCATCTGTGAGATGTTTGTCTAACAAAACGTTTGCAAATCTCAAGCTATTTTCTTTGGATGTAAATATTGGCAAATGTTCAAAGTTGCTTGTTGTTCTGCACCATTTTCGCAGGATGTCCTATAATGATTGTAGTAAAACATTGTAAGAATTTTAAAAAAAGTTAAAAAGAGACATTAATATTGTAATGCAAAAAATTAACATACAATTATCAGCAATCGAACTGAATAACGTTGATAAGCTTGCTTTGATACTTTGTAACATAAAAGATTGCTCAATGCTGCACACAAAGTGATCAACATTTTATCAGACTGTGAGCATAGCAAAGCTTCCCTTGATACATCTTTGCAGTTCTCAGATTCAGCAACATTTTCTGCATCATCATAACTCTTTAATATTGCTCTTAATATATCTGCATCCATCTCATAAATTGTGATTGCGATGCAAGTATATAAAAAAATATTTAATTTTATTATGTTGCGTATCCACAATTCATGGTAAAATTAATCTGTAAGAATATAACACATTAATAAAATTAAATAAAGATTTAGTTTGAGATGTTCCTCTTAAATTTCGATAAATATAATCATTTAAATAGATTAAATTTAATAAATATATATATAATATTTAAATTAATATATGCAAGTTTAAAAACATGCATAACAATAAAAAAACAAACAATTCACTTACATTATAAATACGTATGCACTATTTTTAGTAAAAATTATTAAATAAACTTAGATGTATATTTTATTCCTATTTAATTAAATAAAAAATTTAAAAAACCTACTATGTATTTTTGTATTATGCAAACGGATGGTCTAGGATTATAAAAAAGCTAGAAGTGTCACTCATCTTATAACAAATATTCACTTTCTTATTGGTTGTCAGATAGGAAATTTACATAGGTTTCTAGATTTAGAACTAGATTCAGAATTGTTTTTCTCGAGTGCACATGTGCGAGGATTCAGTCGTCCAATCAGAACAAAGAACTCTCCGCTCCTTTTTTTCTCAATTCATCAAACCTCACTTCGAGTAGAATTCCGAACGCAATCCAAAATCCAATATGGTTGTTCGAGTCGGCGATTCGAAGTTTATCCAACATCGAAATGGATGCACAAACTGTCAATACCCGAAGAAAAATCTTGAATCAAGTGGTTTGCAGCATCTTAGTGGAATGTAGCTATGACACGTGTGATAAACAAGCGCTGGAAACACTCACCGAAATGTTGCAATCATGTAAGAGGCTGTTAAAAATGTTTAAACTTCTATAACCTATCACTTTTAAAAAAGTATAATTAAACAATGTACAAAAACTCCATTTTTTTATAATTTTTCGAAAGAACATTTATTTATCAATTATTATATCCAATAATTACATTCCACACAGTTTCAACAGCAAATGAGTTTTTAAACATTAATATTTTTTTAGACACTGAGGTATATCATTATAGATTTTTTATTTGATGTTCAAACTTTGTGTGATAATATTCTGAAAAACATAAACTTATATTCGATACTTTATACATTGTATTATTAAATGAGTCAAATAACTAAAATTATTAAAAAACAAATAGCATTTTAAGAATCTACTTGCACATCCTATATATATGGATTGTGAAAATATAAAACATTGTAGATCAATGAATATGATAGATTAATTCTTTAGATTTTAATTAAAAATCTAGATTCTTTATTTCTGTAATAACTTTCTATTCACTTTTTGAATTCAATTTTTATAAATTTATATCTTCATCTTGTGTGCGCAAATCATTTATTTTCTTCTCACAAATTACAGTTATTGTGGAAACTGGAGCATCAGCAAGAAATTATTGTGAACTTTCCGGGAGAACAGAGCCTCTCATAGCAGATGTAATATTGGCATTAATCAATATGGGCATGAAAATAGATAACATAGAAACTTATGCAAGAAGACAAAACAGAACGGTTTTACCAGCTCTTCAACAACAGACACAATCAAAACAATTGAATATCTTGCAAGCTGGTGTTAAGCAAGGTCATCCACCGCATATACCAAATTATTTGCCACCTTTTCCCGATCCACATGCATATATCAGAACTCCGGTGAGTATTAATTAATTATATTTATACTTTTTTTATTTACTTGCAAATTATTGAAACAAATATTGCAATACATAAAGATTCAATAATGTAAATATTGCAGACACATAAACAACCAGTAACAGAATATGAAGCAATAAGAGAAAAGGTGGCAACACAAAAACGGGATATTGAAAGAGCTTTAACAAGGTTCATTGCTAAAACTGGAGAAACGCATAGTTTATTTCTCACAGAGGATAACAGCATGTTTCCCTGTAAGCAAGTTGTCACTTATATGAAATTAATATAAGTTTATTTTAATTATATGTATATATATGTACAACAAGAGAGAGAAGAAAGTATATATTTACATATATTTTCTTTGTTTTTAGTAATATCTTGTAAACCGCAATTCCCGAGTTATATCTCTGCTCTTTTACCTCAAGATCAAATATTTGAGCCAGATTCAGATTTTCAATTTGAATCAAATCCAGTGAAAAAGAAAAAAGAGCAAGAAGGCAAAGAGCAAGAGGAAGGTATACTTGTTTTGTGATATACATCATAATGAAATATATTTGAAATAAATGTACAGTTTAAATCTAATATAACATGATGTGAACTTGTTTTTAGGTAATCAAACGCAAAACGAAAATATAGAACAAAATGGCGAAACTGCCACCCAACAAGACGTTATAGACAATCCATATCTAAGACCAGGAAAGATGCCTAAAAATAAAATTCCAGGCACAACAATACCCGGACAACAATCTGCCAAAAGAGAAGGGGTCGAATCTTAGTATTGTAATTAGTGTATAGTTTAATATGTATAATAATATAATATATATGTAAATTTTTTATATTTAATGTTACATAAAACGTGAAATAAAAAATAAGAATACAAATTATGTATATGTATATAATAAAAGTTATTTTTATTATAAATGTGGTTACACAAAAGTATTTTCAGATACATTTATTATCTGTTGCGGGGAATTAATATGTATCGTAACATTCCGTATTATCAATTTTTAAAAATTTATCTATACTATGTTATATATTAAAATCACTTGAAATATATAATTAGATTTACTTTCCGTTACATAGCAATATTGCTTAGGTCAATATTGCACATATTAGCACCTTACAAAAAAAAAGATATGAGAGTACAAAGCTAAAAATATTGAAAAAGTTGGTATTATAATTGCTGCATACAATTTATATAAAAAATAGATTTTTCATTGTATTAAATACGATTTCCAGCATCAAGCGTCTAAGTTTATTCTATCTGAAATACTTGATAATTTATAAATATCTGATTGACATCACTGTTCTTTTAAAAGAACAGTGTACAGCATTGATGAATGGTACATTCACCAAAAAATACATATTTATATAATTGATGCTATCAATGTCATATTTTTTAAAACAATTTAAAGAATGTTACAAATAATACATTTTTTAAATATTATTTTAATAAATATTATTGTTGTGAGTATATTTATATACTAACATATTAAAAATATTAAAGATAATTCAGATTATATAAACTTAGATAACTTTACTGTGTACACAGAGTGCTATTTAATGTACTAGTATAATTTTATAAGTGTGATTATATTTATTACTTATTTTGTAAAAATATAACTTTTTAATCGTGTGTATGTGTGTAAACGCACACGCACGATAATATTTTATTCAATAAAGAGAAGTAAGAATGTTTTACTTATGGATATACCTGACATTTTTCTCAGTTTACCTTATTTAATATTTCAAAAAAATTGTTACGAATGTGATTTGTATATATATTCGAAGTCTTGCTTAAACAATATTTAAATTCGGATTAAGCGATTAATACAAATTGTATATAGAAGTGCGCTTTTCTATTATGATTATACATTACTATGGTCATATGTATAATTACTATTGTTATGATAATACGGTCAAATGAAAAGTTCTCGGCCTAACAAGGAAAACACTTTTTGGTTCAAAATTATTTTTATTTCCAAATTTTATCTCCATCTTTGTATAATGCCTAGAACTTTTCATCCAATTATCGTATTGTTTTTAATATATATGTAAAGCATAAATAATCTTTTTCATTTAAAATAATGAACTACGAGATCAAAGATTAGTTTTCACTCTATGCTGCATGATGCTTATAATTAGAAAGTTAAAAACTTTATTATGCTGAATTATTTCATTAAACATTATAAAGTAAATTAATTGAATGCTATAAAATTCATAAACAATGATAAGATAAATATTAGTTATTGCTGCTTATCTACTTAAAAAGAAGTTGTGCGTTATAAAACACGTGATCATTCATATTGCTTTCCTCTATAAAAACATCTTGATAAAAAATCTATTAAGTAAGCAAAAAAATAGATTACAATATAAAACAAAATAAAAAATCGATGAATCAACTTTAAAACATGAAGCATAATAATAATTAGTACTCTCTCTTGCAAAAATTATAATATATATATATATATATATATAGTTAATATTTTTAATATATTAAAATTATAGGAAAATTTCTACTAATAATGTATACATGAACACGAAGCAAAATCTTGCACCTACTTCTCGTACCTTGATTCTTCATCTTCATCCATCATAGTTTAATATTGGTACCATGGCTGACGACGCACCCAGCGTAGTTTCATACCAGAAGCGGTGCGAATCTTTATGCTAGCGCATTCTGCTGCACGCACAGTTTCCTTCACGCTTTGCATAAGATTCTGAGCGTTTCCAACAAGCATGTCCGTCGCTTCCTGATCTTCTTCCGTACCTGCGTATACATATTACAAAAATAACTATTAGATTTTGATGAAAAAATAATTTTCCGATACATCAATATATATTTGTTAAGACATACAGATTTTTTCTATAAATTTTTCTACAATTGTTATTTTTCTACAGCTAATTAATATAATAATTGTCACTATATCTGTTATTAGATTTGTAAAATTATATTTGTAATTGTAATTCATAGATATCTAATGTACTAAATAGCAATCTTGAAAATAGGTGGATAATATATAATTATATTTTTACTCGAAGCTACTTGATGTTTTCTATGTTAGAAATGCATTATTTTTTCTAACGAATATTTTATTAAGTGCTAGGATGAAAGAAGCTTTACTATTTACTGTAAAATGTGTAATGTGTGTAATTTACATGCACTGTACGATTAATTACTGCTTAATCAGGAAACTAGATGCATATTAAGTATCTAGAATGTATTTACTGTGCATATAAAAATTACATTGAAAGAAAATTCTTCATAATTACTATGGCTCGAAACTTTTATAGATGAGTTTTATGTATGAATGCTTTATACAAATTATGTATTGCTTTAGCTAGCAAATATATGCGAGCGCTAGTAATTATGTAAAAAAAGTAATTAATTAAATTAAAAAAAAAATACATGCATGAATAAAAATAAAAACACATGTATTTCGGAGCAAAGACTAATGATTGCTCGGAGGAAACTTCCATGAAAGTAGCATGAATCATTTGATTTCGAATGTCTGCTTACCACAATATGTACAAATGATAAATCGTGAATTGCAATTGTAGGAATTGATAATAATGAAATGTGTATTATAGATCGAAATACATAATATATTGATATTTAATATGTAGAAAATATGGATAGTACTATATTGAATAATTTGCTATCTAAAAATTTGCTATAAAATTTTATAATCCACTTACTGCAGCCAATCAATTCATCTACACCACGATGAGCAGACGTATACCAACGCGGCATATACCATTCAAAGTTCAAATAAAATATCAAAATCATTAGCCTATTCATAAAAATTGCTAAGTTAATGTATTGCTACGTAAATATAAATTTGCCGGAGTTTCTGTTTCAAATATATACGTATATATCAACATTGGATAACAGTGTTTATCACTTTTTCACATTCCTCTTCAAGGAAAAAGTATAGGAGCTGCATGCATTTCGATGCTGTGTGAAAATCAATCGATATCAAATTTTTAAAAGAACGAAATAAACGCCACCAAAAGAGAAAGAGAGATAAATAGACGATAACATTAAGCACAACTTTGTAACTTCTTTTACCATAAAGCATCAGCTCTTCCCAGGTCGGGAGTGTCTCTATATACAAAGGATTTAATTTTTCTTTATTAATACATTAGTTCTCACACATGTTTTTTCTGTTAAGCAATGTTTTCTCGGAAGATTATATGATCCCAAAGAGAGAAATAATCATCAATAGATATTTCTTAATAAATTAGCTTGGCAGAGTCGCGATCTTTTTCTCTAAAATATACTCGGATATGTAAATATATATGTAAAATGAGATACAGGATACTGTACCTTGTGCCCCGAGCATAGTGGCTTTTACCGTAGACAGGATCTTCAGTTGTGTTCCGATAGTGGGTATACGCTCGCAAACTTGAAGAAGATTCTGAAGAAAGAAACCATTAAGCAAGTACAAGATTAGATTTTTATATAACAAATTTTATAATAAATAAAAATTATAGATAATAGATACATAGAGAGAAATTTGTGTTATATTTTATCGCAAAATTCACTACAAATTTTATCATGTTTGATAATAAGAAAATTACCATACTGCATATTAAAATGATTATGAACAATTAAAGATTGAAAATATTTTATATTATGCTACATTATAAAATTTATATAAAATATGTTATATGTTTATTACTTTTTTGGTATCTATTCTATTAAGAGTCATAAGTTTTTAATATATTTAAAAATTAATGAAACATGTTTTATATAAAGCTTACAATTTCTTTTTGTGGCGAATATTAATCAGATAAATTCTTATAAAATTCTTCCAATACCAATATTGTTCCACGATTACCATGAATTTCAAGATAAAAAGAGAAAATTCTCTCTGTAGAGTTCAACAGTATTTACACGTACCGTGCGAATACGTTTGTCAGTGCACTCCCTGGCTAGTTCTTTCGCGAGACGAGTCACTTCCTGGGAAGCTTCCGCAATCGCTTTGGCGCAGGCGATGAGGTCTCGTTTATTGCCACCCTCGCCTCTTACCAGACCGGATAATCTGCCCATTAATATAGCCATCTTCTTCGCCGCTGCGATAATCTCGTTATCCTTGCTCGACCATTGTCGTACTTCTTGATGTAAACCATGAGCAGCCATCTATACAACAAGTATAAATATAACTCGTGTTCGATTAGTTTTACGACTTGTTGTATGTATATAGATACGGATCAAGCGCAGAACATTTTTCTTTTACCATTATCGGTTGATTGGGTTGGGGAGCGTGCATGAACATTTCTTCCTCGTCGTCCGTCTCGGGAGGTGGAGGCCTCGGAGGTGCAACATCGACTCCTGGCAAAGGTGGGCGGGGAGGTGCCACTTCTGTACACAAGAAATAAATAAATGTTATCTCAATAAAATTTTATACAATATTTCCTCTTTTTCGTCGTACATAAAAATCTAAACCAATCTGTTACAAACACTCATAACAGAAAAGGATCTGTTAAAATGTATCACACTGTTATGCATTATCTCAAAATATGTAATTAATCTTCGCTGAAAACAATCACAAATAATGTGTAAAATAAATATAAGCCAACTATTGTAAATGTAATTTACAATTTTCACAATAATTAATAATATTATTTATTAAAGGTACAGCCAAACGATTATTTCACTAACGATTTTTTTATTAATATACAGATGCTCTGTATATTAGTAAACAAAAATATTGATGAATGAAATATCATAAGAGTAGAAAAACGTTTGGATAATTACCATCATCAATATTATAATTGTAATAACCTGGTGATCCATGTAGCATTAAAAACAGAAATGCATATCACATTAAAATGAGATAAATTGGACATGTTATGGAAAATGCTTCTACATGCATGTAATTAAATGTTATATTAACATCATGCTCTACTTGGATATAAAAATCAACCATTTTTTATCAGTAATCAATACTTTATATCAATAAGTAATATTATATTAGTTTTTCTATATTCTATTATTATAATAAATATCAATTATATAAAGATATAATAAGTTAAAAATTAATGTATTTAATGCCCAAAATTGTTAATATTATCTGTAACATAATAATGATGACTATGAATCACTAATATTATTGCAAAAAATCGCATGATTGAGCAAAATGCAGCTTAATTCATCCAATACACATATAAGATAGAAATTTATATGAAAAATATTTCTTTTATACAAATATATAATAAAACTTGTGATTATTGATCATGTATGTATTATATTGCGAATAATATTCTTTTTTCTAGACTTGGACATATATTGCATTATAATCATATTCGTAACGTTTTACTTAATATACAGTACGAGCTTTATCTTCAGCCACTGCATGCTTTATAACAGGAAACATTAAAAAACATGAAAAAAAAACAATAATTTATGGGGCCACAGAATTTTTATAGATTACCTCCGTCGTGAATTGATTTTTCTAACTCGTTGTCAGAAGCCAGTTCTTGATATAAAAGATCGGGATTCTCTACTAATTGGAGCAAATATAATTAATCTTATAGTCTGGCATTGCAATAAATCTAACAGTCTTTTTCTTGTCATCACTCTAATCTGCATTTTACATATGATAAAAATGAACACGAGAAAATATTAATATAATGGATTTTATCGATTATAATATAGCATGTTATAGCTTCTCTTCATAAATAACGAGTTTAATTGAAAAAATGTCATAAATAAAAGAGAGCAAGCATAAAAAACAGATTATATGATATATATACATATGTATATGTTTATATATATATATATAACTTTATGTTATATATTTGTTTTTATAATACCATAGACTTCTCGTTAAATTATATTAATTCAGTCTTCTCATTAAATTATTTTTATATAATTTATCTGTAAAATGATATAACAAACAATCATGCATAAATCATTTCATGCTGAAAAAGATACCTTTAGGTTTGGAGTAATTATATTTGACTGGAATTTGTTCATCTGTAAAAGATATATTATAGATACACTTTTTTTGTTAATATATTATTTATAAATTGATATTGCGTATCTTTGATTTCCTAATGCAATGTTTTATATAATGTCTTTAGTTTTATTTATAATCTTATCAAAATGCTTTTAACTTTAGAAAAATTTGTAAAATATCATTTATAAAATTTGTAAATATGTAGAAAAATCTATAAAAAAAAATATAAAACCTATTCTTTATAGAAATGGTATTATAAGAAAACAAATAATGATTTATTATATCTAATGTGACAAATAAAAATTAGATGACTTTGATAGCCAGTATAATAAAATGTGTACTTTATAATGCAAACATTCTATTTCATATTTATACAACTATTATTTTAATATCTACATATTTAAATAATAGTTTTTAGGTATATGCAAAAACACAAAGTTTTTATTAGTGAAATGATATAAAAAATATATTCTAATCGATTTTTCTCTAAAACCTACATAAATTATAGAATTATATAACAAATTACTAAAAATAAGTAAAATAAAGAAGTATAATAAAAAAGAATACTTAAAAAAGTATCATAAATTAGCTATTTCCTCATAAGAAAATTTTTAAATTGGTTAATCACAAAATAATCATGAATGTTTCCGTTTTGACTAATAGAAACCATATCTTTAATGATTATTCCTAATTTCTAGAAATATTTCATATTAAAAACTCACCATCATTAATGTGTAACTGTGACATTTCCAGAGGCGGTACCAAATCCGGTTGAATTACAATGGCTTTACGAACTTGCCCGACGGTGGCTAACAGCTAAGAGAACATAGCATTAAAAATACTTATTATATTATATTATAATTTTTATGAAATATACTAGAATAAGATACATACTGCGCGATTACTTTCTCTCCAACGTGATACTGCACCGCTGTCATTGATGTTCATTGCCACTAATTTAGCATCCTGAACCATTGGAGCAACACCTATTAAATATAATAAAATTATTTAATAATAGATTAATAAAAATTTTGAAAAATATATTTTTTAAATTTTATATTTGCAAATTTTTATAAATTTTTCTATATTTTCTATAATTCTACGTCTCTTGTGAGAAATTTAAATCAAACAAATGCATAGTAAAAGACGAATATTTTTTTCTACCAATTGTTCATTGAAATTCAAATTACAAGGAAGAGTTGCAGTTTTTATTTTCATATGTGTATTATTAATATATATTAATAATTATATTAAGCTAAGGAAATTAAAAAAAACAAATATGTAATAGAGCACTCACTGTTTTGAAGAACATCCGTGGCGTGATTTACTCTTTGTATGAAAGCCGGGTCTTCGCTATTATCGCTTTCCTGTTTCGCTACGAGTATAACTCGATTCGCGAGACGCGCAATAGACGCCGTGTTATCGACCATCTTCTGCGGATGAGCTTTGGCGATGGCTTCCTCGCAAAGGAACGTATGTTTCTGCATCTGTTCCTCGGAAGTTCTGATAAAATCGCCACTGTCAGTCGCCTCGTCGCACAGTGCTCGCGCTCTCTGCATCGTCTCTGCATATTGCTGGCGCAAATTTTCGAAGTGCTCATCCGCAGCTTTGCTATCCGGATAAGTCATGCGAATTCGTCCAGCGTTGATCAATTGCGGCGTCAGAGATTCTACTTGCGAGGCACTGGCAGCTAACGCTTCGGCCAGCTTCTTATTTCCTCCGCTTCCTATAATAATAAATGTTAAATTCTTCAAAATTTGTAATCTTTCAAAAAAGGAAAAATATGAAAAAAAAGATAAAAATTATTTCTTAAAAAAAAGCGAACTATTCTCAATTCTTTATTCAGTTTACTCAAATTTTGTAAACAAATTTTCCTGAGAATTCCCTGATAAAAATAAAAATAAAAAATAATTTATTGTAAACGTCTCAGAAAATACTAATTTATTAAAAAATTAATTATTTATTAATTTATTATGTAATTATTTATTAAAAGATTATTATTATTTATTATTTTTAAAGAATTAAAAGAATCGAATTGAATTTTTTACGATATAAAAAAATATATACCGCCAGCCGCGACCATCCTTGCCGTTTTGGCCGCTCTATTCGAGAACGTCTGCAGCGTACAAGTCTTATCGTTGAAGTTTTGATCGCGTCCTGGTGTGCCTGTAGGTGCTAAAACGGCGTCCGTGAATTGTTTCAGGGGTGTTGTGATGTCAATGAAGTCCTCGACGACGCGAGACACGACGGCCTGTTGTATCCTGTTCTTCAATTCGTAGAGCTTATGGGACAGCTGTCGGGCGATTTCCTGAGCGCGTGGAGTATTGCCCTGACCGTGAGCGCAGAGATCGGCGAGCTGATGCGACAAGTTGTCCACCTCGTCGCACAATTGCAAAATCTCCGCTTTATGTATACCTGGCAGACCCTCGGCCACCTATTTTTTTCGAACATAAGATTGTCGATGATGGTAAAAATTGTTAAGCCTCTTAGAAAAATAATTGATATACAGAGCGTCAGAGGCATCGCGAATTTTCTCTCGATAATTTAAATTCGTATAAACAGAATTAATAGCAAGAGCTTTAAATAAAATGTTAAAATAAAATTCTATTTAAACTTACATTTGTGACATTTTAATTTTAATGCATAACGAGTATTTAAAAATTCTGCTTGTCTTAATAAATATCTTTCACGTGGATGGTTAAATAATATAAAATAAGAAACAATTAAAGGCTTGTTATCAAAATCATTGGACAAAAATACGCGGTACTCAGAACGCTTTGCATAGCTCATCTGCCTATAGTATTAATAACACATTACATTGTGTGAGAACATAACGGAAGTATTTCCACACTCACATTTGCTATAGGTTGCTCATTCTTTCTATGCGCAGCATTGAAGATATTAAGCATTATAGAGTGAAAATGTGACTGATTTGAAATATAAAAGAAATCGACTACAATAACGCGCTACTAGATGTATATATTTCAGATATATATGATAAATGTTCAAAAATAATGAAAAAAGAAAAGTTATAAGAATTAATTACATCGTACCTTTTTGCCTTCGTGTATTATTAAAGCTATAGCCCTTTTACCGAGTCCCTTGTCATCGTGCTGTGGATTCAGAAGCCACTTGTTCGCTTGTTCTAATCGACCTGCCACTGTGTGTGCCGTCTGTGCAGTTCCCGATTTATCTGCTGCCACCAAAGCGGACGCTACCGAGCCGCGGAGCTCGTTCAATTTCTCTTTAATACCGCGTGCTAAGGCTTCCGCTTGAGGTGTAGTACCTTTATAAATACAGATGATTAATTACATTGAGTCTTGAAGATATACTGATGCATATAATATTTTTATAATACACAATTGCAACATGTAAATCTTGTAAAGCTGGAAAGGAACCTTTTTCATTTTGACGCAGTTCACAAAGAGCATCAGTCATAGTAACAATCTGAGAAGCTAATTTAGACATAGGTTCCGCTTGGGATGGAGGTAGATAACGTTCTGCTAGACGCGACGCTTGTTCTATTATTTGACGAAGGCTCTTTTCTCCTACGCCACCTCTTAGAGCTAATCCATCGTCCAGCCAATCGTAAGCTGCTCGTATTCTGGATTCTATAGCACTCTGAGCCTTTTTCAGCACCTAATAATAATAAAATTATGTTATATTTTATTGTTTCAGTAAGCTATAATCAAACATCAAGATGAAAAACAACTAACAGTCAACTGATCTGCTTCCCATTCCTCTTCATCGTATGTAGTTAATTGCAACACTCGAATAATTTCATTCAATTCATCGGACATTCTACCAGATAAGTAGTTGCGATTTTCTGCCGCTTCATCCGCACCTTTTCCACCTTGTGAAATAATATGGATGAAAATCTTCATGGAGCAGATCAGAATAGGAGCAAGTGTTTTGACCTACAAGTCAACAATTTATTATTAAATATAGTCGTGTAACATGTTAAAAATGATATTAACATTTATCACATTATATTTACTTGGTCTAGGCAGCGCACTAATATCTCTCTGTGAACTTGATGCGTCAGCTCCTTCTCACGAGCGCTCACTTCTCTTGATACCTTGCTAAGGCATGGACTTAAATTCTTAAGAAAATGTACCAAATCCTCCATTGTTTCGATAACTTCGGTAACAGCCAGATAATCTAATACACGTTTGCATTCCCGTATAATCTTTCGTACTTCACTCTCGTCGAAACAAAGGAGCAAGGAACTGGTGCCTTGCAAAATACCACGTGATCCCTCTATAAGTTTTTTCCTAAAATGAAAAATACACCATAAGTTTGTTAAATACATCAAATTCAATTAGTAATTTCATATGAGTTTCATAAATCGTACCTAGCAGGACCTGAATATGGATCCTGCTTCAGCATGGCTGATGCTTCCTCCAAAAGACGAGAAGCACCTTCTACACGTTGAAGGGCCGCAGGCATATCTTGTTTGAGCAATGCATCATCAGATGAATTTATTGTTTCCTTTCCAACCTGTAGAAATATATAGTAATAAAAAATTAAATATAAAATAATACTGATTAAAAAAATAAAAGGTTGAATAATATTTTTAATATCTAAGTTTTGGTTTTATGTATAATATAAACTCACTTTAACAAGATTGGTCACAGCCATACTGACGGCCTGTACAGGCCGCCCCAAATCTGGCATTGCATTTCCATCTTCAGCTTCTTCATGTAAAATGACAAGTCTTGAGACCTGTAAGAGATAAATAATTATTAATAAAATTGTTGATAAATATTTTGGTTCAAATAGTTCAAAGATGCAAAAAAGTAAAGAGAATTTCTATAATTTTAATTTATATTAATATATATAACATATATATCAAATATATTTAACTTTCCAAAAGTAAAAATTGTTTGACTTGTATAGTCAAAAATAGTTTTTAACTTCTTGTACAATGTTTTAATTAATATATCAAATTTATAATACTTTCTATAATTATATATCATGTACAAATATATTTGACAATTCAATTTTCATAATTCA
Organism: Nylanderia fulva; assembly: GCF_048542155.1. NCBI lineage: Eukaryota > Metazoa > Arthropoda > Insecta > Hymenoptera > Formicidae > Nylanderia > Nylanderia fulva. Next base: position 1,158,538 of record NW_028190368.1, on the reverse strand, counting down.
AGTCTTTCTTTAATTATTTTTAGAATTTTTTCAACAATTAATATACAATAAAAATAAAATTTTATAATTTTTATTTTATTAATTTAGTTATTGCAATAATAATATAAAATTATTTTCAGATGCAAAATTTGCAGTTTTTTTATAAATTTGTATACATATTATCAGGTGTGGATCCTGTATATTAAATTATAATTAGATAAAAGTAACGCATATACTTTTTTAATATGTATTTTTTTAAAATGGCAAAAATATATGCATATTCGAATGAAGCATACAAAAGTATATATTGAAATATGAGATGAAACAACTGGTTCATTAATATCATGTGTTAGTATGCGTGAATGTGTGGGATGCTGTGCGTAACACCAGCATGTCCTTTTTTGGAGATGTTGGACTAATAATGTAAGGACTCATCTTTCTGCATGCATCACATCTAAAGGGATTGAATTTCATTTCAGAAAACTGTGTGATACCGTCTGAAAGATGGATTTAGTAGCCCTGTCCTATATACAGAGTATGATGTCATAGTTCTATATAAAGCTTTCTTGATGAAATAAGAGGATTACTCTGTAAATTTCACTTGCGATAAACAGCGTTCCGGGCATCAAACTCTGCCAAACGTGGTTACGTGGATTTTTATCGACATTAATAACAATAACAACTTTTTATAACAAACATATTAAGCGAACAGTAAAATATTTTCACAGAAGCTTTAAATAAAGCAGACAGAATAGCCCTGATATATTTATCACACATAAAATTGTCAAATATAAAACAATACTTATTTATTTTATAACTGAATTTGTTTATTTAACAAAAAGAAATATATATTTTTCGAATATTTCTTGAGAATAAAATGTTTTCGCTGTTAAATAAATAAAGAAATTTTTCGAAAATTCAGAAGACAAATTTTTTGAGCGAGAAAATTTTTTTCTCGCTAAAAATAAATAAAAATTAATGCGGGGCCGCATAATCTTGATAATCATTTGAATTACCTGCTGAGCCACTGGTTCGAGAATACTCTCGATAGTTTTGGTATGGAAGACAGGCATTTTTTAATCGCTTCTTATTACGACGTGTAAAGAGCAACGAGAGAAGAGGGAAGAATTAAAAATGAGTCCGTCGAGTCGCGCGAGAAATAACTCGAGATAAGAATTAAAAGGCTTCAAGATGGTGAATTTAGGTAACACCCATCCCGGGCGAGCGCGATCCGTCAACTGCCGTCAACCTCCAGAGTTTTCACTTTACATCGCGAATCGTACTCGGAATTATTTATATGTGTGCGTTTACACATCGTGTATGTATATATATGTATACAGCGACGAATCATCCGCGACTAAAAAGAACGAACGAATGAGCGCGAGGAAACACAGGGCTGTAGCTTGCACATCTTTGTGAAAATAGTTTTTAACTTCTTTGCACAATGTTTTAAATAATATATTAAATTTATAATACTTTTTCTTCTATTATTGTACATTATGTACAAATATATTCTGACAATTTAATTTTCATAATTCAAGTTTTTTAAAATTATTTTTTAAATTTTTTCGAGCAATTAATATATAATAAAAAATAAAATTTTATAATTTTTGTTTTGTTTATTTAGTTAGTGCAATAATAATATGATTATTTTCAGATACAAAATTTGCAATTTGTCATACAAATATAAACGTTACTTATTTATTTTCTAACTGAATTTGTTTTATGTATTACAAGATGTTATGTTCTGTGGAAATCGAAAATTTGAAGAGAATTGTAAAAGAAATTAATAGGATAAATTGAATGTACTTAAAGCTCGAGATTTGAGAAACAAAACAAAAGGAAGGATTTTATCTTTTCCTCTCTCCTTTTCTCTTTAATAATAAAAAAATCATACTCTTATATCTCTCCTTTTTTATATATCATATAATGCTGATAATATTGTTGATATAGAAACTGTTCTATTCTTATTATATAATAAAATATAATAAAAATATAGATATAAAAATAAAATAAAGCTATAAAAAAATATAAAAAGAAGTTAAAATTATATATAATGAATAAATATGAGAGAGAAAAGTTTGTGCTTTATATAAACAAATTTTTTTAGATGCTACTATTAAAATTATGGAAATTCATCCAATTTATAGTGACAAACATCATATAAATATAAATTCAAAATTAATTAAAAATTGTCTTTTTATGTATTCATATTACGTTGTTTATGTACATAATATTTATTGCATTACATCGCTCAATATAGTACATATATACACGTGTAAAAAATGTGTATATAAAAACTTTAATCTTTTGTGTTTTCGTACATACATTTTCTCATTTTATTTTTTCTTTTTCATCTTTTTAAATTCATGTTGCTGCGTCGCAGCCTCGCTGAAAATTTCGTTTACTTTGCGTTTGCGTTCAGCATCGCTCATAATCTGTTGCGCAATTTGTACTTTAGATAAAAATTCTCGATCTCTCCTTATCTCGCGAACAGCGCCTTTAAATTCTCTCTTGTACTTGTGTAACAATTTCTCTCTTTCTGCTTTTTCTTTTGACATCGGTCTATGGTGCTTTCCATCATATCTGTAATAACATATTTTAATAAATATCGCGTGTATAATATTATAAATAAATATAATAAATCTTTAATTATATATATATATATATATATATATATATATATTAATCTAAAAATATATATGATAAAAAAAGCTATATTTTTTAATAAATTCAAAAATTGTAAAATTAATAAATTAAATAAAAGAAAGATGTATAAAATAATTACACTGTCATTATTTTTGGTTCGTATGTCCTTAAAGGTTTCGGCCTTTTCTTCTCGAATACGATATAATTCAATTTCTTGCTTTGTAAAAGTTTGAGATCCTTCCGTAGTTGTTTTATGTGGCTTCTTACGTTTTGTGGATATTTCTTGAATTTATTTATCTTTAATAATTTATAGATAGGCTCAAATATTGAATATGCCGCTTCTAATTCTTGAAGCTGATTTTTAAATTCTATAACTAGATTTATTGCAGTCAATAAAGCTTTTATTCTAAATTCATCATCTAATTCATCATAGACTAAATCACTCGCAAACATATTTGCGCCATTTGGATCAATTGTGATTTCAATGTTATCGATCACTAGAACTTTACAGACTGCTTTAAATGGTGGTATAATCTTCACTTTTTCTGTCGACTCTGTCGCTGTGTATATAATCCCTCGTAAAAAATTGATCACCGAGGGTGCAAATCGTTTGCTTAATACTGTATACTGTAAATTTCAAAAATATTTACAATGATATATCTCTTCAATTATACATTGTAATAATAAGTGTAAAACAAATTAACTGTATTTACCTCTAAAATAAGTGTGCTTATAAAAAGACCTTTTGAAATATCACTTCGATATTTTTTAATATGAGCTCTCAGTAGTATTTCTGACATAAATACTAAACAAGGAGTCACAATAGGATGTCTGAAGTCCGATGTCGGAAACAGCAAAGACACTAATTTAAACAATATAAGCTGAAACCAACAAAAACACATTATATGAGTATGTGTGCATATAGGAAGAGTAAAAAGTGTCTGTGTAAAAAAATATATAATGTAACATGATAAAAACATTTTGTGTAAGCTATAGGATTTTTTAACTATAAATATTACACAAATATATAATGGTACATCATAGATTGTTAACTTTTTAATTCATTCTATTTGAAAACTAAAATCTACGCATCTTTTTAGATATTAAATATTTTTTTTATTTTTGAATTATTTAAAAGTATGAAAATTCATATAACTATACATTTACATAATATATATTTATAAATAAAAGAAAATAGAATTAGTTAAAGACATTTTGTATATAATCTCTTACCGTATCCACACCAGGATATCTTTTTTTATTTTTTGCAAATTTTTCATACTTCTCCTCAAGCACTTCTTTTACATAAGTTTTGGTATTTTCTGGACTTAAATGTGCTAGATCATAAAGGTAAGGGCACAATCTAGAATAAAAGTTATAAATAAGCAATGTAACATATACTTAAAATTAGTAAGAATATAAATTATAAATATAAATTATTTTTACCTGTCAAAGATTTGAAAGCATTTAACTAGATCATCGGCATTCTTCATTGCAGAAGCGCAATTATTTATATGTTGTAACAAATATGCAAATAGATTTAACATTTTCTCTTTGTTTTTACCATTTAATGTCCAATGATTACATTTTATAATACGATCTACAATAACTGATTGATAATCTGCATTATGATGCTTTAATAATTTTTCTAATTCTTCAAAGCTCTCTGGTGCATTATATGTGTAAGGCAATTCTTTTCGCGCCTTCTCCATGATTTCTTTTCGTTTCAAAAGATCATTTCTTATCTCCTTTTTTCTATCTTTATCAGATAAATTTTGTACATCTGTACTGCTATTGTTCTGTTTCAATATTGATTTGGGACTGTCCAATTGATTCATATGTGTTTTACCTTTGGTCAGATTATCAGCAAATTTTACATGTTTTTTAATAGTTTTATTTTCTTCATCTTCGCTAGATGAATCAGATACTTTTAAATCTAATAAGCTATCTTCAGATTCTTCCTCATCTAATTCATTTCCAATTTTTAAATTTTTGTTATCTACATCTATTTCAGATTCAATTTCAACTTTAGACGATTCTGAACATATGCTTTCCTGATCCTCACTATTATCTTTCCTTGTGTTTATTTTTTTTTCTGCAATGCTCTCTGATTTAATACTTGTCTGTTCATCATTAATATCATCGTCATTAGCTTCGTTATTGTCACTATCCTCTTCATTGCTGTCATTAGCATCATTATCCCCTGAATTATCATCATCATTATCCACTGAATTCTTATCATCATTATTATCATCATTATCATCAACAACAGTTTCTAGCATAAAACCATCATCAAGATCATCAGCAGATTTATGCTTAAATTGATTATTAGTATCCGATACAAATCCTTTCATTCTTGCCACTCGGTCAGCCTCAAGTGCTTCCAATCTTTCCTTCTCTTCTTGAACAATTTCTTCCTCGGATTTTAATTTTTCTGTCGGATTACCCCTAGCTTCAAAGATCAATTGTCTCACGGCAATATCATAAGCATCAGCTTTCGCATCTTTCGTCTCTGTAGCATCTTCCATCAACTTCTTGGAAGCAGACATAATAGGCAGGAGATCCTTCCATTCAGAATCAAGTTTCTCTGTCAGATCTATCGTTTGCTCGCGTATCTTCTGCTTCTCCGCCTTTCGTTTCTTCGATTCCGCAATCAGCTGATCAATCAAATCCTTTCTGGATAAAGCAGAGTCTGGTTTCGACAAAACTCCTCCGCCAAAGTGAGCTTCCTCCACAAAGTGTCTATCCAGCTTCCCGCTAGTGTTTTCATCATCGCTGAAATCGTCGTCGCTCTTAGGATCATCGAACTTCTCGATCTCCTCGAGGGTCTGACCCCTATGGGTCAACACCTCGTCGTCGTTCAAGTTAAAGATGCTCTTCTTCTTATGCATCTTCATGCGTTCCATGGTAAATCTCGCCATCGCCTTGTCATCCACGCTCATGGTGGAATCCCTCTCGCCTATGCGTTTGTCCAGGAAGACGTTGTCTTTGTTCTTTAACTTGTACTCTTGAAGAAGAGTTTGCTTGCGCTTGTTGATGGCTTTCGCCCTCGATACTCCTGGAAGACCGCGATCATTATTCTTCCTTCGACCCAGGACATTCTGCTTGTCCCGATTAATCTGCACTTCAAACGGATTTAATTGTTTTACATCCTTTTGAGCCCGCTTCTGCTGCGCGAAATCGGACAGGTTCTTCTTCTTCTTAGCCTTAACCATTTTATACGAGGACAGTTCTGCAATGACAGATTACGCCAACTTTATCATGCGCAAAAATCAGACTGGCTTAATGTCTTGTATCGTCATTAATAATTTAAATAAAAAATATACAGTACATTATTATATATATCGAATATTAATATTATATTCTCACGTGGGTGAAATTTAGTGACATAACCTTCGACAAAAACACGGCATCGTCGACAAAATGTTGCCCACACTAAAATCACTAGATGTACATCTTCTTCTTCATCTAGTGACTTCACCATGATTTACAAATTTTCTAGATAGTCGTGTACGCGAAATATCGATCGAGACGATTGACGCGACATTTTCGGCACGACGCAGTAGCGTGGAATGCGCTGCGCGCGCAGATGGGGAGGGAGAAGGAGTGGGGATAGAACAAGAGAGGGGAGGAGTGGGGGGAATGGAATGCGGTGCGAAGGTGACAGCTGACGCATTGATGGCGCATTATTATTTCGATCGATTTGTTTTAATTAAAAACTTATTAATCTTACGATGTTCGAAAAAAATCTTACGTTTTAGACTCTAAAATATTGCTAGCTAAAGTCACTAAAAAGCCAGCTTTTCTATTGGATGTCGAAAAATTTATTGAAAATAATATTAATTCACCAAAGTGAGCTCGTGAATAATAAAAAATAACTTGAATGAAAATCGGTGCGAATTTGGAACATACTTGACATTCGCAGCTTTTACCGATTATTATTTTCGTAATTAGAAGTCAACGAAACGGAGAATTCTGATTGGTTAATTCCTTTGTGCATTTTGCGTTTTCGCCTTTATGCGAATCCGTAATTAATAGAAAGTCACCGTATATCTAGTGACTTTACATTCGGAATTCGCCCGTCACTCTTGCCGATCCTTTATCAAGGATAAATTCATCTTGCCTATAAAGTCGAAATCTCCTGCTTCATATCCACATAAATAGAAGAAACGAGGATACAAGGATGAATAAAAAAATCTTGCAATAGTGTTAGCTGAAAATATCGAGTGAGGCATGTGTGCGGTATATATACACATATATACATATATATATATATATATATATAAACACTCATTGACAAAATTACTTCAATATTCCAGTCGCGTTGTCGTTCGACGAAATGTATACAAACGTTTACGGGAGAGCATTTTTTTTCTTTTCCTTTCTTCTTTTTCTTTGCACTCTTTGAAGCGCCACGATTTTTTGCACTGTCATATCTCGACCGAATTTGGGGACACTCGCAAAATAATACTGACAATTTTATGCTCGTAGGCTCGACGTGTCCCGATAATTTAAACGTTTTTTATTGTGCATTCACTTAATTTTTTTTGCTCGTCCAACGAGAGACCATCGCGCTCGACAGATCACTACGATCACTTTATTATCAAGGTGAAAAGTCCCCGATGTGTGTTTTTCCCTTCGTATTAATCACTCGCTTTATATAAGTATATATATTTCGTTCGTTTAGATCGCATTTGTTAATTGCGTTACATAAAGCGTCAAGATTAGAGAAAGACCTGTCGCGGTGAATAATTATTGATGAAGAAATCGAAACCGTCCGTAAAATTAAACGTTGCATAATGGACATTCGTGATTTATGCACAGCATGCGCGAAAACTTTCGTAAGATTAATCGTTTTTGCGTGATAAAGTGTTAAAACGTAGTTTGTGCGCGACACGAAAATCCTTGGCTGGTTTATAATTTTCAGAATTAAAACGCGGCTGTGTATAATTTTATAGTGTACAGATATGAAGAATGTATGAATAATTATTGGAAGTCAATCTGATTAACTTTCTCCTTGGAAAAAAAATATATTAAAATGCAAATTTATTTAAAATTTCTATATAATTTTTTACTTTCGAGAAGTCTATGAAAAAAATATAATGATTTAATGATTAAAATGTATTAATAATATATAAATGTATAAATAATATTTTAATGTATTTTTAAGATGGTGATGAGCTTGTGAATGCTTTGCTGAATCACGATGTCGGACGATATGCCGCATATCTCATATGGACTCGACAGTCGTGGAAGAATAGTGCGAATAGAATCAGGTATAACCAGAGCGAACATCAGACGTCTTCCAAGTATAGAGGAAGCTCTAAGGAGACTTAGTACAAATCTGAGAGCCGATAGACAACTAAGCGAGCCCAGTAATGGTAATATATAGCCAAAGCAATATTCTATGAGATTTGCAACTTGGAGACACTTAGAGTTGCTTTGATTAAACTTGTTGATTAACTTGATCGCTCCATTTACTGGGATAGAATTGTCCGTACACAACTTTTCGACTATATTTATTGTTCTTAATCTCCATTTTCATGTGTTAGACAAGAAAAAATTATTAGTTGTATCTAATTATTAATAAAGTACAAGTATTATTTGATAAGTTAGTTATCGAGTAAGTTAACTAGAGTTTAGTTAAAGTAACTTTAACTTTTTATTTTTTCTTTTTATAGCAGAAGTATCTGATCCTCAAGTAGCACGAATGGCATCATTGGAGGATGAAAGTTCTCAGAATGCATATGATGATACAACAACAGATCAAGAACTGTCCGTCGACATCACTGATGGAGCATCCTCTCCGAATCAAATCACATCTAGCGTGCCATCATTAACTCCGGAAGAAGAGTAAGTTTATCTGAAATAGTCAAGTAATAATAGCGTAAAGTAATATGCTCCATTTATGATCCTGATTTGATAGTTTGACATGACTGGAAAATATATTTTTATATCATATTTTTCAGTTTTTTATTCTTTAAATTTATAACAAATTGTTTATTACTGTATAATTGTTTCATATTAACAGTAATCTCTTTATCTAGCAAGCGATACTGTTGGGTATGCTTTGCAACCGATGAAGATGATGCAACTGCAGCGTGGGTTAAACCATGTCATTGCAGAGGTACTACAAAGTGGGTTCATCAGGGTTGCATACAGAGATGGGTCGATGAGAAGCAGAAGGGTCATGCTGGGCATGCTGTGGCCTGCCCGCAATGCAACACAGAATATATTATAGTTTATCCAAACATGGGTGAGTACATACTAATCAATAGCATAGGCTGCGTTCCCTTTGACATTTTCAGCGCTATAAGCATCTTTTGTCTTTGTTGCATATCGAATATCAAACGAAGACATAAGATGCGTATAGCACTGAAAGCGTCCAAAGGGAATGTAGCCATAATCATATAATTTAGAAACATAAGCATCTCATTTATATCCTTTGTGCATGTAGTGTATGGTACGTGCAAATCAATTGCAGGTCCATTAGTGGTAGTACTTGACACGATTGATGCTGTTATCTTCCGAGTATGTCCTTTCATTGCTGCTGGTATAGTAGTCGGATCCATATATTGGACAGCTGTGACTTATGGTGCAGTTACTGTTATGCAAGTGGTCGGTCACAAGGACGGCCTTATCATGATGGAGCAGGCCGATCCTTTAGTTTTACTAGTTGGCTTACCAACTATCCCAATTATGTTAGTTCTGGGAAAAATGCTTCGATGGGAAGATCAAGCTCTTAGTTTTTTAAGACGTCATGCATCCAAGGTTCCTATTTTAAGGCATTTTCTACCAAGTAGGTTCGTATTAATGATGTTATTCTCGATACAATTTATACTTTATAGTAAAAAGGAGTAAAATTTAATTTCAATTTTAGAATAGAATAGCTTTTTCAAATATTTAGTGTATTTTAAATAGTATATGTCATGAATATATACAACATAAAAAACAGCGAAAAGAAAACAAAGTATTCAGTAAAGTTCAAAATAAAAATTATAAAAGAATAATTTTAAATTATCAAAAATGTATGACTGTTACAGTTATTCCGATGAGGATACAAGTATGCAATCTGAAGATATACCACCAATGAACGATCCAGTGTCCGCAACGCGTGTTCTTTGTGGTGCGCTTTTATTGCCAACTATCGCCAGTTTATGTGGAAGATTATTCTTCGAAAGCATAAACTCTAACTTTCAAAGAACATTGTTGGTATGTATTGTTACAATTACAATATTGCGAAAATAATAAAAGAAGAAAATTTTTGCGAATGACATAGATATAATAATCTCATGTCATTAAAATTACTATCATGTCATTATTATTTCTTATAGTACCTTGTGTTTAAATTACTACATTATAATCTATCAACTTCTATAAATAGTACTGTAAACGTGTGTGTATAATAGTATATAATTTCACATTTTTTTATATTTATAGGGCGGTGTAGCCTTTATAACGATAAAAGGTGCATTCAAGATTTACCACAAGCAACAACAATACAAGAGACAATGTCAACGTCGTGTAATGGATTATACGGAGAACAATGTAGCATTATATAGACGGCAAGACCCCGAAAGTGATCGAAGTTAAGTAAATTCTCAACGAATATTCAAATGCCAATTAATTAATAATGCATATAATTTTTCAAATGTAAAGCAGCTTAACTTTCTAGCAGCATTTGAGTATAAAAAAATTTGACATCTCTCTTCAGTGTCATATATATGATCATAATACAGGTGTGAAATAACGGAGACAGAGTTGTGTGTATATATATATATATGATTATATAAAAATAAGAATTGTATATGAGCAGTGTCTCACAGTGGTTAGTTTAGGATTATATTTTCTAAAAAGGTGAAGGATGTTGAATACAAATGACATCTCCTTTAAATCAACATTTAAAGGGGGGAAATACTTTTTAATAATTATTAAACCGATAATACTTTCTGCAATCTTCCTTCTATGATATATGAAAATTGAAATAATTATACGATTCTTTCTTTGCCCGCGTATTAGAGAATCATCTAGCTTTAATTAATCTCTTAGAGAGATTATTATTGGATTTTTCATATTATCATAAAGTGTACAAGAAGCAAGTACTATCACGGGAAAAGAATTAATTGACAAATTGCTATGACAAATATTTGTTATTTATAACTCTTTACTGTGACTTTACTCTAGACTTGTGTATATATATGTATATGCTTGCAACACACATTCATACATATATACACAACACATATAAATAATATATGTATATATTTACACATACATATATATTATTTATATTATATATCTACATATACATATATATTTACACGTACATATATATAAATATATATATATATATATATCTATATATAAGTCTACATTATTAGAAGTAAGATTTATAGGCTATATTTTGTAATCTAATTTCTCACATGTAAATGCTATTATGAAATAACTTGTAGCAAATATAAAAAAATTATAAATATCTGCTTACAGTGCTTACAGTGTTACATCTTTAAAGTATTTTATTTTTACAGTATTTACAGCTTTACAGTATTACATCTTTAACAAAATTTGTTCCTTTATATATTTTATTTTGTAATGGTGCTATTAAGATGAATCGTGATATTCAAAATCGCAAATATTCAAGTATGTGTATATATATTCAATAATCACATAAAGATTGTTTGAATGTTCTAATTCTAATTAACTCATTGATATAAAAAGAAAAAAGAATTTCAAGTAATGAACATTTTATAATATACTTCCATGTGAAAGAGTGTATTTTATTATTTTATTTTACATTATTTTTCAGATAAAAATTCCCTTATACAAGTATTACAATATACAATATAATATATTAATATAATATAACTATAATATATATATATATATAATATATTATATTTATATACTTGTACATAAGAGATATCCGTATGTAAGAGAATCTTTTGTTTGGAAAATAATGTGAAGTACATTATATAATATATTTGATTTCCTAATAACTTAATATATAAATTGTATTCTTGCAAAATAAATAAAGATAACCAAATAGTATGGAGATAGTCCAATAATTGAATACTTACAAGTTTACTTTGTAAATAAGATTACAAGAAATGTTAATTAATTTTTTGACTGTTTAATTGAAAATCTGAATAAACTAGATGTAAATATTACAAGTAAATAAATCAATATAGTTAGCATTGAATATTATTAAACACAACTAAATTGTAGAATTTCTAGGAAAATAAGTTTTTAAAGGAATGTAATTTTTTTACATGTTGTATAAATACATTTATTGAATAGATTTTCCTATAATGTGCAAAGATAGATGTTCAACTAATTAAGTACAATTTTTCTAGCAAATACTTAACATAAGATAATGCTATATATATTTTAAGTACCTTAGTTTTTCAAAATAAGGGATATCTAGAAAGGTATAATATAAATATTTTTTCCACTCATGAAACTGCCCTTTTAAATCTTAAAAACAACATTGTATTGAAGATAACCCACATATACACATTCTGTTTATAACTAATTATTTATGATATTTCTAATATACAAATAATTTATTAATATTTAAATCATAATATTGCTTTATATGTTCTACATATTTAACGTTATAACACTCGGTTTTTTTTGTGACTTTTCTTTGTATTTGTATGTTGTCAAAATGAGAGATATCATCTTTTTCTAAATTTATGAATAGAAACTTAATTTACAATTTACTTTTGTTCATCAATGATCAATGTTTGAAAATTCAAAACCCAAAGATATAAAAAAGTATTTAAAATATTTAAAAAGTCAACTTTTAAAAAGTATACTTTTTGTTAAAGTATATGAAAAATGTTTATGTATAATGCTGCGTATTAAGAAAATAAATAACAGCTAAATATATGTATGTATATAGACGATTGTTAAATTATCTATGCTTGGATTAAAATTTTTATCTTAGCCACAATAGAAGCAATTATTTTAATGATATAATTGAATGTCCATATACTAAACTCTGTTATCCATAAACTTATCTATTTGTTGTTATTCAAGTTGATGAATGCTTAATCTTTTTATTTGCTCTTGTCACTATGTATGTACATATTCACATTTATCTACTCTAATGTGACATTCGAGCAAAAAAAAAAACACGTCACACAAGAATACACAATGATATTTTCAATCTGAATATGTGATATCGGAATAAAAAAGTCAGGACTACAGAGAAAGTTTACAATAAGGACATTGTTTGGTCCCGACAAGCTCACCGATATTACTGTATGATATCGATTATCATACATCAACAAAATTTAAGTCTTTGATGCATTTATATATACTTTCTTATATACACTGTAAATTATTGACAAATGCAAAATTTTTTAAATGGAAAATGAAGAAAATTATTTGTTATAATAATCTTTCAATGAAGGTCCAATATATTTTAGAGAAGAAGAATAAAAGTCTGGAGGACTTTCTATGATGGACAACTGTACCTCTTCAACATCTGCTGATTCTGTACACAAATTAAAATTAACAACCTTGAAAAATGTACACGGTCTTGGTCCTTTACCGAACTCGTCGACATCGTACGGCGGACTGAGTATATCTAAGAAAGCTGCGGGGCCCTCTATACATGAGATTTCATGCAGATTTTTCTCTGATGGTGTGAGAATACAAGCGGGCGAATTACTGTGAAGAGACATTGAACGATGCTTGACTGCTGCAATCTCCTCATTCAACTTAATTACATGATCACTCTTCGTCCTCAAACTATAGCTGTTTAATTCCACTGCACCACTGATTACCTGTTACGTAAGTGATACATATATTATTATAATTTATGAACATATATCAAGTATTGTATACAACACGTTTATTTACAATGTGTCATTGTGCATCGTTGAAATGTATTTTACCTTTAACAAGCCATGCATTCCAGGATGATCATGCATAGGCATCATGACTCCGTGTTTCAGTATGAAAATCGCGATTGTTATATCCTTGTTTTCAAATACATCCATCACGCACATAGGCGCCGGTTGTCTGCTGACATAATCGAGAATGTTTTTATCGAGTCTCACATCCTCGGCAGTGATTTTGTTCATCAGACTCCACAGTTTGTCTAGGCTCTTCTGACAGAGCCGGCTCTCGCCGAACGTTTTCATCGCCTGCTTCGCCAAAATTTCAATCGCCGATGTCATAATTATATACTTTAGTGTGTCACTCGCTTTTCGAATCTTATATCCACCCAAAATATTATCGACGAGTAATTACACAGATTTTTGTGGTCGGATATGTACCTGAAAAAATACATCGCAATTTAATACTCGACGAGATCTCACAATCATAACCTCAAATACGTGCAAAATAAGAAAGATTCGTTCGATGAGAAAATCAAAATGAAAAAAAAAAAACTTAATTGGAGAGATCACTTTGAGAAAACGGAGCAATATTACGTTACCATGTAATAACGTTCGCGCGTGGAAGATACAAAATGACATCCAAGTACGTACAGATTCGCGTGACAGAACGGACAATATATTTAAAGCGCAAATCAATCGTGCGAGTACATGCTTACATTATATATTTTCTTCCTCATCCATCATCTTATCGTGTTTTGCTCGACGATGTCAAGGAGCGCGAGCGCGCGCTTTTAGGGTGACATTTCACTTGACGTTTCTGACAGATGTCACGTGACGCGTCACGTGGCTTCGTCGCGAAGCGATTGGCCGCTCATTATGTTCGAAAAATTCCCTATTCGACTGCAGCTAATCGCCGATCGACTCGAAACAAAATTATCGGACACGTGAGAATGCCGCCTTAAGGGGGAGGGATCCTCTAATAAGGGATGCTGCAGGATGCGGATTGGTCGTCCGCCATTAATGGGATATTTCCGCTTTGAGTATATTTTAGTAAAGATCATTTGTGTATTTTTGTTAAAGTGTAAGTATTTTATAAAAATACCGAATATGATTTTATATTTATATTTTTATACATATCTATTTTTATATAATCATTTAATACTGAAATGAAAATATATGTGGTAGAGCGAGTAATCTCAACTATAAATCATCAAATTAACTAATATTAATAAATATTAATTTATTTAGAAAATGCGATATTATATGAAGCTTTGAATTGTTCTAATTCAAGTCAAAATTGTTATCATTTGTGATTATATTTTACATACAAATTTTGTTTTTATTAAATAAAATTATTTAAATAAAATTATATAAATAACAAGTAAAATATTAATTAATTAATTAATTCAGTGAAAATGAAATAACTAATGCATTTAAAAAAATAATATAAATAAAAATATTATTTTACGTTATATTGCTCTTAAAAGAGTACAATACAATAATAAAAATAAAAATTCTGATTTCTCAATGAAATGGCGCGTAAAAAATGAAAGCTATCCCACTTCCGCTGTCCCATTAATGGCGTCTTCGTCCCATCCCTCGCTACTAGAGGATCCCTAAGCCAAGGGGGGGCCTCGCTGCGCAATCTTGACGGAATATTTAAAAGCTCCGTCCAGTCTGCTGTCAACGTCGTCGGCTCAACCCGGCGGCGCTCGGCATCCTTCGACTCTGTCGGCTATGCTCGGCCACCTCGGGTAGCTACAGCGGAGCAGCAGGACTCGTCCATCACCGTCCGGTCCGGTCTCGCCGAAGGGAGCGGTGAGCTAGACTTAGGGGAGTGGAGGGTCAGTGAAGCATAGTCGAACGCCAGGCCAGACCAGGCCAGGTCGGGCCAGGCAGGGAAGATGGCTGCCGCGGCGAACGTCGCGCCGGAGAATCAGTACTTCTACGAGGATGTCGTCTATCGCGTGGACAAACGGGGCAACGTCGTCTTCGGCATCGTCATGGAGAACGACGACCAGGACATGTCCGAGGAGAGCTCCGACAGCGAGGAGAGCCTGCCGAAGCGGAAGAAGGGCGAGATACGCATGATCTGGCATCCGTCCGGTGTCGAGGAGTTGGTCAACTGTAAGAAGGTAATTGCGATTACAATTCATTACGATTTATTCCGTCGAGAAGGATCGATTGAGATTCTTTTGTATCCCGGCGTTTTGCAGCTTTCATGCTACTTAGCTTATTGGCAGTGTGAAATATCTTTCGCTGCGGCACTGGATTGCGATTAAAGGATGAGATGTTTTGAGGTTTTGACGACGTTTCACTTCCAGGTTCACCTGGCTGATAGGACCCTCATGCCTGGAGACGTAGTACGTAGGATGATCAGGGGTAAAGATACACAGAGAGGTTACTGCAGAGATATTGAACTGACTGCGTGCGTGCAAGTTATTGGTACCAAACAGGTGCTTACAAATATCAAGAGCGAAGACCTAATTCCATTGCAGGTACATGGATATGATATCTTTGCAGTGAGATATAACTGACATATTTAGTTGTATACTGAAACAATAAGCTGTCGTTTGTAGGAATTTGCAACGGATATGGCAGTCTGTATGGATTCTTGGGTTGGTGGCATTAGAATGACACATTTTAAATTATGGTTGGTAACACCGGACGGATCGCATTGTGTCATAAACGAGATGGATTCCTGTGTGTTGGGACAACTAGAAGAGACTCGAGATAACGTAATATAACTAATTATTCATGTAAATTCTATAGATGTGAATAACAAACATTCTCTTTTAGGACAATGATTTTCCGCATTCTACCGAATTCTACCCTGGTCAAAGCCTGTGGGGCCCTGTTCATTGTCTGGAGGATGCGCAGTGGATTCAGTGCACTAAGGAAATGAAGGCAAAGAGAAAATTGAAACCGCAAAAGATAACGAAAGTAATTGTGGAGAAAGTGGAGACCGACTGGGTCGGCGTGCACTGGCAGTGTCGAGCATATTCGAAGGACGGTGCCTGGTCCGATCAAGCACAACCAAAATTCGTGGTCGAGGGTGAAGATCTGAAGAAGTTGAAACTGCTCAATGTGTTCGAGCCTTCGACGGTGCAGGTCGGCGATCGCAATTTTTACATTATTAAGGGAAACGAAAACGTTATCACCCGCGAGCAGTGGCGAAAACAGCAGAGGGATATCTACCAAGTTCCTAAGCAGAGTCCGAAGAAGACGCGTCTGAATATTATGGTGACGAAGCTGCCGGATGACAAAAAAAAGGAGCAGAGAAAGGATAAAACGTTCGATCAACGATCGGTAGAAGAGGGCAGTCAAAGTAATGGCGTTCACTCGCAGGATGTTGTGAGTAATAACACTTTGATGCCGCCGCCTCAAAATCAGCACCCCGAAAGTTCGGACGAGTGGGATACCGAAGATACCACGGGCTCGCAAAGTGATACCGCTTCGGTAATTCATTTGTTTTTTTTTCTCTCTTTGTTTTTCTTCAATTCTAAGAAAGTGAGATCTAAGAAAGAAATGATTGATGCGCTCCATAGGTCTCTAGCGGCTGCTCCAGCATGTCGTCAATGGGAAAGAAAAAGAAGGGTCCTGCATTGATGACGAAAGTGCTGAAGAAAAAGAAGTTGCGAAAAGCAAAAAAGAAAGTACCACCTGTTCCGTTAATTCCTGGGACAAAGATAGTTGTAGAAACTTTGTCCACTAATACAAAAGCTAATGTTGTGTGGCAAGATGGTTCAGTAGAATTTGGTATTAATATTATGATTAATATTTATTAGTTGTATCATAAATTATATTTATTCGAAATATGTAATAATGAGTTTTCTCATAACTATCATAATTTTTTGTTGAATTTATTGATATATTATTAAAGAGAATAGATAATTTCAATTCATTATATATACATATACAATAATTAAAACTTTATTTTTTAAAATTATGTATATATATATATTTTTTTTTGTTTTTTCATGCCATATGGTATTAAATGCTATATATTTTTTTTAGGCATACCATCAACACAATTATACCCAATTCATCATCTGGATGATAAGGAATTTTTCCCAGGTGACTTTGTCGTAGACCAAAAAGAGGAATCTAGAATGTATGGTGTTGTACAAAGTGTCGATCATCAAGGCCGTACTGCCAAGATAAAGTGGTTTCGGACATATACTTCTAGTCAAAATCCAGAGTGAGTATAAATAAAAAAGAACTTGCTTCCAATGACTTTTTGTTTCTTCAAAACTTTCCATCATCTTTGAATTTCTAGAGAATTTTGTTATATCATTTGAAACCCTGATAATAATTACAAATATAAATCAAAGGAAATGGTGAAACTCAATTTGTTCGATCATCTTCTTACTTAGGCCGATCTTTCTCGAGGAACGCGAAGTGAGCGTTTACGATTTGAAGGATCATCCGGATTTCCAGTACAGACCGGGAACCCTAGTGATTCGAATAGCGAATTTCGAGGGCGAGGACGCTGGATGCACCGCCGGTCAAGTGTTGGACAATTACCCGGAGGGACGAGTGAAAGTATGGTGGGTCGACGGTCATGTTAGTATGTGCTGGCCGCAAGATCTGTACAAGGTCGGGGAATACGACAGTGACGAAGGGGAACTGTGGGATGATGTTTCATCCGATTCATCATGGGAAACGGAACTGGAGGATTGCTTTATCGCCGATAATGATGGTACTGAGCAGACAGAATTGGAGAACATAAAACCAAAGTTAGCGGCACACATCGAGAAGGCCAGAATCGCAATGTCGAGATTGGAAGAGATCTTCACGCAAAACCCATCGTTGCAGACAACAGAAGTGATGAGGAAACTTCTAGAGGTCTACAAAGACTGTCGTTATATGGACAAATTGATGGGCACCTCGTTCTTTCACGAATGCCACTTCCAAGGACTCCTCGAGCGGGTGAGAGAACGCGGTAGAGCGAATGTCGCGCAACGCATGGCCGATCAAGTGACGAGACTCTTCACACCTAAAACGGAATATCCGGAAGAATCGCTGGATAATTTAAAGAATTCGAAAAATGGCGATGAGCAATGTGCAATTAGTGTATCGGAGAAGGAGCAAGTCTCTACAATCATTAATAGATCGGAAATTGACAATACTACTAGTATCGAGAACAATACCAAAAAGCAGGAGGACGAGGAGCCGGTTAATCAATTATTCATACGTCCCAATCCCGAGGATTCTGGATTGTATTCGGCTGAGAACTCGAAGAAGGAGTCGGGTTCCAGCGAGTCCAGCGGGGAATTCCTCATGAGCGAGGACGTTAACAACGTCCCGGAATGCTCATCCACGACGAATGTCGCGAGCCTGCCCGACAAGGCAGAGACAACTAACAGGGTGAAAAAAGTGCCGACAAGCCTTGCAACTTCTCAGAACGTCGGAACGTGTGCGTCACACGTGTGCGTCAAGTTGTGTAATCTGATCAAAGCGCAGCTCGTGTTGGCGCACGCCGAAGTGTCTAGGAGGTTCGGTCTAGGCAAGATGTCGTTGTCGGACGCGGAGAAGACTTCCCCGCGGAAGAAACAGAAGGGCGAGGAAGAAGAGGAACGCGTGGAGACGATGGCGGATCCGTCCGAGTGTTCCGTCGAAATACCACCGCCGGTTTACACCGAGGGCGAAGGCTTCTCTATAGAGGAGACCGCGCCCGATAGTCACAAATTCAAGCTGACCATGTTCCAGCCCACCGATCCAACCAACTTCTTCAGGACTGTCTCCAAAGAATTGAAGTTGCTGAAGAGCTCGCTTCCGCCGGGTGTATGGGTGAAAGGATTCGAGGACCGTATAGATCTGTATTCCGTAATGTTCCGCGGGCCCGAGAAAACGCCCTACGAGGACGGCCTCTTCCTCTTCGACTTCCAATTGTCGGCTGACTATCCAGCCGCGCCACCTCTCTGCCATTACATTTCCTACTGCAGCGATCGGTTGAATCCGAATCTGTACGAAGATGGGAAGGTGTGCGTGAGTCTGCTAGGGACCTGGTCCGGTCGCGGTACGGAAGTATGGACGAGTTCGTCGACCCTGTTGCAAGTGATCGTTTCGATACAGGGTCTGATCCTCGTGAGCGAGCCGTACTTTAACGAGGCGGGCTTCGAGAAGCAGAAGGGTTCGCAGCAGGGACGCGAAAACTCGAGGATGTATAACGAAATGGTGGTACTGAAGCTGGTGCAGGCGCAAACCAAGTTGCTGCTACATCCACCGCCTGTATTCAAGGACATTATCATCGCGCATTTCAAGAAACATGCCGAGAAACTGCTGCAGAGACTCGAACTGTGGATGGAAATATCCGAGCAGCACAACAATCAACATCCGCTCTCTCCTGTCACTCCAACTACGTTTAAAGAAATCGCTGATATCGGTATATAATACATTTTTTCTTACCTAAATAACGAATATTTTATATATAATATTTTTATATTTTGTATATATATTTTATATATAAAATTACATACAATATATAAAATATATATTATATATAATAAAATATATATGTATATATATATATATATATATATATATATAATAAATTTATATCTAACAAATATTAATATAATTATGTATAATAAATATTTTAAGATATAATAGTTATTCCTTTTTTTTTTTACAGACGAGAAAGTATTGCCTGAATTCCCGCTGATCCCGGCATCGCGCGGTTTCTGCATAACCCTCTGCAAGACTTTGGCAATATTTAAGGGAGTGCTCATTAAAGAGAATATAATCCAAAGGCCGAGTGAATGGCAAAATAATGAAAACATCATGGAGTTAAGGAACAATACTACGAATAATCAGTGCCAAGAAATGTCAAACAAATCGGTTAACAGTAAAATTACAGAATGTAATCAGAGCAGTAGCGGCATGAGCAATACGCAGGAAAGTAACAAAAAACTGGCGTTAAATGGCAATCAATCTACTAAAGAAGTGACGTCATCTTCCGCAACGAATAGCTTTGCGGCGGCGCCGAGCGAAACGAAAAAAGGTCTCTTGAGCCAAAACACCAGCTAGCCACAAGGTAAAAGTAAACATAAATCGAAGCGCTTAGCCCGTTTAAATTATTATACGATTGTTCGGTAATATATATATTTTAATATATATATATATATAATATATATATATATATATATATATATATATGTATTTAATATATATATATGTATGTATTTAATATATATATATATATATATATATATATATATATATATATATATTTCAGTAATTTATCGTATACGGAATTTCAAATCACACAAACGTATGCTGACACGCAACATATACATGCGATATAATCTATCGATAATCTTTATTAATGACGCGATAATTTTTAATAGAAATATCGTGGCTTTACCGTGTTGCTCCACAACTAAGGACAATTATTCTAAGAGTAACTATGAATAGAGAGGGAAAAAAGAGAGAGCATAAACGCGGTGATTATAACGAACAAAAGAACGTATTCTTTTGCACAATACACACAAACACATACACATACAAACACACATACACACACAAACACACACACACATACAAACACAGAGATACATATACACAAAAACTTAATATATTGTCAAGACAAATTGTAAAATTATCGCGTTAATTCGACATCGAAACAAAAAGGAAAAAAAGAAGACCTATATAAAGCTCCTCTTGCATTTAGTTCCATACTTTTAAGTATAAAAGATATTGCGTTGCCTGTGACAAATATGAAAAGTTAGCTAAAATCTTGATGAGGTAATAAAAACATATATATATATATATATAATATAAAATATAGCGCAGAAAGAGAAGGAGAGATAAGCAGAATTTGCCATTCTGTGAAACAATGTGGAGAAGAAAATATGGCGAGAGATAAAGACCAGTAGCAATATGCCGAACTAATGAGGAGAAAAGAAACGTTGCAATCTTAAAAGATAATAATAGCGTGTTAATTCTGCGTAGCACATTTTCATGACTGCACTTTCAGTAATGTGTGATGTATTGTCGAAATTGTAAATCGATTATTCCCGTCGAAACATATGTACATATATACATACATATGTATATTAATATACGTATATGTATGCATGTATATATGTATATTTTTTGGAATTACTATGCCATCCAAGTAAATTGTTGGACATTTATAAGAAAGGTACTCGCGATCAATCGTTCTTACGAAGAATCTCAGTGGATTTCTACCACGAACTTTTATCTCAGAAATTTTATTCCAGGCAGCTGATCGAAAACGAAGCTTAGCCAGACCGCTCAGAGGCTCGAGATTCGCTTGTTTGCAAAAAATTGGAATTACGCTCTCTATCGAGCCGCAAGAATCTTTCTTATGACGGCTCAACATTGTACCACGAATATTCTCAAGCGAGAAACTATGAGGAGTGACTTTAATCGCAAAAACGTGTAGAGGGAAAATAGCTTAGGAGAAAAAAAACAAATCCAAATCTAGATGAAATCTTTACGACGACTATGTCTAGTGTATATGGATTTTCTTAGCACATAGCCTGTAAAGCATAGAAATTTAGAAAGAAATGCATTATCCTTACGATCAATCTTTTGTCGAGATTTTCGTCGAAGGTAGATCTTCCTCTTTTCATTCCTATACTTTTTTTGAGAGATATATATATTGCGGAAGAGGACTCTGATTAGAACGTGTTTACTCTCGAGTATTGTTCCAATGGATATTAATTATCGTTATTGTTTAGTTCGATCGATAATTAAAGTGCATCGTAAGACGGTGTATATACAGTATTATTATTCGTTTATTCCGTTTAATGATTCTTACGTATTATTTAAGATCAGGGAGTTGTTGTTTTCTGTGTATAAAGTTATGTTTATACCGATGCACATTTAAGATAACAAAAAGAATGACAAAAAAGAGATTTTCAGAGATCAGTCTAACAATTAAGAGTCACGTAAGTTAGTAAGATGCTGCGGAGTGGTATTTAAATATTCGTCAGTAGTTGTTTTCCTCTTTGTTACCCTTCTCTCATGATCCTCTTCAGATACGGAAGAAAAGTATATATATACATATATATATCGAGGTCATCATTCAATCTAGCAAAGTGCCCGTATATGTATTTCTTGTACGTCGATCGATTTCTTTCTCTCGTTTGGCGAAGGATAAGGAGACTCTTAGAAATTTACGGTGCTAAAACGAATGAGTTTGCGAGAAAAGACGGCAGAGGTGTCTTGGGATTAGAGAGATCCTCGTTAAGGAGTGTAAATGAGTATGTTAATAGAGGCGAAGAAAAAATAGGCGAAAAGCCGCCGAAATGTTTGGGATGCCTTGTATATGTGCCAGCTATATTTACATTTGATTACAATTAAATATTCGTGTGTGAGTCACGTATTTGAAAATTTGTTTCACGCATTGCGAAAGGGAAACCAAAAGGGAGAAAAGAAAGGAAAAGTCACCGGAATGTGCGATGATTCGCTATAATTACGAGCGTAAAATGTGAGCGTAAAAAAAATGAGAAAAGAAAAGAAAAAGAAAATCAGAAAGAAAAAAATAGTTCTAGTCTAACACGATGAAGTTGATGTACGACTATTTAGATTATTTAACGTTTTATTTATAATTTTTATGTTTAATTTTGTTCGAGACTGTTCTTCCCCCGCCTTCGTTTTCTCATTCATTGTCTCTTAAGCTCCTCTTCGTATATATATTAGGAAATTATATTTAAGATTGTTATATTTTATTATTTAAGATTCGAGAATCGTCGTTTTTATTATACTCTGTAAAGTTTTGTTTAAGTTTAAAGGCATTTCATCGAGATCGTTTCCTCTCATTTGCCTCTTCGTTTTTATTGTACCATCGATCAATTTGAAATTGCAGATTCGTAGTAATTTGCTAAAGATGTAAGTTCAGTTTCCTTAATTCGGGTCAATAAAAAGTCATTATAGAATCAACGGATGTGAAAAAGTGCCATATCTTTTATCGAAACTCGCATCCTTTATGAATCCTTAATCCTGTCACTTCGGAGGCACTTATGTTGATATAATTATTTATAAAAAATTATTTGCAAATATATATGTCAGTGTGTTAATAATAGCTGACTTTGAAAGATACGTAATTCTCAGAATGTGAACATTGTTCTACATTCATGCAACATCGAGATCATAGAAATCGTGATAATGTGTGCACGAACAAAAATGTATTTCACTATCTCGAAATAGATAAGCCGTCGTACACTCAGTTATCCGTATCTCTTATCTAAGGTGTGATTCAGTACGCCTTACTTAGACCTGCGGTATAGTTAACTGCGAAAACGAAGCTTGTGTTTCTTTTTTTTCCAGTGTGCATCAATATTTTTCGGGAAAAATGTATTCGAAAAAGTTTATGTGCTACTTAGCTATCGCTTTACGTAAGTAAAAAAGAAAAACAAGAAATAATTTTAATCTTAATGTGCATGTGAAAGAAACGGCGATAAATTATTTTTAATCAGTAGTAAAAGCAATCACTCTTTGTGTCATTGATTGATTGAAAATAAGATGAAAATTTTCTCAAAAGAGAAATGATTATATAGTTGAACAATAATCAATTTTTAAACACGATGTTCAGTTATTATTTTCGCATACATTTATTAATCAGTTCTACATGTGTGATATAGCATGTAAGTTACAATAGATCCCATAAAAAATGAACTGCAAATCTTTCTTTCCTGAACAACATCAAACAGTTCTGATGGGCATATTCATGGAAGAGGTCGAAGCGAGGCGCAAAATTTTGAGGGGTCGAAAGACAATAACCAGGCGTTACTACAGTAAGTAAAAATATTGATGAAGTAAATAATGTGTAAAAGATACGAGAATCGAGATCTAAATATTCGTTAAATTATTTTTTTCAGGGGGTACAGCTATACCTGCTTGGGCCATAGTGGTTTTGACAGGCTTCGGCATGTTACTGCTCGGTGCTGGACTTTATGCGATATTGCAAAAATTCGTGGTCGACGTCGCCGACACCGGAGAGAGCAACTCCTATCAACCCGCGTTGCAAATCGAAAGTTGAATTAATTTTCGACAACGTCAAAGATAAACTTCTTACTCTCTTACTTCACATTACAAATTATGTAACGTAGAATTTTATAAATGTTTTTTCTTTTTGTAGAAAGTGTATTTTTACTTTATTATATTTCTGAGATAATTATATTCTGATTATTTTGTTAGAATTTTCTTATGCGATATACATACATATATAAAAATGTTTGAAATATTACACAATTGTTCATGTTGAGCCACATTGCGTATCAGCGTTTTCAGAATTTTAATTACTTATATGCAACTATTTATTGTTTTATTGTTTATTATTTACAATTAATAATATTGTTCATTGCAAAGTACATTTAAAAATTTTATATATATACATATTTTTTAATTATATATATATATATATACATATATATGTATTTATATATATGTATATATAATTATTAAACAATATGAAATAGAAAAGTTTGCTTAGAAATCTCTCTGATGATTTATCGGCATTCAAATACAATGTGATTATTAAACTTTCCCATGAAAAACGCTGTTGCGTTTTTTGACAGTTAATGGCACTTGAATCCAACAATGAGTACCTGTAACAGAGTAAAAAGATAAATAATATGCAAAAACAATTGCATTGATATTAAATATCTTACCACATCCGGATACACCGACACCTTTGATGAGTCCTGTACTTCCAAGAAATATTCTTAAGAGAGAAATTGTCCTAAAAGACCTTGATAGTATATATATATATATATATATATAGCTCTCGATGAGAAATTAATATTTTTCTTTTATCATAAAAATTGATTCTACATCTTGAAAATTGTTAATCACCTAGCAATTTACTGGAGCAATATGCTTTTATCGATATAAAATTATGGAATCAGAAGACGCATTATTAGCACAAGCGAAGAACCGAGAACACGTCGAGGAAGAAAATATCTACAAAATCGTATAATCCAAAGTGTACGAAGATCGCATCAGTTATATAAATACAATACTTGCCTCGAGGGACTTGGCTAGTCTTCCTTCAAGCAATATTTTGTCATGTTCGACAATAACAATAGTGGTAGAAGCTGTAGAACATTTTGGTAAGTGTTATTAGACGACTGAACTACTTGAAAGTTCCTTGACCTTGACCTATTGTCCTTTCAGATCCTTCAATATGATAGAAATCTGGTTGACGTCGTGATGAAATTCCAGAGATAATTGCAGCAACGTTTGAATGGTGATGAATAACGGATATTCAGAGATATCTAGAGCGATTCTTATGATTGTGTCAAATTTGGTATTACGAATAGTCAAGGTATGTTAATCCTTAAAAGTATATTTGTGATATGCATTGAATATATTAATATTAGCATTAAATTATATTTTTTTCCTCTGTTATTTTAATAGCATATTTATATATTTATTTCAACAATTTTATTTATTTATTTAAAATATATATATATTATATCTATTTTAAAAAACTACATGAGCAAGTTTTCTATAAATATATGCGTAAGATATAGATTTCTTAATATGTATTTCTCTACAAAAAGATATGGCACTATTAACATCTTTTTTTTTTCTTTTATACTTTTATGGTCTTAAATATAAATATATATTTTTATTGTAATCGTTAACAACACAGATTTAATTAACTATTAACATTAACATTTAATTAATAGAAGTTTAATTAATAGAAGTTAAATTAATACTGAATATAATTTGATACTGAAAAATAATATTTTCCTCCCTTGATAGATTGATGACGACTTCGTGATAAATCCAACGTTGAAAAAGGAACTCGTGCAGTGCGACTAGTCTCGTTACGTCCAAGCAGCAAAGTGACGTCGTTGATCAAGCTGGGATATTAGCCCGCTGCCTAATACCTTGAGATATTGAAGGTGATACAAATTTAAATATATTTTTCTTTTTATATGTATGATAAAAGGCGAATACAATCAATCCTTGCATTGTTTATTCTCTGCTTTCCTATTGTTTATCACTTCTCTTGCGCTGCTTTCATTCATCATTCTTTGATGATGATGACATGCATTAGGAAGCGAATTTCCTTACTTTACATGCTCCAAGCGATAGGAATGCGAAAAAATAAATTATACAAGGATTCGATTGTTAAAATAGAATGTGCTTTTGAATCTAATTTCTTTACTTTTGACAGAAAAAAGGCTCTCAGTCTCTCAAGTTCTTAAGAAAAGATTGAAGAAAGAAAATAAGCCCCTATGCGAGTTCCTCAGATAATACGTGTGTGCTAGTGTCGTAAATTCTAAAAGGTATATATAAATATTTTTTTTAATTCTCAATTGAACTCGTGACGTTAAGCAGTATATTTTTTACTATTTAAGTGATGACAAACTTCGCAGAGTCCTTCCTCCTATATAAAATTTTATGAAATAGCAGCAATATCTTTTTTTTTTAAATAAATTATCATCACAATACTTTCTCATTTTTATTGCAAATTTTCATAGAATCACAGTTTTTGGCAACCGGAAGGAAAGAAGGAAGTTCTCGCGCAAGTGTGCATACATGTGTGTGTGAATGTGTGATGAGATAGAGAGCAACGAATGAATGAAATAATGATACCACAGAGTCATTGTATATAGGTTTCAACTATGTACTATTATTTTTAATTCAATCATTGTCCCGTCGTCTAAGTTCGGGTAAGTACATAAAAATCCCTTAAAACCTCGAGAACTTTTGGACTCCGAAGTTTTGCAGCAGCGCTCATTTGCCGACTTTGTATGGTGTCCTTCTCTCTCTTTGTTTTTTTTTTTGGTTTAATTATTTTCTTTTATATATGAAAACGCATGGCGCGCAATCGCGATAATTCTTTTTCCTCGCGGATCGTCGACGTCCATCATTTATCCTTCATATTATCCGCTCGACTTGGATTTTACATCTCGACAGACAGATATAATTGAGTGCACGATTATATCAAAGTCGATACATGACGCGCGTGCGATGAGTAAATGGTTTTGCTCGGCAGAAATATACAGAAAAAGTAACGCTTTGTCATCCACAAGAGTTAACATTGAGAAAAATAACTTCTTACGCGATTATTTCAATAGCATTTCCTTTTTTTACGGTAGGATATCCTTACAGTTGTATAAATATCCTCCATGAAGTCAGTTTATTATATATATATATATAATATATATAATATAGGGGGTGAGCGGGAGGGGGCGGAAAAATTCGCACGAAGCTCGAGCTGTGATAACGAAATCTGTTTGGTTTTTTCTTTCTTTTTTTTTTTTTTACGATCTTTAAAGAGAGTGGCTATTACAATGATTATGTTGAAAGTAGTGCTGAAAGTAGTGAAAGATATCTTTTTTTTTTAGTTTCTTATAAATATTCTGTTCTCTTATACACAGTAGTATTTGTTTTTTCCTTTTCCTTCAACGCGGACCTGTTATAGTTTGTACAGAGGTCCTAAATTAAGTAAGTAATTCTTACAAGATAATAGTTAGAATCGTTCTCTAGAGTCGTGTGTGTAATTACAAGTTCGTCAATGTTATGTATATATATATGTATATATATATAATATTATAATTGCCCGAAACAATCGGACGTCCGGTTTTGTCCAGCGGTGACATCGTCGAGCGACGTATAAGAGCTTTTTTCTCTCTTTTTTTCTCACACACACACACACACACACACGCATACACACATTTTCTCTCTATCTCTCGTTCGCAGCTTAAAAACAATTCAACGTGGCGAGGATCGACAGATCGCATCTTCGCGTGTATAAAACAGCACTGGAGATGAGTGCATCCGCCATTGCAGTATGCATTTTACGACGCATTTAAGTCATATATACTGATATTTAATTAAATAGAACATTATTCCATTTTTTTAATATTTCTCAATCTATAATCTATGCAGTAAATAAATAAATAAATTATATATATATAATCCCTAACAGCGCAACATGTCCGAAGCATGTTCGGAGGACATCCAGAGGATATTTTACATCCTGTGTGCTATTTTTTAGGAATTAATATATTTTTCTAATTCTAAATGCATCGTAATTTCGATGAAAATTTATTTTATTGACTTTTTTATGGAAAAATTAAAATGAATAGTAAGATTAAATATAATAAATTGATGAAATAAATGTTTTTCACAGAAAATGCAAAATATAATGTTTTTCTTTAAAAAATAATTGTGTGCTTTGAAGATTACGGTAGAAATGACTTAATTGTGTCGTTTACGAATGCATTCAAACTCGCGGCTTGCAAGCACAAAACTTATGCGTATTAGATCGCTAGATCTCGTCGAAGATCCACGACGGAGGAGAAGCGCTTTTACGTACACACGTGTACGTAAAATATATGTATTTATATGTATATCGGCGGAAGTTCGCTCTCGGCATTCTCTCGCGTCGTCTCTTTGTTATATATTTAAATATTTTTTTTTTTTTATTTTATTACATACTCTACCGTCGAAGCCTGCTCGATAAATAACAAATAAGGATCGAATGCTAGTTTGTGGAACACTATATCTCTCTCTTTTTTGTTTTTTTTCTCACTAATTATACAAACTAAATCTTATTAAGCTACGCGCTAAGTGTGAATAACTCGCAGATGACTATCATCGAATTGTCAACACACTTTGTGTCATTAACACGTTGATTCCAAAGATTGGAATCAAAAATGATCGGAACGATCGATCCGAATTTCGCGATCCAGAAAAGGGGGATTCCCCTAAAAAAAAAAAAAAAACAGCTGATCCTTCATGTAGGTCAGAGATCGCGATAACGTGATATATGGTAATCAACGTGTTAATATCAAAGTTTATCGCTATATAAATTGAAGCTAGACGAATCTCTGAATGTCGAGCGAATTAGCTCGCATCGGTCACTTTTATCAATCGCTATCCTAAATCAACGATTATCATGAAATTATCAACGTAACGTGTGATATAATTTTATATATATCCCTTCCGAGAGAGAAGGAAATATTTAAGCATTTCTCGACCATCGGATTATCGATTTCCTTAAATACGTTAAAGCTACGTTATTCATGTATATATATAACGTCACGTGCATGTACATAAGCATATACATATAAGATGCCTTGGAAGTTGCGCATTCTTTGACATATATTAAAGATGCAGTCAAATCTTTCTCGAGTTCTCTCCTCCGGAACTTTTGGTATCACTCTTTGTTTTTCTTTTGATTTGCAATATTATTAAATAATTTTGGCGCAATTGCGAGGCTTCTAAATAAATAAATATATCTGTTAAAATTTATCGGACGTTGATTAATCAACAAGATTTATGTATATTTATTAAGGTATATATACACGCATTTTCTCTTCAGAAGCCTTCAATTAGCCAAAATCCTTTAATCTTTTCGACGACAAATTTAATCGTGTTTTAATTAATGAAATATCCAACCTTATGTTTCAACAAAAATAAGAGATACACAATTTTCAAGATATCCTACACATACACAGGAGTAACCCATTTTAATTAATGCTGCAAAATATCTCTTAAATTAAGCAAAGTACAGCATGCTTTATGTACTTTGTTTATTTCGACAAGAGTATTTTTTACGGAAAAAGGGTTGATTATACAAGAAATATTTCACTGCATTAATTATAACGGGATATAATATATGTATATATATATATATATATATATATATATATATATATTTATAATCATATTTATAATCGTATTTATATTTATATTTATAATCGTATTTATATTTGCATTTTGTATTTATATATTTATATTTATATATATTTATATATGTTCATTTTTTTATAGTTATGTTTATGTTCATATTTATATTTGCATTTATATTCCATATTTATAATTTATAATTTTATATATATTTATAATTTTGCTATGTATATGTAATTAACTAATTAAATATTGTGTACAACAATGTCTGGATAATCATCGGTCGGGAATGAAGATACATTTCTCGTGTATCTCTTTCGTGGATCGTGAAAATTGAATAATTAAAAGAAACAACGTAAAGCGTTTTCATGCGTTTATCGTGAGAATGATATACATAAAAGTTAATCAAAAAAAATAAATAACAATGAACAAGTGATTCGAGAAGTCGAAAAAAATGTAAAAGAGCGGACTAAAAAAATGGAAAAAAAAACATCGATTTACACTCTTTTTTTGCTCGTCACTTGCGAATAATCGTGCACTTTATTTATTTTAACACTGCGAATTAATTAGATTTTCGCAGATTCGAAAGAGAAAAAATTAATAAAAATCGAAATTAATTATTCTTCCATTTTTCATATAAATTATTAGTTATTTAATATCATCATTAAGTACCGCTCTTATTCTCGGTATTAATTAATTGCGCACGTCGTGAGAAACAAATTCCTTTTTTTTTTCTTTTTTTTCTCTTTATTATTAACTCTTGTCTTGCACTCGGCGAAACGTAATTGCAATAACTTCCCTAGAATTCACCACACTTTAACCGCAATAAATAATGTGTTACTCGCTTATATACTTAATAATAATAATAATAATAAGTACTTTTACAATCGGCGTCGCACACGAGACGATCCCCTCCCCCTCCCCCTACCCCATCTGTCAAAATACACAAACTCCCGGAGGAGCTGTAAATTCAATCGCACAGCGGATGTATACGTACATGTATCTCTACGTGTGTGTGTGTGTGTGTGTATGGATGAGTTTGACACACATCGCGTAGCGTAAATAATTCGCCATCGTTCGCTTCTTTTTTTTTTTAAAGACCTTTATAATAATTATTCTCTCTCTTCGCATGTAATTTTCTTTTCTCTCTCTCTCTCTCTCTCGCTTAATTCGCGCGATCGAAACTGAAATAATAATGTCGAGTTTCTTCTTTTATCTCGATCGAAGTCACTCTAGAAATAACTTTGTAAGTGCATCTATACAAGTACGTATATAGAACAAGATTTGTATATATATATGTACACGTACATATGTTGCAATTTCACTCGAGTACATCTGGGGGGAGAAAAAAACGAAGAAATTGATCGGTTCGAGACTCTGTCTTGTAAAAAAAAAAATGCTCTATAGCGCCATTTCTCTTCAGCTTCTATTCGGCCTTCCTGAAGGTCTTCCGAATCGAAATGCAGAAACGAGATTTGTATGCGTAAGTATGCGCGTGGTTTGCTTTCGTTACATGCTTAACGCGAATATGTATATCCCGATCGATATTCGGTATATTTATTACACGGTCAAAGATACCCGGCCCGCCGAGTAATGTTAAACACAATAATCGTATGATATATGCACACGTGAAGAAGAAACATACAACTATATTCAATGTCTCGGAGAACAAAACGAGATTTTTAACATTTGTCGAGACATATCGTTATCATGAAACAAAAAATATGGTATAATATTATTTCTTTATTTATTTCTTCAATTTTCTTTTTTTTTTTCTTCTTTATATACATATAATATATGTACACGAAGAAGAATCGCACACAACTATCTTCAATGTCTGAAAAAGATTGTTAACGTTTATTATCGAGACATATCGTCATTGTAAAACAAGAAAATATTGATGTAATATTATTTCTTTATTTATTACTTTAATTTTTTTTATCTTTTTTTATTTCTTCTTTCTTCATGTACATATATAAGATATATATACGAAGAAGAAATGTGGCTATCTTCAATGTCCGAAAAAGGTTGTTAACGTTTATTATCGAGACATATCGTCATTGTAAAGCAAGAAAATATTGATGTAATATTATTTCTTTACTTATCATTACTTCAATTTTCTATATTTTTTTATTTCTTCTTTTCTTTTTCATGTATGTACACGAAGAAGAAACACACCTTCAATGTCTAAGAAAATGAGATTACAAGTGTTAACACATTTATCGAAACAAAAAAATATCGATGTAACTTATTTCAAATTTCTTCTCCCACGAGATTAATTCGCTGTATTAATTAATCCGCGCGCGTATTTACAAATATTAACGACTTATAATGATCATATGTATAATTACTGATCGCAACATTCGATCGAGAATCAATCTTCATACCTTTTCTCATACATGAGAAACAATATAATTATGCGCGAAGATGTAACACGAGCGAGAAAGAGAAAGATATATTTCGGGATCCAAATGTGCGACGTGTGTCTTCCCTAATCTGTCAGCGGAAATCGAGTTTTGCGGAATCGTTGAGACATAAGTGGGCGTGTTTCGCGTCAATTAGACATAATATATTATGTATATATAAAAGAAAAACCAACAACGTTTGTTCGCGAAGCGCGTGCACTTCCAAGTAGCGAACTGACGTCATTTTGACGTCGAATGACATCATTGAATGTCAAAATGACGTACGCTTGCTACCTGGGTTATTAACGAGATTCTGAGAGAATTATAAACGGGTGAGTTTTTTTCTTGCGCGAAACACATGATGGTATTAACCCGTTTTGGCTCCTCCGACGCGTGCTCGAGATAATTATATATACTTTCTCTAGGAGGGAGGAGAAGGTGAAGGGAGAGAGGGGCCAGAGGGAGAAGCGTACTATATTTGTTTAATATATACTTAACGCTATTTACAAAGACCTCGTCAGAGTTTTGTTCGAGCGAACGAGAAAAGGAACATTTTTTTTAACGAACAATTGCTCGAGAAACGCAGCTCGGAAGAGATACACAGGACCATTATTACTATTATTATTATTATTATTATTAATATTATTATTATTAATATTATTATTACTATTATTATTATTAATATTATTATTATTATTATGCAACAATCGCAGCGTACAACGCAACCGGCGCCAGCCGGTAGACTCGCAACAATCTCGCTGCATCGGAAGTGTGTGGAATTGAATGAGGAAACACCCGTATATACGAACAACCGCCAACCGGGTTAATACCTTACGTGTCGAGTTCGCGGATCATCCCTCTTCTCGTCCCCCGAAAAAAAAAAAAACGCTTTTGACAGCTATTTGACAGTTCGAGTCCGCCGGCTCGAATCTACGACCGAACCGGCGAACGACGATCGCATATATATATATATATATATATATATATATATATATTTATATTTATATTTATATATATATTTATATATATATTTATATTTATATGCATGTATGTTTGCACCACCGAAGCCCAGTTGTACCTCGATCGAATCGAGCTGTCTAGGGAAGAGATTTACGGTTTTTTGACCGATGCTTGCAAGATAATGGATGGAAATATAGAAAGAGAGAGTCATCCCCTCGCGACGATCGCTTTCTCTTCTTCAGTAACTTTATTAATAATTTTTTTCCTCTTTCTTTTTCTAGAACACAATTGGACCGTGAAAGCGCGATGATCCGAGATGCAACCGGACTTGAAAAATTTTTAAGAGCGTAATCTCAACAATATCGCCTGTAATATCCGAGGAGGACGATTACATAATCGATATATATCGTCGACGGGTCGTCGATGATTTCTTTGTCTTTTTTTCATTTCCCTTCTCGTCTCTATTTCGAAGCCTATCAAAGTGAGAAGAAGGTGAAGAAGTGAAAACACGCTGATTTTATAGAACTTCCCAGCAGCTCTGGCGGATTTACAAGGCTCTTGGAA
Source organism: Nylanderia fulva (assembly GCF_048542155.1). NCBI lineage: Eukaryota > Metazoa > Arthropoda > Insecta > Hymenoptera > Formicidae > Nylanderia > Nylanderia fulva. The sequence goes on along the minus strand of NW_028190368.1, from coordinate 1,124,502 downwards.
AAATGGTGAGAGAATTATTTTCGCTTACAAATAAATCCTTGTATCTATGTATACATACATATACATGTATATATATGTATATCGACACACACGGACAGGAATATAAACTTTGCGGCGCGAAACAATCACGTTGACATTTTAGTTCTGTCAGCTGTGCGACTCGATTTTAATTTTAACAACGGATTCCTCTCTCTCGAATATGAAGTATATATTTTTTCTCAACTAAAGATTGTCAAAAAATGTCTTCCCTTTTTTCATAAATTAATAATTTGCAAAATAAATGCCCTCGCTTCTTAATTAATTGCGAGAAATAAAATAAGATAAAATAAATTTGTTCTTTGAATTTTAACAACTCAGGGAAGAATCTATTGAAATATAGAGTATATTGAAGAAATCGCTGTTAAACTTAAAAGTCGAGGAAACATCCTACACACACCCTCGCAACCGGGATCGTCCCGTGAAACGACCCTCGAGCTATATAAGTCGTTCGTTTTCGTTAGTTGAATCACGCGTTATAAGACGTAATTGTCGGAGGTACAGCCACGCGATACTTTTTTTTTGTTTTTAATACACTGCGCGAGAGAAATGCGTTTTTTCAAGTACATAGATACAATATAAGAATCGCGTTAATGGCGCATAAAAATATTCTCGATGCTCCTCTCAGTTAATAAGGGACGGGATGACTCGCGCGATATATTTTGCCAATGATGAACGAAAAAGGGAACAAAAACAAAGAATGGCAAGATGATGCGAATGACGATGATAACGGAAATATATTTTGTGTATGTGCGTGTGTATATATATAAGTGTGCGAATGTATTTGCGGGTGTGAAAATTTGCTCTCGAGTCACAATCGGTCATCATTTGTCCTCTTTTTTTTTTTTTTTTGCGAAATCACAAAATTGTTATCGTCAATATCTAATTCCTGACAGCAAAAGGTAAATGGAAAAAAAATTAAATTAGAAACGATACAGATCAATCATGTTCACATATTAAATATGTGTTGTAAAATCGTTTCCAACTTGATTTTTCGAGAGGTTTGAATGAACTTCTTCGGCAAAAGAAGAATCTGCAAAATTGCGAAAATTACCCCAAAAAGTTAGGTTTATATTTAACTTTGCTTTCTCGAAACCTTCGTGAAATTAATCTGAATTTCGGATTTTCGCATTCTGCGTCAATATTGTGCATATTTAAGCGCAGAATAAGAGAGAGAGAACGATTATTCGCGGTCCTAGGAAAATCAGAAAAATTGAAAAATGGCGACGATCAAGTTAGCTCAGGTGAAGAGGGACGAGATGACGTCGTAACGTCGTGACAATAATGGAAGATGACAATGCGTGTTCGTAGGTGTAATCATACGTGCCCGTCGTGTGTGTGTGTGTGTGTGTGTGTTCGTGTGCGTGCGTGTAACACAAAGGTATACATAATAACAGCGCGTCTTTATTATTTGGCAGTGTAAGGCATATAGAGTGCTTAAGACTAGAATAAGGTGCAGTAAATAGGCCTCTTAAAGCCTGTTTCAAACGAAGTCCTATCATTGTATGTTATTTATATTATAATACGGACCTAAAAGAGAGAGAATTCTCTTTGCATTTTTTTTTTTTTACTTATATTCTCTTTTTTTTTCCATCGTCTAATCCTCGTATAATGTAACCGATGTCGGTGTAATAACTTGACTTAGGTACTTCGAAGACTCGAAAAAGTTTTCCCACTTTTTGCTTAACACACTTTTCTCTGCATGTATATTCTTTCTTCACTCGATGTGTTTTTCTTCTCTTCCTCTCTCTCCCTCTCTCTCTCTCTCTCTCTCTCTCTCTTTTTCGCAAAAAAGGGCGGTTGAGAAACAAACGTAAATTAAAACTACGAAATACGAGCTACTGACTTCATGGAGATGCGACTTCGTACATATACATTACACACTATTCTCTATTATTTGGCAGCGGTCTTGCACTTAAGAACGTAAAACTTATACGACGAAGTATAATAAACCTATATTGCCAACGTTTACGTCGGGATCCGATGGCGTTTCTCGATCATAATCGCGTAATCGAGCAGATCTCGCGAAATCTCTACATCTTCCTTCTCTTTGCCTTCATCCTGTTTCTTTCTTCCTTTCCTTTTTTTTGTTCTCTTGCTCTCTCGAACAGCCGTGAGAAGAAACACATTCCCTTTCACAAGAGACACGGATATCTCCCTCCCTCTCAAGTGTGTGTCTTATGATGTGATATTTATAATTCTATTTATTTATTTATATATATATTTCTCTTTTTTTTTAATATATATATATATATATATATATATTTTAATATATATTTATATAATATTTTTTAATATATATATATATATATATATATATTTACGCGCTTCGTAACGTTACGTGAAATCGACAGGTCCTGAGAATAACATCGTAGTCACAGGATGAACGAAAATCTTGTTACGTTTTCTCTCTTTCTTTTTAATTTTACCGGCCCAGGGGACGCGGATAAAACTACCCCCGTTTTTTTTTTGGTTTTTTTTTCTTTAGGTCGCTTTAGGTCCCTCGACGATGAAGCGATTGTAAACGAGTCGGTTAAAATGTGATCTTCTCTCCCCGATCGTAATTAAGTGTTCTCGCGTGCGTCCGTCCCATTTTTTTTCGCTCATTGCGTGTGCAAGCGTTGAAATCACCGTCCGGTCTCCCTCCTCGATTTTTCCATTCTTCCTCGCTTCATAATATATAAATGTATATATATGCACAGGGTGTCTGACATAAAGTGTCACGCCGAAAATATGCCAGTAGATCTCGTTATTTGGAGACGATTCTTTTTTTTTAAGCAAAAATGTCGAGGGAGGCCATCATTTTTTGCCATCACGTATCTCTATAACTAAACCTTAAATTAAAATTTGGTTACAGTAAATTCTACGTGAAATTAATTGCGGAATGTGGGCTTGTTAATATTTTATTTCCACAACACTTAGTTTGCGAAGAATCATTTGTAGCTCGAAAATTATTGACGCCTCAGTATTTTTGCAGCGGAAAAATCGTTTCCAAATAAGAAGATCCACTTGTATATTTTCGGCGTGACACCTTATGTCAGACACCCTGTATATGCATATATCACATATATGTATATACATATATATTAAAGCACAGGGCGTGTGTGATTACGCCTTTACTGTCAGGATTTCCGTATCGATTTAAGCGTAATAATGGCAATGTCGTGTGGCGATCGATTCCGTATTGATCTGCATCCCCTTCGGCAAAGAAGAAGAATCTCGGTGCGACTTTATACACGTAATATCTTACCCGCATCTTCCCCAGAGTTCATCCTCTCTTTCGCTTCCTTCTTCATTTATATGTATATATATATATATATATATATATATATATATATATATATAGATATAGATGTATCTCGCAACATGGTGTAACCACGCTACAGAAAAACAATGAACATTTTACAGACACCTGCTCTTCGCGCTTTTGTTCTTCTTCTTCTCCTCCTCGAACTCTCTTCTCTCAGTAAGGCACCCCCAGTGCAGAGTATATTCACGGAAGTATTAGAGTAATACAAACTAGTGACTAGATCATCCTTAAGTCAAGCGCGCAAGAGAGAGATTGGGAGAGCGACAAAGGGAAAGAGAAAGAAACCAAGAAAAGAAAGAATAGTCTATAACAATCTGTTAATTCGAAGGAGAAGATCAAGAAAGGCAGAGGTAGAGATGGAGAGAGAGAGAGAGAGAGAGAGAGAGAGAGAGAATGTCAACACGGCGAAGAAGAAAGAAGATAACTAGAGAGAACCGGAGGGAAGAAACGGCGAAGGGATGAAAGAAGCGATAGAAGAAAGAAGACAAGAGGGGAGTCGACACAATTTGATAAGCTTCCCTTTTCTTCTCTCTCTCTCTCTCTCTCCCTCTCTCTCTCTCTCTCTCCCTCTCTTTGCCTTTTCTTCCGTCATCCCCAGCCGTAGTCGCGCTTCTTCCACACGCAGCGGTGCGTCGTGAAGAGGAACGAAAGAATTGTCAACAAACACGCACACGCACACACACGATACATAATAAGAGAGAAACACGAAGAAGAGACGCAAGGGTGGTACGAGTGAGGGAACGTAAAGGGAGGCGTACGTAAAACGTAAACTGAACTACGTATAGGAGGCAGTGGTGCGTTACTTTGGGATAATATATATATATATATATATATATATATATATATATATATATTTTTTTTTTTTTTAATAATTGATGTCTTTCTCGCACACGCTGCAGCGGTCGTTTATCCCGTCGTTTCTCGCGTCGCGAGAATAAAAAGGGGAGAGAACCATAGGGGGACAGAAGAGGATCTCCTTCGGAGACGCGACACCCTTCTGTTGCGCGACTAACAAACGGATATCCTCCGCTCCTTTCCCTCTTCCCCGTACCCCCTTTCTCTCGTACACAGTTTTTCTCTCCCCCGAAAAATCCACTTTCTATGAACCGCCTGCTCTTCTCGCCGTGAACGAACGACGACCACGGGGAGACGACAAGCGCAAGAAGATGACGTTATCGTCGTCGTCATCGTAGTCGTCGTCGTCGTCGTCGTCTTTATAGTTGGCCTGCTCGTAGTGACAATAGTAGTAGTAGTAGTAGTAGCAGTAGTAGTAATAGAAGTAATAGTAGTAGTAGGCGTCGCTACCGACGACGCGGCGGCGTCGTCTCTAAACGGCAGTCTCGGTGTGACTGTGACTCGAGAGCCTCTCGACGTCGATTTCCGGTATGGTGAGCTCGTCCGGTATGTTGTCGGCGTACTCGATGCTGCTAGTCTGCGAGAGTCGCTTGCTCAAGGACGACTGCTTCCTCAGTACCTCCGCCAGGGTGGTGCTGCTGTGCTCGCCGTAGCGCGTGTCTAGGCCCTGCCGAAATGCGTTCACTACGCGAATCTGCAAATTGGAAAGCCGGGTAACCGGTCAGATGAATCTGATCTGGGGCTGGTGGTCGATCGGCGACGACGACGGCGAACCGGCCGACGACGTCGCCGATGCGCGGGAGCGAGAGAGAGATAGAGAGAGAGTGAGAAATAGAGAGAGAGAGAGAGAGATAGAGAGAGAGAGATAGAGATAGATATAGATGACAGGCACACGCAACAGCAAGTTGCAGGCTGCCGGCACACGCACTTGAAATATAGGAAAATAAATTTTCAGGCTCAGAGAGATATTCATAACGCCGCGTATATATGCATATATATATATATATATATTTTACATATATATATATATATATACGCATATGAAAAGATTCTCCGCACTCGGATGCGGAAAAACTGTTCGTTCCCCAAAAACCCGTAACTCTGTTATCCTTCAGCGAGCGCGTTCCTCTTTTCATCCCTTTCTCTTTTTCGGAGTCGAGCTTTAAGGTGATCATCCTGAACATCCTTGAATGTCAGTCCTGTTTTATCGACAAAAATGTGAGGCTAGATTCAACTATAAATCTATTGACTATGAGAGTTGTTTTTTACCTGAAATTAAAACACTTCGCAATTTGTTAATATTAATACTTTTATTTGTACAGGAAAAAGATTTATCAATCTGTATAGTCTCATATATCTAGGTTGCAGAATTCTTGAATTCATAATTCAGCAACCTAGATATGTGAGACTATACAGATTGATAAAAAAGATATGTTTTTTCCTATACAAATTAAGGTATTAATATTAACAAATGAGGAAGCGGTCTAATTTCAGGTAAAAAACAATCCGTATAGCCAATAAATAGATTTATAGTTTATCTAATCTTACATTTTATCGATAAAACAGGACTGAAACTCAAGGACGTTTAGGATTCTCTTAAGTCTCCTGCGATGATTGGAATCAAAATTATATACGATGAACAAATTAGCAAATTTAAAAAAAATTTTTAAATTATTTTCAAACAGAAGAGGAAAGATCGACTCCAAAGAGGAAGCTCTCGTTGAAAGATAATGAGTGCCAGTCTTGGGACATCCTATACAGATATTAATATATATAGCAATGGCAGGGGAATGAAATCGGAGGTTGAATCGTATATTGAAAGAAAAAAAATCTCCAACTGAATTTCTGAACTTGTTATAACCCACTTTAACTTTTCCAATTTGTCGAATGCTGATTCAGATTGAATTCGATCCAATCAGAGATCGGATCTTTTGTACTATTATCCGATTCACCTCGCGACTCTCATTCCGGCTTTGCGTTCCCGCCATTTTTCAGATACGTAAACAAGACAGAAAGCAGCGATGCCATAAGATATTACATAACTAGCTGGGGCTTGGCTCGCCCTGCGGAACAAGGCAATATATTAGAACACAGAGTTCGGAGCAGCTGCGTCGGTATAGGGATAGGACAGAGTGATTCGTGAGAGTTGCATGTGAGAATCTTTGCGATACTTCGGCATACTTACTTCCAGAAAGAGAGATAGAACAGATAAAAATATAGGGAATCGAAAGACGTCAGACTTGAGAACGCTTAACACATTGAGGATCGGGCAATTTTAATAAATGCACGGATAGTCTATAATATATGATGAGGATATGAAGAAAACGTTTTAATTCGCGTATGATTAATTGCTATCATCGTCTCGCGAAAATATCCGAAATGTGAAAAATAAATAAATTCGTTGTCCGGCCCGCAAAGTGTTAAGCCTGCAAAATGCAATTTATCACTCCTAGCATCAATGTTGATAATTCGAAGCATCCTGCGGTAGAAGGGAGAGGGAGATTAGCAAACGTGGGAATCGATCAAAGTCGACAGGCTCTTAGCGAGCACGGTCGAATAATTGAATTTAGCGATGTAAATTCACTTGTACAGCGTCAAATATTTTATTGGATTGACAAAAATGACGCCTTTTTAAATAATTTTTCGGCCATTTCTTGCTCTGTGTGACTCTGATCGATCCATCAGGTTCTGTCAAGGAAAAAATCGACTTTAAGTCGGTTGAAGGATACGTTTCTGCTGCCGATTACCACTTTTGCGAACTCGTCCCGATGTTTGTCGATCACTTCTACTCGAATACCTCGCAATTGCGCGGGTAGACGAATGCGGCCTGGAAAAAAAGATGTACCGACGTCGCCGCTCTGCCTCAACTATTGCTTGCAACTTGCCGCAACATCGCATGCACCCATCGATATTAAGTGCTTTCCAGCAACGAAACACAGCATGGTGGAAGTATGCAAGGTCAAGCATTGCGCATAATGACGCTATTACGGGCAGAGAACCAATCAGAATTGTCCCAAACAAAAAGGCAGGAATTCGAAATGATTTCATTTCGAAGAGAAAAAAATTATTTCAATAAAATAAAAACATCGATAATTTTTCATAAAGCGGCTCGCCATTTTCAATCAATTTGCGCAAAGCTGCAAAGCACATAATCCAATAATGATTTTATGTTTGGGGCACTTCTGATTAATTGACAGTTCACCTCTACTTTTTCCACCAAAATGCTTGTATACTTCTGTCATGACACACAGTTCATACACTAGGTGACACAGTCTTACACAGTTTTCAATTTCATTTTACATAATTTTTTCAAAATAGTTAATTTTTTTCAAAGTTTATCAGAATATCACTGTCTGTAGAAAAAAATGATACCAAATGTAAAATTGTTGGTACCATGAAGTGATACAAAACGATGACGCAGCTGTGTACGACTTGTGAAAACGTTGTATTACACACTGTGTGGGTTGATAGAAAGCACTCTATAGTCAAGAAGACAAAAAAAAATTAAAAAAAAACAATATCCAGAATCAATTCTTTTCGGCATTCTATCTCTGCGTATTGTCGACGGCTTGAGGAACGAAGCTGCTGGCTGGTCGAAACGAAGAAAAGACACAATAAAAAAAATTGCATCTTCTGCGTTCCTCTATTGCGAACGCTATGTATGAGCCAAGCTGAGTGGCACACATGGCTGGCACACATGCGCGGCCAATGATACAATTGATTTACGATGATCGAGAAGAAGCGTCACGAGCGCGATCCGCGTCGCGCATCCGGCGACGATTTCCAGCATCCGGCGCGCGACTTCCTCCAAACCATTTTTTCCAATTACGCAGTAAAAGTGAAAATTTATTTCGTATATATTCGAAATTTATATTGTCTGCCTTATTCAAAATAAAATCAAAGATTTCAATTTATTTTTAAAAAAGATTTTAATTTTTAATACATTTGTATTGAATTTTTTTACGGTTAAAATTCATAATTACTGGATGTCACTTGAAGAAAGTCTCGGCGAAGCTGGTGGACGTCGAAAAACGCGGGACGAATCGACGCGCGACATTTATGCGGTCATACAGAGTGCGCATTTTCTGTTTCTCTCGCAGCGTCGGAAAAGCCTTAATCAATCGAGAGAAAGATAGGTAAGAGAAAGTGAGAGAAAGAGAAAGAGAGAGAGAGAAAAGCATATAGAGATAGAACAGATAGACAGACAGATAAACAGATACAGTTAGAAGAAGCAAGAGGAGAGGAGAGCGAACGAGAGACAAGAGTCTGGATTGCCACTTAATCAAGCAACACGATACATGAGGTTCGGGAAAGCTCGTTGTATCAACCTCTTCTCAGAGACAGAAGCGACAGAAGCTGCGATTCGCGCTCAGATAAGCCTCGACGAGAGTCCTCGACTTGCGAGATGTAATCGTTATCCTACTGTCGATTAATTCGTAACCGGAAAGTCAAATAGAGATGTACAGGATGTAAAATACAGGTAAAAATTAAGTTTCAATTTTTTTCTCCAAATTTCAGACAAATTAAAACAATTAAATATAGTGGATATTTTCCACTAATAAAAAGGATATTTATTGATATTTAAAAAAAATGAAAACTTAATTTTTATAAGAAACTCTTAATTTTCGACCATCATCTCCTAAAACTTTTCGCATTTATTTAGATACACCCTGTATAATCTCGACCAGTTGAATATCTCTTTGACATCGATTAATTACGGAAAAATGAGTCTCTCTCGTTGCGAATAACATTGAGATTTTTTTTCGCTCCGCGAGAATATGACTCTCGATTTTGCCAATCAACTGTCTCGCTAGTTTTTGCGCCCGATGGCCGATCAGTGACGCGCCTCTTCCACTGCGGCGTCGTCCTAATCTAGGTTTTTCCACTTAGCGAGCGCGGCGGACCGTCGCTTGACTTTTCTACTTACACGGACTCCTGGCGGACAATCGCCAAAGTTTTCCACTGCGACTGCGATCGACCATCGAGCGGATTTTTTTTGCTTACATAAAATACAACACGAGGAAAATTATAAAAATTTTTAATCGCGACAGTGAAAAAGCCCGTGACTAGTCAGACAAATCAATAACTTCGGTTAAAAAGTATCGCGTCGAAATGTCAGTTTCAACGATGAAATATACAGATGCGAGAATGTCACAGGAAAAAAAGTATCGACTGCGAGAAAAGGTTCTAATCTTACCTTTTAGCTGCACCCTGTATACACATTTATTATCGCGAATTAATATCGAGAACTCGCGGAAAACCTTAGAAGTAGCGTCTTCGATTAAGAAAGCGACGGATGTTCTAAGATAACCGATAAAATGCTGGTCGAACTCCTAGAGTACTTTCTCGTTTGAAGAACAAATATTTGCTATCTAAACAAACATCTCCGCATTTTCTCAAAGTCTCTAAATAATACCCTACTCAAGATGACTCGATGACGTTTCGACTCACCGTTCGATGATCCATCCTTCGGCAGCGGTTTTATTTTCTCTATCGTGATCGAAGAGCGAAACGAAACGAAATTAGACGCGCGAATCTCCGACGCAAAAATCTGGCGAACAATGCCCGAGACACGCCAGAAAGAAACAGGATGCACTCTGTACGGTCGTCGATGTTTCGTGTGAACGTGAAAATGAGAGAGAGAGAGACAGAGTGTATATACAGCAAACCTGCAGGCAGGAGTCATCAGCAAAGAACGAAATGCGACAAGCAACACTCGAGGAAAATATCGAGCACAAAAATACAACAATTCATATACAATATACAAAGATCTATAAACTACGAATCAGCTGCATGCATCTGGCAAATATAGGGTGTAAATCTAGGGTGTAATCTTCCCCGGAAAAAAAACCACCTCTTGCAACAGTGAAAAGGGAGAGGGACGAGAGAGAAAGTCTCTCTATCGTCCCACAAGCTTCAGCTAACCCTTCCTTCCTGCTTTTCTTCCTTGCGTTCTCGGTCGAGACGTGCATTTCCACGTCTTCCGAGATCGGACGTATATAGCATTAATTAATTATCGCCGACACACACACAACATTGAAAAGAGAATACTTACGCGATGCGAGGGAGACGTTATCGCCTTCGTGTTTACTGTAGTCGTAGCTACAGACCCCGAAGGATGCAGGCTTGGGTCCCTGGATCTTTTGCGCGCGCCTCCTTCAGGCGCTTAAATACTGTGTTCTGTTTTTTGGCTTTCTTTTTTTCTCTTTGCGTATACTTTGGCACGAAACAACATGCACGCTAAGTAATGCGCACTGCCGATTATACGTATCGCAATAATAATACGGACGACGACTCTCTCAACGGAAGGAGGACGGTTTGTTTTATCAGTTTCACGTGAAAGGAGATTAGAATGACAGACGGGATTCATAGAAAGAGAGAGAAACGAAGGAGCTAAGAACGAAAAAGGGAAAGAGAGAAAGAAAAGAAGACGGAAGAGCTAAAGTGGTGTGGCTTTTTGAATAATATTTATGGGAAAAAATTTTTCATCTTTTTTTCATTCGTTGGAACTTTTCTTCGAGATAAGGAAGATGAAGCTCTCTTTAGATTGATAACTTTTGTATATCGCGTTATCGATTCTGTGACAAAGTTATCAATGATCAAATTATTATCATAATTTTTATGGAATAATTTCGCTTATTGAACCTTATTTGAAACAAATAATCTGTCATTTTTGTAATATGAAAACAGGCTGATTTGTCTTTTTAAATCACCTTTATCGGGAAGACATTCGCTTCGAACTTTTCCCTTTTCGTATCTCTCCTATCACGGGAGACACTTGAGTTTATTTTATTTAGCAATTGTGGCTGTTATACCAGAAAATCGATTGATTGATCGGCAGCGTAATGGCAAATGTGTATTACGTTTCATCGATCTTCGTCGAGTGTCTGAAAGGTTCTTTTTTGGAATAAAGATGATGACATACTATAGGGGGAAAATGATGAGCATGTATATGGAAAGAAGATGTTTCAATAAAGAAAAAAAAAATATACATAATATCGGTCTCTCGTCCCTGGAGAATTGTAATTCTATTCGCTTCAATTGTAAAATATATACATACATATTTTCGTCACGAACTCGTCAGAGAATTTGAATTTCGTCGATTTGACTCACAGATCGCGTCTGCCATCCATCATTACGTGACGATGTAGAAATTCGAGAATATTCTTGTTATTAGAGATCAAGTCGAGACCAGAAATTCAGCCTGACAGATCTCAACAGGGAAAAAAATATATCTCGTTCTCTTGTTTACGCGCAAATAAACGTAAAGAGATTTCCCTCGCGTGTCTGTCAATGACGCACGAAACTCGACGAAGTAGAAACGTCACTTTTAATCTCCGATTGTAGAAAACACAAGTCTTCCGTTAAGGCTCCTGGGCTGTCGCCATGTTACAATTGTGACGTCAGAGGCGAGAAAATACACGCTAAAAATTCTTAGATGTCATTTCGTAAAGATATTTCGATAAAACAGCATTTCGAATGGCTTTAGCACCATCTTAAAATATTTGTTTCCCTTTATAATCAATCAACAGCTGTAAAACGACTATAATATGAGATCTGGTCCTTGCACATGCAATCATTCCGCATGACGAGGTCTGATATCACGATCATTTTACGATTATTGATCGACTGTCAAGGAAAAAGTATAGTTTTCAAAGTATTTTAAAAGTGTGCTAAAGTCATCTGAAATATCTTTTATTTAAAAATGGCATCTAAGAATGTTCAGCGCGTGCTTTCTCGCCTCTGACGTCATAATCCAACATGGCGAGAACCCAGGAGCCTTAATATAACACGCCGTGAGAAAGAACACGTGTATAAATATCGTTTCGCGAGCGAGCAACGGATGGAATTTAATTTTGCGAGACAGACGAGAAATTAAAAGATCGAATTCACGAAGCGTTTTCGTCGTTTTTTATATTTTTCTTTTTTTTTTGCAGCAAGATGCACAATGAAAAGCAAGTGCGTGCAGAGGCTCGCAATCTCAGGCATCGGCGCGAGATGCAACACGACACACACACGATATCTATAGACATATACACAGCTGTACACTTAATTGCGGTAACAAGAATAAGCAACAATCAAGGTAAAAGCACAAATTGCGCATATTTGTTCTTTTTACAACGCGACAAATTCACGTTCGAAGGGTGCATCGCGTCTCTCTCATGCAACGTGTGATCACATCTCGATGTGATTCGTTTCTTGGCAGAGACCTAACGAGAGAAAGAAAGAGAGAGAGAGAGAGAGAAAGAGAGAGAATCCTAATGTATATAATCTAGCGGAATTAGTTCGATTTTTTCTCTAACAGATCCATGCCACCTTGCTCTGTCGACTTTTCGCTCGATGCGGCAATTCATTTTCTGAACCTGATGTGAGGAGGAGGACCTAGGACGATTTTTTGAGGTTTTGGAACACGTGTGCCGAAAGGTTAACAGCAGGAGAGACGAACGAGGATCTCGTGATCTCGCGACGGGGATCGAAATAAGCTCATTTTTCGACGTCAGAAAATTTAACAGAAGGAATTGCTTCTCGTCTAACAGAAAATAACCTGACGAAATGACAAAACTTCGATCCCCATATGAGATAAAAAAAATTGGAGGGAATATACGTGAATCGCTACAGGATGAAGGATATGAATTCAAAGACGTAAGGCAATCATCTGTCGTCATCTTGAATAGAAACACTTTATTGATTAACTTGTACTGCAAAAAATAAGAATTGATGTTGGTCATGTGTTTCTAAACAAGATGGATGATTGAAAACTCCTTATGTCTTCAAAAGCTGGGTTTGTAACTAAATTTTCATGTCGATTCCCGATCACGATTTTTAGGGAGCAGGATGTAAGCGGAAAAAGTGCGGACATGAGATATACAGACACACGACGAATACACGATGTTTAATGTAAAGTTAACAGATAACACAGGACACCGAGTGCTGCGAGTGGAGAGATGGAAGATGGGAAAAAAATTAGAAATAAAGCGGAAAGAGACGGACTTGTACCACCAGAGGGCTGATATAATTTGGCAAAACAAACAGCGCGCTCTAACAGCGTTCTATTTTTTTCAAAATGAAAACATCACATGTATATTTTTTCTAATCGTTTTTTCAAAAAAAAAAAAAAAAAAAATGTCTCTTTGTCATTCAATTCGTGTCAGCTCTATCTCGGAGCGATTCCTGTACGAGGAATCTCTCTCGCAATTGGAATTTCGGCGTCTCTTTTCAGCAGAAAAAAGTAGTAGTAGCTCTCTATGTCAAGTAAATAAAGAGAAAATGATTACCAACAATGCCCCTATAAGCAAACAACGACGCAGCATATAGACTCGGAAATAGCTAATCCTTGCCGCGCTTCAAGCTTTGGGATGTCAAGGATTAACACAGAGACATGTACCTTTCCTTCGTATTGACGTCGAGGGCAGGAAAGGCTGCCCGGTCCAGTAGTACAAGCCGTAATATTATCCTATTGTAGAACAGTATAAAGTAGAAAGCGGGAAGTATACGTAGACAGTTAAAACAGAAAGTTCAAGATAGAAGGAAAGAAGAAGAAGAAAAAGAAAAAGAAGAAGAAGAGACATTTAGAGGAATGAGTATTATATTCATAACTTGTAGGACTCACTTACAAACCCAGGTAGCAAGCATGAGTTATTTTGACGTTTAATGACGTCAGTTTGACGTTAAAATGACGTATGCTTGTTACCTGGGTCTGTACTTGTGAGTTCTCCAAGTCATTTTGACATTTAATGACTTGAAGTTTAATAACGTCAGTTTGCTGCTTGGGAAGTGACTTACAAATTATTGAAATATTCCATTCTAACTCGTAGAGTATTCTATGTAAAAGAGGGAAAAGAGAGAAAAGGAAGAGGAAAACGAGAACAAGGGAAAAATCTTGGTAAGATGGAGAAGGACACAAGAGAAAGAAAGAGAGAGAGAGAGAGATAGAGCATTAGAATAAGAAGCGTGTAAAAGCAAGAAAGTTAAAAGGCAGCTGCGAGCGAGCAAACAGGCGAGTGACACAGAGAGCGAAAAGGAAAAGATCGAGATAGAAAGTAACAGAGAAAAAGAAATAGAGATAGAGATAGAGTATAGAGATAGAGAGAGAGAGATAGAGAGCAAGAGAGAGAGGAGCGCTTACAGCTTGGTCTGTCGAACTCTTGCTGTAGGGTACCGGTATCAAACGTTCCTGCAACTCGCCACCTATCACCTTCAAGAGTAAAGGATAACATAATGGTTACAACAGAGTGGAACGATCGGATCGCGCGTAACCACTTCTTCAACCCTCAAGCGGTGCACTTTGTTTCTTGCTCACTTTTCGCGATTTTACTTCGAATATTCATAAACGAATCCATTCATTATCGGTCATACGCAAAAATGTTGGCGCGAGGATTAATTCTTTATTCTATCGAGACCAACGAGATATATTGGGGCTTTCGATCGTGTAAACAATTAATCCTTACGCTAACATATTACGTGTACGGGTCGATAATCTTTTGTAGAGTATATCAATTTTCTGTTATCGAATAGAGAACCTTTAGAAAAACTTTGGACAATTTTTCTGTGGAGTTTCCCATCCAAGCACGTTTGAAGAATTCATGTTATTTTTAATACTTAACTGGTACAATGGAACTTTTACGTCAGAAAGATGATTGTTTTAAAATAAAATTTCTTCAGAATTCAAGTCCATATCAAATTACATTTATCGTATACTGTATTACAAATATTACAAAATGAGAATAAATATATAAGATTGTGCATAATCCTATTAATTTTCAAATTAAGTTAAAAATATTCCTATACTTCTCTTATTAAAAAAAAAATAATAAGTTTCAAGATAAGTATATATCTAGGATTTTTCTTGTTTCTTTAAAATATCAATGATTTTATATATCTTATATATTTTTCACCATCTCTTATTTCTTTTGCTATACAATTTTCTCTACAAGTACCAGTTAAGGATCTCAAATTGAAGTATCTTCCGCACGAAACGCGAGCTTGAGGGTTAAGGGTGACACATTCTCATTGGTTTGTCTCATTGAAATGCTGATGTTTGCGCAAGTAATCAGTGTGACTGTGAGAGTAATCGGATCTGATGGTGGTGTTCGCGTTTTCTTGCCGGTTTCAGAACTCTCTTCCCGCTCGGGAACACGTCATCTTAGTGCGATAGCTTTGTTATTTCTCCAAAGTTCTTTCCTTCGCGAATTTTACATTTCTCGAACGGGATACATAATGTAAATTAGATTGCTGAGTATTGTAGATTATGTTGAGAGTGTGTGTGGCTTTTTATTTTTCTTCTTTCTATAAACCGAGCTGTGCTCCAATTCGACCGGAAGCTGATTTGGAACCAATTGCACCAATAATTATTCAAAAATCTCATTGCAATATTCTGTTTACGCTTTTGCTTCATTATTAATAAATAATTGATTTGCTTAAAAAAATTATTGACCATTAAAGAGATCAAGAACCATTAAAATGATCAAAAAATTGATTTTAATTTCTTAAAAACGAATGTAGAAGATGATCAAATAAAGAATTGGTTTATTTTTTTTTATGATTGAGTTTCAAAAATGTAATTTTTTTCACTTTCAAAAATTAATTTCTAGTTACTTTGTCAATTTTTCTTTTGTTTTTTTACAGCTCTAATAGAAAATTAAAAAAAAGAGTGCATTATTTGCATTATATATTTTAAAATTTTGCAAGACTATAGTAGCAAATTTATTTTTGTTATTCTAATTTCTATTTTTTTTAATAAACAAACTTTTTTCACAACTTTATTAGATATCTCATTTGATTGTAAATTCATATAAAATTATTATTGAAAAGTAGATTTATATTTGTCGAGTAATTTATGATAAGCAAAATTTATCGCATGCATGTTCTTTTCACATTTAAAGGTTCTGGATTCCTTTAACTCAACTTTTCGACAGTTCATATTTTTTGATCACATATGTATATTTAAGATGATCACATTTTATATATTTAAATTTTTTATTGTAACTCTTTTTGGCACATAACAATTATTTTCTTAGATAATTAATAAAAGCTCAAATCTCAATGAATATTACAATTGTATCGATTTTGCATCATTTTCACGAATAAAATGAAGTAATTTGAACAAAGGTGGAAAATCGTTGGGATTAATGTTTAAGGAAAAAAAACCGTCAGGTGCAATTCGGTCTCGCTGATAACTGATAAGGGACAAAGTACGAGCGAGAGTGCCGTGCCAAAGTGAATCAATATACAGACAGACAAGCGCAAAGACGTAGAGAGATATACAGAGAGTCGGTATATATAATATATAATATATATATAATATATATATATATATATATATATATATATATATATATATATATATATATTGTATATATATGTATATAAGTCGGCGAGCAGATGGAATTACGAGAAAAGATGTGCACAAAATTAGTTGTTGCGTGGTCGTTCAGAGTGGAAAGAAGATGAAATTAATAGTTTGTTCTCGTCGAATTATCATCCATCGCGCGATGGATCCGTCGACTGACAGAAACCGCAACAATCATCGATGACCCGTCGAAATGCAATGCGCAAATTTTTATTTTTTTTCCCTCCGAATATGCAAGTTATATTAATATATTTAACTTTAAATAATCGAAATTATGTTATCCCCAAGAATGATCACTATTATAATTATTGATCAATCAGTGTCTCTTCGAATAACAATATTTCTGTGATTCTTTTTAATTAATCAGATTAACTTTTTAATTAATTAATTAATTAATTTGATAAAAAAGCGAGATAGAAATGAGAAATAATAAAAAATATTAAGGCGTTGTATTTCGACGGATATTTTAAAAGTATAGTAGAAAGCAACGAAGACATAGGAATTAAGTTACATAATGATGATGATGATACCATCTCCGTCATTACCCGTCATTGTGCATTAGACACGTCAATGAGAGGCATCATCGAGAAGATCTTGTGCGCAAAGTAGTAGTCTTAGTGTGGATCAGGTGAGAATTAATAGACATTGTTGGATCCAAAGAGTACAAGTAAGAGATCGCTGTCGGTCAATCGAAGAATCGACTGTCCTGTTGTATTTGTTTCACGTAAATGTCACTATATAATGCGGATCAATAATAATACAGGTCGCATATCTAGGATCTGGTTTAAAGGTGATCGATATCGCCGGGTAAATAGTCGCGTCAAGAGATTTTTCTTTTTTTTTTTTTCCCGTTCATATCGCGACAATCGAACGTGTCCTAACTAAGGATTCAAGACCGAATCATCTTATAATTTCTCGATTTAGCGTAGCTCTTCTACAGCTGGCCTGAAAGCGGTCAAGTCGGAAAAAAAGGAGCATGCCGTGTTTTTTTCTCTTTTTCAAAAATATAATATTCGACCGATCGAATATGAAGATCGAGAGCAGTAGCGTGATGTGGGGAAAAAAAGAGGAGAGAGGATCGCGAGAGAGAGAGAGAGAGAGAAAAAGAGAGAGAGAGAGAGACACAGAAAGAGAGAAAGATTGATTCAGCAACAAGCCAAGCGTGGAAAAGATTTTGTATCGCTTTATTCACCAAGTCGATCATTGTGCAGCTTTTGTTTTTCTGGTTCGTTTTTCCCTTCTTTTCGAATACGCAATTTCGAATACGGAGTCGAGAGAGAAAAGGAAATCTTCGCAGGAGGCCTCTCCGATCCCCTTCTCGCACACACGTTTTATTTTCTCTTTCCCTTCTCTTCCACCAATTTTCTTCTAAATTCGCATTCTTCGAAAATCCCGTCTCCTTATTTATTTTTTCATCCTTTCTATGTACTTCCCTTCAATCAGCGTCGCGCAGGAGAGGCTAAAAGCGATTCGCACGATTCATCGACGACGAATTCGATGTACCTCGCTTGCTTTTAGAAGCGGAGGGGGTGGCAAACGATTATAATACACGAGGGAAGATAGAGAGGGAGGAAAAGGGTTGGAAGGGACGAGATAAGAATCGAGTATACCAGAGAAAAATCCGAAGGTACCACCCTCTCCGCTGATCTCCCTCTATCGGACTTGTTATTTGATTAACGTGTCTTAAACTTTATTTTATATAATAACAATAATAATAATTAATAATAGTAATAATATAATATATTCCCTATTCACATATCATTAAATCGATAGTCCAACTATACATTTTTATAATATATTATTATATATTATATATATATATATATATATATATTTATTATATATATTATATATATATATATATATATATATATATATATGCTCTTAGAGTTTTTTCCTCACAGTAACAGACTAATATTATGCGTCGATATTAAAAACCAGGATGTCTTCTCTCGTTTGCTACAAATTGCGATTCCAACCCGCGGTCTCTGTGTACACATTTAAGTTTTTATGACGTACTTTATCACCGCGAGTCATTAGATTATTACACAGGCGATCGTAAACGAGATTCTTCGTTATCCCGCATCGAAAAAAGAATCATCGACAATTATATTATATCGAGGATCCGCAAAATCTCGCCGGAATCTTTAATTCGGATTCGCGTCGCTTTTTGCGGGAGCTTTTATAAGGCCCTTATAAGACCCGTATTAACATTATCTCTATTTTAATCAGTGCTCGACTTCTTCATCCTTTTTGCGTCTTTATTTTCAAATTTGTTAAATTCGAGATAAATTTTGTTTACAAAAAAATTGAAGCTTACGAAAAAACACTGAAATAAAATTATATTTTGTTAATTGAACATATATTAATATTTAAATAAAATATACGTTTTGTTAGAGAATTTAATGTCACATTTAATTTAAATATTTTTATATATTTAATCAATAAAATAATATTCGGTTGAAAGGTTTAGCCAAAAAATTAACCAATTTGTTTTCAGTGCAAAGTTATATAAAATCTCTGGGGATTATAATGATGGAATAATTGCAATTAGAATGAATATTGAGGCGCTGTATTAAACTTTCGAGCTTATTGCAATTTCAACATCTCAAGCAGCAATTAATTACACGAGATACAAGAGATATGTAATACGGACCTTACGTAACTGCGAGAGGGAGCAGAATTCTATCTTGATGCTATTGAAGTAATTTGGGGAGTGGCATACGTCGAGATTCGATTTATCAGTCACGTCGTAAGGACCAGAGAAAATTGTTCGAGATTATCTTATCTTTATCCAGCTTCCAACATCCTTCGAGTTTCGACAATTTAAATAACTATCTTCTTCTATATAAATCCGATGTCACACATGTTCTCACATAGAATGGATGTCTTTTGAGAATAAAGGAACCCTACAAAGATCATTCGACGTCATTAATGTCTTCTCGTCTGAAGATAAACCGCGTTATTTGTGCATCTTGAATATATATCAAGACACAATATTATTTCGAAGTCATCAATTTGATAGCTCCAAAAAAGGAAGTTGAATCATGAAATGTCATCCGAAAATAAAAAAAGAAATACAAGGAGATATTAATTATGTGAATAATAAATAATTATTCAGATAAAATTTTATATATAACTATCAGCTGGGATTACGTCAAAAACTTGGGTAAATTCTGTTTGATGGAAGAAGTCGACCAAGAAGTTTGTCGACGAAGAAGAAAATTTCTTTCTCTTTTCTAATTTAATTTTGATTGACACACAAGTGTCTGACTTGTATATACCTGGTAGAAAATTGATCGATTTGATCAGAAAAAAACTTGTGTTTAATTATTATTTTAAACCTTTAGACAGAAAAAAATATTAATGACATCGAGTGTATAGTTTAAGTGGAAAATAGTCTGAAGTTGTAAATTGACAATTAGTTTAATATCTATTAATTAAAAGTTTCCGTAGCTGGGCCATTTTCCACATAAATCATGCAAATCTTTTATCAATGAAAATTTATTGATAAAAGATCTGAAATGTTATATTAAACGCTCAATGCTTTTTAATTCTTGTTCGACTTTCGATTTTCACAATTATTCCAAAATTTACTTCTTTACAATTACAGCCATTACGGCTTACGTATGTAATGTTACTTGTACTATACGGTGCGTAGGGTCTAAAATCTTCAATCTCGCGTGAATTAATTATTGTTAAATAATTACTCGCGAATTAAATGATTATTCAATTCCCGATCGAAACTCGGCTTCATTTAACGGAAGGTCCTTACGTCGCGTTAAATCAAGACGGCAGCCGAAACGTCGCAACCAGGAGAAGACCTAACGACTAAGTTTTCACAGCTCTTTCTAGTTCTGTACTGTGTGTGTGTGTATCTTTTGTATCTTTATTTTTATTCTTCTCGTCGACGTGTTCAACGCGCTGGCAGTAGCACACATTTAAAAATCAATTAGTCGAAACAAACGATCTCGGCACAATATGTAATTAAAATTAAGTGACTGATTAAAAAATAAACTAGAGAAAAGAAAAGAAAAGGAAAGGAAGAAAAAATTCACGATTCTTAGCTAACCGCGTTCCTTTCGACGATCGAATTTCGCGTATTCGGAAAAAAAGGAGATCATCGAAAATAAATAAAATGAAGTTAATCGCGTTAATTTCAGATGATAAGATTAATAATTTAATATAATGAAGATTAAATATATAAAAAGATTATCGATACACTGTATCATTATACTTTCAACAATTTCAATAATTGTAACAATGCAAAGCCTTGGCATCGTTTTACAATTATATTCAAATGTTATAACCCTTATTACCCCGGTTATTCCTGTATAATGAAGTTTTTCCGTCTCTCGAGTCACTTTGATTTTTTAGCGAGAAAAAAACGAGACAAAAGGATAGAACAGACCAAGGAGAGAAGATAACGAGATTCGACGATTAAGTACATTTCTTCGCGTCCATGGACGACGAGCGATTTTTCCTCTACGCGGGAAAATGGATCGTGGAGGAAAAGTACCAGCGGGAATTGAAATCGACATATATTCCGACGAGAAATCGAGAATTTCTGTTTGACGACGCGCGGAAAAATATGTGTACACCTCGAATATCGTCGCGAAGTGAAGATGAGAAAAGATATACGGTGCATTATTGGAATTCTACCCCTAGTAGCAACTGTACGCCATTTTGACGGCGAATGACGTCATCAGACGTCAGTTTGACGTTTAATGACGTCAGTTTGACGTTTAATTATGTCAATTTGCTACCTGGGATAAGGATTCATCTACATCCGGTATTATACACATCGGTTTCAATTCCACAATTCGAATATGAATTTATTTTCGCGTTGACGATTCCTCGGTCGACGCGTTCGTCAGAGAAAACGCATATTCGCGGTCCCTAAATTTGTTACAAGATTTCATAAATAAAAGAGAGAAGTGACGAGAGAGAAAGAGAGATAGATAGATAGATAGAGAAAGAGAGATAGAGAGAGATTGTGTACGTAAAAATTGAATAAAACTTACATTATACAATATCGAGAGCTCCTCCGTCTCTCCGTCCGTAACGACATCGTCTTTCATTTGCACCATAATATTATATATATAATATTTAGATATAATCGCCGCTCGAAATCGCATACTTCGACGCTGTCGTTCGGCAAAAGAGAAGAACAATCGGTAACGAGAACAACCGTCCTATATATGTATAATTCGCGGTCACAATAATTCATTTCCTTCCTCGTCGGTAGAATATATTCAGACAGACTATTTCTTTAATCTCTCTTTTCGTCTTATTTCTTCTTTTCCTTTTTATTTATTTTTTTTTTTCACTCGAACGAAAAAGAGGGGACGGGATTCTCTATCGGACGACGCTTTCCAACACTCTGAGCCCCCGCGATTCGTGTCTCGAGCAGTCGAGAGATGTAGAGAGAAAAGAGAGAGGTATAGAGATCGCGGATCCTTTTACGTCAGGATCGTTGGCAGAATTCGGTTTCCTCGAGGCAGGGTAAGAGACGATAGATAGAGAGAAAAAGAGACAGGGAGATGAGTGAGACTTGAGGGTAGTCGCAAAATTAAGGAAGATCGACAAGATGGGATTCGAAGCGGAGGACTCGCGATCGGGGTCAGAACTGTCATCTCCTTTTGGTCCCACGTGTAAAATGGATATCATTTTAAAAAAAATAATAAATAAAATAGAAAACTCGTTTTACGATCTATTCTCGACATTACATTGTTTTCAATAGAGACGCTTAGACACCAAATTAAAATTTTAATAATAAATAAAATAGAAAACTCGTTCTACGATCTATTCTCGACATTACATTTTTTTTAAAGAGACGCTTAAAACACTAAATTAAAATATCACTAAATTTTGAAATTTATATGTTTACATATTTATATATTTACAAAAAAAGATTGATAATTAAATAAACGTACTGCATCGAAATTTTTTGCACTGCAAGATTTTTTATTCAGTTTCGAAACGTTTCGTGATGCTTTTTATTTTAGATACCGTAGGACTGAGCCCGCTCACGAGAACGACGATAAAATGGCGAGAATAAAAGAGACCAAAGCATATATGTATATATATATAGTGATGGAGTATGTGTAAGTACATTTCAGCCCCGAGAGAAGGACGTTTCTTGTCGTGTGTAGATGCAGGAAGATAATAAATAGAATCTCTCGGATACCCTTTTTTCCCTTCGATTGTCGATCGCAATCGAGCGATACTCTCGCCCGAAATTAGCGCGTCTTTTATCCCCCTACAGGAAAGGAATGGAAGGTCGTTTCTTTTGTTAGTCGCACTCGCGCGAAAAGCAGTTAACAAGTGTTGGCTCGCGAGAGGATTTATCTCGGTCGAGGTAGTTTTGTCGCTGATGACGTCACCGTCATCCTCGACGACCCGGGGGTTTTGAGTCGTCGTCGCGGTTATATATCGCGCGAACAGACACATTCACATCCAATCCCAAACAGGCAAGCAAACGAGTGACGGGTAGTTATTACTGACCATCAAATTGACGAACAACATTAAAAAGTGACAAGATTCCGGAAAAAGAAAATATACTCTACGCAAATAAAACTTGGATATTTTTCCAAAATTGCAACACTGAGAGAGAGAGAAAAAATATGGAAATTTATAAAAAAAATGATTCAAATTATAATAAAGATATAATAGCTTTCTTTTATTTATAGCTTGTTTCATTTTTCAGAATTTTGCCATGTAAAAAGTACACATAATGAGTTAATTAGTGTTATTTTTTATCACCAATTAGTGGTCAGCAGGTAAATAAATAAATAGGCAGATATATATATATATAAGTAAATAGGTAAATATATAAGTAAACGATTGTAAATGAGGTTAATTGATAAGCGGACAAGCACTCTTAAGCACCGTCTATATATGTCAAGTATACGGATAAAATACTATTTTCATGTACGAATATTGGCGTGCAATCGTCATTCTTCAGAAAATTAATAGGATTTGATCATTCGATAATAATATCAGATTCGCATATACATATAATATACGGTCTGCAACGGCTTACCGTTTCAACGCGAAACGCAGATCTTAATCTCAAAAAATTCCGCTACTTAAGATTAATGAAAAATCTGTGTGACGTCAAATGATATCGAATATCAATTTCAAAATTCACACAATAATCGAGTAACGTTAATTACTTTAAGAAATATTCGAAAGCCTGTGCACAGTAGTGATATCTCATTATTTCTTCTTTTCTACGCATGTGGGAGGTTGCAACCCATATCACCGTCAACAACCTCCAGAACGCTACCCTAAAGGGCGAAAATAGTACTTTCACCCGGTACACCGGTCTGATAGAGAAGCGGGGGTAGAAAAAGCAGGGAATCCCTGTTATATATCGTACTTGACAGTGTTATATACAGGGTGTTTCAGAACTGGTGAAAAAGTGTTCAATGGCATATTCCTGGTATTAATTTTCGAATTATAAGCAGTTGAAAATAATGGCTTTTTTGGAAACTAAGCCTTGTAAAAAAAAAAAATTAACAAAACTACATTATTCAGTAATTAATTTCAGATAATTTGCTTTAACATTCTAAAAATGACCTTCCTCCATATTTTCACTAAGAAAAAAATCATCTTCAAATGATACCAGGAATCTGACATTAAAAACTTTTCCGCCAGCTCTAAAATATCCTGTATATTCCGTAAAAACCATATTCGCGAAGAACAACCCCGTCTCTTCGCAACCGTCCCTTCTCTTCCTCGCCTTCTAGCCCACCCCAAAACGTCACGTCGCGTGTTAAGTACTTCGGTTGTTATCATAAGCAGCAGTTCGCGAATGTTGCGCCTTCCTCGTTTCGTGTTCGTGCGGGCGTATATTATCTTAAATCGGCGCGCTGCGATTTCTTTGAGATCAGATCATATCCGCCATCCCCGTTGAGCGAGTGATAAAAAGTTTCCGGCAGAGGGACGGAGGAGAGAGAAAGCAGAAAGGGAGAAGATTAAAAAAAAAAAAAAAAAAAAAAGAAAAAAATGATAATTGGAGGAACGAAAAATTCCATGACCGATCCGAGCGAAATACGCGGTAAGTACGTTCTTGGGGCGGAAAAGTGACGGATGATAATTGATCCCAGAAGAGGAGAAGGAACAGAGATAAAACGCATAAACGCATAATACCCTTCTCGTCTCACGAATCGAACGAGACGAGATTGCGGGATCCTCAGCGAGATCCCACGGGATGCATACGAGACCGTAGGAGGAATATATATATAATATATGTACAAATTCCTCTACACAGTAGAGGAAACAAAGTGACAAAGGGCAAGGAGTCGGGATAAGAGACATTGAAACCCAAGGAGAGACAAAAGTCGAAGGTACGAACAAAAAAAAAAAAAAAGAGAGAGAGAGAGAGAGAGAGATAGAAAGGGGGATGGAATGATATGCAGAAGAAGAGAGAAAAGAGTCTTTAAATGCTGGTCTCGTGTACGAGTTTGGTCAATTCCGGTAGGACCAAGTTGTTGGAGCTCAGAAGCAGGGAATTCCCGGTGCTGTCTCTATTACTGCTCGTCTGCGCCATATAGTTGGGGCTCAGGGGCTGATTGTGGGCGTTACTAGTGGGGGATCTGTTATCGGTGATGGTGGTATTGGTAGTGGTGTAATGATGATTGTACGCGTTGGCCGGCCCGGTCACACTCAGCAACAACGGCGAGGCAGGGCTGTTGAGGGATTGTTGCATCCTGGAGGATCCTTTGTAGTTTGTCTCGTAATCCTGACTCATCATCGGCTCGGCACTCCTATTAGAGGACTTGTAGGCGGCGTTCTGCGCGGTGGTGGTGGTGTTTGTCGGGTCTTCGTCAATGTATGTGAAGTCAGAGAGTGGTCGGGGCCCGGTGTGGCTGCGTGAACTGCGCATACTGTGTAAGCTGTGTAAACTATGGACAGAGCGACGCTCCTCCAGATCTTCCAGAGTCGACTTGAACGCTCTGATTACTCGAAGCTGCAAAAACAGGGAAGGACGTCTATCAGGAAGCGAGGAGGCAAGCCAGCAACACACAAGCACGCCGTATATTGGTTTTTGTTTTTTTCTTTTTCGCGCGCACAGAGGTGTGTTTTTAATAAAGGTGTGTCCCCCTTTTCTTTATTTTCAGTGTCCCCAGAGTGTCGGCGGTTCTGGTCTTGTCGTTGTTCTTGTGGCTGTTGTGTTTTTATATGGATACATAGATTTTTTATTTCTTTTACCGAAAATATATTTCTTTTCTTTTCATTTTTACGTCTGTGACGTGAGTTTCTTCGCTTGTCGGCTTGGTTGCATTTCACCCGAATTCGTGAGCTAAGTAGAACCGGATCGATTGAGTGTACGATAGGGGGATATATAAGACATGTCGTGATTTTTTTTTTTTTCCCTCGAACGATCGCTGTTGTACCACCGGCTATACTTGCTCGAGTAATGCAAGCTAATGCAATACGGACTCGATTATCGGCATCGCATGCGCACAATCTACTTCACTTTTTTATGCGTACCTACCTACACGGCTTCTCGTTTGGGATTCGTGATGGAGTGATCATCGGGGACCAACACGACCGAATCTGGACGACGCGCGGACGTCCTCGCAGACGAGACAGCCTCCCTTAGTCCTTCTTAAACGAAGGTGTTCAGGACGCTAATAACGAGTCTCTTGCCAAGGTTGGCTCGAGAGGGAAATCGCAAACGAGGAGTAGCTCATAACTATCTAGGTGTAATGTAGTAATATGGAATTTATTAATTCGATCTAATAAGTATTAGTAATGAGTTCGATCGTAATTTAATTATTATAAGATACTTTAACTAGATTTAAAGTCAATTCGTGTCAATAATTTTAAGGGGGATGAAATAATGAAATTACACTTGAATCAAGAATTCTGTTACATGAATCATAATCGTTATTGTATATTAATGAAAAGATTATGTAATTTCAATATTAATATCTACAAATTTTTTTACAAAAATGTTTTGGAACGAACTACCCCTCATTGGTGATTGTCAAAGAAAAACGAGCAAGGATTCGCGGCTGCGGGGATGCCAATCGCGGAATTCGCAATAGTTACCCAATTAGGAATGGTCCGCAACAGTCCTGAACCGTTCGCGAGCGAGTCTGCCGAAGCATTCGCACGCTTGTAACCGCTCCTCTACGGCTTGGAGTGTCAACAGACAGTATAATAAGGGGTAAGACAGAAGTTTAGAGACAGAAAGACAGATATAGTGTAGTAGTTTGGTATATAATGTTGGTATATAATGGTGTAGTATACGAGTAATATAGTAAGTAAAGCGAAGGAGCACTAAAAAAAAATAAGTACGAAATAAGACACGATACACGTTCGTTTAACAGAGAAAGAGAGATAGAAAGAGAGACACAGGGTATGGATTCACACAGTTGCTTCTCTTAAGTACAATGTAATCCTCCTATAGTGATAATTTCACGCATGTAGTTAGTTTTGTAACACACACGCACAATTGTGTTTTTGATTTTTCAACATTTAACGTTCCTCTACTGTAACTACTTAACAAGTCTCATACGTTGTGATCAGACATGTTCTGTTGCTAGATATGTAGAGACGATTCGGAATAGAGGTTGAAACAGTTTCTCGTCGTTTTCTCGAGTGCAATTGCAGTCAAGACCAGATCGGAGAGAGAAACCCTTGAAAGATCCAAGATTTCATGAAAGATCGAGATAAGGAGAAATAAATGCGAATAAATTTCGAAATAAATTTTCAACGATCTCCTCTTCACGAGTCGCTTCGAATTGAATCGGGGATCTCGATCTGGCTCTGACTTTTCCTTCGATATCGGAAGTTTCAGAAGCTTTCCTTTATCAACGTTCGCTAGTAATAACGAATAATGTTAATTGCTCGATCGACGAGATACGTTTATATTGTTTTTTGTTCTTTTCACAACATAAATCAACATGGTGTAATATGTTAAGTCCTCTAATTGGCACTCGGTACGAAACACATCGGCGGTGTTAGACCTCGGGCAAACAGAAAATAAGGTCGATGCATAAATTGGCCAACCGTGCACACACAAACGCGCACGCACGCACACACACGCGCTAACAGAGACGGAAATAGAGGGGCTCAAAAATCGAATACGACGATGGTCATCCCCTTTCGTGGCTATCCATCTTTCACGTTTTATTTCTATTCGATATATACATTTTTCAGAAATATTTTTTACTTTCATGTAAAAAATATATATAATCACAATAGTTGTTTAATAGTAGCCACAAAAGGATCATCCCTCGTCGGTCGTCGACTCTGTCATTCGCAAGAGGCTTCGGACGACCGATTGTGAGATGTTTTTTTTTTATTCAATCGAGAGCGAGATCGAGTGAGAATTAATCCGAAGAAGGCACGTGTTAGAAAAAAAGATTAAATCCCGGAAAGATCCTTAAAAATTCATTTCGCCGATTACTTTTGGAAAAAGTTTTGCGACAAATAAAGAATATAAAATAATAAATAAATTCTCAAAGAGATTCATTTCGTTCTCTTCGACACGATTCGGTCTTCGACAATAATCCATCTACTATCGTGCACTGAAAAAAATTGGTTAACTTGACTAAATCTTTCAACTAAATATTATTTTGTTAATTGAACATATAAAAATATTTAAATTAAATGTAACATATTACATTTAACAAAACGTATATTTGACTTAAATACTAATATATGTTCAGTTATCAAAATAGTAATTTAGTTGGAAGGTTTTAGTCAAGTTAACAAATTATTTTTTCAGCGTGTCTATAGAAATACGGATTTATAGGATCAAGGGTGGCGTCGATATACGTAAGAGAAAAGAAGGGAGAAGTGCGCACGATGCAGCAATGCTACTTCATTCAAGTTCGCAACCCTTCCTCCTACATCGTCATACAAAGCACACCATCGAGATCTACGACTGACACGTACCTCCAAATCCTCGAGGGTTCTTACAACATCGATCTCTGACTTAAAAACAAGTCAAAATCGACGCGCCGTCCTAGCACGAAGGGAAGAAAAGGATGTAGTCCGATCGATGGGGGAATTTGGTAGAAGCGGAGAAAGCGTTTTAATTTTTTTCTGTTTTTTTTAGCATTTTTGTTTCTGTCTTCGGGGATCGAAAAACCAAGCTTTTTAGTGTCGTTATTCGCGCTAATGAACATTAGCGATCTCTATCGTATCAATAAAACAACGAACAAACGAGGACGGTATTTTAAGGCTCCTGGATCCTCACCGCGGCCATGTTGGATTGTGACGTCAGACGCGAGAAAGCACCCGCTGAATATTCTTAAATGCCATTTTGAAATGAAAAGATACTTCGATGCGTTTCATCGAAATATCTTTATATTTCGAAATAACATCTACAAATTTTTAACGTGTATTTTTTCGCCTCTGACGTCACAATTCCAAGTTGGTCGAGTAGCCAGGAACCTTAAAAATAGAAATAAAAAAAAAAAAAATACAATTTGTTAGAAAGAAAAGATACGAACGACACTTGGTGAAGAAGTTCCGCAAAAATCGACGATGACACAAACAAATCGCGTCGAGGCGTTTACACACGAAAATTGGGGAGGCAACGACGAGGGATACGGAAACACACACAGCACACTCATCAGACACTATGCTACTGAGAAATAGAAAGCGCGGGTGGGCCGGTGGATCTGCCGGGTAATATCGCGGTCCCCGATTTATTATATATCGATGATAATAATAATAATATACGGGGGAGGGCCCACCGACCGCAACCCACACCCCCCGGCTACACAAAGAAAACACATTAGTGTGATACACTTCGTTCAAATGTAATCAATCATGTAATATCCGTGCATAATCTCGAATCGTCGCCGCCGTGATATCGCGCACCCGAAAAAAAAAAAAAACTTCCCTCTCGGGAAGACGAGAGAGAGGGAGAGTTTATACGTCCACATATCGTCGCCACGACGACACTCGTCGTCGTCATTGTCATCGTCGTTCATTGGAATCATTATTTAAAAAATCCTGAGTCGAGTAGGAGATGTCTCTCCATTTGCAAGGATCGATCCAGAGCGATCCAATAGATAAGAGATTGTGAAAAAAATTAGAAGCTCTCGAAAAGTTCAACTTCCGATGTCACGAGCGCGCAGAGAACATTCCTCCTTTACGTTATTAGTTTAAAAAAAAAAATTGAAATATTTTATATTATAAATATATATAATATTAAAATATCTTATATTATAAATATATATAATATTAAAATATTTCATATGTCGTGTGTGTTGTGTGTCGGAAATGATTTCTGCGCGCTTGTGGCACAAGAATCTGAACTCGACGAAATGTCAAAATTCAGACAGAGGAAGAGAAAAAGAAAGAAAGAGAAAGAAAAAGAGAGACCAAGAGACGGCGAGACATTCCATCGTTACGCACGTCGACGATCCGTCGTGTATGACGATATATAGTATAATAGATAATAAATATATACGTAATATGCAACACGCGTACTGGCGGGTTCTGATGATTATGGCAATGTATTATATATGTACGGCAGGCGATCATCTACATGAGCTACGTACTTGTTTGTACTCCGACAGGATAAGTGTGGCGGCGGGCAAAAGAATCTGCCGCCCCCTTATACCTCAGTCTCTCGAATGGGTTCCGCTGGCTAACAAACCATAAATTATAACCATCAGTCTCGTTTCTCGCTTTTCTCACCTTCGCTAATCATACACTACTAGCTTTCACTTAGCGCGGGCGATTGCATCGGCGTTCGCTTCGCAAGAAATTTCCCTTTCCCGCGCGTTTCTTCTTTTGGCCGCTAGAGGGTGTGTGTGTGTGTGTGTGAGGATATTTTTTTCTTCTTTCTTTTTTCCCCCTCCCTCGATTCATCCGTATCGACGCGATTTTAACGCGCAAATCTCTCTCGTTTTTTTCCTTTTTTTATTTTTTACGTTGCTTTTCACGCCTCCTGGTACAAAGAACAGATTTCTCTCTCGAACGAGAAAGAGAGAAAGAGAGAGAGAAAAATTTTGTGAGATCGAAAGAAGAGCACGACTGAAGTCTTGGAATACGAAGAGGTGCACATCACTTGATTCGAGTGTCGCATTGTCACAAGCGATTTCAACTTTGCGCGAAATTAACGAAAGTTTTTTAGATCGTTAAGTGAAAAAGGACTATCATTGATCAGACGCTACACTGAAAAAAATTTATCAAATTCGAATAAGTATTTATCGCAATACTGTCAAATAAATAATTTATTTGAAACTAATAATATCGAATTAATGTGAAAAATATTTATTTGTTTCAAATAAATGATTTATTAGGCAGTATTCAAATAAATATTTATTAATTTAGTCATTTTTTTCAGTGTATTACCGATGAATCGGTAAAAGTTTGAAGAGTATAAAATCTCTGAACGTTTCTGATTTTTTTAAATATTCAAGATTAATCTCATTATGAAACCATATTTCCCTTTATTTTTTTCCAAATAGTCGAATAGTTAGAACGATTAATTGAGAGATGTTGAAATCAACTTCTGTATTGGAAAAAAAAAATTTGTTAACTCGACTGAACCTTTCAACTAAACTTTTGCAGATATTGTGACAAATCCTCCTTAGCAAATTTTTATCGGATTTTAAAACTAACAAGCAACACTCTAATCGAGGAGAGACACCATTAAGATTCGCGTTGGCCATCGGCTCCAGTCGTCCAAATAATCGAAAAAAGAGAGAGCGAGAGAGAAAGAGAGAAAAAGAGAAAGAAAGTGAGAGAATCAATCGGAATCGAGTGCTGCTTTAAATTGAAGAACATATAATATATGGGTGTCGTCGATAAATACTTGATTGACGCGTTTTGACCGCAATTCGAATAACGGGGAAAATAGTAGTTGGACGTGAGTCTAATAGGATGTATAGGGGAAGAAAACTGTGTTTGAAAACTTGTGAGACTCAAAAATTCGAAAAAAATCGCGTATTCTTGAACGTAAAAAAATGTTCGCGAAATTTTCGGTATTTTTTCTTTTTCCTCGAGCGTATCATCATCGCTCGCGTCGAATATAGAACGCACAATGCAATATAATATATATATATGAATATACATATAAGTATACATACACACTGTTGTACGTTGAAACGCACAATAATAAAATACATGTCACACGCGCGGCACACATCGATATACAACGTACGGTAATAACATCGTACATATCACGTGTTAATCACGATCATCATTATCATAATCACAGCAATGCTCACACTGCAATATTAAAAACGGATAAAAAAAAACTGGAGAGTTAGAGAGAGAGAAAAAGGGAAAGCGAATTGTACGGCGCGTGTAGTTAGATTTTAGGAGAAAAAAGCCGGCCGACCAGGACGAGTCGTGTGCCGGAAGTAAGAAAAAAAATAAAAGAAACAAAGACAATGCTCACACGCACGCACACACACAAGAAAGCGAAACATAGATCCAGAAAAGAAAAAAAGAAAGACTTGTTAGACAGAGGCTTTTAGTGTGTTTTAGCGGGCCGTTCCTTGGAACGTTAATTAACGTTAACTGGGGTTGACTGGGGTCCAGTTGATTCTCCTTTCGAGGACCCGGGGGACCGGAAGTAAGGTATTCAAGAGAATTAGCGTACGAGATTCAAGATCCTAAAGAACTACGGGAGTCTGGAGTTGACTTGAGAAATCAACCGAGATTAAGGGAAAAAAGACCTCAGTCAATTTTAACTAACATTTCCGGGAACAGCGTTGATGGCAGATCGAGAAACATCGGAAATATGTAGCACACACCGCAGTTAGCGCCAGTTTTACACATCTCTGATCACGTCACTCGAAAAAGCTGCTTCGCGGCTCGTCTCCTCGACGACTCTAGTTCGGTCAATCGACGAGCGTCTTCGAAAACGCACACATACACGTACATGCAACATCTTAGAGGAAAGTGTGTGTAGAAAAAAAAAATAGAAACCAAAAAAAAAAGAGAAGAGAAAGAAGAGAGAAAATAAAAATTAAAACAAAAATAGAGAAAGAAGTAACACGGTGGAGAGAGAGAGAGAGAGAAAGAGAGAGACAATCGAGAGAAAAGCGTATGACGGCAGCCAAAACGGTCGTAATCGTAATAATTAACGTCCATCGAACGCCATCAAAGCCATCAATATGTCTCTCGCGGGCTGCGACAACAACAACGATAGCGTGGTTGGTTGTTTTTTTTTCTTTTTTTCGTTGTCACGGGAGCGTGATATTTAATCGAACACATGCGCCCCATTTACGTATATTTAAGCGTTCTCGCTTCACAGAGACACATAGGACGAATTGTGACACCGGGAGAAGCAGGATACACGATCGTATCCCGCGACACAGGATCCACAGAGAGACAGGTGTGTAATAATAAGTGATACAAGAAAAAAGAGAAAAAAATATCACAACAGGAGCGTTATTGTTAGCTGCCACACAACGGCGCAATGGCAATGCAAATTGCTCGACGCTAATATATATATTATATATATTTTATATAATTTATATTATGTAATATATATATTAGCTGCTGGTTTTTGCCTTTTCTTTGTTAATTTGTGGAGAACAATTTAAAATCAACCACAAACATGGGTGTGTCGCATGTAGTAATAATATATATATATGTATATATATATAATAAGCACACGGGCGAAAAATATTAATTGAGACTCGCAGTCCGCAAGCACTTACTTGTTAAACAAAATGCAGACATTGTGAGACGTGTGTAGAAAGACAGATAAGTAGTAGTAGTAGTAATAGCAGTAAGTAGAGTAGTAGAAGAGAGAGATAGAGAGAAAGAGAGAGAAAGAAACAGAGAACATAAAAGGCAAAACTGAAAAGGTCTGCTTGTAGGAAATCATAATACATAGTATACATATCGATCAAAGAAGTGTCGCAAAAAAAAATTAGAATATATATATGTATCAGAGGAAAAAAATTGATAAAAATATATATACGTATAGATAAATATATAGAGAGAAACGGTTAATCAGATTATTATTTATATAACACGGTCAAACAATGATCAAACTTGCGGATGATAGTGGACTTGCGGACTAACCATGTAGTAATCCTGAGAAGGGGATCTGCCTGTCACAGATACATTCTGCACCAGAGTTCTATTGCTCGTCTGAAAGTAGGTGACACATCCAGTTTTACATCATTAGCTTCACGTGACATTCCATTGGTATTGTATTTTCTTTTTGTCGTCTTATCACTTTTTTCCGTCTTTTTTTTCTTTAATTGTCTGTTCGATTTTCTATTTCTTTTCTATTACTTTTTTTCGTCTTACTTAACATAAACCGTTCATGTGTTAACGTGTGCTTCTCATGATATATATATATTGAACATTTATCGACCGTTGACTGTGCGAAACAGACGAAGTTACAGAGAAAATAAGAGGAAGAGAATATATAAAGACAATATAGAGAGTATAAAGTGTAACTATATATATATATGTATATATAGAATAGTATATAAAAATTGGTAGAAAGATAGACAAAGAGAAAGAGAGAGAGAGAGAGAGAGAGAAAGAGAGAAAGGAAATAATACGTGTCGTCGCGAGTTCTCTCTAGTTGGACTAGACTTTTTGCTATTTTACTCAACGTTGTGTGCAATTCGTGCATTCGTTTGTTTTTTCTCTTTCTATTTTATCACATCGGCTGTAACAGCTGCAACGGACCAGCGATGTCGTTATCTTTGTCGCGCTACAGCCCGAGCC
The DNA here is from genome assembly GCF_048542155.1 of Nylanderia fulva. NCBI lineage: Eukaryota > Metazoa > Arthropoda > Insecta > Hymenoptera > Formicidae > Nylanderia > Nylanderia fulva. The sequence goes on along the minus strand of NW_028190368.1, from coordinate 1,090,264 downwards.
GCCAAAGTGATAGACAGACAGATAGATAAATAGATATATAGATAGATATAAATAGATTAATAGATAGATAGATAGATGTGGACAGATAGATAAATAAATATTTGACATTACTACAAATTACTATATATATAGTATATATACTTCGCTGCGCAATCATCGTACAGAGTGTTATCGGATGTTTTAAGGATTCTTCGACGAGAAACGGACCACAATCATTAAAACCCTGGAATACTGATCGATATAGTAGTAGACATCGTCGTAAATAATTATTTTTTTTTCAATTGCGCAAAAAATAAATGCATATAATTTATATATAATATGCCTGTATAATAACGATCTATTCTAATATTATCAACAGATAGAGGTATATATATATATGTACAAACGTCGTTCGGCAACATCTACTTTAACTTAGACAGTAGAGTCTTCCGCTTCAATCGTAAAATCGATAGAAACGGCAGCTACTAAGGCCGCGCTAAGGACAATAGAGCGGATGAATCTTTTATTCGGTCTTCTGAGAAACGCGTAACAATCAAAGTTCGTTTCACCGGCTAATTACACGTCCCATAAAAGTGGCGGATTTAGATATATACTCTTTATGCATAAGAAGGAGCTATTTTTACGCGTAATACTGATAGTAGACAAGGCTGCCAATTGACATCATCGTAAATGATATATTTTTCAGCGCAAAAAATAAATGCATATAATTTATATAATACCTGTAACAATTTATTCAGTCTAATATTTTATCAACGGATGTACGAGGCGTCTGATAATAATCACCTCTCGTGTATAGATATGTAGCGACTTAAACCGAGTAGAAAAGTTCTCTGTCGTCTTGCGATCTTCGCAACAATTAATACGAAATTAAATTAAAAAACATCAGTCAATTAGCAACATTGGATTATCTCTTGTCGCATGAATTGGCTAATCTATTTTAATTAATTTCTGCAAAAATCGTAAAACAGTAGAAGACTTTTTTATTCGATTTAAGGCTCCTTGGTCCTCACCGTGACTATGTTAGATTGTGACGTCAGAGGCCAGAAAATACACGCTGAAAATTTTTGCGTATCATTTTTAGATATTTTGATGAAACACAACTTTAGATAACTTTAGTATATTTTTAAAATACACCGAAAACTAATTTTTTCTCTTTGTAATTAATCAACAGCTGTAAAATGACTGTGACATTCCACATGACAAAGTCCGATGTTTCAATTATTTTACGGTTAATTAATTCAAGGGAAGAAAATAGTTTTCGGAATATTTTTAAAATGTGTTAAAAAACCATCTAAAATTATGTTAAAATATTTTTTTACTTAAAAATGACATCTAAGAATTTTCAGCGTGTGCTATTTCACCGCTGACGTCACAATCCAACATGGCCGGACCAAGGAACCTTTACCCGTTTCTGCACACGAGGCGTGGGATAATTATTATTATTACACCCTGCATAATGTGATGTATGCACAAACGTCATTCGGCAACGTCTACTTTACGCGAATAGTTTTCGCGTGGCACTATAACGTATTATGTAAGGGTTCATTTAATAGTGGAGCAAAGAAAGTTACATAGCGGTATATATATCTGCTGAGAGACAGAAAGAGAGAGAGAAAGAGAAAGAGAGAGAGAGAAAGAGAGAAAGTTTAGCGAAGAAAGTTTACTACAAAGTGCGCTATACGTAGATCGATTTAATATCCTTGCTTTTCACTTGCGGACTTGTCCAAAACGGGGTACACGGACGGAGTTTATGACAATAGTTCACGACAATAGTTTGAAAAGAGGTAAACCCCCGCGGGGAGAGAATATCTCCGAGTTTGTCGATCGGCGAAACGTGACATCGATCACTGGACTCGGAGACGAGAGTGCTGGTGTGTGCACACTTTGGGGTTCTGGAGCACTTTTCGAGTGGGCAGGATGAAAGCGTCCGACATGTAATTTCACGAAGACTAGAGGAGTGTAGACAGCATAAAGAAGGAGTGAGAAGGGGAGGAGGTGCTGGAGGGAGCAAAAAATCGAGATGTGAGATATCGGGAAAAAGGAAGAAACACAAACAGAGAGAAAGAGATTGAGAGAGATAGAGAGAAAAAGAGTAAGAAAGATATTTTGGGGCTGAGGACTGCGTGGACCATTGCTAAGTTGGTTCTGGCTGTCTGTGGAAATCTACTGTGGATGCAAGCTGTATTGGGAGAGAGATGAACGTATAAATATATATATAATATAATATATATGGTACGCAAAAATGTAAATATATACGTGCTCAGGTCGAAAACTCGTCGACGCAGAAAAAGTACACAATTATCAGGAGACTCGACTCAAACCGGTGATGCTTGTGGTTCTCCCTACGTATTATAAATTGGTCACGACACTCGCGATCTTCTTTTAAAAAAAAGGAACGACGAGGGAGAGACGACAGCACTCACAATTGGAAAAGTTGGGACAAAACGAACGTTTTGCATTGGAAAAAGATCACAAAATAAATAATTGAAACGGAATTTGGAATCTGTGTTGTTAATTAAATTTCCTTTTTTATCTATATTTGTGACTTATACCTAGACAATATCCAAAATTGGTGCATAAGATATTTTTAAAGTGTTTTTAAGATGTCTTTTGGATATCGTATCATAAGATTTCTTAAAGATGTCTTAATTATATATTATGCACTAATTTTGAACATGCTGCCAACACATGGGAATATATTTCTTAGATTAAAGATTGCAAAGAAATGTCCATAACATTTTCTTTGATATTTAAAAATACAGGAAGACTTCTTCGTATTTTCGAGTCTAGGAGAGGTCTTCAAAGTGTTTCACGTTTCAGATGGACCACTCAGTATATATGCATTTCGCTGCAGTTTGATCCTTTGTGCTAAACTACGTGGTAAAATATTTGGCATCCGGTCCCAACTGTCCCTTTTGTCTCTCCCACATCACTTACTCGCGTAAAGGGTAGGTATACGGGTGGAGAGCAAGCATTAATCTGTGCGTCTACTACGGCAGATAGTTCTATGTGTGTTCTCGTGTATATATATTATATGTGTGTATATATATGTGCGTCAAATCCTATCGGTGCGTCGGTTCTCGTCGAAGAGTCGTGCATGCGCGATCAGTGATCCTGGTCGAGTCATTTATGAGTTATCCTCAGGGTTTTCCTTTCACTTTATAATCGCATTAATCTCGTCTCTTGTTTGTCGTTTCTCTCCGTTCGGTTCTGTCACCCTAATCGACCGATCGATGCTCGCGGATCGATCTCCCCTACCCAAAGATAAATGACCTCATCGAGATTAGACCTAGTCTTAGGCGAAGACTTGTATATGAAGATTGAGTTTGCCTGTCTATATACGTACATATATATACATATATATGCACATATATGTATATAAATGCAGTACCTAATTAGAGTAAAGACACACGTGTCTGGAGTCTCTGAAAGAGAGAAAGAAAGAGAGAAAGAGAGAGAGTGAGAGCACCGAGGGTCTCGTTGTGTGAAAATTCGCGGTGGCTCTTTGCTCTTCCTTCAGCGATCGATTCCCGCGTGCTCTCTTTCGAGCTCGTCGGTCAACGATCGGGTCTATCGACTTTGGTCGTCTGTTGAGACACTTTTTTTTATCGCACGGTCGTCGGTTTGGTTTCTTTTTCTTTTTTTTTTTAATCAGTTTTATCGGTCGGTATGCGGTGGAAAAACGCGCGCGGCTCTCTTTACAGGGTAGAACTCAAATGAAAATGCAAACCAAGGCATAATAAAACGTCCAAACTGAAACACTTGTCCCGTTAAGTTGTGTTGTCATTGTCGTAATAATAATAATAATAATAATAATAATAATAATAATAATAATAATAATAATAATAATAATAATAATATAATAATGGTTAGTAATAACAATATAAATTCAATTCTCTGTAACGTAATAAGTATATAATAATATAGTATCTAGTATAATAATAATTAATAAACGCACGCATAGGTTCAACGTGAATATAGAAAAACGTTGAACGGTAGCGCGCTCTGTTGGCAAAAAAAGAGAAAGGAAAAGAAGAAAGAATCCTTAAAAAAAGTCTTAATGTTAAAGAGCACCGTGTGGTTTCACCACCTTGAACCGGAAGCTAGATCCGGTTTCGTTTCTGTATTACGTGATAGAGGAGAATATCGAGAGAATATTGGTTTTCTTTTTTTTGTTGAGTGATGAGATAATGAGAGAATGAGAGAGATAGATAGAGAGACAGAAAGAAAGAGAGAAAGAGAGAGAAAGAGATAGGGATAGTTACCTGTGTCTGTAGCCGTGTTAGACCACGGATCCATAGAATTTGTCCTGCTCGCGGCTTTTTATCCGAGTCTGGGTCGAATTTCTCGTCTCCTAGATTGATCGCGCCGATATCATCCGGCTGGCCGCGGCCCCATCTGTTTTTGAAAAAAACATGAAACCATTTCTTCATCACTCGATGATTTGATTTCTTCCTGTTAAAAAACTCAATGGAAAAGAATGCGCTACCACCACTTTGTTAATTTCTCTTTTCTTTTTTTTCTTTTGAATTGTTTGCGGCCGGCTCTCCCTCCACGGCGCACTGCACACCACCCGACCATCGTTTTCCATTTTTCCCCTCGCTCCTTAGAAGAATCCCTAATCTATGCTACGCTACACGCGATGATTTGAGAAAAAAATGTGAAAAAAAAGAAAATGTGCGGTTCTCGAAGATTGATGTGTTACAGAAAAATGTGAAAAAAAAATTGGATGCATGTGTGATGGTGATTCGAAATAAACTGAAATAATTTTCTCTCAATAGGAATTGCAAGAAATTGTGAACGATTATATTTTTTCTCTCCTTAATTTTACATTTGATTTTTCTATAACAAAAAGTTTTTTTTATCGCGCAAAAATATTTAATTTTTTGGAAATATTATACAAAAGATATGATATCTGATTAATTCCTGATAAGAGAAAAATTATTTCAATTTTCGAAAATTAGTTCAAACAAGTTTGTTAATGAACAATCTGTATATGAGGCAACAAATTAGGGGATGCAATGTGGATGTATGAATGAAAAAGTGTATATAGTGATAGGATGTTAGTGTAAAGCGTTAGATGTGCGAAACTCTTTGTTTTCTGCCTATTTCAGCATTCAGTAAATGGAAAGAAGAATAAGAGAGGAAAAGAAGATACGCAAGAAAGATAATTGTCGCAAATGCATAAAAAACTGCAATCGTTTACACAGCTTCCTTCAACGATTAGGAGATTTAACTTTGATCGTCTTTGCTTAGGAATATCAGCTGGAATATGTTGTGTTTCCGTTTCGTTGGTTTTCTTTATTCCAAATATCTTATCAATCTTTTTTGTTCCGGGATTTATCGTCAATTTTGTGTCAGATCGTCACCTTTGTGCAAAGCAACGTGATTTCCTCCTTACCTGTTGAACGATACAAACACGAAAATCATACCATCGCGACTACGCGTCGCCCGTCCTTGCTATTTATAGGCTCGCACGCAAGCTCGTAGCTCGTGTACAGAATAATACTCATCGGTGGACGGGATAATGACGATGCATGTCGAGGGTCGGTCCGGTAAAATATATTCGTCGAGCGATTCGTTTCCAGAATGTCACAAAAAGTGGAACAAAAAATTGTCGAAAATGCGCGACATTACATAAGATTAAGCCTTCTGTCAATTACTCAAACATTAATAAAAAATTATGCATTGATAGAAGGGTAAAGATACCGTTTAGAAAAAAATGAATCACAAAAAACGTGTTTAAGCGATTTGTTTTCCAAAATGTCACAAAAAATGAAAAAAAAATGCCAGGAAGAAATTGTTGAAAATACACGAGATTACATGAGATTTGCCCTTCTGTCAATTTCTTGAGTACTCAAACATTGATGAAAAATGCATGACGGAAGGGTAGAGATACCGTTTAGAAAGTAGAAACACAAAAAATCGTGTTTAACATACACACACTAATCGGGGTCCGACAAATACTCTGCTGTTGGTTAACACAGTCCGTCCGTCAGTGTCCGTCGTCCTTGCAGCAGGAGAAACGCATGTACATGCGTACGCGAGGGCAGGTATCGGGATTCTGTTCACCCACGAAACGGTATAACACACATACACGCTCTACAAAGTGAATAGCCGGGGTGGACCCGTTGTGTTATCAAGCGGTGCACGTACTACACTCGGTGGTAAAAGCTTCCCGAGAGAGCACTCCCTGTAACCTTTGGTCAGCTGGACCCTTCCGCTGGTGTAGCATTTTATAGCAGCGCACTTGACTCGCGTATATACAGAGAAAGAGAGAGAATATAGTAACAGAAAAGCGTATATTCTCGACTCGAGATTATGTTTTCCCTTGCTTATGTCATCCCACCCTCGAGAGAGAGGAGAGGATGCTATACGCATCGAGCCGTGCTTCTTTTTGAGAATTAGGAACTGAATTAGAAGCTTGAAGAAAGATAAAGAGAAATAGACAGAAGTGAAAGAGAGAGAAAGAGAGAGAGAGAAGCGAAAGAGAAAGAGAGAGAGAGAAAGAGAGAGAGAGGATGAGATGCAGAAAACTGTCGATGCAGAAAGCGCAATGATGATGAAATTGTCGTAGAATCAGCAAGTTAAAAGTTTTGATGTGGTAAAAATATGAGATTTATCCATATATTTTCTTTTTCGAGAAATAAAAATCTCATTTTTACAATATCGAAGGCAGAGACTCACCATAAACTAAATTGGACAGGTGTATGATCAGAGATGAGCAGAAAGAAAAGAGTTGATGAGAGTATTATTAAGAGTATTATATGATTTCTGGGTGAAAGCGTGTATATCCTGGGATATATGTATCATATACAACAGACGAGAAATTTACAGGAATTTAGAACAGTAAGAAGGGAGACAAAAATAGGTAGAGGTAAAGACAGAAAAGATTGGACAAAAAAATATAACATAAAGAAAGAGTTAGAGAGAAAAAGATAGAGAACGCTGAGAAACCGCATAAGTCCAAGGAATCGAGTAAAAAATATATATATATATATATAAATATTTGTGTGTTAATAAGCATTAATTAATTGCTCGAATTGTTTCCCGCACAAATCGAAATTGATTATTAGTTAGTCGATGGCGTTATTTCAAATTGAATCAAGCTCTCGCCTTCGTCGTTTTTTTTCTAATCCGCCTCCTCGTTGAAGATTGTGCCTCAAATTTTTAGTGCAACAGCGCACGTCATTATTGGTCACTCGACACAAACAAGTACGTAGATTTCGACTGTACGGCTGTAATCATGCAACGATTAAGGCCAAGTTACGTAAGCTACTCCAAGGTTGGAGGAGCGAGGGATGGAATACCTGGGGGATGGGATTCGCGCACATGATTATTTTTATTCGATCACGCGCGATCGATTTCACATATCGATTCTTTTCACAATTTACGAATCGCACAAATGTCAATTACACGTGATGTTTCAAGTAATAAACAATTTTCGAAACAGAAACATTTATACACAAATTTATTAATATACATTTGTGTTAATGATCAAATATAGCGGCTCTTTTCTTCCTTTTTTTTGAAAAAATGTATATTAATAATAATAGTCTAAAAAATCATGAATAATTTTTTTTAATTACAGGAATGGATTATATAAATTTTGTCAAGTCCCAATTATATAAATAATAATTTACATGTATTTTTTTATGTAATTATAGACTCGATTCGATTCAAACTTTAAAAAAGACGTCAAACTGTATTTTATGTATTACAACTTTGCAGTTATTTTGCAAGTTTATCGTAAATCAAAGCAAAATAATCACGCGTGCTTCCAACATCGGGAGGCAACATTTTCTTCAAAACAATTCAACATAAAACTGATACTAATCCTGTGGTGTATATATGTATGTATATATACATATTAGCACGAGTGAGTTCAAGATTCGGCATGCAAAGGCATCTACCACAAATGAGACTTAAGATGCTAATTCGTTATGTGATAATAGATTATTAGATATAAAATCGATTACTTTAAGCGTTATGAAAGATTTCAGCACAATGTTGATGTATTATTTACAATGATCATCCAGTGATCTGAAAGACAGTTTACTTATTGAAAAGTCTTTCATCCTCTATACCTTTATGCAGTTGATCTTTACATACCGATGTAAGAAATTGAGAATTTCCATGATTAGCTTACTTCCAAAACTATTATATATTAATTAATTAGTTAATGAAGATTTTCATTATCGAAGATAAAGTTGATAAATGTCTCATGAATATATAATCTCATCCGTTTTAAAAAGTTTTCTCTTTAAAAACCAAAAGTATTGTAAACAATCATCTTCTCTAATGCAACAAACCTCGATTCTGTGCTCAAAAAACAAACAAAAAACGTGTTTATGTGTAAGAGTACGTAATTTTAACTTACGAAAGAATTTTGGGAATTCGGCGTGTAGGAATAGTCGTAACTATTTGGCCCCATATTAGCGTACCGATTCCGAAGAACAGGCACCACAACCACTGGTCTAACGTGAGCGCTCTGGTGCTGAATGCCATTTTACCGTATTGTATGATGACCACCTATAAAAAAATACACGATTCTATTTTTAAAAAATAGATAAAGCAACATTATTTAAGTTATAAAAATTAGCTGACCATTATTTTACATTTTATTAATAAAAGATTAGTAATAGAGTCATCATAGGCGTCTGCAGGATTTTTTTCAGAAGGGAGCATAATTAATTTTGTTTAATTTAAAAAAATTTTTTGTTATTTTATTTTAATTTCTTTTATATGAAATATGCAAATAAATTTGAGCGTTTATTTAAAAAGAAAGCAAATGGTTAATTTTTCCCCTCTTGTTCCCCTCTGCGGACGCCCATGAGAGTTATTATATATTATTAAGGCCCGGTTCCACAACTCGCTTTAATCGAAGTTTAACTCGTTAAACCTAATCAGGATTGGTTCGTAACGAGTTAAACTTCGGTTAAAGAGAATTATGGAACCGGACCTAAGTTCAGTGCAAATGCCAGATGTGGAGGTTTAATATTTAATAACAACATTCTCTAATATGCACATTGATATAGGTTGAATAGATACTTACTTGCGAGAGACACGTGCCGATCCAAATTGAATAGAAGATGGGGTTGGTGAATATTCCCTGGAAGACATTGGGCTGACCGTGAATTTTCCTGGCGTTGAATTCGTTGAAAAGAGTCATCATGACGAACGTGTTAAAGATGACGGTGAAGTGTTGCGTGGGTCCGCCGCCCGCCGCCGCGACTCCGCGGCCCGTGTCGATGTCGAGCATCAGGTCACCTGCGGCAGTCGATCGCGGAAGTTTTTAGAACGTTCCGCCTGTTCGACGGAGGTGGACTGAGACTCGAAGGAGAAATCGAGAGAGTATCGCAAGGGGGAGAACCAAGGGAGGCGGTACTCACCGGCGAAAAGAAGCGTGAAAATTACGCTCAACTGATACAAGGCCTGACCGAGAATATTTTTCATCATTGTCCTGGAAATGAGTGGTTTTGTGCGACCGTACGGTCTACGGAGGAGTAGATCGGGCGTAGGCATTTCGGTAGCCAAGGCGAGGGACGCTAACGTGTCCATGATTAGGTTTACCCACAACATCTGTACTGCCTTGAGCGGCGAGTCCTGCACGGCACAAGCACCGATAAAAGCGACGATCACGGCGACCACGTTGACGGTCAGTTGAAACTGCAGAAACTTGGCGATGCTATCGTAGACATTTCTGCCCCACATGACCGCCTTCACGATCGACGAGAAATTATCGTCCGTCAGGATGATGTCGGACGCCTCTTTAGCGACGTCCGTGCCGGCGATGCCCATAGCGAAGCCGACATCGGCCTTCTTCAAGGCCGGACCGTCGTTCGTGCCGTCACCAGTCACCGCCACGACCTCGCGGCTCTCGGTCGCTTTGCTGTCGATGATGCCCTTCACCAGGGTGTACTTATCGGTGGGCGATGACCTGGCAAGTACTCGCAATTTTGGCCACACCTTATCCAGGAGATGTTGTTGCACTTCGCCGTTGCTGTCTCTAATCCTGCGATTAAACTCCTTGCCCTCGAGAATGAGGAAGTCCTCGTTCGGCTTGAGAATACCACACTTGAGCGCGATGGATCGCGCGGTGTTTATATTGTCACCCGTCACCATGCGCACGGTAATACCGGCCTTTTGGCATTTCCTAATTGCGTCCGGTACTTCGGGTCGTACCGGATCTTCGATACCGACGATGCCCAAGCAGGTGAGATTGTTCACTAGGTTATCTTCGTCGTCCCAATTGGGCTCGTTGTCGATGTGAACTTGATTGATCTCCGCCTTGCCGGGAACAAAGTCGCGATAAGCGATGGAGATGGTGCGCAGTCCGTTGCATGCCATGGGTTCGATCACGTTCTTTACCAGACGCTCTTGCATGTCTCTGGTAAATGTCTCCAGATGACCATCGCGACCATATATAAAGGCACATCTGCAATCAAATCGATTATTCCTTTTTCGATCGATCAAACATTCAACTTTCATGAATTCTCGTTCTTTAGATAATCTAAAGAAAATTAAAATTAAATTTTAAAACATTGTCTCGAATGATATTTTTTCAACGACTTAAAAAGAATTCCTTTAATAAATGATAAGAGTCTCAAATAGAAAAAATGAAAGAAATGAGCGAATACGTACTTCTTCATGATGATCTCGGAAGCGCCCTTGGTGAAGAGCCTAAATCCACCGCCTTTCCTGGGAACGACGGTAGACATGCTCTTTCTTACGCTATTAAACGTATACACCCGCGTAAAGATTTCCTCAGGATTATCGTCCCGCACGGTTTGATATTTCTTGCCCAGGGCTAATACGAATCCAAGTAAGGCAAATTCGGTTTTGTTGCCGACCTGCATCGACAATTCGCCAGGTTCCTGCGACTCCATTATTCGCGACGTGTACGCCGAATTGATGGAGATGGCCTGTATGATCAGTTCGCCGATGTGGTTCGGTATGTCCGAGAAATTCGGCGTCGTCTTGCACATCTTCTCGCATATGTACGACTGTACTACGGTCATGCGGTTCGTAGTCAAGGTGCCGGTCTTGTCCGAGCAAATGGCGGTGGCGTTACCCATAGTCTCGCAGGCGTCCAAGTGACGTACCAAATTGTTGTCCTTCATCATTTTCTGAGGGAGAGAAAGGAGGAACAAAAACGAGGCGCAATTTGAGAAGAAAATGGGTAAAAGAATAATTGATCCCAGCAAACACCGATATATAATTGTTACATTGCTATAATAAAACGGAATATAACAGGTAATATAACGTGTACGTTACATATAACATCTATGTTAGTTGTAATCTCCCACTCATAGATGTAACATTTTAATATAACATATATTACATTATAGTTATATTGTAATTATATACCAAATAGCACATTGATGTATTGATAAGTCAGTGCTATCTTGGGATATAATGACAATGTAACTACAATATAATATATGTAATATTAAAAATGTTACATCTATGAGTGGGAAATTACAACTAACATATACGTTACATGTAACATGCTTAAGTATATAACATTTATATACTGTGTTTGCTGGGAAATTTTTTAAAAAATTAAATCAAATCTGCAGAGTCTCACCTTGACGGAATAAGCGAGCGACAAGGTGACGGCTAAGGGAAGACCCTCGGGTACGGCGACTACGAGCACCGTGACACCGATGATCAGATGCCGCACCAGATCACCGGCGTACGTGTTTCGCCACGGCTTGCCCTCGATGACGAAGGTCGTCACGCAGAACTGTATGATTAGAATGACGACGGTGAGCACCGCGATGGTCGAGCCGGCGTAACCGATCTGTATGGCGAGTTTAGTTAGCTTGGCTTGCAGAACACTCTTCTCCTTCTTCCCGCTTTCCGCGGCGCTCGCGGGCGCGGGCGCGTGATGATTCTCGCCACCCTCGTGCTTGCCACCGCCGCCTCCTCCGCCGCTTCCGGTCACGTGACTGTTCCCGGTAATCTCTACCGTTTCATCTCCTTGATTTACCATGTCAAGATTAGACTGCGTCCCCTCGTCGTTTTTTATACATATTATGGTCAATCGAGGCTCAATCGGCCCGAGCGATCGCACACCTCGACTTTTTGCCGAAGGGGTTGCTCTGATCATGGGCGTCCGGATTCAATTTTTTTGTTTTTTGTTCTTTCTTAATTTTTTAAAATTTAATTTCCTTTTTATTTTGTTTGTGTTTAAAACATTGTTTTATATTAAATGTACAAATAAATTCCAGTGTTAATTTTTTTACTGATTCCAAGAGAGGACAATGTCCCCCCTTTTAATCCAGAAGAAAATTAAACAACACTGGAATTTATTTGTATATTTAATATAAAAAAATGAAAAAAAATAATAAGGAAATTAAATTAAAAAAAATTAAAAACAAAAAAATTTTTGCCGAAGGGGTTGCTTTGATCATTTTATTTTTTGTTCTTTCTTAATTTTTTAAAATTTTATTTCCTTGTTATTTTGTTTGTGTTTAAAACATTTTTTTATATTAAATATACAAATAAATTCCAGTGTTAATTTTTTTACTGATTCCAAGAGAGGACAATGTCCCCCCTTTTAATTTAGAAGAAAATTAAACAACACTGGAATTTATTTGTATATTTAATATAAAAAAATGAAAAAAAATAACAAGGAAATTAAATTTAAAAAAATTTTAAACAAAAAATAAAAATTTTAATCATGTCCCCCCTGGACAAAAATTCTGCGGACGTCCATGATTTCCATCGATCGCAACATCGACTGAATCTCGATTGTTTACACTTACAATTAGAAGTATATATAATAAGTTATCTCAAAAGCATTCTAGTTAAATGCTGGATGCTACTCGAGTCGGTGGATAGCCAAAAAGTTTTTTAATGAGAGATGATCGAGATTAATACGGAAGTACACAACAGTTACATGTTAGAGAAACACTGATTAAAACCAGGGTATTTTGTATCATTACTAAAATGCAGAAAACAAGAAGCTATATGCAAGAACGAGGTAGCCGCTAATGTGTCCAAATGCATATATATATATATATATAAACCACTGCCAATAGAACACGCAAAGATCAAATAGGGAACATGAAAGCATGGATAATATCAATTTTGTTTCTTCTCTTACGCTCTCGGCACAGGATGTAGCGTTCGATATATTGAAATAATGCAACCCTTAAACCATCTCACTGCTTTACGTCTCGATTTTAAGTTAAAGTCATCATTTCTTCGCTACATCCAGAGATCCGAGAGATACCCTTAAATCATAATCGACGAAAAAAGAGAAATTAAACTTTATAATCAAACGTCATCAGAGAAAGAGAAAAAGAGAGAGAGAGAGAGAGAGAGAGAGAGAGAGAGAAAGTGCGAGAAAAAATGTTTCTGAATACGCAACATTAATATAAAGTTCATAGATGTAATTGATCGAAATAATAATACAAGAAAAAGAAAACTCCCGAACAAAATGCAGAAGAAATGAAAGAGAGATGAAGTGATAGAGATCAAAAAAAGTACTGAATGCTGTCTTGAGAACTTAAAATGATCAATTAATTTCTTGGCCTCGATGATCACGAGTCTATGTGTATATATGTATATACACATAATTATATATATGTATATTGAGATAATAAAAACAATAATATATATAATATATATATAGATATAGATATATTATTTAGAATTATTCACCTGGTAATGACTTCTTCTTCCGCTGCTTTTTAGCCTCTAGATAAAAAAATACATGCAAAATGAAATTGATTAGCAATCTATTTGAAAAATATATATGCCAATGGTATAATAAGTCGCGTCAGTATAAAAGAATTTACATTTGTGTGTGATTATAATTTTTCTTTTCAATTTTTCATTAATTTTCACAAGTGGGTACTTAACACTAACAAATGAAATAGGTAGACAAGTAGTAGGTACAGCCCAGAAGGTCAAACATAAAGAAGCGACTATTGCTTCTATGATATACGGACAAAATTTCACTAATGTTAATCGTAAGAGTACATGAAAGTGCATTTCTTGTGTGAATAATTTGTCAGTAAAATTCGAGTTTACCTTCTAGGTTGTGCCATAACGAAAGATTTACAAAGGAGTATGGATTAAAAAGAAGAATTATGATATTTTGATATTCATTTTTCATAAAATATGTAAAATATCCCAAAAATTATGTACTAATTAAATTAAAACTAAATTAAAAAATGATACATTATTTAAAATTAAAGAGGGAGGAAAAGAGTTGAAAGATTCTGGTGAAAATGTAATTTGAAATACAACTATATAAATGACAATTATTGTTTTTCCTTTATAGAAATTTAATCACGTAAAGACTTTTAGAGTCCAATTCTTATTAAAATATTTACTATTCACGACTTTAAAGCTTGAACTTTTGATCCGAAAAGTACATAACTTTTAAGACACTTTCCATAAAAATTATATAAGAATTGAAAAATTATATAAGAATTTTATCAATTTTGAAATTATCAAGTAATAAAATTTCATATACACATATCAGACAAAGATAAAAAACAATATATATAGCAAAAACATTTATAGCTAGAAAGGGACAAAAACACAAATGATTTACAAACGGAAGATATAATCAAATAATAGCATCTTGAAAAAATTACCCGAAAAAGACATTATTTTTAATAAACTATATAAATAGAATTTTGATAAAGATAATTTTGCGCGCGCGCGAATATAGATTTCCCATAATATATAACTTTTAATATCACTTTGATATTTGCGTACAACGCAACAATTTTCATAACGTGAATAAGTGAACAAAAAAATTTGTTTGTCAATGAAAGGGATTTGCCATAGAATAATGCATACTACCGTATCAGTGGCAGTTTTATATTACTTCCTAAAGTATATACACGAAAGAAATGTCTATTCTGGAAACATTAACAAATTGAAACGCAAGTTTTCTACAACCACATTAGTTAATGAGTTAATAAAAGTATATAAAATCCGGTGTTGGCAAATGCAATATCGAGAGAATAAAGTACAGGGAGTGAAAAAAAATGGTTGTTGTAAAATTCATAGTAAAAAAAATGATTCACACCAATTCACGTCAAAACCATGCGTCCACTGCGATTCGTCTACACTCAGTTTGAAACATTTCGTAAATATCATGCGGGAATATGATAGAGTGTACCAACAACTTCTATTAATACAAGACACAATTGCCATAAAATATATTTGCTACTCGAGCTATTATGAACGCATCGTAATTTATTCATGTGTCGGATCTTCAATAGTATTTCAGACTAAATGATTCATTTTACTAAATGATTCAGAAGTTGCTAGTAGAAATAGGTTTACTAAATCATTAGAGTGAAAAGATAGAGAATATGTGGGATATCAATCTCAAAAATAATCTGATAGAACCTAATATAGAACTTTATGAGAAACATGTACTGTGTATATATATATAATATATATAAAAAAATTACATAATACTCTAAGAATTTAGTAACCTTCGTATAAATGTGCAGTCATTCAAAGTAATCGATCGATCAGTCGATCGATAGACAACAACGGTATACGTACCTTTCTTCATTTTCTTGATTTCTTGCTCCTGTTGATCAACAGCAGCACCCAGTAAGGTAAAGATAATACCCGCCTGAGAGTTAACACCTACTGCGGTAACTAACATTTTTCCGGAACCCTCCATCACGTGCGTACCTTTTTAACAATACACATTCAAAATAGTTTTTTGTGATATAAAAGTCCTTTAAACATTTTTTTTACATTAGCAAATTAATACAACATAGTAACAAATATTAAACGTAGAAATATAAAAACATAGTAAGAATTATTGCAATTTAAGCAAGGCTATCTCACCTGAAAGTACCATAGGATCAAACGACTCCCCTTTCTTTACATGATCTGACTCTCCAGTCAGACTGGATTCATCTACTTTGAGATCGTTGCTTTGTATAAGAATACCGTCTGCAGGCAACAGGTCTCCATATTTTATCTGTAATGCCAAACAGCTAATTTAATATAAATTTTACTTTTGCTTACACTATGTTAATATTTAACAATGCCAGCACACAAAACTAATATCCCACGTTAACATTTAAATATTAAAATTAATATCTTAACAATATTAAAAGCTTAACTTAATATTGTTGCATATATACCTGACAAATGTCACCGACAACAATATCAGACACAGAAATTTGTTTTACTTCTCCTTGCCGTATAACCGAGAATTTGTGCTCTCCCTCTATCCGACTTTGAAGACCTCTAAACTGCCTTTCCTTGGAGTAGTCATTAAACGCCGTCACTAAGACCACCACAATTACAGAAATCAATATAGCGAGTCCTTCAATCCAACCATATTTTGCTTCGTCCTCATCTACTAAAGCTAGAAATAAATACATACATATATTATTCAACATTTTTTGGAATCTTCCTTTAAAATTGACAAAAATGTATCTTTCTGTATTGTTAAAAAATCTCTCCTTACTAACAACAAATGAAAAATCACTCGTAAGGCTAAAACACGTAATAGTACATTACAAATATATACTTACGTTTTTCCTCCTCATCACTATCATCAGCTGGATGATAAAAGCTAAGACCTAATGAAACCAATGCTGCTACTTCTAAGATGATTAACGTGACATCTTGCAATGCTTCCCATACTAACTGTAAAAATGTTTTTGGTGGTTTTGGAGGTATCATATTGGAACCAAATGTATCTCGCCTATGTTGTATGTCCGCTACTGACCCACTAAGACCTAGGTAGACAATAAAAAGTAACATTTATCACATCGTCAGAGATGTAACTTGAAAATGTTGATACGTTAGGAGGTAAAATCTCTTTACCTTCACTGGGTGAAGTATACAGCTTTTTACAAATCTCCTGCACACCACCGTAGCTATTGATTTTGTTGACACCTTCGCGTCCCCGGAGCTCCATGAGCTCACGGAGTTGCTTAAGCGTGACACCATATTGGGCCGGCCGGCCGTCTATCGTCGCCATGATATCTCTGTCGCCTCTGTTGGCCGAAGCCAACTACTGTTACGCTTCCGCAAGGCTACCACAGCTCGTATTATTCTCTGGCGTCGCTGCTCCACTGGCCTCCAAACAAATGGAGGACCAACGGCTGAAAGATAACAGAAAAACATTGTTATAGCGGATAGGTTTGCAAACTGTCATAAGTTTTTCAAACATACAATAGTCAAATATATGATAAAATATAAATGCAGTAGTAACTATACACCAGCATTTATACACCTGGTCGCGTTTCAATTCCCATTTATTGACTTAAAACTTAAATCGCCAGCGATATTGCGTTCTGATAAGAATTACCAAGTGCGAAAGCGATCAACAGACATCAGAGAAAGGATGAAATCATTTAAAGTACCGCGATAAGATGTGTATTGTCGCGCATTGTCGAACGTGAAACACGTCGCGCGAGACACGGCTCCTCTCGATCTCGGCGAGGCGATCCGGGAATCGCGGAAACGCGAACGGAATCGATATCGGCGCGACCGCGTGTCCACGAAACGAAACAAGACGCGAATATCCGACGACGATGACGAAGGTAGGGCACACGCGGACTCTCGTCGCTTATGCAACGCGATTATTGATTCCGGGGGATGTGCAGCGACGTCGAAAGGAGCAACATCGCTCCGCCGTGCTGGTCTCTACCCCACACTCGCTCACACGTACGTACACGTATACACATACCATGTCGACCCTACCGCGGCGCTTCGCGTTAAATGTCAAACTCCTTTAACCCTGCGCTCCCGAGCAAACTCTCGCGTCTGACGTGTCATGTGGAGGAGAGCGATTCGGAGCGGTAGACGTAGAGATGACGACGGTTTCCCTGAATTTCGGTGGATCGCTCGACCTCCCAGGGCGAAGATTCCTTCCGCCGAGAGAATGCTCCGAGATTTTTTGAGGTTAGGTACGCCGAGAAGCGGGCGGCTTCGGCCGCTCAACTGACACTGACAGCTGACAGCTGACAGCGCGGCGTGAACGTTGCCGCGGATCGCGACGAGACCGGCGGACGAAATGAAGTCAGCAGCGGATCACGGCGGCGATTTCACTCTCCCTCATCGAACCGGCCGACGACGAATGGATAGAAAATAACGACGGACTGTCACTTGCGCGCGCTCGCTCGATAAAAGAATACAAACACGGTGCTCTAAAAATAACTGCGCGCATCGGAAAGAGAGAGAGATAGACGCCTTTACCTCTTGCTACGATTTTCTTCGAAAGAATGACGACGAATCCAGGTGAATGCGAATATTATATATGTATATCATCGCTATATGTTCCCGTCAAAACTTCATCATTTCTTCGTTGTCAATGAATGACGTATAAAGAAAGAGAAAGAGAGAGAGAGAGAGATGGAAGGGGGACTTTATCGCCGTGCTGGCAAACAAAACGATCCGGCAAGATGCTCGATCATGAAAATCATGGAAAAGTGAGTGTTAAGTGAAATGAGCCATTAGCAAAGTAACAATCAATTCGTGTTGCCCTCTAGTAGGTCGCGAGCGTAACTCTCCTCTCTCTCTCTCTCTTCCTCATTTTTTTTATTTCGAGTCATGAATTCTCATTAATTTTATTACATTTTAAATCTTAATTTTGAATTGCACTTTTCGTCATTTTCTTCCACATTTATTAAAGCGACACGGAGACGTATGTTTTAGTTTTAGAAATAAAAAAAAATATATATATATATATATATATATATACTGTGAGAGCAGGAAAAATATATTCGCCTTTCCATTCACAACATTTCTGCTTCCTATTTTTTTTTCAAAGTGCAAATAAATTTATTATACATATACATGTTTCTAAAACTATGTCATGATTTTAAGAGCATATTCCAGGAGTCGAAAAATATATTCTAGCTCTTAGAAATATTTTCAGATTCTTGAAATTTTGCACAGCGGAATAATTAATAGTGACCTTCATTTTTATGTGGTTTTGATAATTTGATCCCATTTTGAGGGAGGAAAAGTATGTTTAGATTCATGTTTATAGAAACTTTTTTTCCTTTTTCGATTCCTAGAATACGTCCTTAAAATCTCTGACATAGTTTTAGAAACACCCTGTGTCTAAATAAGTGCGAAACATTTTAGGAGATGGTTCTTTATCGAAAATTAAGGAAGGTTTCTTTATATAAGCATATACACGTTTTTATCTTTTCCTCAAATTTCGGACAAACTGAAAAAATGAAACTTGGTGGACATTTTCCACTAATAAAAAGGATATTTGTTAATATTTTCTTATCTTCCTGTATCGTTGAAAGGTAATGAAATTAACAACCCCTATTTAATTGTTTATCAGAACTTTCATATAAGAAACCCCCTTTATTAATTTTCGACCAAAGCATCATCTCCTGAAATTGCTCGCACTTATTTTAGCTACACCCTGTACATAAAAAAATGGTTTGAAAAAGAAAAAATAAATAATTCCATCACGAGAAAGAGGCGACCTGAATACACATCGAGATACAGAAATGTAATCTGTTCGATAAAAGCTTCTTTCGCTCTAACGATATAAAAGATCGACGGCGAGATAATCGGAGACGTCGAGACGCCTCGTGGACGTCGTCAGCGTCGCGATGACGCCACGCGACGAAAGGCGCGCACACACACACACACGCACGCACGCACGCACTCGATCTTAAATTGCGATTTCCCCTCCATCGCGGAGAGGACTTTACGTAATTTTCATCCCCGGCACGCGCGCGCTATTTTCAACCGATCTGTAATAATAATAATAATCAAACCGACCGGTTACGAGACTCGCGCGCGCGCGCGAAACTTCCTTTTACGAGTCTCGTCGTCGAGGAGGTCTATTAAGGACTTTCGCCGTCATGCAAAACATGCGTGCACGATATGTGTCCCAATTGTACAAGTATACATATACGTATACGATATTAAAAGACTAAGAATAGCGAGTGAGCGATGGAAACGAATGTGGAAGCCTTAGAACACCTGTAGGGAGCGAGAGAAGAAACGTCAAAATTATGAAAATTTATATGTCGCCCTACTTTATACGGAGAGAGGATGAATCGCGTAATAATCCAGAGAGAGAGAAAGAAGAAACTTGTTATACATATCGATCCGACCGCGACAAGTCGTACGTAAGCGGAGGTAATTTTCCGTTTGCGGCTCTCCGTCGTTTTATTTATTATTATTAAAATGTACAGCGTTAAGCATTTGGCACGCGCGCATGTATAATATAATTGCATAGTTTCGTCGCGTGCATTTTTTCAGTCGCGTACACGCTAGGGCGACTTTTATAGTCGCGATATCTCGCGACTTGAAGTATTTCCAAAAAAACGTCTCCTGTCTCTTCCCCTGTTTGCCTCGCAAAATTATAATTTTCCTCGATTCGTATATATTTTAAGCCGATCGTTCAAAATCCAGATCGATCGGTTGATCGATTAATTGTCAGAACCAGTCTTTCCCTTCGCGCTCAAAAATCACGAATTATTATAAATATCTCGCTTGTAAGAAATTAATCGTGGCATGTTTTAGATACATATAATATAGTTTTTTGTATATAATATATACACAGTGTTTGCTGATCCAAATAATTTTTTACATCTAAACACAACACTGAATCTATATAATACAGTATCTTTTGTAATCGCGTGCGCGTTTTTTTTCCTCTCACTTGAACAAATTAATTCGCTAAATTTCGAGCGAGTTTTCGATTCGACCGATTCCTCGTGTATTCGATGATCCACATGACTAAAGCACAGTCTGACACAATGCTATAAATACGAACACGGTGATCACGGAATCCTGCAAGAAAGAGATAGAGAGAGAAGCGAAGGTTGCCGGGCCATTACTTTCCGTGGATTACGTGTCCCGATGATGATGATGGCATTTTATGTGAAGGAACGCAGGCAGATACTGGCTTGTTGTCGAGACACGCTCTTTCACGAGTGACCGCGGCCACGGGAGCGTATCGTCATTAATACGAGCTATATAGCGGAGGTCGTATAAATACAGGTAGAGGTGGAGTCGCCGCGAAATGATGTCAACGCTTACGCACGTTCATCGAATTAGAACCCAGGCGCGATTTTATTATCCGCTTACTAGACGCGGCTCTTACTTGGCTTAAACGAATTTAATCGCTCTTGCACGAGTCGCTCTCATTATTCACTCGGCACCGCGTATAACGTTAATATCTCTCTCTCTTTCTCTTCCTTCATGCTCCTTTTTATTAACTACCAACTTATTACGACGCCTTCGTCGCCGGTAATAAGACGCAGAAATGTCCTTCGTCGTATTCGTATGTGTATATACAGGATGTTTCTGTAAAATTATGTTAGAAATTTTGATTTTAAGGTGATCCTATAAACGTCTTTGAGAAGTCTGTGACTTCCGTCCTGTTTTATCGACAAAATGTGAGGTTGGATAAACTATAAATTTATTTATTGGCTATACGGATTGTTTTTTACCTGAAATTAAAACACTTCGCCCTTTGTTAATATTATATTCATACTTTAATTTATACAGGAAAAAGATTTGTCAATCTGTATATTCATAATTCTGTAACCAAAATATATAAAACTATACAGATTGATAAATTTTTTCCTGTACAAATTAAAATATTAATATTAACAAAGGGCGAAGCGTTCTAATTTCAGGTAAAAAACAATCCGTATAGTTAATAAATAGATTTATAGTTTATCTAATCTCACATTTTGTCGATGGAACAGAAAGGAAACTTAGCTTAAAATAAATTCTCCTTAAGGATGAATTCTAGGGATCAAAATAAGAAAAAAAGTTTCTATAAACATGGATCCAAAAATGTTTTTCCTCCGAGTTATAGCTCCCTTAAAGATGGGTGAAAAATGTCTTGTAGTTTTCTTGAAAAAGTTTTTCTCGATCTGTGAAAAAGTTTTCAAAAGCTACAATACATTTTTTGATTTTTTCTCAGGAACTATTTCTCTTATTTTTTTTTGAACTTATAAAAACTTTTTTTCTTTTTTTGACTCCTAGAATACACCGTCAAAATCTGTGACAGTTTTAGAAATACTCTGTATATATATACAGATTGTTAAAAAATTAGACCGATAAATTTTGAAGAGAAATAGAAGATTTCAAAATAAACATTTTTTGTTAATATTATTTTTCTCTAATTTTATACTACATTTAAATAATAAACAAACATATAAGTAAAAACATTAAATTATATTTCAATCTTGAATAAAACACGAATAAACAAACAATTTACATACAATTTACTCTTTTTATAGTAAATGCTCAAAAATTCCTTCTTTAATACACAAGGATAACAAACTGAAGAGCAAACTCATTTCATATCATGTAGTATTAAAACTAAACGTTGTAGAGAAAATTAGTATTAACAAAAAAATATTGATTTTGAAGTCTTCTTTCTTCCTTAAGGATTTGTCGGTCTAATTTTTAACACACACACACATATATATATGTGTGTGTATATAAGACAGCAGGAATTCTCGACGAAGCTTTCGGTGCTTCGAAAGTTCAAAGTTTCATGAATATTAATAAGAGGACGCGAAAAAAAATCGAACATACATATAAGCGGGGAATTATGACGCGGAATTATGACCCAGATTCGTCACCTAGTTTATTCATCATCAAATTCAACTCATCATTTATTTATTTTTCCCCTCCCCTATATATCATGAATTGTTATGTAAATTATTGCGCGTTTATATAACAGCAAAATTATCGAATTGTCCATCATAACTTTAGATTTTAAAAACGTGAAATTTTTTATTAAAGAGATTCCCTATACATGTATATCGTAGATTATATGGCCAGCATTAATGCAAATAAAAATGATGCATTAGTGCATAATGAATATTTGTATAAGAAATAATTATAAATAATACTCTTGAACGTAATTATTTTTTACAAAAAAAATTCACTATTCACCAATATGTAATTTATTTCGTTAATATTGGACATGAAATAAACGATTTCAAATATCGAAAAAAGAGATAAATGACTCATCCAGAGTCTCGCAAATCCACTCCTCTATCATCGACCAATTAATCACTCAATCGCAAAAAAAAAAAAAAAAAAAAAAAAAAAAACCACAAGCGAGGCGCCTTCTGCAAATAAATAGTAACGTGTCACAACTTTAATCATCGGACATGCTTGCCACATGATAGAGAATAAGTCGACGAATGGTGAATCATGAATGCGAAAGAACGTCCTACGCGAAAATGTATGTAACTCTCATTCCCTTGCACATAATTTAATACACGTCACCTATACGTATACGGAATGTTTCTAAAACTATGTCAAAGATTTTTAAGGGCGTATTCTGGGGGTAAAAATAAGAGAAAAAGTTTTTATAAACATATGGATCCAAAAATGCTGTCCCTCCAAGTTATAATAGTCCCCTAAAGTTGGGAGAAAAAATAAAAAAATATATTGTAGTCAGTGTTTGCTGTTATCTAAATAAAATTATATATTATCTACATCTGCATCATATATCTCAAATGAAAAAGTGTTATCTTTACTAAATTATCTAGAATAATATTCAGATAATTTGCTTTAGAGTCATAGTACATAAAAATATAATACGTAAAAATACTTAAATTAGTAGAACTTAAGCAGTAAGCGATAAAATTAACATAAATAAAGGTATGAATATATTTTTATATCCCTTTATAATTTACATTTTTTTATAACTGTGTTTACATAAGCGATTTTAAAAATAGTATTATCTGGAAGTATTAGTTAAATAAATATATAATTTTATCTTTTTTTTATCTAGATATATTTAAATTTAAAATCATCTTCACCTTATTTAAGATTTTACATATTTTCCATCTTATCTTTATATAGATAATTTTAAAATCATTTAAGCACAACATTAAATTATAGCTCTCAAAAAAAAAAAAAAAAAAAAAATTTCGATCTGAAAAAATTTCCAAAGGCTACAATACATTTATTACTCATCTTTAAGGGTGCTATTTGGACCTATGTTTATAAAAACTTTTTCTTATTTTGACTTTTAGACACATCTTACCTTAAAATCTCTGACATAGTTTTAGAAACACCCTGTATACGTCGGTGTCGCCGAGGGTATCGCAGTATATTCTCTTATCAAAAGTCTGAGAAGGGGTTTTCGCATCCCTCTAATGTTCGCGAGACACGCGCGCCTAATGAAGGGAGAAAGGGCGCGTAAATAAATATTTACGGCGCCTCCTTTCTCCCTTCATCCCCTTCAAGCGACTCGCCCCCGAATCGATATAAACAGCCGTATAAAAATCGCGTCGACTTAATAAAGGTTCATTCCCGTTCGCGATACGGTCGTTAAGCGAACAACAATCCTCGTCGTCGAGGCTGACGCATATATTTGTTTAACACTTTCCCCAGCCACGTTTACGTAGATACATTATATATATGTATGCATATATGTATGTATGTATGTATATCTGACGCGCGTATTTGATTCGTGTATAAAAAAACATGTCGTTTATTACAATCAAGCAACGCGCCGATGGTGTGTTCAATTTTCCAAATTTATTAGCGTCTGACATAAATGAATGACGTCATCGGGAAACAATTTAACAAGTCGTTTTCGAGGAAAAGTAATTTTCGCTCCGTAATCGTCTTCATTCAAATTTCATGGAAACGTCGTATCGATTATCTATTTATTTTCTAAATATATATATATATATTGTTTAACGACCGCTTTTAATGACCCGCAGTCTTAAGAAGATATTTCAACATTTTCTAATGAAAATAGAAAGCAAGACTCGACGAACTAAGAGGAGATTAATTATCGGAATTTTAGAAATATCATTACTTTTTTCATTAGAATAACATTAGGATGTTTTTCCGAAAGCGCTAAAGATAAAATAATGATTCATCGACTCTCAGGAATGCAGAGACGGCGATGAATCGAAACGATAGGGAAGTATCTGTCCCGATATGCATCATTCATGTTCCAACCATTCACCCACTCGGTATCAGGCCTTGATTGCGTCACTGTTTTTATTTAACTTTATTTAAAGATCTTTCACACACGTGTGTGTAAAGTTACGCAGCTTTTAATATCTGTGTATCGAGAAAAATATTACAAACACTCTTTCACACAGTCCTTTAAAAATATGTCGAAGCACGAAACTGTATTTTTTTACATTCGCGATTGTATACACATATTTTTATTTTTTTTATGATACACTATTTTTATATATATATATAAATATATTTTTTTCATATAGTTCATTATAAATATATTTTTGGAACTTTTCCCATGTATTTTTTTTGTCATTAATATCCTTGCAAAAAAGATGTCAATTTTCTGCTTTGCGTGAGATTAATAATTCAACATTCGTGTTTTCGTATCCTTATACAATTTTTTACACAATAACTCTTACGTAACCTGAGGAATTCAGCGAAGGGTTAAGGAAATCGCATTCTAATTAACGCCCACTCCGACATATATATGGTGTTCCAACCCGCATACGAATTACAATAATGGAGATTATCTCTCTCTGTGCGAGTGCACACGCGAAATCGTGAATTCACACGTTGTTTTTTTTCCTTTCCCCTTCTCTCTCACTCTTTTTAATACCGGATAATTACGACGTATGTTAGTATGTAAAACCGGCGCTATTAACCGCGCAACAAACATGTTAAACGAACGAATAAAGTAGCGCAAGAGTACGCTTCTTCGATTATGTTTTACGCTAATTATAGAGATGGCCTTCGAAAAAAAGAAGAAAAAACGCGAAGCGCAATTTGCAAAGTTCTTGCGTCGTGATAGAGGTAAAAAAAAATCTGCCTTTTGTCTCTTGATAAATTGATCTCTCGCGAATCTGTCTGGATTTTCGCGCAAATAGCGCGACTTATCGTTAGAAGTAAAATGAAAACCAGGCTAGAGTGTGAGAGAGAAATCGAGTTTGTCGGTCCAGCCTGCGTGTATGTATGTGTGTGTAAATGAACTCATTAAAAGTAGAGCTTTGAGTATTTGTGTGTGAGTTCTCCGACACACGTGACGTCATCCCGCGAAAACACCGAGCTTCTCAAACGTTTGTGGATTTTTCTAGCTTGTTTAATCACGATCGCAAATATGTGCGAGGGAGAGTGAATTTTACTTTTCATTTTTATTTTATAATCGCGAATATTGTCGCAATATTCACGGAGGAATATATTCTTCGTTAACAATATCGAGGTCCTCGGCGAGACGCCAAGAGGTCGAAAATCGCCTCGCGGCCGAACACGAGAAACGATGAAACACGAAACCAGATATCTCGTAGAAAAAATAAAAAATATGGATATAAAGAGTATAAAAATGACGTAAACAAAAATATTTGCTTTCGCAATATGAACCCTATTATATCGATGGACCTTTCAACGCGGTTGGTACCCATTACATTAAAGCAATCAAATCCTCGGGGCTTCGCCCCAAATTGAGAAGATTACCGCTAATTCGCTTGAATCATTAATCCGTTTAATTCACTTTGCTTAAAAGGAATGGAAGATTAAAATGATGCGGGATCGTGCAGTCGAGGTGCGTTATCTCGAGAGTTATATCGCGCGTGACATCTCTATATACTTGTGTTCGATGTCACGTTACGCACGATAAAATGTCACGCATCATCGATCGGTCGGTCAAACCAGGATCCAGTGCACTCACATAGTGTCTCACTTCCTTCTCTTTTGTTCACTCTTTTTTGTATTTAAAAAAAAATTTTAATTTATTTCTTATTTCTGTTTACACATCCTCACATTTCACCGAGCGACCCGGTTATATATATACATATATGTAATATCGATCGCGCTTACCTCTTAGGGAATCGCACGTGCGCACACACATACACTCGCGCGTGTAATATATATTATCTTTGCGCGCGCGACGCGGACCGATCCGA
Source organism: Nylanderia fulva (assembly GCF_048542155.1). Lineage (NCBI taxonomy): Eukaryota > Metazoa > Arthropoda > Insecta > Hymenoptera > Formicidae > Nylanderia > Nylanderia fulva. Next base: position 1,063,397 of record NW_028190368.1, on the reverse strand, counting down.
CCTTTCTACGGCTCCACGTGGGACTGCGGATGCCGTCCGTCGAAACACTTCCGCTGCGTGTCGCGTAATCAACCGCCGCCAGCCGCCGACACACGCAGGAACGTATGTACACTCGGCCGGAGCCACGTGATCTCTTTTTCTCGAGAACCGGCCGATGAAATTTCGCCGCCGCCCGCTTCGAGGTTTCGAATATTATTTTTTTTGCTTTTCGCTACCCGTATATTTTAGGAATTTTATATTCGAAATGATGAGAACAGAAATTTTTCAAGTTTACATTTTTTTTTCAGAAAAGTTTCTTTGAAGGCTCCTGAATCCTCGCCGCGGTCATGTTGGATTGTGACAGTAGAGGTGAGAAAATACACCAAATACTCCAAAAATACTCCAAAAATACTCCAAAAATACTCCAAAAATTATTTTTTCCCTTTGACAGTCGATCAACAACCGTAAAATGATCATGATTTCAGACTTTGTCATGCGGAATGACTGCGCATGTGCAAAGACCAGACGGACTGGAATCTTACAGTCATTTTACAGCTGTTGATTGATTATAAAGGAAAAGTTTTCGAGGTGTATTTGAAGAATGTGTTAAAGCCATCTGAAATACTACTGTTTCATCGAAATATCTTTTTATTTCGAAATGGTATCTAAGAATTGTTAGCATGTTTTCTCGCTTCTGACGTCACAATTGCAACATGGTCGATCAGGAACCTTAAGAATTTCAAGTAAAAAAAAAGTATTAATTTTGATTCTGAGCAAAATAAAAGAATTATTATCAATTTTCACGCAGGAAACCTTGAAGAGTGTTGAGATATCCACAAATCTTCAGATATATATCCCTGTCTTTAACTAAAATAAACATCCATTTATCTCTCTATATACTCATCTCTATTTTTTCTCTCGCCTTCCTACTGCGCTATCGTAACTGTGTCGATGTCGATCATTGGTGGTCAAAGCACGCGTGCTAATCGCCAGTAGCCAGGCAAGGGTAGAAGAGTTTCTTCTCTCTCTCTCTCTCTTTCTCTCTCATGAGCGCACGTGTAACGTAATCGCCGCTAATACACGCATCGGCGCGTCTCTTTTATGAGCCGAGAGACGGCGACGTCCATTCTCGCGTGCTATTGGATTCTGCGGTGTTTGTCAGTGTTTGTGTGTCGGCTTGTCACCGGAAAAATTCGGTGTTGCTGCGTGTAGCGTCGCGGAAAATTGTCCTACCGAACCAACGCGGCGTGACTAGCTTTTCCGCGCGGAAAACGCGATTGACAGGATTCCCCGTTTGTTTTTCGCGAAATGTTTCTACGAAAAATATCCACAGAGTGTTCCTAAAACTATATCAGAGATTTTAAGGGCGTATTCTAGGGGTCGAAATAGGGAAAACATTTCTAAACATGGGTCCAAAAATGCTTTCCCTCCAAGTTGCAGCTTTCTAAAGTTAGGGGAAAAATCGTTGAGAAAATCTTTTTCTCAATCTGTGAAAAATCTCTGAAAGCTACATTTTTTATTTTTTTTTTTTCATGCATCTTTAAGAGGGGCTATAACTCGAAGAGAAAGCATTTTTGAACCTATATTTATATAGAAACTTTTTCTTATTTTGATTCCTAGAATACACCCTTAAAAAAGTTCTGACAGTTTTAGAAACAAAAAAATAAATAAATAAATAAGCTTTATTTCTTCGGGCGATTTTTCGATCCCTACTCGCGCGAGAACGATTCGTTGCCTCTTTCCAGACGCGAAATTAGATCGGGAGCGACAAAGGGCGAGATCGGCCGTTAGCAGCGTAAATTTAATCAATTTCGCGCGGCTCCTCGCTCGTCACGATGTCGTTTGCAAGGATCGTTTCGGATAATGATCAAGGTGTGCACAGTCATTCCCCGTTTATTCTACCCAAGATGGGGAAGGAATACTTCTCTTCATCTCTCTTTCTGTCTAATTTTCTTAAAAAACGATTGCCCTCGTGATAATATAAGCTTTCTATGGAAACAATTTCATTTTGCCGATAAAGAGAAAAAACAACAATAAAAGAGAGAGAAGCGCAAGAGAAAAGCAAGTGGAAGAAATAAATGAGTCGGAGAGAAAGTGCTCGGATAAAACTGCATTATCTTCTCTCTTCCCATTTTGCCCCATCCCTCTCTATATCATGGTTGCTCGCGAGATATTTTAGCTGCGTCTGCTGACGTCAAATACTGAAAATCGTACATAAAGCGTATACACATTACGTGTAATTGAGAGATTTTAAGCCAATGGTATACGGAGAAACGCGACCAGCAAAGATGTAAGCTGTAAGCAAATAAAAAATGACGTCTTATTTTTTACGTTTTTTTTTTCTTATAGCGCCATGACGTTCACACAGAGAGAGAGAGAAAGAGATACAATAGAGATAAGTGACTTATCTGTAAAATTACTTCATGCAAAGGTCGACATAAAAAATGAATTGTATCAGCGAACGCGTTAAATCGAAGAATTTCTCTTTCGGTGTTGCCGAAAATGTTTAAATTTTAATCAGGCGATTCGTCAGACTCGTAATCTGATCGAAATGCAGTCCCAAAACTCGCTTGGTTCGTTGAATTAAGCAAAAGACCTTCACCGAATTTCGAGAGAATTTTATCCACTCGTGAGACGAGTGTTAATCAATTTTCTTAATTAAGAGATTGAAGAGAAGCTTATCTAAAAATATCCACAGACAGAGAATGAATACAAAAAATAAATAAATAATTTAAGTTGTTAGATAATAATAACAATAATAATTTTTTTAATTTTTCTAAATCACTCAGAGCGATAAGAAATGTCAGAAAAACGAGATTATACACAATATAACATATAAATATATGAATATTTAGTTTCGTAACACTAATTGTTTACATATTCTCTTAATTTTCCAGACAAATTGGCCAAAGTGAAATAACAAATATCGGAAAAACTACTCAATAGTATTCAATGCCTAGAATACAAGTAACAATGCAGTTGTTTCTGTGAATGCAAACTGAAAGCTTTCCGTCTAGAAATTCTAACGATACGGGATCGAATGATGCATTATTTTTCAAAGTCGCCATAAATTCGTATAAAAATGTCATCGGGTTTTTTATCCGCGTGTTAACACGCGCGGCGGATGCATTTCCGGCGGAACGGCAAAAGACAAAGTAATTCCATTTAGCAGGCTCGCTCGTGATTAAAAATAGCGTCGTGCTCCGACTCTGTCGAACTGGCGCACCCATTCGCTCGCCATTTCTACAGGGTGTGTTCCGCAAAGAAAATCCGTTCCTAATCCAAATGTGTTTATACATGTATGTATGCAACCGTATGTGCAAATGAAAGAGAGCTGTGCATTAGAGAATTATTTATTTACCTTTAAATTATACACACACAATTTAAAAGTAACTTTTATATACACGGACAGAATTTTCTCTTACAATTAGAATTTACCTTGAAAATCATGGTGGGACAATATGCTATTGGAAGAATTTTATAAAAGTTTCTCTGATTAAATATTTACCACAATAAAAAATATTATTAATATGTACATAGTAAAATTAATTTTGTATCTTATTATAGTAGATATTAATTACGATTTTCAGGGTAAATTCTAAGAGGAAATTCTGTGTGTGTGTAAAATATTCTTGTAATGTATAATTATTATTAAAAAATATAAATAATTTATATATCCCAAAAAAGAATGATTTCTGAATATTTTATAGATACATAAAGTATTAAAAAAATTAGACATGCTGTTTTTTTATAAATATTATTCAACTAATTGTGTAGACACTCAAGTCCATTAACATCCGGTGTCCAATAAAGAAAAAAAATAATAGAGTAGAATAATGTATAATATAGCATAAGGCATCATTACTTTGTTGCACAAGATAAGATTATTGCACGATATATAGTTATATATGATAGCGTAATCGCATAATATGATTTTAATTAATTTACAAAATAACTGATAAAAACGCAGCTTATTGAGGAAAAAGAAGACCTTATACGTCTATCTCGTTCAGATCGACTTATCGCTATGACATCGCTTATCGGACATCGTTGAACAAGGTTAAAATTACCGATCGTAATTTCCAAATTATTTTTTGATAATAAAGTTTTTGTAGGATATCGCAATTTAATTTACGTTTGAAACGAGATATCGATTTAATCGATTCGTAACCAATGTTTCCGCATATCCTTAATATTCTTACATTAATAATAATTTCAAATACTTCCTACATCTAGTTTGAATAAAAAGCCCTCTATTTATATCAAATCTCAATTTCGCCGCGCAATTAAAATTCAATCTGACGCGATTCGAAGAATTTCCCTATTCATGAAACGTTTCCAGAGAAAAATTTTTTTTATATATAATTATATATAATAAATTGTATAATTATACATATAATCGTAAAATTATATGTTGAAATATATGTCTATTTTTATACATAATGATATAAATTTATATATAAATTATAAGGATTCATATATAATCATGTCAAATTATATATTTATATATATGAAGAAATACTTCTTTATTATATTACTTCTTTATATAAATTTATATATTTCTATATAATTTTATATTGTTATATATATATATAAATTTTTCCCGGGTTTCGTTCCGAGAATGAATAATAAGTTTCGGTTTGGAGAAATCAATTGGGACACACACACACTTATTTGTGTATTTATTCGGAATGATATTTGTACACTCTTGTACGCGCGCGTAGTATATTTAGATGCATGCAGTTTTGACATTTAATAGAGGCGCGCGCGCGCGCACACGCGCACTCTAGCGCTTTAATCTCCACCTCTTACGTCACGATCCGTCCGTCCGTGAATCGTCATCGGCGGCATTCATTTCCCGTGACTAATTGCGGCCATAAACTCTCCGGGCAGTACAGTCGCGCTTTATAATTATGTTAACGAACATATCTTTACGATTCACGAATCCAGCATGATATACTCGATACGATATGTTAATTCAATAGCATTTTTTTTCTTCCTTTACATCGCGTCGCTCTTTTTCGCGGATCGGAGTTTTTTCCTACGTAACGATTTCGCGATTAATCGATTATTCATAAAGATTCAAAAGTGTGTTTATGGGTCACGGAAATGAAGAGAGAGAGAGAGAGAAGGTAGAAGTATCGCGTCGACACGGCGTGGTGATTAATATTAATTAATTAAGCGTCACTACACTATACCGACGCCATTTAACGGGGAAAAACTCGCGATGCGAAACGAAGCGGGTGATTATTCCAGAGTTTTACACACGTGATTCACGATTAATTATTTATTTATCCGAAATCTAACGCGTTTCCGCGAAATTTTGTATGTATTTGTATATTCTGAGATCTGTTTGAATCGTCGTAACGACGGACAATTAAGTCGGTTAATTAAAAATATCGACGTAAGCGTGCTGAGATGACGTAGGCGCGCGATTTCCGAGAAATCCCGCTTCTATAAAGATTCAAGTATATTTTCGATCGAAATCATTCTTCGCTGTCGTGCAAATTTAATTCTACCATGGATCCAATTTGTGTATTGTATTATTACGTTGCGGCCTTAATTAGGTTAATTAAAACATAATGGAGCAGTAAGAGCGCATATTATATCCTCTGAGGAATAGTATTAATCATTATTTGCCGTCAAAATGAGATTTTCTATTACGCGAGAAATTCTATTATGTGTTATTATAAGTTGAAAACCTTTTTATTTATGATTAAAAAATAATTACGTGTAATATATTTCTTTTCAAAATGGAGGGGTTAATCTTGTCGGTGGAAAGAATTTTAGTTCTCGTATACGATACAGAGAACAGCCAGTCATCGATCTATACTACTGATCTATGTACGTCGACCTACACTACTGCTAAGCCGAAATTAGGTCAGGACATTTTCAATTTGCATATAGATGTAAGATACAGTATCGCGAATCAGACGAAAAAATGTCCATTAATAATAATTAATAACTTGGAGTAAAGTGGAAAAGGAGCTTTCATATACTGCTATAAACTTTTGTAATACATCGGCCAAGATAAATAAAGGATCGCGCATAAATGCTATTAATAATGAGTGATTTCTTTCAGCATAATTTTCAATTAATCGTTAATTAATATATGCGGATACATGGATCTAATAAATTTTTCGTTCGAATGAATATTAAAACCCCTATACGCTTTCCAATAATTCTCGTTCGTAAAATACTTGTGTCACAAAATTACAGATTCAGTCACGATTTACAGGATTTATCTACGTTTTTATTTTTTTTCCGATGAAACCAGTCAGAACGAAATATGCAATTTCGACACGGATTTCGTCGATAAACACACTGAAAAAAAACTTTGTTAACTTGACTAAATTAAATTACTATTTTATTAATTGAACATATATTAGTATTTAAATCAAATATACATTTTGTTATATAGATTAAATTCAAATATTTTTATATGTTCAATTAACGAAATAGCATTTAGTTGAAAAGTTTAGTCAAGTTAATAAATTTTTTTCAGAATCGTGAATTATATAGCGATATTTGGGATTCGCTCGAAAACTGGATATTCAACAGGATTGTTAATTGGCGTAAAACAATTAAAAAATAAAAAATTAAAAATAAATAGGCATACCGTTTTATTTTTATTGATTGGTTATGCCGGACAGCCACTAATAATTTTAACAAATGTACACGATTAAAGATTTATTGGCTTCTTATTAACTTATCATATAACTGTTAAATCATTCATAACTTTATATTTAATGTAGTTTATAATTAAATTGTTACACTGACGAAGACTAAATTTACTATTTTATTTAATTGCTTTGTTTTTATATTATATTTAAGTAGTTGCTTTCATCTAAATATTGCTCGAATGGGGCCATAATTTTTATTTTGTTTTACATTTAACGAGCTTGTCTTATTATTCTACTCTTGTAAATAATTTTATCGTAAATAATTAATAAATAAAGAAAAATGAAAGAATTAGCGTAGCAAAGATTGCACGACGATCAGCTGACGAGCATCGCTACTATATTCGCTCTCGGACAGTAGATCCTATAATCGGCTCGGACGTACGTATAGAGGTTCGTCGGAGGTGAACGGTAAAACTAACGGTATCTAAAGACAATAGAGATCCGGGTTTATATGACAGTGTCATGGGAGGGCTTACTCCCTAGGACAGTGACAAGTGCACAGAGTATATATAGTATATGTATAGCGTATATGCGAAAATAGCTTTGACGCGAGCGCGCGAGGCTGCTCGAAGAGAGCCGATAAAAGTTCTTGACAGGTATCAAGATACCGCCGCGATGCTTCCCGCGATAACGCGTGAAAATAATTGTCATGTAAACTCACCGGCTGTCGTAAGACGGCGATCTGACGTCAATCGCTCTGACGAAGGAGAGAGAGAGAATCGACCGCGGGTATTCGTTTGTATAAGACGTCGCCGACGATTGCTGAAGAACTTCTTCATCGCTACGCGATGGAGAAGAGATATCGAAGACACCTATCATTTCGAAGCTCTAGAATTCCGGATCGCGAAAATGATCCCCCGCAATGTTTTCCCGCAACCGGAAACGCGACACGCCTGCCCGCCGCCGTAATCGAAGCTCCGTCGACGAAATTACTCCAATTTCTAATTCCCTCGACGGCTATGCTTTTGCAGGATTCGATACCATTCGACGTCGAATGTTGGTATAACAATTTACGAGCGTTCATAAGTATCAATATTGCACGGTGTTGTGCTTAGATGATTGAAAAATTAGCTAGATAAAAATGAGATAAAAATATGTGAATTTATCTTATATAAATGAGATGAAGATGATATTGTTAGAAATATATCTAGAGAAAATTGTATATATCTAGATAATTTTCTAGATAATAATTTTCAAGACTGCTTATGTAAACACATAGTTATAAAGAAAATGTAAATTATAAAAGGGATATAAAAATAAATGTATTCATATTTTTATTTATGAATTTTCATCCCTTACTGCTTAAGTTCTACTATTTAAGTATTTTTATGTGCTATGATTCTAAACCAAAATTATCTGAAAATTATTCTAGATAATTTAGTAAAGACAATACTTTCTTTTTCATCTAATTGTAAGATGCACAGATATAGATAATATATATTTTTATTATCTATATAAAGATAATATGACGCCAAAGTTTCATCTAAATGATCATCTATATAATTTTATTTAGATAACAGCAAACACTACTTATTTATATATAGAGAGTAAGTAGTAAATATACGTATATACATACCATATATATGCACGGAGAGAATTTTCTCTTAGAATTTACTTTAGTAATCGTGGTATAATATGGTATTGGAAAAATTTTATACAAATTTCTACAATAAAAAATATTAATACATACATAGTAAATTTTACTATGAACATAGTAAAATTAATCGAACATATATTTTATATCTTATTGTGGTAAATATATTAATCAGAAAAACTCTTAGAAAATTCTTCCAATTACCATGATTTTTAGGGTAAATTCTAAGAGAAAATTCTGTGTATAATAAATATATATATATATATATATATTAAAAACGTTCTCCATTAAATATTCTCCCCAATCTTTGACAATATTCCCTTCTTCTATTCATATTGCAGAATATATTCATTCATATATAATTTTACATCATTTTACAATGTCAACATTTGCCGATATATATTTCTGAGATATTGTGTCCTCGGAGAGTATATATATATCGATATCTCCACTCGTTTTATATTTGCATACTACGGAAAAGGATCTTCGCGGAAGGGAGAGATTTTCCCTTCAAAAATGAATCAGCATTATCTACTTCGAAAAATGCAAACGAGCCGGTTTATCGCGGACTCAATCGTATACGCAACAACGTATATTCTTTCCTCGGAGACGAAGGCGGGAATGACGATCCTGAGGAGTACTTTGTATAATAATCGTCGGCGGAGAAATTGCTGCATGTGAATGCACATATCCGGATTCGTAATGGCAGAGGTTTGTCGGAATGAAAAGGCGGAAAGACCGGTGCACACAATGCCGCTGGTTTTTACCTTCTCCAAGTCTTTTATTCCGCTAATATGAAACAAATCCTTTAAAGAGAGGTATGCATATAGCACAGCGCAGTAAAACAAAAAAAAAAAAAGAGTACAGAAATATACTCTCTCGAGAGTAGCGTGATGAGGTAGAATTTAGATAAAATATATGCCTTTGTGATAAGGATCTCTTATCTTATCGCATAAATTACACAACGAGAGCATCCTGATGTATCCGCGAGATGACAGACAGGTGGCTTAATTTTTACAACCACATCCCTCGAAATAACAAATCGGTCTTTATCATTTGTTCAGCGATTTGTTAGCTTATTTTTTGATCCGCGCATATCAAATTCTATAATATATTTCTATTTCTTTAATTTATTGTCCCTTTTTCTCTTACTCTGTTTTTTCTTTTTCTATATGTATATCTTAGCGTGCTTTACTTATATTTCCAACTTTTTCATTCGTTTTTTTTTGTATTATTTTGTACTAGAGGGTTTTTCCCGTCCGTGTGATTAAATAAATGAATAACAACAATAAATCTTTAATTTCGACATCAATTTAATCGAAAGACGATCCGAACTGTCCGTCCAACGGCGGCCCTGACCGTCGACGCGTACCATTCATCGTGGAAAAATAATGACGAAGAGAAACATTATATTATCGCATCGCGTGTCAGCGTCGGCGAAATTATGCAACGACGCGAAGAGAAGAGGAGGTGGAGGCGGATCGTTGCCGTATGGTTATTTAAAATGCATCGCGTCGCATCTTTGATGCGCGCGCGCTCGCGACTCTTCTCGGAAATCATCGCGATTGACATTCGCGGCTCGCAGCGCGAAACGCGTTTTGGCTCTCAACTAGAAGCGACGCCGCTGCATAAGCAGCGCGAGATTGCAAAAGAGAGATTTTTTTTTTTTTTATATATATATTATAGGAATAAAACAGGCCGATAATCCCGCGGACAACGAGGCGTTAATAGAATGGAAACGAACGTCGGCGAACAGGTTTTTGTTTTCTCGCGGAAATCTGCAAGTCAAGCGATTTCACCCGTCACTCGTGATTTTTCAAGACCAGCTCAATTGTAAGTGATTATTTATTTATTTATTTATAAGCGAGAAAGAGATCTCTTTGGTAAAAATGAGTATTTTCTATGTACGCAGAGAGAATTTTTTCTTGGAATTTACCTTGAAATTCATGGTAATCGTGTGGGACAATATGGTTTAAAAAATATTGATATCTATATCACAATAAGAAATAAAATATGTTCGATTAGTTTGCTATGTACATAGTAATATTTTTTACTGGTAAATATTAATTAGAGAAATTCTTATAAAATTCTTCCAAATACTGTCAATATTGTCCTACGATTATCATGATTTTCAGGGTAAATTTTAAGAGAAAATTCTCTCCGTGTGTTATAAATATTATCATTATTTGTACTAAAAAGATTTTTTCTCTTTTATACATAAATAAATAAATAATAATTATATATATTATATAACATTAACAAAGATGCTAAAAAAATTGGAAATAACTTTTCGAATAAATTAATATAATATTGTATTACAAATAATCTCATATATTACTACCGTGATAAATTTATCGATAAATACATAATTATATATGCTTCTATATTTTTGACATTTTATTTTCGCTGTTGACGTGCAAAATTAGCTTTACGGTTCTTGATATTTTCAGGGTCAGTCTTCTCGATCGAAAGGCGACCGAGTTTTACGAGATCGAAATTTGCTATCATGCACAGTATAATCGTATATGTGCGACAAACGCATGCAAATTCGATGCGTATTCTCGAATATACAGGGTGTTTCTAAAACTATATCAGCGATCTTAAGAAAAAAAGTTTCTATAAATATAGATGAAAATTAGTAGCCCCCGTATCTCCCGTAAAAATATGTAAATTCATCTTAGATAAGATAAAGATAATTTTATTTTAAATATATCAAGATAAAATTATATATATGGCGATTCATCTAGATAATTTTCTAGGTAATAATTTTTAAGACTGCTAATCTGAAAATTATTCTACATAATTTAGTAAAAATAATACTTTTTTTCATCAAAGATGCAGATGTAGATGATACATATTTTTATTATCTATATAAAGTTTCATCTAGATGATCATCGATATAATTTTATTTAGATAACAGCAAACACTTGTTGACATACAAATTCTACTATTTAAGTATTTTTATATTTCTAAAATATGATTCTAAACTAAAATTATCTAAAAATTATTCCAGATAATTTAGTAAAGATAATATTTTTTTTTATCCAAGATGCAAATATAGACAATACACTACATATTTTTATTATCTATATAAAAATAAGATGACGCCACACAAAGTTTCATCTAGATGATCATCTAGATAATTTGATTTAGATAACAGCACCGCGGGATTCCGGGACACAAATAAGAAGCGTGTCGCGGCTTTCTAGAAAGCCGCGGTTTCGCGCGTCGCGCATAGTGTTAAAACGATGTACGTAAGTGTGTAACCGATATCGGATCGATTGACCCGAATCCCGAGCGGTGGAAAGGGGATAAATAATAGTCGCGACCTGATTCTCTACGATAATTCCTATCGAGAGCGACGGCATTCGCGCGGCCCTTGTCTCTCGGTGGACGGAACACCTTATTGCGCGAGGCGACCATATATCGATTAATCCTTTAAAAGGTCATGTCAATATAACGGCAGAAAATGCAATATGCATTGACACGACGCTCGTGGCTTGACAAAGAACGTGGGGAATATACACCTCGATCTCATTATATCCCACGACAGTTCTATGTATGTGTGTGTGTGTGTGTGTGTGTACGCGAAATAAAAATCTATCCCGATCGTTTTAACGTCGAGGCCTCGCGCTGAGAGAAATTTAATTTATAATATATTATATAATATTATTATATGTATATAATCGTATTTAATCGTTATTATTTTAATCTCATTTAATTTCTCTCTCGCACGACACAAAGGGCAAAAATTTTATCCTTTTAACTACGAGAAAACTAGTCTACACGGAAAGAATTCTCTCTTAGAATTTAACCTTGAAAATCATGGTAATCGCGTGATTCATATTTATCACAATAAAAATATTAATTTGTAAGTACATATTCAAATTAATCGAACATATTTTATATCTTATTGTAGTAGATATATATTAATTATTAACACAAGAGACGTTAAGTAATTTTATTTTTATAACTGCAAGGTAAATATTTCGACTGTACTTGTCAGTCTTCTTCAATACACAAAATTAAAAATAAACGTGATTATTTTGTGTTCCAATTATTTCCAATTATTATATAATAAAATAAAAACTACTCAACTTCCAAACATTTTTTGCTCGTATTTAGTTAGCCTCTTATTAATAATTTTTAGATTTACACGAGTCTAACTTTATTAATATTTTTTTATTGTGGTAAATATTAATCAGAAAAACTCTTAAAAAACTTTTTTCCAATATGCCATATTGTCCCGCGATTACCATGATTTTTTGGACTAATTCTAAGAGAAACTTCTCTCTGTGTGTACAAAAATTTGAAATGACGGATAGAGAAATGATATATGAAATCGCGAACTGAAATCCAGACGCGACATCATGTATGTCAAATGTTTCCATTTGCATCGGAAGGAAAAGTCATTCGCATCGTGTATATAATACATATATATATATATATATGTAATACTCGTGTATTCTAAATCTCTGTTTCGTGTGCCATCAGGATTTTATTCATGCGCAAACCAGGCACGCGATAATAAAATATTTATGTACATAACGGAAAATAATGCAATTTAAGCTTCGAGCCGCGTCGAGCCTCTTCCTCCAACGCGACGAGGACTTCTCTCATCTCTCGCGTATATACGAGGACTATACATCATCGACAATGTCAAAAGCATATATGCCTCACGGTTGATGCGGCTAAATTTACCGAAACATTCGGTAGATCGCAGACGCGAAGTGATGTAAATGTCAGAAGAATAACTCTGAATAAAAACGAAATTCTCTCTCTTTCTTTCTCTCTCTCTATAAAACGAAAGAAATAAAGTTACTAAAAACTTATGAAGAAGGAAAAAACAAATGCCATCTAAAAATAATATTTTAACTTTGATATTTGCGAAGAGAAACGCTGCTTATCAATTTTTTTAAAAAAAGATGATACATAACATCTCTTCAAATATGTACAAATTGAAATATTTTTTCGACATGTCATCTCTGACATTCGGCAGGTACACGGAATTTTCTCTTCAAATTTACTCTAAAAATTATGGTAATTGTAGGACAACATGGTATTAGGAGAATTTTATCAGAATTCTCTAATTTTTACCACAATAAAAAATATTATGTACATAATAAATTTTACTATATATGTGTAATACATAAAAAAAATTAATCGAACATATTTTATATCTTATTGTGATAGATACTAATATTTTTACTGTAACAAATATTAATCAGAGAAACTCTTATAAAATTCTTTCAATATCTCACAATTACTATATTAGATTTTCAGGATAAATTCTAAAAGAAAATTCTTTGTGTACTTAAGTATTTCGTTTCCAATCCTCGATTTATAGAAAAACACAATTGATATATATAATTGAGTAATTAAATTTAAAAAAAGCAAATATTACCCGGTAAAAAATTTTTTATTTATAACAGTATAAAATTATATAGAAATATATAAAATTATACATATAATCGCTAAATTATGTATGAAAGATATGTTTATACATAATTAGATAACTGTTTTTTATATATAATTATATAAATTTATATATATATATAATAAATTTTTTCATATATATAAATATATATGTTTCATATATAATTTTACGATTATATGTATAATTATACAATTATTTATATATAATTATATATAAAAAATTGTTTCCCGGGTATTTATGTCATCGCAAAAGAAAAGTAGAAAAAGAACATATATGCATAATATGCAGAAAGTATGTATATATATTCTCGGCGCTGAAATCATCTTCTCAATGTTTCGTTATATCGCATTATATCGATAAACGCGACGGATAAAAACGGGGGGACGATTAAACGAACTTTTATATCTCCTCCTCCTCCTGTAATCTTTTCTTGCACAGCGCGCTCTTTGCGCGGATGCCTTTTAATCGCCGCGCGCATAGTGCAAGTGCAACAATGTGCATGCGTATACGTTTAGCAGCTAACGCGAGAGATCCTGCCATCGGCGGCAGCATCATCATCACATCGGCTCCTCCCTATTTTTACCCGCGTCCAGCCACGATGTGTAAAAAGTGAAGGATATAAATAACCTCACCTATTTACATGTTAAATTGGATTACATGCGCATGTGTACCGGGTACAATAATGCGAAAAAAGCCCGGCCGAGAATAACTTGCGAGAAAGCGCGCGCGAGATAAATTATCAGCTTTTCAAAGTTTTTAATATAATAACGAGGAAAAAAGAAATATATGTGTGTGTATATATATATTTTTTTTTTTTATTTTGCAAAAGGATCGCGAGGAAAACCGCGACGACGAGTTGCGCGCGGTCGGAAAAATGAAAGAGAAGGGATGCAGAAAAAGGAGACGAGTAGGAAAAGGAGGGCAAAAATTCCAGATATGATATAATTCCGTAATAAATTTGAACAGGCTCCCGCCGACGCGCACGCATTGCGTGAAATTAATTTCTATTTTTGGAGGCGGTCGCGGGAACGCGTCAAGAATTTAGAGCACAGAGATGAGGGTATATACATAATTCCGCGGTAAAGCTCGAAGGCGCGTGCGAGATCTCGAATCGAGAGATCTCGAAAGAGAGGGCGAACTTGGACGAAAAGAACGGTGCACGTATGTATAATCGCGATATAATCGAGTTATAATCGCGTTCGATGAACGGCGAGAGCGGTGTTGTGCTTAGATGATTTTCAAATTAGCTAGATAAAGATGAGATAAAAATATGTAAATTCATCTTAGATAAGATGAAGATGATTTTGTTTGAAATATATCTAGGTAAAGATTATATTAGATGGATCCATCTAGATAATTTTTAAGACTGCTTATATGAACACAGTTATAAAAAAATGTTAATTATAAAAGTAATGTAAAAATATATGTATTCATATTTTTATTTATAAATTTTCAGTATTTTTTATGCGCTATGACTTTAAATGAAATTATCTGAAAATTATTCTAGGTAATTTAGTAAAGATAATACTTTTTATCATCTAAGATACAGATAGATATAGATGATACATATTTTTATTATCTGTATAAAGATAAGATGACGCCAAAGTTTCATCTAGATGATCATCTATATAATTTTATTTAGATAACAGCAAACACTAGGCGAGAGAAATATATGCACTCTATTGATGTCGCATCGAGAAAAGACACTTTTATTTTTATTATTCGTATCGTTATATATATGCGGAAAATCGATACAATAATTATTATATACATTATATTATTATATAGATTAAATAATTTACATAGAGAGAATTTTCTCTTAGAATTTACCCTGAAAATCATCACTGAAAGAATTTTATTAGAGTTTTTTTAATTAATATTTACTACAATAAAGAATATTAATACTTACAAGAATAAAATATAAAATATGTGTCTGTATTAATTTTACTATGTATTAATATTTTTTATTGTGGTAAATGTTAATCAGACAAACTCTTATAAAATTCAACAGTTGTAATTATTAAAAAAAAAATAGTTTACTTGATTAAATTTTATCTAATTTAATTTAGTAGACTAAGTCTAACATCTTATTAGAGTTCCTCTGATTAATATTTACTACAATAAAAAATATTAATATCTACCACAATAAGATATAAAATATATTCGATTAATTTTAACACGTACATATTAATATTTTTTATTGTATTAAATATTATTCAGAGAAATCCTTATAAAATTCTCTCAATACCGCATGTATAATAATAATAATAATCGTGCTATATTCAACTGTTGCAATTATTAAAAAAATAATAGTTTACTTGATTAAATTTTATATAATTTACTTTAGTAGACTAACAATAAGTCTAATATATTATCCTTAGATTGAAAAGACATAATTAATTTCTTTTTTTTAACCGATTGTAACCGATGATGATAAAAAAAGAATCGTCATTCATTATACGAAATATCCGCTTAAATGTTGCGCTCTTATATTTACAGTTTCTTGGACACAATTCAATGCACATACATATATACAGGAAAATGTTAGGGAAACAATTGATTTTCTAAATTCGAAAGAACGATCGATCACGCGACAATGATCGATTGGTTTCACACACGACAAACATTCCAACAATCTCGTCTTATATCGTTGCAAGAATTCTCAAGTAGCGAATCTCAACTGGATGCGTTCGAAACTAATTGATTGGAGTTAAGTACGCTGTATTTTATCCACGTGCGCTAGATATCAGATTACGGAGGCCAAGTGTAAACACAATCAAGCGACAGGCGAAAAGGCCGACGTAAACTAAATTGAACGATCGAGATTTATCGTCGATCGCGCGCTTTATCAATCCCTCCTTTTTTTTCTACCCTCCGTGTTGAGAAACGTCTCTATATTGATAATAACGTAATCTCCGATGACTTTCGAAAGTCCATTTTCTCGTCTCGAAAAAATGTCACGCGGGATCTCTCGCTGCCCTGTTTATCGACTTTTCAACGTTTTAACATCGGGCAAACTTTTGCCTCCGAAGTTAAAATTTTATCTCCATAACAGAGTTCCATTTCAGATTAAAAACTTAAATTTAAACTATCGCTTAATTCGCTGGAAAGACTTTATTTTCGAACGCTTTAAGACTCGACAACTATTAACATCTAGATTAGCATTTTGGTATATATACTATAGACTTCGCGTTAATCCGCCGTTAAATTTGGAAACGAAAATTTTGGACTACAAGGAAGTTCTGCAGATGTTAATAATAATTTAGCAACGATGAGTCACGTCGCGCGAATTTATAGACGCGGATGTGATTTTTGTTAAATTTACGAGACACACACACACACACACAAACGCACAAAAAGCAGAGAAGGGAAAGCTTTATCTTGGGTCGAGGAGTGATCGATTTATTCGCCGATCAATTATTCAGTGTTTCCCCACGAAATTGAAGTTCCAACGTCGGCCTTCGCGGGTATTAACTTCGATTAAGGTTCCTCCCCGAGAAGCGAACTCCGCGGACGGCAAAATAGACGGTATTATTAGTAACGAGATTAAAATAGCGGACGATTAGAATCGCTGCGTGTTGCCACGATCCGGCCGAATTTTGTCGTGCTAAATTTTCAGAAAATCGACTTTTAATCCCGAAATTCCCCTGAATCGCGACCATTTGTGCCATCTTGTACAAAAGTACAAATTTCGCGCGCAAAATTTTGTATACATACAATATTATATATTAAACATATACTTATTATATAATATATTATGCAAGATTATAAAATGAAATATTCTCTGATTAATATTCACCACAATAAAAAATATTAATATGTACATATAGTAAAATTAATCGAACATATTTTATATCTTATTGTGGTTGATATTAATTTTTCAATTTTATTATTAGATTATTTTGCATTATTATTTATATTTTTATTATTAGAAAAACTCTTATAAAATTACTATGATTTTCATAGTAAATAAATTCTAAGAGAAAATTATCTCTGTGTATAATATATATATATCTACACACTGAAAAAAATTGTTAAACCTTTGTCTAAACCTTTCAATTAAATTCCTATTTTGTTGATCGAACATATATTAATATTTAAGTCAAATACACGTTTTGTTAGATTTAATGTTATATCTAATTTAAATATTTTTATATGTTCAATTAACAAAATAATATTTAGCCGAAAGGTTTAGTCTATAGTTACCAAATTTTTGGTTTAGTACATAGCAATAAAAAATATAATTATTGATAATTTTTCCGAATTTAAATTATGACTATTTTATAATTATCGTCAAAATTTTTATTTTAATTTTCTTCTGAAAAAATATATAACGAAACTCTTGATCACGTTCATGATATATCAACTTCGCCAAAGTAATAACCGCGAGACCGAGATATTTCGCGAGAAAGGGAAGCAATATCTGCGGATGACGAGAGAACAACGCGCCGATTCGTCTTCCGCCTTCGATCGCGATGCGTAATCGCGTAAGCGATACAATGGCAAGATGAACGGCAACAATCGTCTGACGATGAAAGGAGGAACGCACATATATACATACATATATGTGTACGCACGCACACACGCGCATTTAATACTTTTAACGCGCCGCGCGACTGCGCTAACAACCGCGGCTCATTAACAAGTTTGTCACTCGTGACTGAACGTGTTAAACTACGTCCATTAACCCCCTCGGAAAGCGGAAGTGTGCCGCGAATTATACGCGAGGGAATTCCACCTTCGGGTATATCGATTCGAGCTCGCGAGAAAACATATATACAGAACAGAGCCTAAAATCACTGAACGACTCCGCTTCGCCCTCCAAATTCTTCGATATGAAATCGATTTCAACGAATGTCCGATGCTTCCAGGATACTCTGTATACACATATAAATATATATATACACATATAAATACATATAAATATATATATATATCCTGTCTTTTCTTCTGTCTCTCTCTAGCTCTCGGTCGGAAGACCGACGAAACAAAGTTGCGAGGTATATATGTGTGTATTTTTGTGCTCTTATTGGATATTAAATATCCTATGAGGCGACGACTTCGATATCAGTTCGTAGGGAAAGGTCAAGGAGACATGTGAAACGCTCTAACAATAATTAATGCGCGTTTCTTTCATGCGCCCGTGTAAAGAAATGCGTGAGTGCTTCGCGATGAAAGCAAACACTTTCAATCGTTACGAATGGAAAAATCTCTCGTTAATTTTTCTGCTCGGCTAATCAGCAATCGCTGCGAACTCGGATCGAATATAAGATGCTTTCCATTCAATCGGACTCACGATTGAACATTCACGGATCCCAGCTTCGCGGAGATGACGTTTTATTCTGCCCCGGAAGAAGGAGTCTTCGTATTTATCGAGTTAAAAAAAAATATTTCTCTTAATTAAAAAAAATTTATCTCTCTTTCCAATTCAAATATTCATACACAGAGAATTTTCTATTAGAATTTATCTTAAAAATCATAGTAATTATTGGAAGAATTTGATAAGTATCCACCACAATTCGATTAATTTTACCATGTATATAAATTTCATCAATATCATTATCATTCGTTCAATTCTTTCGCCAGAAGTGGACATTTTTTTTTTTGCTAATTTATTATTGTTACGATTTTATTTTATTATAAGGCGCGAATTTTCCCTTGGAATTTCAAGGGAATTTCAAATCGTTTTTTTGCTAATTTATTATTGTTACAATTTTATTTTATTATAAGGCGCGAATTTTCCCTTGGAATTTATTCCGAAAATCAATATCATTATCATGATAATGATATTGATTTTCCGAATAAATTCCAAGGGAAAAAAAAAATTCGCGCCTTATAATAAAATAAAATAATAAATTACCAAAAAAAAAAAAAAAAAAAAAAAATGTCCACTTCTGGCGAATGAATTGAACGAATCGCCGTTTCGTCATACGATTCGCTCGTTTCAACAACGTTCCTCAATGATTCAGGGGGTGGGGAGATCAGGTCATCGAGTCATGCCGTAAATACCGGGTGGGCCGGGTACGGAAATTACGGGGGAAGTGTATCCGCGATATTTTTAACCACTATATACTCTCGTCTGGTGTTCGTCGCGGACCACCGAGACGAAAAATTTGACTAGATGGCAAGTACGTAACTTTTAATACCAGGGTCCAGTGTATGTGCGTACACATTTCTCGTTGGGAATTAAAAATAACCAAGACACGTGTAATGTGCTCTTCCACTGAAATACGTACACAGGACGCCGCACATCGATTAGGCATTCTGTTTTCTTTTCTTTTTTCCCTCGCTTTTTTCACTAAACTTCCTTGAGCTTGCGCTTTATTCGTCCACGAGCAAATATTCGATCCTATATTAACGGATATGTATATGGGAGATGTCGGGGATATCTCTGGACCCCGGATAATGTTTTTTTGACATTTCGTGGAAAGTCAAGATTGGGGGAAAAATTGGATTAAATATTTGAGAATCTATTTTGACAAAGGGTAAGAAAATATATGTGAAATGTATTTTAAATATATGAGATATTTATATAAAAAAGATATATAGTGTAATATATTGTATAAATATAAAGTTCAAATATTTGCTGATCTTTAACTGGACGTCAACTTATCTGAAATTTCGCTTTGGGGGAGGAAGTTTGATTAAATATTGAGAATATATTTTGACAAAAGGCAAGAAAATAGATGTGAAATGTATTTTAAATATATGAGATGTTTATGCGTACAAAAAAGATATATGGTGTAATACCTATATTGTATAAATATAAAGTGTGTGTTAAAATATTTGCTGATCTTTAACTGGACGTCAACTTATCTGAAACTTCGCGGTGTATGTGATGCCTCAACATCTTTTTCGAGATATTCATAGCATTTTGAACGCGATGCGCTGAATCGTATCCAAAAAAATGCACTCTTGGAGTCTACGAATTGGCTCGTCTCGAGGGAGACGTGGCTTCTTCTGCAAACGCGAGTTACAAATAATAGTTACCGATTGGCGACGATGATATAAACGTTATATTCGATGTATTTATAACCATTAGATATTATATTGGATCGTATTTTTAACCGGTTCACAGCCCCGATGGCGGAAAGGGATTGCCAAGAGTGTTATTTATAATCCGCAATCAAAGACGAAGAAACAATAGTATACGATTATTACAGGAGATTCTTACACGTCATAAAACACGAATGACGTGTACCTATCTCTATACGATAGTATATACACTGCACAAATTTCTTAACCTGACCTGAACCTTTCGACTAAATATTATTTTGTTAATTCAACGTATTATAAAAATAATATATGAATTTTAAATCGGCCAATAGAGCCCAAGCGCGAAAAATTAATTCTTCGGAACTGTATCTCTTGGTTTGAGATTACTAATTTTTCTCCATATGTAAGTTCGAGATTAATTTATATATGGAACTTAGTAATCTCAAATCAAGAGATACAGTTCCGAAGAATTAATTTTTCGCGCTTGGGCTCTATTGGCCGATTTAAAATTCATATATTATTATTATTATTACAATAATATTGAAAGCCGACATATATTTCTTATCTGGTATTATAAAAATATTTAAATTAAATATCATATTAAATCTAACAAAACGTATATTTGACTCTCTTAAATACTAATATACATATGTTCGATTAATAAACTATATAGCAATTTAGTTGAAAGGTTCAGTCAAGTTGATTAATTTTTTTCAGTGTAAACATACCGTACGCAATAATGTATGTATTTGAAAATGAAAGAGAATAAAAGAACGCGAATTTATTATTCGATTAGGTGTATTTTATATGTATATATCAATTGTTTGCATATTTCTACCGAGAATACGCAGCCTACGCGCGTCGCATTCTTTCGCGACAGATAAGGTAAACAGTACAGTAAGTACAATACCAGCTTTTACATACAAAAGTATCATAAACATTAAATACAGAAACACAAATTAAGTTGACTCCTATTTTCGCTAATCGAAAAAAGGATGGTAATAATTCATGTATATTTAGGGAAAAATAGTATTAAATAACTCGATACAGTTTCTCTGATATAAACTCTAGAGACAAAATCAAACATAAAATTAAAATGTTTACAAAAATATTAAAAAATTATTATATTAGGTATATATATTATATAATGATAAATATTGGACATAATATAAAAAGATATTTAAAAAATTAAAATATTATAAGAGAAACAATGTAATAAAGTATCAAAATGAAGATATACGAGAGTAATGTCAAAAAGAGTGGTAATAATTCATGTATATTTAGTAAAAAATAGTATTTTAAATAACTCGATACAGTTTCTCTGACGCAAACTCTAGAGACAAGATAAAATATAAAATTAAAATATTTAAAAAATATTGAAAAACTATTATATAATACATTGAAAAACTAAAATATTAAGAGAAATAATGTAATAAAATATCAAAAAGAAGATATACAAGAGTAATGCCAAAAAGAGTGGTAATAATTCGTGTATATTTATTGTTAGTAAAAAATAATATTGAATAACTCGAGATGCAATTTCTCTGATATAAACTCTAGAGAAAAGATAAAATAAAAATGTTTAAAAAACATTAGAAAAAAATATATTATATAATAATAAATATCATACATAATATAAAAAGATATGAACAAATTGAAATATTAAGACGGAGAGGAACAATGTAATAAAAATGTATCAAAAAGAAAATATACCGAGAGGAGCGCCAATTTCTCGAGAATGAAAAATGATGATCGGCTCCCGAACAAGAAGCAGAAGGAAGCGTCCAACATCGATTAATCGATCAAGTATGGCTCCTCGTTTCTGCCACGAGGCTACCGCGCGTCTGAGAGCGACTGTCTATTTTCTACTTGCAGCCGCTACCCTCGGTTTAAACCATCTCCCGGGAACACGAGAGAGAGAGACGCCGGGTTTCGCGATTCTACATACTTCTATAAACAAGCCGGGGAACACTTGACGATGGTCGTTATACCGGCGACGTTATTAACCCTTAATCGGTCTTCGTATATCTTGGCATACGTCCCGACAAAATCATTTTCGTCTCGCTTGCTCATTCTGACACTTTGGCAGACACGCGCGTACTCGCTGTAGGAAGTTTACTCTGCCTAATTTTACAAGCGATTCCGACTGTCACTGTATGTCGAAGAAACGCGTTCCAATTTTATTTCAAAAAATATTTTTTTAAAAACGGTAAAAAGTGAACGTTGATCTATAATAATGCTTAAAGAGAAAATCAAATCACATTACAGATACAATTATCTAAGATATTTTCAATTAAACTGGTCGTGTATGAATATATAATTAATCTCTTGATAAAAAGGGGTCAATACACAAGTATTAAAAATATATGAAAAAAATAAACTTGCAATTCATGAACCTTATATTATATATATATGTAGATATTATCTCATCAGGAAAAATCGGGATAATTTTTCCTTTCGCGTGTAAGATGCAATGATAACATTAATGTTAGTTAACGTTATAGAGTTCTAGGACATGTTACAGAAGCAAAAAACGTAGAAAATCTTTACCTCGATCGGTCCTGCTCGATTGCCAGCGATATGAGAATTTATTTGCGCAAGCTCTCGCGATATATAAAAATTTCCACAGTTAATTCCCCATCTAATATATCCAAATTACTCTTTCGTATATAAAAATATAATCTCGCGTTTCTAGCATCGCGAGGTTCAAGGCTGAAAGCGATCTCTCGTAACGTAACTACCTGGACTTCCGCTAGCTTCGTCGTCGATCGTTAAACACGGGTGTCTCTGAATTCTATTCGAGACCAGGAGGATCCATTTCGCAAAGACCCTGTTTTAGATGGCGTATATTCCACGTTTAATCAATAATAATCATAATAATGAACGTTTCGACGCTTCGCGAAAAAATAAGCATTTTCTATGCCCTATCTACACCTAAGGATAAGCTACAAGTAGTAGTATAGACGATCAAAAACCACACTGAAGTTGGTTTTTCAATCGCAATTTTTTTCGCTTCGTACGATTGCAAACCAACTTCAGTATTCGTAAATTTTTCCGGCTGTGGTACGATTGAAAACCAACTTCAGTTTTTGATCATATCTATATATATACCACTCATTGGGATAAGCCACAAGTAGGATAATCCTTAAATTCAATTAATTAATATTTAATCATAAATTTTTTCGGTTGTGGTACGATTGAAAACCAACTTGATCATTTAACCACTAACTGGGATAAGCCACAAGTAGAATTATCCTTAGGTGTAGATACGGCACTAGACAAAATCGGACGCTAAATCGCGACAAGAGGGAAGAAGCAGAAGAAGATGAGGAGCGAGCGGTTCAATAGCAAATTCCAACAGCCCCGAAATAAACTTAATAGCTCCCCTTACACATTCAGCATTTCCTATCTCGTGCGCGAACGCACATTTCCCCGTCGTCGTCGACGTCGACGTCGTGCGCGCGAGCTTCGCACGTGCGTAATTATTGGCGACCCTCTATCGATTCGTTTCGGGCCGGTTTAGTCGTCAACGAACGAAGGAACGAACGAGCGAACGAACGAACGAACGAACGAGCAGGCGAGTGGCTGTCAAAGGTTGGGTATATTTCCTCGGCAAGTGAGTCTAGGTCACCCGTATCGGGTCGATACCACGAAAGCGGGACAAAGGCGAGTCTTCGACTGTGCCTCACGCGTATTACAGTCGGAGCTGACCAGTCGGGGGCTGGAACTCGCGTCTTTCGGCGAGTAAAGGGGAAAAGGGCTTTCTTTTTTTCATTATTTTCATTTTTCTCGTAGTCCTTTTATTCCCGGAAGAGGAGTCCGAGAGAAAGCTCGCGCGCTTTTCCTATAAGAGAATCCAACGGGAGCCAACGAAAGGTTTGATATAGGTACCCACACGCAACCCAAAGGCGTGGAACCAATCACGCGCACGTGAGACACGCGATATGCGCGTGCAAATTAATCACACGGACAAGGTCGTTTGATTTCATTTTCTTCAAACTTGAGTCCTCGTATAATAGTTTGTTAGAACCGTAACCGCACGTCCGGCTTCGAACTCTTTTACTCGAGGGATAAGCGTCACCAACGACACGACGAAGTTTCATTCAAGTTACACTCGTCGAGTTACACCACGAGGAAACAATTTCAGAATAAAAATTGCGCATTTCCTCACGAGACCAAATATTAATTCTTCTTTAATACATTTATTTATAGATGTAAAATGTTAAATGTATCGATTAGTCTTCCGTCTCTTTTCTGCCCATCTCGTCGGACGTTTCACGCGAATCATTTCGGGGAAGGAAATTCGAAGAAGTGCCTCGTCTTTTACGAACGTGTAGGAGAGTCTCGTCGAGATTTTTGGCAGCGAACTGAGCGCGACATTATAATATATGCGTCGCGGGGCCGAAATGTCTCGAGAACAAGGAAAATGAAAAAAAAAAATAATGGGTTCGACGAATTTGCCAAAAGCCACGGATTAGCGGAAAATCGGCGTAGCACTCGCATCGGAGAGCCGGTTCGCATCCCTGATCGAAACACGGTTTCCTTCGACAATGCGCTTGCCCGATCCCGGGGCACACGTACGAGACTCCTCTCTCTCTCTCTCTTTCTCAATCCATCCTCTTTCTCCGGCCGTCTCTTTCTCTCTTCAGGGTCCGCTGGCAGGTCTGCTGGCACTCCCGAAATAATGTTCGGAAGAAACGCGCGAAGTCGGAGCGGAGAAAGGAGGGAAGAGAAGCGCGGAGAAGCTGACGAGATCCAGAGGTTGAGGAAGATGAGAGAAAAGGAAAACGGAACAAGAAACGCCCGGATCGCGAGCGCATGTTACATAATTTTCGTAAGCGGAGAGGGCGATGTGGGCTGGTGGGGATGGGGAGTGGACGATGGTCGACGACGAGGAGCTTCCCCGAGGTATTTCCTATGAAAGGAAGACGGGCAGAAGAGAGAGAGAGAGAGAAAAAAGAGCACGACAGAGACCGGGAAGGGTATATGTACGCGTCCTCGTGTGAGTGCGTGTGCGCCAATAGCTAAATGGATGGATGGATAAATGGTACGATCGGGAGGGTAGGAAAAAAGGGGATGAGGAAAAACAGAGGTGGAGGAATAAATAAGCTTGAATAGAGGGGAACTCGACGGAACTCGGAAAACGAAACAAATAGATATTTAAATAGAAAGGAAGAGATAGAGAGAGGAGGAAAACAAAAAAAAAAGGGAAAGGGCAAAGAGCGAGGAAGAAGAAGGTGGAGATAGCGGAGGCTCGTGTCCTGGTGGGCGGAATGGCGAATCAATCCTCGACGCGGGGAAGGGAAAGAGGAGAGGGGTGAGTGGGGGTGGGGTGACATATACATACATACATACATATACACTACTCACCGTGGACGGTGGCAGCAAGATGTCTGCGAGGGTGTCTCTTCTTCTCCTCGACGGTGGCAAGAGAGAGGAAAGCCCGATGTCACATACGCCGCTTCATCGGGCCACTGTGCTGCCGCTTAATACCACTCCGCGCGGTGCTCTTCGCCCGCCTTCTTCACCTTCTGCCACTAAAAATAAACTCGCTCGCTCTAACCGTGCGCACCTCCGCGGCTGCCCCCGCGCGCGCGCGCGCGCGCGCACTCGCGAGCACTCTCCCACTCCCTCTCTCTCTCTCTTCTCTTTCTCTCTCTTTATCTCTCTCTCTCTCTCTCTCTCTCTCTTTTTCTTTCTCTCTCTTTTCCACGCTCTTTCTCGCGCTCGCGCTCACGTCTTGTAACGCGACCGACACATTTATCCGCACTTTCGGGCCGCTCTCTCGGGCACTCTCGCGCACCTTTCGCGCTCCGCTCCGCGACCGACCGACCGCTCGATTCCCTAGAATCGAGGAGGTGGCACCGTGTCGCCGCTACCGCCACCACCGCCGCGCAACCAACCGCCACCTCCACCACCGATATGTGGATGATGATGATGATGGCGAGAAGACGGCGCGATTCCCGACCTCCGGAACGGCACCTGGGAGAAGAGACCGAGTCTAATCGCGAGAGGGAAACAATATTTCCGGAGCAGAGACGAGAAACAGAAAGAGAGAGAAAGAGAAAGAGAGAGAGAAGTTCGGAGCACACCCCCAAGAGGGATCGAAAACGAGAAAGGGGAAGGAAGGAGTGGCGCAAAAACGGAACAAAACGCGCACTCGCGATTATATTATATATATATATATAGATATATATCCTCTTATATTTATTCCGTGTCGCGAATTCTAAAACTATATAAATGTATAGAACTCCGAAATTGTCGAGCGAAATGAAACGCGCACGTCCTTACCCCGGGGATGCCACTCTGTCGTCGTCACCGAGAGCGCGGGACTGTCGCGCTCGAGTTCCTCGTGGTTCCCGTCGACCCTCCCTCCCTCCCACTCTCTACTGACGGTATCGACTGCGCCGGCGGCGACGACGCGACGACGACGACGACGGCGGCGACGCGGGGCGGCTTATTTTTCTACTCGATGCCCCTTTTCATACAAGCCGAATCGCTAATAAACTAATTAGCTCGTGGTGGTTGGAGCTTACGGTGGTGACTTTTGGGGCGCGTTTTATTATCGCTGGTGACGTAGACCGGCGAGTCCGAATCCCGAAGACGGCATCGACGCGGTCACCGGAGAAATATTGACGGAAAATATGAGACGAGGAAACGACGACGACGACGATGACGATTTAGTACTCCGGTTAGCTCGCTGAATATCGCTCTGCCTTGGCTTGTGGCCGCAGATATTATTGTGCGCGCGCACCTCCGTGTGACACGCACACGTGTAACGTACGTGTATGTATATGTGTGCAAACCGCGACGACGAAGACGGACACGACAGGACTATCTCTTTCTCTATCTTCGCGTATCTGTCAGTATCGCGCGCTTCGACGTGACGGGCTGATATTACGCATGTGCGTTCACGAGAGTAGACGTCCGCGATATATGGAAGGAGAGAGAATGACCGGCGGGGAAAACACAGAACGAAAGATATAGATAGAACAATCGAGAGAAGGTAAAGGGCGAAAAGAAATACACACACGGTATATGGAAAAGAAGAGAGAGAGATGAGAGAGAGAGAGAGAAACGCGGATAGTGTAAAGCGTGTAAGACGGGAAGAGGGGCCTTGGCCCTATCCGAGATTCGGGTTGCGAATTTAACGTACGGTATGAACGGTTCCGCGGTCGCCGTTACACTAAATCGCGGGAGAACCGCGTCGCGAAAGATATATCGCTCTCGCTCGTTCGCGCGCGCATGCGCACTTTCATTCGCGCCACCTAGCCTTATCGCCCGCTACCCCTGGCACCAGTGTTATGCTTATTATCTTTTTGTTTTAAATAAAGCTAGATAAAAGATAAAATTATATGGCGAAATTTATCTAGATCATTTCCAGATAATATTATTTTTGTAAACACAATTATAAAAAAATGTAACTTTTTATTTAAATGTAAATTTATATTTTTATATGAAGATAAGATGACACACATCAAAATTTCATCTAGATGATTATCTATAAAATTTTATTCAGGTAAAGTTTCCTAATTTCTTTTATTCTAAATAAAGCGCCTTCGTTAATTATGTTGCTATAATTTAATTTAGCTGCATTTCGAAAACAGGGATCTTGAGAATTGTTCGATTTTCATTAATAATATAACGTAAAAAAATTTCTAGCATCGCTAAACACCACGAGATCTCGGATCAAGCGATCGTGATTTTCATCTTGATTATATAAATATATAAATAAATCAGTTTCACATACCTCTTTTATCTCCGGACTCGTATAATGTTATGTTTTCAACACACACTGCAACAATGAGAAGAATATATATTTATGCCTCGATGAAAAGTATCAACTTGAAGTAAACCGCTATTCGAGTCTCGAGATTTGAGTTTCCGACACGTCAATTCACGAACTGAATTTTGGCGCGAACTTTTGACATACGGTCTGTCAATGTTTGATAAATATTTATCCCGTTTAAAATTAGCGAGAAAATTCACAGACTGTTGAATTAATTATTTCCTTTTCTGGAATAAATTTAAACGTTAATCATAAATTTTGTAACATTTCTGAAAGCCGCTGCCATCTTTGGTTTACAGAAACAGGCTCGATGCGTCATCTACAGGAAACTCGGCGAACGAAACATGCGATTGCCCTACTACATATTTTACAATCTATGCCTGAACTTACTATACTATAGCAATAGAAAGTGGATAATGAAGCGATAGAAACCAGAAGCAAAAGCTGATGTTGTGTTAGGTTAAGTGTTGTTTTCTAATGGTCCTGGATAAAAGTGCATGCAAAATTTGTGAGAAAACAATTACAGAGAACAGTTATTTTAGAGTGAAGAAGAGATTGAATATTTATATTATCTCTAATCTTGCTTTCTGGTTAGGTAAGCGTCTCGATATATGTTGCTAACAATTAAGATAAAACACTATCATCTACTTGTTTTTTTTCTCATTGTTACATTTGCGTTACATTATTTTGGATAACAGATTTTTTCTCGGGGATGTTCTATAAATATCGTTTTTCCTATAAATATCATTGCGAAAAAAATATTGATATCGCTTCTTTTATCGTGATTGATAGATTTATGTCTCCTATACGGATTATCGTGAGATTTATGAGTCAACAAAGATGGTTTCTATACAAGATATTGGTCTGCAACTTACGAAACCAGTGAAAGAGCTGGCACAATGGAACTTTCCTTTCTCAGAGGTATGTTTATGTTATCAGTTTTTCTTTAGTCATCTGTTATTATATTATATTAAGTATATTATTAAAATAATATATTTAATGCATACGATGTACATATAATATACATACAAATATATATGATGTAAATATATTATATTATATTAATTTAATATCATACTATTGCAGACTTTAAATAAATATTGCTCATTATTCAATACAACATGCAGCAAAAGTTTCGGAGAAGCTGGACTTGTTCTGCAAAACTCTGCAGCTGTATATGTGCATAGAATTGATTCTCTTTGGAATAAAACAGAGGATTCTAGAAATTTATTAGTGAATTATGAGTATGTATTTATTAATATATCGAAAAATTACTAAAAATTATATAATTTTTAAATATATAATTATATATACATATATATTTTCTAAATATATATATATTAAATTACATTTTTCTTAGAAATGAAGAAATAACACAAAAATCTGCCAAAAAACGAGAAAGAAAGACTGATATGTGTTTTCAAAATTTTAAAACAGTCGACTTTGCTAAAGAAGTAGACAAGAATATCAATATTAAAAAAAACCAAACACATATTGTCAAATCAAAAAATCGTTGCTTTACTCAACTAGAAAAGGGTATTGCACAACATGTGTCTATTGATATTTATGATGTAAATGGAGAAGTCATTGGTAAAAAATACGATTTTCGGTAAGTATCAAATTGTTTTTTTAATGCACTTATTTTATTATAAGAGATTATATTTATTATATCTAATAAATATTGTAGCTGCAATCAAAACATAAATGTGGACGGTGTATTGGTCGATGCTATGGTCGAGTTTGCGTCTCAAGGTATGTAATTGTGAGAATAAACTTTTGATTCAGTCAAATAATTTTTTTTTTTTTTTTTTTAGATTTTGGTTGTGATGATGATTCTGAATCCTTATCGACTCCGAGCTGTACAATGCACGACGATAATGATCAGAATGCTAGTAGTGATGCTGAATCTGAAAGGAATAATGATGATTCACTGGAGGAAGAAGTTCCTGAAATGGTTACATCTTTGGAATTGACTCAACAAACTCAGTCTTTTTCCGAGAACTCTGGTACCAACACTATCGAAACGCCAAATAATACTTTGGATGATAATTGTCATAATGTGACTCCTGATGATATCTCAAATGAGATGTGTCTAAATACATCAAGCGATACCAACTTATCGATAACTCAAATCAATAATAATTGTTCGAGTAATATTGATTTGGATGATAATTATTTAAACAATGATATTAGGAAAAGTATAGATGTTGGTAGTTTATTAGATAGTCCACCCGAGTCAGTAAATTCGAAAGATAGAAGGTATTTTTTATATTTTTGCTACTTGACATCTTAATGTAATAAACATATGTGAAAGGGTTTTAAAATCAACAATATTATTTTAGAACGTCATCGATGGATGATTCAGGATTGATAAGCGACACAAATGAGGAGCTGTCGAAAATACATTTAACTACAAACATTGAACAAAAAACTCCAAAGAGCAGTACAAAGAATAAAATAAAAGGATCTCCAAAATCCATATCAAAATCGGTAAAAATATGTAATGGCACTTATAATTTTGTTATTAAATAATAACGTTTGGTGCTAATATTCCTGAATTATTTATTTATAGGTTAAGCGAAAGTTTAGTCAAACAAAAAAGGAAGCACTTACAGCGAATAAGAAAGGACAAGGTGAAACAAAAAAAAATCTCGTTCATCTTGTTGAGGAACCGCTTTTCCTTCGAAGAAAAAGAGGTAAATCTATCAGTCTGTTTCTAGAGAAATTGTCCGATAGGTACCAATTTATTGATTTTTGTATAAATTAACTTTATATATATATATAAGTATATATATTAAACGATGATATTCCGTTTTTCAGGTGGACCAAATATGTTCAACAAAAGTTTAAGTACCTGCATAAAATGTATACAAGAGTGTAATCCTTTGCAATACAACGATGTGACGAATGTAGATTTGGATCTCTTAGGATTTCAATTATGCGTTAATGAGGAAGCGAATACGGATATTAGCGATAATGAGCCAATGGACATTTCGATTAATGAAGTCTCCAGACTTCGCAGTCCGAGTCCGATGGACTCAAACGGTTTCGCGGATCAAGTGGATTCACCTTTGCATGAAAATTTCTGCGACACGTGGCTGCGACCAGACTCGCCGCAGTTCTTGCCTGTAAGTCGAGAGAATTGTCATCTATAGGAAATATTAGTTAAAATGTAAAATCTAATGAAACGAACAATTTCAGAGAAACGTCGACAAGTGGCACGAAATGATACAGCCTAAATTACGCGAAGCCGAGCAAAGATCGACGTTTTGCGTTCACGACTACGCGACGCGAATTGTGACGTCTTTAAAGGCGAATGATCAACGGAAAATTAATTTCGATGCTATTATTCAAAACGAACACGAGGTGGCCAGATATTTTCTAGCATTGTTGGACTTGGTAAGATACGATATTCAGAAAAAAAAGTAAAAAAAGTTTATGTAATCGATTATTTCTAATATGAAATATTTCCGCAGGCCGCTAAACGAAATGTAGATTTGCACGCTGATAAAGATCTCAAAAATGATATAGAAATAGTTCTACGTGAAAAGGACACACAGTGCGTTACCAATGACCAAGTAGTGGATTCGCCTGATTAACGAGCACATATTTTAGTTTTTTCAAAAGCTTTGCGTGTGTATCATATGTACATATTAAAGAAAATCAATTGAGATATACCTTCGTCTGTCAGGGCGATAAACAGTCCTATTTTATACTGTGATATTTTGCCGAGTGCAATTAAATATCTTAAGCAAAGGTACATATATCTTGTATTTGTGCATTAAATATTTTTAACGGGACAAATGTACATAAATTTACTTTTTCTTTTTACGCCATTTCTCTTTTATCTTCTTTAATTACCGAATTATAATTTTATATATACATATACATACACATGTACATATAAAATTGTTATATACGTACAATTAATTGGAAATCTACATATATATTTCTACCGTACGTAATATTTTCATTTAATTATCACCGAGCGATATAATTCGTTGCCGGACGAGTCGTAACGAGGCATTGCAAGAAAGAAATTGTTACAGCGTGAGAGATTGATTTTTTTTAATTAATACTGAAATGCATTCCCGTCCTCTATATCATGTACAGCTGTGGTATGAATGTGCGACGAAATGACAGAGCCGTGCATTCATAAACGTGCGGGTCCTCTCTCTCACCACGTCGCGCATACACATCTCACATGTGCAATGAATGTGTATGACAATTGGTCCTGGTGTAATATATACAGAGAGAAAGAGAGAGAGAGGGAAAAGAGAAAGAGAGAAATGCTCAACGCATGCGTCTCGTCTGTGCCGAGCCGACGACGGGCGCACCGGCTCACGGTTTATATTAGTTTACATTAGGACAGGCACATATAGACACCGCAAATGCTCGTGTAAATTGTGTTTTTTGTTAACGCGCTCGCAATTTTCTCCCCGAACGATCGCGTTTGAAAAAAAATATCGCCGCGTATCGCGTGAAATCGAACGTTTACACAAAATAGAGGCTGTAAGTTTTTATTTTTTTTTTCCTTTCGTTAATTAGTAGTGTGATTCTCTCGAGATTATAGTTCTCGTGTTTGAAAAAATTAGCCTTTTCAGATCTTACGCGAAAGAAAATTGCGCCGAAAGAGTGTGATGAAAAATAATATGCAGGAGATATGGAAACTCGGGAATGTTTTACTAGTTTAATATAGAGTCAATTCCACTTGATAGTAACCAATTAGACGTGTAGATCTATACGCTTCTCTCCCTTGATATATTTCTAGTTCTCTCTCTCTCTCTCATGCGGCAGAGATATATTCAATTGAGATAGTTGCGTTCTGGCGCGCGTCTCATCTTCGCGCTAATACACACGTCGGACTATTATAGTCGCACGTTTGTGCAACATATGAATCGCTATCGATATTGTTAATTTCCGTCAACTAGCGGTTTGACTCGAAAATTCAATAATATTTATCTTAAAGTGTCATTTTCGAGGGGGTATGATTATCTCGTTCTTAGTATATATTTTTAAGATTTTCAATTTTATTCTACTTTTTTTTTAAGTAAAAATTGGTATAATTTACAAATTTCAAACATAATTTTTCGGTATCGATATTCTTAATTTCCGTCAACTCGGTTTGACTCGAAAATTCAATAATTTATCTCAAGTGTCATTTTCGAGGGGGTATGATTAGATAATCATTAAAAGTCTTAAAGGTCTCGAGATCGATCTTAGTATTTTTCAGACTTAATTTGGTTCTTTCAATTTTTTCTACTTGTTTATCCGTGAAAATTAGTATAATTTGCAAACTTTTTCGAACATAACTTTTCGCAGGGATAAAACTAAACTAACTAACATCAACATGAACAGCAAGAGTGCATTACTGGTGCAACGATGGATGCTCCAACCGCGCGTGTTGCTCGTTCTCATTTTGCTGCAATTTATCATTCAGTTTTTCACATCTGTCTATCTGTACAAGTATGTCACGAACGTGGACAGCGATCTTCGCTTGGTAAAAAGTCAGTATCCACCGGCTTTTCCGCGGCGGAGACGCAGCAGCGCATTGCCAACCGGCGAAGACAATACAGTTTCTGACATAGCAAGTAGGGTATGTATACAAGTATACATATATATATACAATAATTTAGAGAATTATTGTAACGAAAAAAAGAGAAAAAAGTCTCCAATTCTACTCGTGAAGACAAGTCTAATTTTTTAAAAAAAGAAGCAGCTTTAAAATTTTACAATTTTCTTGTATTGTTTCGTAATAAAAGATAGCAAGATTTAAAAAATTAGATAAAAATATTTTAGATCATTTATATATGTGTATACATGTATTTCGATTTTTTTATATTGTATATTAAGGTGTATTTAAATAGGTGCGATAAATTTTAGGAAATAATTTTCTTTGTCGAATATTAAGTTTTTATTTTTTATCTTTTTCGAATTAAAAAAATGAAACCTGATGAATATTTTCCACTGATAAAAAGAATATTTACATTTTCCAAAATAATTAAAGGATAAAAAAATTGTTCAAAAAATAGGCAAATTTTAAATAGCTGTAACTTTGTTTAGAAAAATGATAATTTAAATTTTAAAAAAGGGTTTTAAAGCTTGAAATCTCTATTTTCGAAAGATTATAGTTTTTTTTCATTTTCTTCAATTGTAATATTTTTTACATCAGAAAATGACGAACTTAACGAAATGAAAAATTTTCTTCTTACTTTGTAGATATATCACATACACAAGAAGATTTGAAAAAATTTTTTGACATATTCACATTAAAGCCTGAAGTTTTCCCTGCAAAAAAGTTTTTTAAAATTCGAATTTCGATCTTTCCTTATCAAGTTATCGCAAATTGAACAGAAAATGTCATTTTTGCTTTGATCGTTCATAATTCTGTTCAAAATCATCGTACAGCAATTTTATAAATGGATTCTTAAAGCTGAATCTTTGCTCTATAATATGATATAGAGACTGAATTATTTTTAACCCGTGAACTTTTTATAAATAGATGAAAATAACGAAGAAATTCGCGAGTTTTTTTCTTTTTGTTCAAACTTAAAAAAAAAGTTATGTAAAGTGACTTAAAAAAATTTTATCGACTGAAATTTTTGTTCCGTATGTTTAAAATGATGTGTACAATATTTTCTCTTCAAAAATATGTCAAAAAATATTTTTCGATACCTCTTGTGTCTACAAAAAGAGAGAAAATTTTCCATTTCGTTGTGTTCGTCGTTTTCTGTAAAAAATATCAGAATTGAGGAAAACGAAAAAAGCTATGACCTTTCAAAAGTAGAGATTTTAAACTTCAAAACTCTTTTTTAAAATTTCAATTATCATTTTTCGAAACAAAGTTACAGCTATTTAAAATTTGTCTATTTTTTGAACAATTTTTTTGCCTTAATTATTTTAAGAAGTGTATTAATATTTAAAAAAATTAAAACTTAATTTTTACCTTCCTCTTTAGAAAAGTGTAACTCTTCAGAGAGAGATATAAGGGTATATGTTTACATGTATAAGAAATCCCCCTTAATTTTCGACAAAGAATCATCTCCTAAAATTTTTTGCACTTATTTCGATATATCCTATATATATATATATAATTAATATAAAATTTTGATATACATATATATTAATAAATAAAAATTAAATAAAAAAATAAATAATAAATGTTATGTTAATCATATATACAATATATATAAAATTAATATGTATATAATTATATAATAATAATTATATATATAAAATTGACATAAAATTTTGATATATAAATTATAAATAAAGATAAAGTAATAAAATAGTTAATTTTACAGTTGAAAAAGATTTGTTAATTTTCTGCGAATTAAATTTCTCGGGATTTTCAAAGAGATAAAATTTCTCGATTTAATTTTGTACATAAAGATATCTTAGATACATCTCTTGTGTATAATATCGCGGAATTACTTGGATCGCTCGGTTGCAGCTTCGGGAGGATAAGGAAATCCAAGGTACAAGGAAAGTAACAGCCTCCCCTATCATGGTATCTGGCTCTGCGTCTTCGCCAACAGTGGCCGGAGGTCAAGACTGGGTCTGGTTGAACGCCGACACGCGAATACAAGTCAGTTCTCTAGCGATTGTTAGAACTAGTTACCTGTTTCGCGCGATACATCCTTCCCTCAATATTCTCGTGCAAACTTCGAGCTTTGCCGCGATGTTCCGTCGACAAGTTCCGTCACCTACATGTATATAATAGAGTATCGCGTATATAGGATACTTGAAGATAAGGGAGCTAAGTGTTCTTTAAACCTATTTCCCTCATTACAACAATGACAAAGGTTTGTGCAAACATGAACACGCTTGTACGAGCTTCTTATTATTTTAACGTGAGAATTAGATTCAAACTGGACGAGATATAGAGCTTAAAATCATATATTCCTCGTTCATCTTCGCAAAATTTTCTGTAAAATAATAATTATTTTTATCCAAATTGCTTTCAATTTTTTATAATCCAAGATTATAAAAAATTGAAAGCAACAAGTCATAAAAATATTATAATAAAAATTTTCTAGAGATATTTTCTAGAAATATATTTCTATACACAGTAAAAAGAACTTGCATTTACATCAATTAAAAATTTAACATAAAGTAGCAGTGTACAAAATAATCGGATTACTTACCTTGTTTTTCAGTTCGATGCGATCGAGAATTTTTGCCGTTCATCTGCAAAGTATTGCCCACCGGGCCTTCCTGGTGCTCCTGGAAATCCAGGTCCACCTGGTGAACCGGGTCTGCCTGGTATCCAGGGAATGGTGGGACCGAAAGGACCTCCTGGACAACCCGGTCATCCTGGTGTCAGAGGACCCAAAGGCGACATCGGTCCACCAGGGTTCGACGGAAGAGACGGTGTACCTGGTGAACCCGGTTTGGACGGGATTCCCGGTAGAAGCGGTCTGGATGGCATCCCCGGGACCAATGGTAAGCCGGGTATAAACGGGTCGCCTGGATCGCCTGGAAGAAATGGAACAGACGGTACGTTTGATGTATATTTACACTTGATGAACACGTATCGTAATTTTAAATTTGTCATAAAGAAGGATTCACATGTTGAGGATAAACATAGGATTAAATGTACAGTACTTGGTGGAAATGACTAAATACAAGGGAAAGCCGCTCTTGTCCTCGAATTTTTTTTAAATGCTGCTTTTTAACATTTATTCTTTTATTATGAAAATTATTACGTAAAATGTTTAGCATTTTTGTTATTCTTCTTTATTATTCTGTAATATAAAATTATACACCGAGAGAATTTTTTCTTTTTTACTCTGAAAATCACGGTATTGGAAGAATTTTATAAGAAATTCTCTGATTAATATTTACCACGATAAAAATATTAATATATGTACATAATAAAATTAATTGAACACATTTCATATCTTATTGTAGTAGATAAAATATTTTAATATATTTTTTATTGTAATAAATATTAATCAGAGAAACTCTAATAAAATTCTTCCATACCATATATATGTTATCTCACGATTACCATGATTTTCAGGCTAAATTCTAAGAAAAATTTTTGCGTATATTTCGTAACATCGTAATTCTTCAAAATTTTGCAACAAAGTCGTGAATTTGTTGTTACTTTATAAAAAGAAGTACACTGACATTTGATATTTATATAGGAAGACCCGGTCAAATGGGACCTCAAGGACCACCAGGACCGCGCGGTGGGTAATAATAGTGGTCGAATAATTTCTTTAGTTCATTTGTTTGACAAATACATTTTTGATGCATCAGGAGACTTAGGTCCGCCCGGTCGATCCGGAATGCCCGGAAACAACGGTAAGCCGGGTATACAGGCTTACAAAGTGAACATCAATGACCACAGCATGCATGACATATTAATACCGCCATCCATTCTAGGTAGGTGAGGAGATGAATAAATAATATTTATTCTTCCCTCCTTTTGTCTCCCTTTTATTTCGAATCTTCAACGTGTAAAATTGTAATGTTACATATATAAATTCGATCCTTTGATCTCTCGATATTATTGCAATTTCGCCCGATGTTGTCGCAAAAAAGGTCTCTTTGAAAGTACAACGTTTCAGAGATCGCATCGCCGTTGAACGCGAGCGACGTAATTTCCGTGCAAGAAGGCAGCAATATACGACTGAGATGTGCAGCTAGTGGGAAACCGCAACCCGTTATACAGTGGGCCAAAATAGACGGTTCGACGATACCTATGGGAACTTGGCACGGTACATAGTCGAATTTTCTAATTCGCGATAATAAACGGAGCGAATAAAAGACAGCGCGATATAGATTTTAACGAACTTTCGTAGGTATATCAATAACAAAATCTTATATCGACTCTAGTGAATTCGATAGTGAGCCCGAGCCATACTTTTAATATCACCACGGTCACCCGAGAACACATGGGCGAATATGTGTGTAACGCCAACAACGGGATAGCACCAGCAACTTCCAAAAAATTCAAGCTCCAAGTCAGATGTAATCACATTGCAATATATTTTCAAAGAGAAAGTTACGATATACATATACCCATACAGTGCAACAAGATTGCAGCAGCATTGTGGCAACATTTCATTGCAATATTACAACATTGAGTAAACATTGTGAAATGTTGCAGCAAGATTGCTGCAAGGTTGCAGCAACGGTAAAATGTCCGCTTTCAGTAATATTATTCTATAACATTGCAGCAATAATGTAATAAAATAAATATGTAATAATACTATTGGATTATTGGAAATGTGTTAAATACATGATCGGACTGAATGTTCTGTACCTAATATTTTTTGCGTGAATTTTATTTTCATAATATTTCTGAAATGTTGCTGCAACGTTGTTTAAACTATGTTGCAAATTCATGCCTATATAATATTTCTGCAATATTGCTATGCAATGTGCAATATTGCAATGTTATTGCAGGAATCAGTAAAAAAATTAAGCATTTACTCTCCTTGTGAATAAACACTGGAAGTGATCTCCAATTTTATTTAATATCCCTAATAGCACAGCACAACATATCCGAAAGATATCCAGAGGACATTCGAACATCCTCAGGAGGTTCTCTGACCGTCTTCGGGATATGTGTGCTGTTAGGGATAAAATATTAAAATAAAATAATAAAATAAAAAGTAAAAAATAATTAAAAATTGAATTTAAAAAATTCAGAAAGAATAATATAATAGGAAACAAAAAAATTTAATCATCCCCCTCCCTGGAAAAAATTCCTGCAGACGCCCATGATGTATATAATATATGTGACAAAAATGCATATTATAATAATATAATCAATGTTTGCCGTTATCTAAAAAAATTATATAGGTGACCATTTAGATAAAATTTTAGCGTCATCTTATCTTTATATAGATAATAAAAATATATATTATCTATATTTGTGCATCTTAGATAAAAAAAAAACTGTTATCTTTATTAAATTATGTAGAATAATATTCAGATAATTTGGTTTAGAGTCATAAGACATAAAAATAGTTAAATAGCAAAATTTGAGCAGTAAGCGATAAAAACGTACAAATAAAAATATAATTATATTTTTTTATTCCTTTTATAATTTACATTTTTTTTTATAACTGTGTTTATATAAATACTTTTAAAATAATATTATCTGAAAGTTATCTAAATGAATCGCCATATAATTTTATCTTTTATCTAGATATATTTAACAAAATTAAAAGATATATAAAACAAAATTCTCTTTATCTTATTTAAGATAAACTTACAAATTTTTATCTCATTTTTATTTAGCTAATTTTGAAATTATCTAAGCACAACACTGACTATAATTTATAATTTTTCATGTAAACATTTTTTGCCATTTTTTTATATTATTTATATTTATTATTTATTATTTATTTATAGTTATTTATATCATTTATATTTCTTTTATATTATTATACTTTCAAAATTTATAATATAGTTTTCCAATGTTATTTATTTCTGTATTAATTTTTTTTCGAAAC
Organism: Nylanderia fulva; assembly: GCF_048542155.1. NCBI lineage: Eukaryota > Metazoa > Arthropoda > Insecta > Hymenoptera > Formicidae > Nylanderia > Nylanderia fulva. Next base: position 1,023,445 of record NW_028190368.1, on the reverse strand, counting down.
GCTACGCAGAGAGAATTTTTTTTTAGAATTGAAAGCATTTTATAAGAGTTTCTCTGATTAATATTTATCATAATAAAAAGTATTAATGTCCACCACAATAAGATATAAAATATGTTCGATTAATTTTACTATGTACATATTAATATTTGTTATTGTGGTAAATACATTAATCAAAGAAATTCTTCTAAAATTCTTCCAATACCATATTGTCCCATGCACGATTACCATAATTTTCAGGATAAATTCTAGAAAATTCTGTCCGTGTGTATATAATTAAATATTTTTCCCTAATTGTTGGTTACATCAATATAAATACTCTGACATATTAAAAAAAAAAAAAAAAATAGAAAAATGATTTAAACTTTCTGTACTATGAGATAAACGTGAATATTTTCTGGGGGTTTCAACGTTATTTTAGAGTGAGTATATATAATTCCGAAAAGGACCCCAATTTGATTTGAACCGAAATAGATACACAGAGACAAATCTGATAATCGATCGCGCGTTCCAGTTCCGCCGTTTATTCGTATACGCAGCAAGGTGGTTCTCGTGCGAAACCAAAATCCTGCGACGTTGGAATGCGAGGTGGAGGCCTTTCCCGAGCCGGTGGTGCACTGGGAACGTGGGGACGGTCGTCGTTTGAAGATATCGGATAAATACAGGACGGAGATTTATGACCGGCGAGATTATAAGGTAATCTTTATCGAACCGCGCGCAATTCTCTGTTCAGAATCAGTCATTGTCTATTTGAAGTGAGAGAAAGAAGGATATATGCAACCATGTATTTTTGCATATTTGACATATAAATTCGATAATATGCAAAACGTACTTTTATTCGCTATCTTTTCACTTTTTTCTTACCTCATTATCATAACTTACGATACCTTTTTTTGTAATGTATGCGAAATTATTCCAAAAAGTTGAAGATGAAGCTAAGAATCACGAGAGTGACGTCGGCGGATCACGGGATTTATCACTGCGTGGCGAAAAATGATCTTGACATCATCAAGGGATCCTTTATAGTGGACGGTTTGTCTCTTACTCGATATATCTTGATAATAAATAATGAGCCATTATGTATTATACAGTTAGTAATTAATTATAACTTATAACGTTGAGATAATAAAAGGTAGAATCACGTTCTTCTATTTATCTAATATTAAATATAGCTTGAGTCGTTATTATGATCCGACAATGAAGTGTTTGTAAGAAAAACTGACTTTAATATTTTTAATTAAAATAAAAAGCAATCTGCGCCTTTTATCAAATCCATATGGATGATATAAATTCTAGAAAATGTGATTCTCGCTTTTATATCGTATAATTCTCGAATAAATTTTCCCAAGATTTTCCCAAAAATATTCAACCCTTAATTTCCCTCGATTTTAAGTGTCTTAAAAATATATCTCCTAAAATATATCGCTTATATAATAAATCAATATTTATCGCTTATTTCCTGAAAAGTTAATTTCATCGTAGAATATCCCGCAGGAAAAAATGTTTTATATATAACAATATAAAATTATATATAGAAATATATAAAATTATACATATAATCACAAAATTATATATGAAATATGTCCATGCATAATTAGATAAAAGTGTTTTTATATATAATTATATAAATTTATATATATATATATATATATAATAAATAAGTATTTCTTCATATATATAAATATATATGTTTCATATATAATTTGGCATAATTATATATAAATTTATATAATTATGTATAAAAAAATATATAAAAATATATATAATTGTGTATAAAAACAGACATATTTCACATATAATTTTACGGTTATATGTATAATTATAAAAAATGTGTTCCCGGAATTTTTCAACTAATATAACGAAATAATGCATAATTCTAGACGACATGAGAGACGTCGAGAAACTGAAGTTGGGGAAGGACGTTACGTATGGTCAGCCTATGCCTCCGAGCGTCGATCAGGAGCAAGAAATGTGCATTCCTAAAGAAAGCTGCACGTCTTGCCCCAAGTGCACGTACACAGACATAGTCGACGCGTACGTGAACGTTCAACCCTTGCGCGGGATTAACGTAACGCGGCCGCTATCGCCGTTAGCAGGTACGTTTAATCATTATTAACTAATGTATTCTGGTGGCGTTCTTGTGTGCAAACGGAAATGTAAATTAATTTCAAGAGGTGCGAGTGAAGTTGCGGTATAAACGCAAACATAGCGTAAGTCTCTCTCCCTCTCTGTTATACGAAATTTTAATAACGCGAACAAGGGACATTTTTCGGGGGAAACTTTTATTAAAGAGAAGAGAGATAAATAAATGTAACGCGGCGGAAATAAAGTAAAAGCAACGAAAAGAAAATCGACGTGCAGCTTTATAAATGTAAATCGATAAATTGCTTTTCACATTGGCTTCTAGCTCTACGTGAAAGTCAATCTCTATTCGAAAAAGAAAAATATAGAAATCGGAGAACTTGTTTAAAATAAAATAATTTAATTAAGATACAATTCTCATTTGACGTATCTTAATTGGATCTTAACTGCAAGCCCTTCGGGACCTTTTCGGGAATTTAAAATATGCAGAGTGTTAAAGAAAAGGGTTATATATTTTCAGAGCAAATAATATTGATTAAAATAAGAAAGAAATGTTTATATAATGAATATAGGCCCTAATTAATAAAGATACAGGCTATTTATCTGTTTGGGCATTCGCAGAATTTTTTCCAGGGAGTGGCATGATTAAATTTTTTAATTTCTTATTATTATTAAAGAATAATCTTTCTTAATTTTTTCTTATATTTTGTTATTTTAGTACTTTTATATTAAATAAAGTTGCAAATAAATTCCAGCGTTTCATCACGAGAGCAAATGCTTAATTTTTTAATTGATTCTATCACATTATATTATAGTATAATGTTATAAAATATTACTATAGCAAAACCAATACTCTTTTATTTACTACAATGTAAAAGTGATACAATCAATAAGAAAGAGATGATAAGCTGAAATAATGGAAAGGTAACTTGCATCTTCAAAGATATTATTTGCACCCCTATTTATTAGCGACCTTTTCTCCATATTTTGATCAATACTACCCGCTCTCAAAATATGCAGCCTTTTTTTTAAACACCCTATATATAGTAAATAGAAAATCATTAATGATCGAAAAGTGCAGCGTTCGCGAAAGTTTATTTAGAACTCTGGTCGATACACTCGTGAAATACGAGAGAGGGAAACTTCTTCATGCAGACTCGCGGACTCGGAAATTAATAATCGTCGTCGGATAAATTCGCAGAGGGTTTGATAGAAGCCGTGGGAAAACCCGTGCTGAAAGGAAGCATGGACGATTATTATGGATGCTGGATGCACGACGCGTCTTCCTCGCGATATCCTCACGATATCATGTCCGATCGGCTCTTTGTGACTCGCACGGCCAACACGTCCTACATCTACGAGTACAAATCGAAGGAACACTTCAAAAACGAGACGGGTAGTCCGATAAAGCTGCCCCAACCTTTTCAGGTCGGTGGTTTCAAAAAGGAAAGAGGCAAAGAATCTCCAATTCTATTATTACGCCATTTTTCTCAAGAATTATATACAAATATATATTCATGAATAAAACCCGGTTAACAAGTTTTTATATATAACAATATACATTTATGTTATATATAATATCAATATAAATATTATATTAATATTATATATTATATAGAAATTTTATATATAATAATATAATTATATAGAAATATATTAAATTATACATATAATCGCAAAATTATATATGAAATACGTCCATGCATAATTAGATAAAAATGCTTTTTATATATAATTATATATATAAATTTATATATATATATATTATATATAAAAAATTTTTATATATATTATATATAAAAATTTCCAGGGAAGGGCATGATTAAATATATATTTTTTATATATATTATATATAAAAAATTTTTTATCGGGAAATAATTGTATAAAATTGTTTGATACTTAATAGCAAGAAAAATTGCACAAGTTGGAATCGATATCTTTTTTTTTTTAGGGTAACGGGCACGTAGTTTACAACAAGTCGTTCTTCTACAATCCCCAAAATCAGTCGTCGGTCTTGCGATTTGATCTCTACGGATCGGAATGCAAGTCTGAACGCAACATACATTCAGCCAATTGCGAGATGCAGCTGCCGGGCTTGGTGGTCAATACTAAGAACTACCTCTACACGCACAATTTCACTTACGTGGATTTCAACGTAGACGAGAACGGTAAAACGACGAATCGACGTTTTTGCCTCCCATCCCTTCGACATATTTCTCGGATATTATAAATTGAAATATCGCTATATGAAATATCTATTCACAAATATGATTATAATTGAATAAAATATATATACATACATATATATATATATATATATTTTATTCAATTATAATTTTATTGTAATATATATATATATATATACAGGGTGTCCGGTAACTAACGGACCAATGATTAAGGGCGGATTCTCTGACTAATTTGGAGACGATTTTTCCTTAGCAAAAATGTTGAGAAGTCAATAATTTTCGAGTTAGAAGCGATTAAAAAAATGGGTTTTTTGAAAACTAAACGTTTTGGAGTTAAAAGTCTAACATAATTACATTCTTCAGTTAATTTCAGGTAGAGTTTACTATAATAAAATTTTAATTTGAGGCAGTTATAAAGATACATAATGACAAATATTGGAAAGTTGTAAAAAATGATGATCTTTTTCGACATTTTCGCTGAGGAAAAATCGTTCCCAAATTGACCAAAGAATCCATTTGTGATCGTTGGTCCATTAGTTACCGGACACCCTGTGTATATATTACAATAAAAAAATTAAATATTATCCGTACAAAATACGCGTTTGCTCTTCTGTTTCTGCATTATTTATATATATATATATATATATATTTCTCGGATATTATGTATCTTGAAAGTTTATAGATTTTATTTGAAATTTTGTATACACACATAGATGATATAATTGAATAAAAAACATACAATAAAAAATAAAATATTATCCGTACAAGACACGTTCGCGTTTGCGCAGGTTTATGGGTTATTTATGGATTACTCTCCAACAATACGGTGGTGGCGAAAATGGATCCTGCAAAGATGACGATTCAGTACGCGTGGAACATCAGTATCGATCATCATAGATTCGGAGAGATGTTCATCGCGGGCGGAGTGCTTTACGCTATACACAGTGTCACCGAAGAAACTATGAAGATACGGTAAAGAAAAAAGAATTATTCTTGAAAAACCCCGTAAACAAATATCCCGTGAAAATTTGTCAATTTCCCTCAATATACAATTTCCCAATCATTTGTTCTCTGCTCATCAGTGTTCATTATTCGTTTTTTGCCACTGCGAAAAAAATATTTTTAAAATTATTATTTTATTTCTTTTAATTGGTATATTATCATATTATATTTTTATTTATATTATTTTATTCCGTTTCTCATATATGCATATTTTATGTGAAATTGTTTTTATATAAAATATGCATATATAATTATACACATTTTATATAAATATATGAAAAGGAAAATAATGATGATAAATATTATTGGAAATATATTAAGGAGACCTGTTCACGAATAATTAAATGGAATGTCTGTGTGCCTCGCTTTTTCCGAGCACAAAAATGATCATTATTATACCCGAGCGACCCAATTTCGCAGATTTGCCTTCGATCTGTATCAAGAAACGATGCGGGACGTTTCACTGTCGTTCACGAATCCGTATCACAAGACCACAGCGGTCAGCTATAATCATAAAACGAAGGTAATATAGCGAGAAACACCTTTCACCGTTTCGCGTTCTTTCGCTCAATTATGCTCATTTATGGTTTCCTTTTGCAGGAGCTGTATACGTGGAACAAGGGCAACCAATTAGCCTATCCCGTGAAATATCGTGACGAATTAATAGGAGGAGGCAATTAAAAAAGTATTTTCTTCGGAAATATACGGTGCGTTGTTAATCGCCGTTAATTAATGAGGAACTTTAACATATTAACGCGTCCTCTCATTCTTCGATCTTATAGCTCTTCTGAGCCCTCTATTTATCCGATGTACGAAAATAATAAACAAGATCAATCGATGTGAGTAAATATTGTTTATTTAGTTTAGCGCATACGTAAATGTATTCTAACGAGGGATCATTAAATATATATTTTTATCTGTAATTATGCAAAATATCATTTAATTGTACTATAATTGTTTTTTTACAAAGATATGTATATTATCAATGCATAACGATGCCGGTATAATATATATGTATGTGAGCGAGTGTAATAGTTTTTTAAATACAATTATCGAGATCTATTCATTCGTTGATGAATCTTGTATCTTAACATTTCACCTTCGCATTTTTTGTACTCCAAAATAATATATTATAATTTTAAAAAATCTGAATTTTACTTTTGCTTATCGCTAAAGAAAGTCGATACACAAGGAACTGATTTAAACTAATAAAATATTTTTTAAATTATTATTATTTTGTTTTTTATATATATTTATATATTATCATATATTTTCATATTATTATATTTTATTTATATTATATTTTCATTTATTATCATTATTTATATTATATTATTTTTATTTTGTTTTATACCTATATTTTATGTAAATTTTTTTATATAAAATATGTGTATATATTATCATATAACTATTACATATAATTAATTATGCATCCATAAACATGTCATAGATAAAGATGTGAATTACTTTACATGTGGCTTTTATCGTTTTAACGATGTTAAAACAGGATACGCAGTTGAGTTACATAAATACACACACACATGCACACACACATATTACATTCTAATTTTATAAATATTGTTGAATAGTGTATAAAGACGATAAAGTAATATCTATACATATACATCGACGGAGTGACGGAGGTGTCGAAAGTGCGCACACGTGTGTGTGTGTGTGTGTGTGTTCGATATGATAATATATATACATAATTTATATAAAAAAATTTACATAAAATATAGGTATAAAACAAAATAAAAATAATATAATATAAATAATAATAATAAATAAAAATGTAATATAAATAAAATATAATATAATAATATGAAAATACATGATAATATATAAATATATTTAAAAAACAAAATAATAATTTAAAAAATATTTGTTCGCGCACACACACACACGCACACACACACACACACATATATTTACATTCTAATTTTATAAATATTATTCAACAGTGTATAAAGATGATAAAATAATATCTATATATTCGACGAAGTGACAGAGGTTGTGAAAAATGCGATATAAACTGCGTCGAATAAGAATTATTATATAATCCTTGTAGAAATTTATCACTAGTAACACCAATTAATCACTTATTTCGAGTACTTAAAATACTGATATACAGTAATTTAAGTACTCGAAATAAGAAATAAATTAGCGTTAATAGTGATAAATTTCTATAAGAGAAACTGCGTTTCTTCTTTCGCAACTATATATATATGTGCGCAACGCAACAATCGCGAGTTTCTCTTCTCTCATGGACACGATGAAACTTTACGACAATAAAACAATAGTGCGAACAGTCCCCCGAAGGAGCTGCGATAATTATAATACCTGGACAGTGCTGTTATCTAAATAAAAAATGTAAATTATAAAAGGGATATAAATAATTGTGTTTACATAAGCAGTCTTAAAAATTATTATCTGGAAAATTATTTACATAAATCGCCATATAATTTAATCTTTTATCTAGATATATTATATTTGATTTATATTACATTTTTATTTATTATTATTATTTATATTATATTATTTTTATTTTGTTTTATACCTATATTTTATGTACATTTTTTTATATAAAATATGTGTATATATATTATCATATAACTCAAACAAAATCATTTTTATCTTATCTAGATGAATTTATCTATTTTTATCTTCCTTTACCTACCTTTATCTAGCTAATCTTAAAATTATCTAAGCACAACACTATACTAGGAGTATACATAATAAGCATTCCACTTCCTATACTGGCTTCCTTCTGGGGCAAACTACATTCGTAGTAGGGGCCCGAGACTCGAGAGGATAAATGTGAAACGGCTACAATGTAAGACCACTTAAAACCCGAGTGCAGTAGAGTTCGGAAATTCGCGGTTTCCGTTCAGTTTCGTTCACTTATGCGATTTAACACTCGACTCGACGCTTGATATCATGGTCGCGCGAACTCGGTGACAGTGTGAAGAAGAATTAAGAAGAGAGAAAAATTGTCAGTTGAAATTTGCGAGAGACTACATCTATAAACCAGTCAATTGTCTCCCCCCCGACAGAGAGTAATTGTCATCATTCTTCAATATCGGCAATGGGCGCAGCTGTCAGTACTGACATTGCCAGTCTGGGGTAGGTCAATGTGCAAGTGGGTTAAAGGATATATTAAAGTGCGAGTGATCTTTCGAATCTCTGCCTTTCTTTGTACATACAACAATCAGTGTTTGCTGTTATCTAAATAAAATATATCTAGATGAAATTTTCGCGTTATCTTATTTTTATATAGATAATAAAAATATGTATCGTCTATATCGGTATCTTGTATGAAAACAAGTATTATCTTTACTAAATTATCTAGAATAATTTTCAGATAATTTTAGTTTAGAATCATAGGACATAAAAATAGTAGAACTTAAGCAGTAAGCGATAAAAATTCATAAATAAAAATAGGAATACATTTACTTTTATATCCGTTTTATAATTAAATTTTGTTCTTTGTAACTGTGTTTACATAAGCAGTCTTCAAAATTATTATCTAGAAAATTATCTGCAGATGAATCCATATAATTTTATCTCTATCTAGATATATTTAAAACAAAATCATCTTTATCTTATCTAAGATAAACTTACATATTTTTATCTCATCTTTATCTAGCCAATTTTAAAATCATCTAAGCACAACATCGATAACAATAATATAATTCCTCGTTTATCGAACTCTGTCATTTCATACGTTGAGTTCTCTCGATTTTCGCAGCATTTATCGATATAATCATGTAATTGAACTAGCAATTAGCTTAATTACATCGACCACTAACAAAATTGATCTTATATCACTGGTGTCAGTGATCTGCGACGAAGTGATACCTGCTTATCATAATAAGCATTTAATCTGTTTGTCAAAATAAGTACTTCAATGTGCAACATGGATATCGGTTACAATGTCAACTTTAACTTTTCTTACAGTGATATCATTTCTCACAAAAGAAAAAACTCATGTGCCTTGTTTTTATTTTTCTCGATTGTTCAATCAACACGCTCTTCGTGTTTGCGATTAAAGTATCCCAGCAAACACCGATATATAATTGTTACATTGCTATAACAAAACGAAATATAACAGGTAATATAACGTGTACGTTACATGTAACATCCATGTTAGTTGTAATTTCCAACTCATAGATGTAACATTTTAATATAACATATATTACATTGTAGTTATATTGTAATTATATACCAAATAGCACATTAATGTATTGATAAGTCAGTGCTATGCTTGGGATATAATGACAATATAATTACAATGTAATATATGTAATATTAAAAATGTTACATCTATGAGTGGAAAATTACAACTAACGTATACGTTACATGTAACGTGCTTGAGTATATAACATTTATATAATGTGTTTGCTGGGATATATATATATATCTATATATATATATATGTAATATTGAGCTTACCTATTATGGAATCGCACACATACGCAAGGTTAAATAAATTAACATTATTAAATGCGCAACATTGAATTTTTATTTCCTCCGCTTCTTTGTTATATTTCTTTTCTTTTCATTTTGTCTCGTCAGGATAATCGCTTTCGTGACGAAAATATTTAAAAAAATAAACGTGAGCTGCACCCCCGCGATAACTATGATAACTATGATATCTTCACAATGTTGTCATTGTTGTGTGATTGTAATCCTTCTTTTGCTCTATTCCGTTCTGTTTTGACACGAATATGACTTGCGTAAAATAAAAACGCTGAGGAATAAACGTATTTGCGCTTATAACGAAGCACGATCAAAGTACATGACTTGTGTAAGAAAATCGTCACGAATCCGTAATTGTCTTCTTCTTTTTCTTCTTCGGGTTTGATTGGCGTCGAGTGATGCCATCGATTTAAGTACCAAGACATTTTCTTCGTTCTCTTCTTCCTTGGGTCGATTAGCACCAAGTGAATGGTAATTTTTATTTAAATATGTATATTTAAAACCAGTTGTTCCCAAGAAGTCATGATTTATTAAAATAGTCGTGCAGAGAAAATAGAAATTTGAGTGAACATATTATCCTGTTGTGCGATTATTATAAGATATTTGATTTCGTTACAGATAATATGTATACATATATACATACCTATGTCTTTTTTTATATATTTGTCATTAATTTGTATGAGAATGATGCAAACATTGGAATCATTTAAAAAATTATTTTAATATAAAAAAAGTAACAAAAAATTGAATTAAATTTAAAGAATTAAAAAAGAAGAAGAAATTTTAATCGTGCTCCAAGGATAGAACTAACTTATAATGTCACGGTGTGCAATTTGAGGAAAATGATTATTTACAGAGAAGTTTAGTGTCCGTCATGTTTTTATTTCTTCCGATTATTTAATCAGGTTCCTTTGTAAAAATTTGCACGATTAAAGTATTTGTTTCGCAATGTTGTTTCGCAAGATTATATATATTATTGAACACTCAACATCATTCGATATTTTTTATCTTCCGCCGCTTCTTTTTCATACATTTTTTTATTCGTGTCACCTTTGCCTCGTTATAATCGCTTTCGTGACGGAAAGATTCAAAGGAATAAACGTGAGATACGCCCACGCAATATAACAATAATATCTACTTTGTACTATCATGTTATGTGATTTTAATATCGCTGAGTGCGATGTCGTTTTAACTTCTACTTCTTCTGTTTTTTTCTTTTCTGTTTGTTCTATTTTAATCATAAAAATAATTGTTTTAAAATAGAAGAAAAACGCAAAGAAGTAAAATAAGTATTTCCACTTATAAGAATAACGAGAAAAATACGATAAAATGCGCCTTTTGTCTTTGTGCAATTTTTTGAGTGCAAATCGTCGTTCAAAAAATTCTCTGTTCTGTTTTTTCAATTTGTTTTTATTCCTCTTCTGTTGCCAAAAATCGCTCATGCTATAAAAAAGTATACAAAGAAACGTATTCGCAAAATTCCGCACTCAGAATGCAATCGTGCATAATTAAAGGAAAAAAATATACGAAATGCTTCGCATGTTGCGTCACAGTTTCATCTTCTTTTCGGACGATCGATGGCTCGGAATCGGTTTATTTCGCCAGTTTGGTGAACAAGCAATTTTGTAAGAACGCTTGAAATTAAACTATCAAGATATATCTGATGATCCGATTATGTAATTAGCTTGATGCACTTATGCCAATAATCTTTTCAAGAGATCGCACTTATCGAAATAGACCGAGAATTTGACGTTTATGATCGATGAAGAAATACATAGTGTATCAGTGAAGAAAGTATTAAGTCACAATGTTATCTTAATTTTTTCTTTATTCATACTTATTGCTATCTTTGAAAAGTTCATTATCGTTCATAAAACGTTTTTAAATGTCCTTTATCTAAAATTATTTTGTAAACGCATGTCAAATCGTCAAGTATTATATTTAATCTGTTTACGGCCTCAAGATTGAATCTCAATTAATCAATGTCACTCAAATCTCAGAAGAGATTTCATATCTCGAATAATTGTGATTTCATCCTATTAATGCAATGTTTGTTGTTATCTAAATAAAATTATAAAGATGATCATCTAGATGAAATATTCGTTTCCAACACAACAACACTGTTAATATATAAACTCAAGTTCTTATTACACATTAAACGGATATAAGTCCAAGATTTTCAAGCTCCATTTTTCATGATTTACGTGCAAGATGTAGTAGAAACTTACCACCTGTTTCTGAATGGAACTTTTATTACCCGCTCGGTGCCGTAAATTTAGGAGAAAGAAGAAAAGAAGCGTGCTATTTTTATTAAAATCAATACTCGTTTTCCATTTTCCATTTGAAGCGAAACATTTCAATATCCCCTTTTTTCCATCATAAATATTTGTTCATTTTAGTTTACCAATCACAGGAAAGATTACCTTCGAAGATTACCAGTGATACATTTCGAATCGTCGACCCTAAAATAAAGTCGATAGTATTGTCTCGTACGCTTTTAGTTGGATGGAAAACGGTGAGGCTGACATACGAAACAAGTCAGCGAAATCGAATGCTCGAAAGTAGTTCAGACACATCGAACCGTCGAGAAGCATCGATTTAGCGTGATGCATATGCAACGCTGATACTGAGATACAAAAAGCTTGGTTAAAAAAAGATGACTTGGCGCAGACAACGAATGTATTTCTTTACATCAGCTATTTTCTTCCCAAAGCTCGCATTACAAAATGGAATTTGTATAATGTGTAACATTGCATTTTGTTTTCTCTTCGTTTTTTAACGCGAAAACATTTTCGAACGGATATTATATTATTCTTAATTAAATATTTAAAGAATACCGAAATATTGAGAATAATTTTAAAAATTATAAAAAATGTTTTAAATGTAAATAATTTAAAAAATTATAATATAAAAAATTATAATATAATAATTTAAATAATTTGAAAAATAATTTAAAAAATGTAAAAAATTAAAATTGATGTAACATATTTCCGTGTGAATCTAGATTTCGCGATGACATAAACATGAAAAAAATTGTTTTGCTATAACGTATCGGATATTCAATTGGACTATATATTTATAACATCGAGGATTGAATTGATTCGAGATGTACATCGATATCAATTTTTGATACGAATTAATTGTTTAACAATCGCATGTCCGTCCGTCTATGCAAAACCTCGGGAAAGTGAGGAGAAAACCGATACAATGTCGAGCGTTGAAAACGAACATTGGAAAAACTGCACACTCGATGTATATCGCAACAAGTTTTATAAAAAAAGAGAATCGCATATACTTGGCAGTAGCAATTTCATAGTCATTTTCAAGTGAAAATAAAAAATAATATAGTATATACGGATTAAGATAATCATTTTCTCGTAGAAGTATTCTTTCTATCTAATTGCTTCAAATAAGCAGAAAAATAATACAAAAACATTTCAATTAAAAAATACAAAATATATAAGCATTTTTTAATTCAAATGTTCAGAAACTCTTGATATTCAAAATTTATATGTATATGTTACTCGTTAAAGTCAATAATAATACATATATATCCTTAACACAATAATTAAAATGTCGAAATTTTTGTCTTAATTAGAAAGTGCAATAATTTATTTAATTATTCCAATGTCTCGTCGTAGAGTTGAACCAAAAACAAAAAATATGACAAGAAAAATCAGTTCAAAAATTATACGAAATTTCCAAAATATAAAAAGACATTAGTAGGTTTAAAAAAAAACAACTTCCGTCGAGATTAACCAAGTTTTTCATTCAGTAGCGCGCTTCAAGCATCGGTGTTATATATATAATTACGTTACGAAATCAAGTGATTATATCGAGATTAGAAGAGTCGTTCGCGGATATTAGATACGACATAGCTCAGAATGTTACAATGTTCGGCGTAATATAAATGACCGTGCAGAATTTACACATACATATGTATGACAAAACGATAAAATCTCATTACGTACATGCATAGGCGTCCGCAGAGTCCCTTCCTTGGAATCAGTAAAAAAAATTAAGCATTTGCTCTTCTTTTGAATAAACGATAAAATTTATTTACATATTTAATATAAAAAAATGAAAATAAGACAAGATAAAAAAGTTAATGTTTTTAAATGAAGAAAGAACAATTTTTAAAAATAAATTATGCCCCCTTCTAGAAGAAATTCTGCGGAGCCCCATGTATACATGAATATGTAATATGAAATATAAAGAATGAATATGAAAATAAAACATTTTTTAAAATTTAAAGTGTAAGACAGGCAATAAGAGCCAAATCGCGGATGACAGTGCGTTATCCTAACGAAACTAAAATTTTTTCCGTTAGAATTAAATACTTGTTAAACTCTTAAATTTTTTTAAATTAAGAAAGAAGAATTTTTTAAAATGAATTATGCCCTCTTCGAGAAAAAATCCTGCGCGCGCTCATGCATACATGAATATGGAAATAATTGTGGATGATGCGTTAATAATGCGCTACAGGAAACAAGATTCCGCGTTTATCGTCAATTTTCCGATAACAAAATGAACGTCGGATTACGGGGGAGAAAAAAATTGCCTCATTATTAGTTAATCACGACAGCGACGATCGTTAATCATTACGCGCTGCATAATTCATCTCATCGCTGAAATTACGCCTCGCGAATGAGAGTACTATCTTAAATGTGATTAGGTAAGTCTCTCGTCAGTTATGTGTAATAAGTACTTGTTTCTCGTGTACAACCTTCATCACAAGATTTCGAGAAAATTGCCACGTCATTGTTCCTTTTTGCGGCAAACCCCTTACACAAGATATTTCAAATACCTCCGTAATGGAAGTGAATTTTTTATACGCTGAAAAAAATTGAGTAACTTGACTAACCTTTTAATTAAATTACTATTTTGTTAATTAAACATATATTTAGTATTTAAGTCAAATATACGTTTTTTTAGATTTAATGTTATATTTAATTTAAATATTTTTATATATTTTAATTAACAAGATATGGTTTAATCAAGTTAACATTTCTTTCAGTGTACTTATTATTTTAATTATTTTAATATTTGATAAATTTAAACATTAAATAGAATTATAAAACAGATTATTATTCGAATTTGTAGATCTAAATATGCCCCGGTATAATTTTTAATTTTCAATCAATTTTTTCACTAAGGAAAAATTGAGTTTGTTCGATAAAAAGATTCTTTTTTTCAAGTATCCTTTTTTAAAGTTTTTAAACTAAAGTTCTTTAAAGAAGGCTTTAAAGTGTTCTTTCTTTAAAACGATTTCCTATTTTTAAAGAGTCATCAGTGCACATCCTGATACACTCTCTTTATCTCTCTTTCTCTCTACGCATAGTCAATATATATATATATATATATAAGCTTTCAAAATCATATCGGAGTCTTAATTAAACATATAACGAATATAATATAATATAAATAATTTCTTTATACAAAAATAATATTAATTCAAATACGAATCACAAACGAAAATTGTTCGTACGTGCTTAAAAATTGGAAAGTATATAATAATACTAATGAATCAGATAGCGGAACTTGTTGAAAAAAATATAAATAAACTCTTAGGTTTGACAAAGATAAAATTAATTTATAGTGTACAATAAGCTTTCTGCAATATCGCATTATCTTTCAATCTGGTTACACACACAAACAAGTAATATTTTTATTACTTGTTTGTGTGTGTAACCAGTTGAATTCATGAGAGCATAACGAGCTACGATTTCTCCCGTTTAATTAAATGCTGAATAGCTGTAAACATTTATTAGTACCTGACCCGTTTGGTTAGTTTCTAACTCTGTACAATTGTAAATGTTATTGCATATTTGCTAACATATATAAATAGCCAGTGTAATAGTATAATTTCACATCCAACTCAGTGAGAAAAACTTTATAAAACTTTATATTTAACGTTAACATAATGTAGAATATCTATATATATTTATATTTAAGAGGGGATATATTTTACATAAAATTTTACACAAAATCTAAATAGAACATAAGAGAAAAAAGAGAAAGAAAGAGAGACGTTAATTAATAATTGATTAGACGAGAAGAGAAGCAACAAAAGTAATATAAATTTTTTATTTACATTATCTTCAAATAATAGATTATTCTAAAATATGTAATACAACACATATTAAATATAAAACTTTATATAATTTATATGAGTGTATTGTAAAATTAACTATTACATTGATTATATGTATTATTTGATTATTAATAATTTTTAACAATTTGTTAATTATTTAAAACTCATGTTTACAACAAAATTTCTTATACTGAATTCGCATTATTGCATCTGATGTAATAACTAATCTTATTTTTCTACAGTGAATTTATTTTGCACTGCGTCATTACATTATAGCAAACGTATATATTGACTTTGATACAATAAATCATCGCTAAAAATATATGCATCTTATGTAAGCTTTATTACATAAAAAATGCCAAGTGCACGCATCAATTCAAAAAGTCATCGTACAAAAAATTTATTTGAATCTGTATTTTATTCGTCCTCTATTAAGTCTGTTTTTTCTACAAATGCGACGAAAAATTACAATTGAAAATTACAATTATAAAACACATTATCTATATATACAGAATTTAATTTATTAACACGTTTCCATATTAAAATTGTTTTATCCAACAAAATGTAATATGAATGCATAAATTAATTAAATATTTATATATATGCATTTTAATAACAAAAATCCACAACATATATTCTGTAATAAATAATTTCTCCAAAAGTACTGACAAAGTAGTTAAAAATTTCAAAAATATCAATGTTATAAGAATAAAAAAATAGCATTATGTCTGATAAAAAATTATTATTAATATCTCCAGATATTGTATCAAAAGTTATCATATAAATTAAAATATGTGAAAATTATTCTGTGGAAATAGAGAATATTTTTGTAGTGTAAAGATGTAATAAGAGTTACAAAAAATTAATATTTATTTCATGATTCACATTTTGCAGTGATAAACTACAATAATAACAATTAATATTTAATCTGCTGATTGAAAACACGAGAGCTATTACGCACAATCAGCCTCGTAAATGACAGCATGATTTAGTACTTTTTACTAAAATGTATATATCACAACTCGTCGCAATATGGCTATTTACAGTTGAGAGAACAATAAAGTGTTTCTCTCGACGATTTTTCTCAGCAGCGGGAGAATAAATGAAAAAGTAGATTTTAAGAAATAATATGCGAGCATTATGTAAAACAGAATCACTAAACGACCTTCTTGTGCATATCGTTTTCATTCAACACATATATGTCGCCAAGAAGAATTTTATGTTTGTTTAACAAAATTTGATCATTTTTAATCGCTTATCCGTGAAAAATGCTTTTCATCACCTTTCTATATCACGCAAAATGTTGAAAATATCACTGTTAGAAAAATAAAAAAATAGCACTATGCACTAATAAATTCTATTGTTATCTCTATATATTGTATATCAAAAAATTATCATATAAATTAAAATATATAAAAATTATTCCGTAGAAAGAGAGAACATTTTTGTAGTGTAAAAATGTAATAATAGTTACAAAAAATTAATACTTATTTCATGATTCACAATGTGCGGTGATAATCTATATACCTATATAGGGTTCGATATACAGATTGAATATTAATTGCTACTATATATATATAGAGATTATCACTGTACAATGTGAATTTCGAAATAAATATTAATTTTTTGTAATTATTCTTACATTTTTACACTACAAAAATATTCTCTCTTTCTACGTAATAATTTTCATTTATATTAATTTATATGATAACGTTACTATATCATACAAAACAATTATTTCAATGTATAAGTACAAGCAATGTCAAACATTATTTATATGTCGTTTATCTAGAAATGTTTGTGTGCATAATCTTATCATAGTCGCTTTACGCAATCATCGCTTTCCTTCAAAAGAATTCTTATATCTGATAATTTGAATTTTTACGTATTATTATTATTATTATTATTATTATTATTATTGAAAGGTACATCTTATAAGAATCTCGTAGACGAAGGATTGATTCGTATACACATCGGCACAATTGACAGTTGACAATGTCAAAAACATCAATATTAAAGTTTTCTTGTAAAAAGAGTGTAGGGTAAGTTTTTACCACCATCAAAAAATTATTTCTTCTCTAAAATGTTTTATAATATTTATGCTGATCTATTTATTTTATGCGTATAAATGCGACAAACACAAAAACAAGCGCAAAAAGCTTCGTGCAAATTTAGAAGCTTTTGAATTCTATCTTTAAAAAAAAATTTAAAAGAAAAATCTAAAAAAATCTTACAAGAAAATTCTAAAAAAGAAATATATCTGTTTGTAATTATTTTCATGTTAATATCTTTTGTTGTTAATATCAAGTGCATGAAATATAAATGAAAAAAAATTCTAAAAAATTTCAATTCGGCTGACAATATTAAAATTCTACTTAATTTAATTTAACATTTCATTGCAGGGATACCAAGAACTCCGTTAAGTTTACAATTAATGGAGTCCCACACGAGGGTACGTATTTTCTTTTTGAAAATGTCTAATTTATAGATAATATATATTAATTATAGAAAGATGAAAAAAAAAGTTTCGAGTTAAACAACAGAATAAACAACAATACGATTATATTATAACAATATATAATTGAAATAATAAAGATTCAATTACGAAAGTCTATAATTATATGGCGGAAATCACAGAACTTGATAATGAAAGTTTAATTGTAATGTAGCAATAACGATTATAATCAATTATGAAAATTTAAATGCAACACTATAGAAGCTCTGTATTCAATTATCATGAAAATTTAATTGTCATAACAGCTTTCGGAATACTGACATTCTGAATTAAAGTCGATACTTCACAGGTGCATACATATATATGTCGTTTCGCGCTGTACGTTTTATCGTGCAGCTCTCTTCCGTTGATTTTATAATATCGCAAACTCGCTTTCAGTTTCGGGAGACATACCGGCGAACACGTCCCTCAACGTTTACATTCGCGACTATGCGAAACTCCGCGGCACAAAGGCCATGTGCCACGAGGGTGGCTGCGGCGCTTGTATCGTGGCTGCGGAAATCAAGGGAGAGACAATGGCCGTGAATTCTTGCCTCGTACCGATATTAATCTGCGACGGGTACGTATATATATATATATATACATGCGGCGTAATTTCATCCACAATTTGGAATCCAACTTCGCCAAGAGAAGGAGTTACATTACGTGCCGAAAATTTAGCTTGTGCAGGGTGTAGTTAAAA
The DNA here is from genome assembly GCF_048542155.1 of Nylanderia fulva. Taxonomy (NCBI): domain Eukaryota; kingdom Metazoa; phylum Arthropoda; class Insecta; order Hymenoptera; family Formicidae; genus Nylanderia; species Nylanderia fulva. Next base: position 1,004,408 of record NW_028190368.1, on the reverse strand, counting down.
AGATGCGAAAAATTTTAGGAGATAATTCTTTATCGAAAATATTGAAAGGGGATTTCTTATATATAAGAGTTAAGTTCTAATAAAAAAATTAAATAGGGATTGTTAGTTTTATCCCCTTATAACGATAGGAAGATAACAAAAAATATCCTTTTTATTAGTGGAAAATATCCACCAAGTTTTATCTTTTTAATTTGTCTAAAATTTGAAAAAAAATAAAAATTCAGGGAGAGATATAAGAGTATATGTTAATATAAAAAACTCCCCGTAATTTTCGACAAAGAATCCATCTCCTGTTTACACTATATATCTTCGATAAGATTTTTCAAATCTTCTCTATTTAATTTAATCTATCTTATCTTTAATATTGAAGTTATCTTCATTCTTTTTATCTATATAAATTTTACTTTCTTTCTCGTCGAGATTGCGACGAATTTTATCTTCGTGTCCTACATATCTCTTATCGAAAATTTCACAGATGGGCAATTCAAACGATCGAGGGGATAGGAAACAGAAAAGATGGCTATCATTCGATTCAGGCTGCCCTAGCTGGAAAAAATGGCTCGCAATGCGGATACTGCTCCCCAGGCATGGTGATGAATCTTTACAGGTATAACGAAGAAATTGGAAAAAAGGCATCATCCATTGGCGTCCAGAGGGAAAGAGGAGACATTTGCCTCTCCTTGGAATCAGTAAACAAATTAAGCATTTGCTCTTCTTTTGAATAAACCCTGGAATTTATTTACATATTTAATATTAAAAAAAATGAAAATAATAAAATAACAAAAAATAAGAAACAAAAGAATTTTAATTATGCCTCCCTTGGAAAAAATTCTGTGGACGCCCATGGCATTATCCCTTTTTTAATTAATTCAAACATCGTGTTCCAGCATAAATATTGGCTCGTTTATATCCGCCGTTTAACGTAGCGTATCGTTAACTTTCAGTCTCACGAAAGACAAGAAATTAACGATGCAGGAGATCGAAAATTCGTTTGGCAGCAACATCTGTCGATGCACCGGTTATCGTCCGATTCTGGAAGCGTTTAAAGGATACGCCAGTGATGCGCCTCCCTCATTGAAAAGGGGTATTCTCGATATCGAGGTAATCGGGAGGAAAAGTTCTGTTTCAATCGCCGAAACTTTGTTCCCTTCAGTTTCATTAATTTTATTCATCAGTTTCATTCGATCGTTATATGAAATTTTGAATTATATTTTATTCTTATAATATAATACTAACAAATTATTATTATTTTATTTATGAGATAATATTTTTTATGTATTTTTATTATATATTTTATTAATATTTTAATTATTTAAATATTTTTATATACGGATTATATAAGAGTGCAATAATATATATGTTTTGTAGGAAATTTACAACATTAAAACGTGCCCGAAGAACGGGCTGCCATGTACAAACGATTGCGCCGATAAACAATCAAACAACAATATAAAGTTTAATGTAAAGTTGGAAGATACGGAATTCCATAAAGTTTACTCGATCGAGGATCTTTTCGCGGTATTTAAAGAGAAACCAAAGGCCAAGTACATATTAAACGGCGGCAATACGGCGCACGGTAATTTTCAAGAGAAGTTCTCTCATTTATACAAAGTTTAACTATTTATATTATAATAACAGAAGAGTACGAAGCGTGTACGTTAGTCAGCTTTTTTTATAAATATGTGCATTAAATTGCAATGTGTACAAACATGGAGCTTGAAACATATTTAATGCACAAAAATTATCCCTTGAGACGGATTACCTTTAAATTACCTCAGATTACTTAAGATTATACTGAAAAAAATTTGTTAACTTTGTGACTAAACATTTCCACAAAATTACTATTTTGTTAATTGAACATATTATATAGTATTTAAGTCAAATATACGTTTGTTTGATTTAATATGTTGCATTTAATTTAAATATTTTTAATGTTCAATTAATAAAATAATATTTAGTTGAAAGAGAGTCAAGTTAACAAATTTTTTTCGCGTAAAAAATCCATACGCGAATAGACAGCCAATATACAAAGTGTTTCGCTTCTATCGCATTATTTTTTAAAAGTGAAATATTTTGTGTCATTTCTAAATACTCTTCCCTCGCCTAATATAATGATCTCTCCTCCGATATTAAAATTTATATTTCGAATCAATGTCAATAAACATTCAGTATAGTATCACCAATTAAATAAGACTTAATGCAACACATATCCAAGAATTCAAACCTTGTAGGTGTCTATCGCACGAGCAAGAACACCCTTCACATCGACATAAACGACATCCCGGAGCTGCGTCGCATCGAGAAGACCGATAAATCTTTAACCCTGGGCGGAGGTATATCGCTCACCGTGGCGATGGAGACCTTCCAGAAGTACTCGTCCGAGGCGGGCTTCAAGTACCTGCATCACCTGGCTCATCACATCGACCTGATCGCCAGCGTGCCGGTACGCAACATCGGCAGTATCGCCGGCAACCTGATGATCAAGCACGCGCACAACGAATTTCCGTCCGACCTGTTTTTAATGTTGGAGACCGCCGGTACCCAGATACATATTCTCAAGGGACCCGGAAGCAAGGAAAGCATGATGCTGCAAGAGTTCCTCAAGACCGACATGGAACACAAGATCATCTACAGCGTGGTACTTCCGGCACTGTCCGACGATTACGAGTATAGATCTTACAAGATCATGCCAAGGGCACAGAACGCTCACGCGCACATAAACGCTGGCTTCCTTTTCAAGCTCGGTGGAGACGGCAAGGTATAATCGTGTTTCCAATTATTTTGTCATTCGTCATGCCTTATCTATACCTAAGAATAATCCTACTTGTGTATTTATTCCAATGAGTCGTATAGATCGTAAACCATACGGAAGTTGGTTTTTAATCGTAGATCAAAAACCATACTAAAGTTGGTTTTTAATCGTAGATCAAAAACCATACTGAAGATGGTTTTCAATCGTAGATTAAAAACCATACTGAAGGTGGTTTTTAATCGTAGATCAAACCATACTGAAGTTGATTTTCAATCATAGATCAAAAACCATACTGAAGTTGGTTTTCAATCATATATCAAAAACCATACTAAAGTTGGTTTTCAATTGTAGATCAAAAACTATACGGAAGTTGGTTTTCAATCGTAAGTAAAAAACCATACGGAAGTTGGTTTTCAGTCGTACACCACAATCGACAAAAATTACGATTAAAAACGAACTTCAGTATGGTTTTTCATCGTTTATACTACTCGCTGGAATAAGTCACAAGTACAGGATTATCAATAGATATAGATAGGGTATTAGTCGTTAAAACGATGAGTTTACTCGAGATTTCGCTGTAGGTGCTGGAGAAACCCAACATTATCTTCGGTGGTATCAATGAGCACTTCCTGCACGCGAAGAACACGGAGGCGGTGTTGATGGGTAAATCGATCCTCAACGAAAGCGTGCTGAAAACCGCCCTGGACACCCTGCACAATGAACTGCAGCCTGACCACGTGTTACCGGATTATTCGCCGGAATTCCGCAAAACCCTCGCCGAAGGATTGTTCTACAAGTTTGTGCTGAGCATCAAACCGGAGAACGTGAATCGCAAACTTCGCAGCGGAGGCAGTATTTTGGAACGAGAGGTCTCTTCAGGTAGAATAATCAGCAAAATATATTTTTTTCTTCAAGTTTTATCTTCGCGTTCTCAATTAAAAATATTAATCAAGCAATTTTGACATTAAAAATGTATAGAAATATATACAGGGGGTCCCAAAACGTAAACCTGTTAATGGCAGATTCTTGGGATCATTTGGAAATGATTTTTCTTCAGTATGAAAATGTCGAGGGGGACCATCATGTGATCCCAAATGATCCCAGAAATCTGCTATTAATAAGTTTACAAATAATTCTGGAACACAGTCTATAAATCTACCGAACCGATCTCTCGAGAAAAAATTGCGCCACGAATTATCACACTGTAATTAGTAATTATTGAAAAATTAAAAAAACATCCAGGTACGCAGGACTACGACTCGGACAAGAGCACGTGGCCGGTGAACAAGCCGACGGTGAAGCTGGAGGCGATCCAGCAGACGTCGGGCGAGGCTCAGTATTGCAACGATCTGCCACCGTATCCCAGAGAAGTGTTCTGCGCCTTCGTCTCCACGGAAATCAGTAACGGCAAGATCAAAAGCATCGACGCGAGCAAGGCGCTGGCCCAGAAGGGAGTGGTGGCGTTCTTCACCGCCAAGGACGTGCCTGGCAAGAATCTGTTCACCTCAGCCGCCAGTCAGTTGATGATGCTGATGTTCGACGAAGTCCTGTTCGCCGAGGAGGACGTTCTCTACGCGGGTCAACCGGTCGGCGTGATCGCTGCCGAGACGCAAAACCTGGCGAACGAGGCTGCGAAGATGGTCGAGATCAAGTACAGCGAAGCCCTGCAGAGGAAGCCGGTGATAACCATCGAGGACGCGCTCGCAACGAAGGACGATAGCAGAATCATGCAAGGCGTGAACTCTCCGGCGAAGAAAAAAGGTACAAATTGCTATGGTTGAGGTGTAGATAAAATTTCGAGTTTAAAGATTTCAACGTTTCAGGCAACCTTTCGATATATTAAATTAATTGATAAATAGAATTTAAAGACCTATAATACATTATCGATATATAAGAAAATATCTTGAAATTTTGACAAAGTTTGAGAAAGGTTGATACAAAAATGTGGCGATTTCCGATTTGGGTTTTCGTTATTTCAGGAGAAAATACAAAGCACGTAATAAAGGGTGTCTTTAAGATGGGTACTCAATATCATTACACTATGGAGACTCAATCTTGCGTATGCGTTCCCGTGGAGGACGGCATGGATGTCTATCCAGCTTCACAATGGATAGATAACATTCAAGTAGCTATCGCGGATTGCCTTAATGTCAAGAATAATAGGTGAGTCATTAATCTCCCTACTACGAGGAGATAGTATATAGATACCATATTTCCCCATTAATCCTCGCAACAACATAATTTATGTCTTTATGCGAGCTGTATTTCCGAAAGCCTACATTATCACAAAATGAATTATATATTTTAATTATATAATAAATTAATATTGTAATATATCGCAATAATTTTGCTGCAGCCCTAAGTTTTTAATAAAAGTTATTGCGATATATTACAATTAAAGAACCAAAATTGCAATCAAAAGACATTATTGTCAATCTTTTTTCAATAAATTAATTAGTATTTAATTTATGAGATTAGTTTGGGAATAAAAAGTTTGCATTTTTAAATATTATAATAATAAATAAGTAATTTTAATTTTCGACAGTATCAATGTCAGCGTGAAACGAATCGGTGGTGCATATGGAGCAAAAATTTCGCGCAGTACACAAATCGCGTGTGCATGCGCTCTTGTATGTCACAAACTGAATCGTCCGGCCCGTTTCGTCATGACGATCGAGAGCAACATGCAATCGGTAGGCAAGAGAATTTCAACACGCAATGAATACGAGATCGGCGTCGATGATGAAGGAGTTATCCAGTATCTTGACTCGAAATTCTGGTGCAACAAAGGTTGCGTCTACAACGAGCCTCACTCTTGGGCCGTAGCGCATCACATAGCTAGGTACGTGTCAAAATTGTAGCGAATAATATAAGTAACATTATCCTCAAAAACAAAATTCAGTGTTTAAAAAATTAATTTTTTAAATAATTTTGTCAAACAGAAAAATGTGTCAAGAGAAAGGGAGAAATATATATTATGTAAAAATTAATTAAACCACTCATTAAATTTTATAATCAAAGTTACACACAAAAATTCAACGAGCGGTAAAAATAAGAAATTAATTGAAATAATATGGTAATATATTAATTTATAAATATTACATGAATATTTTTTAAATAAACAAAAAAGTTTAAAGAAAAAGAGAAAAATATAAAAATAAATTAAATTACTCACTAAATAATTAAAATTTCACATATAAAATCCAAATTACGAAGATATTAATTTATAAATATTATATATTTAAATAATATTAATACTAACTTAAAAATCGAAGAAAACGTGATAAAAAAATTAAAAAAATATTTCTTTATTATTATAAGACTAGAGATAGAGATTTCTCTAAAAAAAATATTTTTTTGTACAATTGAAAAATAGATTATTCGCTAAAAAATAAAAATATTTTAACAAAGTTTATCTACACTTTTTATATATTCACAATCGTTTGTCATTGCCGATTGTTAACAGTTGTTACGTGGCTGACTCTTGGACTCTAAACGGATACGAAGTAAAAACTGACATCACGCCAAACACGTACGCTCGAGCACCAGGTTCTACGGAAGGATTAGCCCTGACCGAACATATAATGGAGCACATCGCGAGGGTGACGAAGAAAGATCCACTGCAAGTCAGACTGGCGAATATGAACGCCGACGACAAGGCTTTGCTAGAAATAATGCTGCGCGACTTGTCAAAATCAGCTGATTACGAGATGCGAAAGCGAGCCGTCGACACATTCAACAACGAGAATCGTTGGAAGAAGAAGGGAATCGCTATAGTGCCGATGATGTATCCGTTCATGTTTTGGGGACAATTCAACGCCATGGTGTCGATTTGCGCGCGCGATGGAACCGTTTGCGTGACACACGGCGGAGTCGAATGCGGCCAGGGTATAAATACTAAGGTACAATATTGTCAGAAAAAATGTCCCAAAATCCCTATTATGTGTTATTTCATACTATATGACTCAGGTAGCAAACTGACTCATTAAACGTCAAAATGTCATAATTAATCTTAATTTTACACGTTACAAAAAGCATAAATTACCCAGCAAATAGCAAACTGACGTCAATAAACGTCAAAAATGATGTCATTTTGATGTTTAATGACATCAGTTTGCTATTTGCTGGATAATTTACGCTTTTTGCAGCGTGTAAAAATTAAGATTAATTATTAATTTTCCTAACAACCTACATATCCAAACGACGTTCATAGAACATCCTGTGGAATTTTTAATTATTTTCCTAACAGAACACATATCCGAAAAACGTTCAAAGAACATCCAGAAGACACCTGAACATCCTGTGGATGTCCTCTGAATATCTTTTGGATATGTGTGCTATTAGGATTGCCGTTATACCTATTTGTATAAAAAGACTTATCTTGTTCTCTCATTTAGGTTGCTCAAGTGGCAGCTTATACATTGGGGATCGACCTCAACTTAGTCACCGTCAAAGCAAGCAATAACATAGTAACGCCCAATAACTCGGTTACCGGAGGAAGTGTTACCAGCGAAAGCTGCGCATACGTAAGGAATTATCTAAACTTAGTTTAATCTTCAGTCGTTTCACGAAAAAATGACGCGATGCATGTAAAAAATACTATGTATTATTAATTGATTAATAATAATAATTGAACTCTATATACGGTGGATTTCAGTCCACGATTCAGGCTTGCAAGGAACTTTTAAAGAGACTCGAGCCGATCAAGAAAGACTTGAAAGACCCGAGCTGGAAGGAGCTCGTTTTTGCAGCTTATCTGAAGGATGTTGATTTATGCGCGCGATTTATGTAAGCATCACATTTTTAACGCAGTTTAATAAAATAGTTACATGATTTGATATTTTTCCAAAAATATGGTATCGCGCGATTAGTATCAATTATCCAAACTAAATTTAATCTTTCTTGTAATAATTGCTAACAAATAGTTTATATATATTTTTAATTACATTGTTAGATCAATGCAATCAATATTATCCGATTTAATTTCGAACATCAAGCGATGTTCAGTTTTATATAGAAAAAAGATGTGTCGTAATTTACGCTCATTTTGCTCCTCTTATTTATTTATTATTTAATCAATCGTGCACTTACCTTGACAGGTTCGCGCCTACACGCGACGACACGCTGAAGCCTTACAAGATTTACGGCATCACCATCGCCGAGGTTGAGATCGACCTGTTGACCGGCCAGCACATTGTCAAAAGGGTGGACTTAATGGAGGACGCTGGTATGAGTTTAAATCCGGAGATCGATGTCGGTCAGGTGGAGGGTGCTTTCGTGATGGGATTGGGATACTGGACTTCCGAGGAACTGGTGTACGATCCTAAAACAGGAGCATTGATAAATGACAGAACTTGGGTACGTAATCTTTATTGAGTGTTTCGGTAACGTTTCTAATATCTTCAAAAAACCGCGGTCTATCTTCCCGCAATTTCAACGAGAATCCTAAAGGGAAAGATTAAGTTGATCTCATCGAGTATTCTATTCTCGTTCTAGAACTATAAACCGCCAGGAGCGAAGGATATTCCCGTTGACTTCCGCGTGACCTTCGCCAGGAACACGAGCAATGGACTCGGTGTCCTCCGTTCAAAGGGTAAGATCAGAAACCGCTTGTTTAATCCTTTCGGATTTGCGTCGGATCTGCATTTATTATCAAAAACCAAGGATCTGGATAATTGAAGAATTTTTCGACAATTTTTTAAAGGAATTGTTAACTAGAAATTTTTTTGTACAGATGTCCTATAATAATTAAAAATTTAACTAGATAACATTGATCGGAATTATATAATAACTGCAAAAATTACACTGTTTGGCGGCTAAAAGTGAAAAAAAAAACGCAGATCCGAAAGGATTACAGATTGTCAATTAATCAAGAATATTCCTTTGTAGCGACCGGTGAGCCACCGCTTTGTATGAGTTGTGTAATTCCCATCGCGATCCGAAATGCATTGAACTCGGCCAGGGCGGATGCCGGAAATACGGATGTCTGGTATCAATTGGGTAAGTTCTTCTTAGCAAGCAGGGACTGTGTATACTCGTATACTCGATAATATACAGAGTGTCCCATAGGAAATTGCTGAAACTAATCAGCTATCACTTTTTAATGCATGCAGTTATTGAGAAAACAAAAATTGTGTTGGACAGAGGAAAGTCTGCAGTTTTTAATGGATATAAATAAAATGTTTGTATACCACTTAGCACTTTTTTCATTACTTTTTTTCAATTAGATAAACTGGTATACAAACATTTTATTTATAATATATCCCTTAAAAACTGTAGACTTTCCTCTTTTCAATACAATTTTTGTTTTCTCAATAACTGCATGCATTATAAAATGACAGCTGATTAGTTTTAGCAATTTCCTGTGGGACATCCTATACAGGGTGAATCGCCCACTTGGCTTTGAATGTACTATACTACAATCGTTGCAGATGTAGATTGTTTAAATCTTCATTGTACCTCTTCGCTTACATTAATAGAATTATTTCTTTTTAATCGTGTTATTACGTCTTGATTTGTTTTTTCTTATCTCTCTTTATAAAGCCTGATTTGATTGTTATTAAATTTCTTAATCGAGAAAAGAAATAGGTAACAGTTTGAAAGAAATAATCGATTGAACTTTTCCGACCCAATTAATTTCACTTTATTATTTCTTCCAAACTATTATATGCAACGATTACACGCTGATTTAATATTATTTGCGCCATTCAAAGCCATACAACGAATAATATAATAATTTTCGTATTTACAGCGAAAAGTAAAACAAAAAAGAAAAAAAAATATTCTAGATCATAGAATTAAGAGGGCGCGTAATTCAGCCTGTATATATAAATTCTTATAATGTATATTATTATATATTAATATATACTCGCGATTATATCTGTATCCGCTCTCGTAATTTTCGCAGATGGACCATTCACCAACGAACGTATACTTCTAAATAGTTTAACCAGCAAGGACAACATGGTGCTCTGAAAGGATGATTCGTTCGCGCGCGAATATTAATATTATATATATAATATATACATATAATATAAATATTATATATATATATATATATATATATATATATATATATATATATTTATATATAAATATATATAAATTTTTATATATATTAAAGCGGCGCTTAAAATAAATCCTATAGTTATTGTCGTTCGTCTCTCTAATATATCTCGTATTCTTTTTTTTCTAACCAGAATAAATTTAGACGCGATTTACAAGACAATACACACATTTTTTTAACATCCGCGGCATCTCGCCGATACAAGAGGTTTCAGGGTAACTATGGCGGCGCGATAGTGATAAATATGTATGTATATGTTTGTAATTAGATTAGATTTAGTCAACAGGCTTTTATAACACAACTAAGGCACACAACTTTTGTTTTATGGTAAATAATTTCAATAAATACTCTCTATTAAACGCCATTGATGTGCTACATAGTAAATATTACAACAACATATCTGCGGTGTATAATTTGTAATTAATGATAATACAATATAAAGTATATGTCGAAGAGAGAGAAATGATAATCGTATATATATATAAATAATATTTCTCAATATAAGTATATATATATATATATATTTATAACCTCTCTCAAGAGAATCTACAGCAACGATTACCGCATATATATACATACATACATACATACATATATATATATATATATATATGTGTGTGTGTGTATATGTACATGTATATATACGTAGACATCAAACGTTAAACACGTCGACATCGTTTGCATTATTTGCACTTGAGGGTGGATGAGAAGAAGGGCAGAGATTTAGAAAAAAAACGGAACGAAACGAGATTATGGCATATCGGAGGTTTGACATCGGCATCGAAATTACGCAATTAACGTATAATAAAATGTGCATCGAACCTGCGTTCGCCGCAAAATCCGGAGAAAAACATGGAATGTGTGCTTCCTTCCGCGGCACTACTCGCGCCATTCTCAAGACGTCCCGTTACGCTTGAAGTAATCGCTGGATGGCCGATGTTTCTCGATTAATCGATACTTGCTTTTTTCAATTCATCGATATTTTCAATCGATACTCGATTTTTTCACTCAGTATCGCCAAATTATTTTCTCTTATAATCTTATACATATATATAACATTACACTTTATACATACATTATTGACAGAATAGAAATGTCAGTTCTTCATTTTTATTTCTAGAATAGAAATGAAGGACTTTGAACTTATAATTGAATCTCAGATCCCTTGTGTCTTATGCAAAAGTCTGTGCTTTGGCCCTTTCCGTCTATAATAATACTGTATGTATAAAACGATTCATTAATTTTTTTTATTAATATAATCGATACTTTTATGATTTTTTCTGTTAATCGATTTATTTTTTAACATCGTCCATCCTTAATAATCGCTATTCATCCCTAACAGCACACATATCCCGAAGACGTTCAGAGAACATCCTGAAGATGTTCAATGTCCTCTGAATATCCTCTCAATATCTTTCGTATATGTTGTGCTATTAGGAATGTGTGTGTGTGTCGCGTTTCACACACGCGAGAGCAGAAGGTGAGAAAGGGAGAAACATGCCAAACTTAACTCAGGGCGCGCAGCCTTAATAATTAAAAATCCTTAGCGCGCGCGCGTAACAAATATACCGAACATTAAGCATAAATAGCGGAGGAAGTCGAAAGGATCGACGTGATCCTGAGGAGATAAAATTTCGATGTTGCGACATATCCCAGACAAACTGACATTTGACGTCATTAAACGTCAAACTGAAGTCATTAAACGTCAAAATGACGTAATTAAACGTCATTAAACGTTAAACTGACGTCATTAAACGTCAAAATGACATCATTTGACATTGCTACCTAGAATGTGTCTACAGGGAAATACATTTCCTTGTAGATACATAATAGAAATAGAGATCATGTTTTTCGCGATAATTAATACAGCGTCGAGATTCGAATCTCCCCGAGATTAGATCGATCCTTCCTCTCCGGATAAATAGTTCCGCGATGCACGAGCATGTATCCCTCGTCCTTGACATCCTGTACTCCGTCGTTTCTCGTCCCTCCTCCTGATAACGAATCCGTCACGAAGAGAGACGAGTAGACGGAATACGGATTCTTTTTAGATGAACACCAAACGCTCTCCTTAAACGAGCTCTTTTTTTTCTCTAATCGTCGCGAGCTACCTTAAACGCCGTGTACACTATAGAAAGTAGAGCGGTCCCTTTCGTTATTGTTTGAACGGAGGATAGTGATATATATTTATATTTCGCGCTTTTGTGTCTTTGTGATTTTCGCCGCCAAACATGTGGTCGAACGAGAAAGCAGGCGGCCGTGACGACTTCAAGTCGCGCGACTCGGACGAGACTCGGTGTCACATGATAAATTGCGAAAACTCTTTATTTTTCTACCACTTAGTCCATTTATTCGGACAATTACGGTATAATAAAAGAATCGATATTGTGTGCGACGCCCGAGCGCATGCGTTAAAGATAATAATCACAATGAGCAACGCAAGAGACACATTGATTGCATCTTTATACGAGCATTTCATTTTTTTTTTTTTTACCAGACCATATGTTCTCCGGATTCTACAACAAATACGAATTTAGAACTAGTTTTGTAAATTTGTCATTTTTTCCCTAAATATCTCTGTAATTAGAACCTAATTAAAGTTTAAAATGAATTGATAGCTCTAAGAAAAATCTCATTATTATATAATTTACATTTCTCTCTTCGAAAAAAATAATCTTTTTCAAATAGCTTCCTATTGACGTTGAATGAAACAGCCATGACCTTTCTTAATTTGATTTCTATTTCTCTACTTGAAAATGCGTGATTTCGAGACTTCCCGTATGAAATATATACATGCATATAATTGATTTAAAGAAATTAATAAAACTAATTTATACAAGATTTATGCTAATAAATTCATGCTAATTAAACTATCCATTCAATTTATTACAGTCCCGTCCAAACCGCGACTTTAGTCACCACTCGATTAATAATTTGCGTGTTTCGCAGCACACAGCCATATATATGTGTATATATATATATCATCTTTTTTGCACGCTATCTACGAATTTCTATGCATATGTATTCTTTCATTTCTTTTCGCCTATCATTACAGCAAAACACTATGCTGAATTGTATGTGTGTGTGTTTATATATCTTAAAGTAAATATATACGCCGCGAAAGATATTGTGTGATATTACGATTCTTTTTTCTTTCTTCCTCTCTTCATCTTTTCCCTCGACATTTGTACAACGAGAAGGCATTGTCGTCATTACGCGCTCACTCACATATACGATACAGAGATCGCTCTGCTCTGTGTGTAATTGAAATCGTTTAACGATGACACCCGGCGGGTCATCGTGCAAAACGCTGCCATTAATAATAATCAGCGTCAAGAATCAACGACAGTAGTACATCGCGCGATACATGCATACACACGCACATACACACACATTGCATAATATCATTATTATAATCGTAAATATTCCATTTTTGCTAAACGCATCGTACGTAATATGAATCAATCCCTACTTATAAATTACAAAATTGCAATCGAATGTTCAATAAAGATCTATACACACACAATTTTTTTTCTCTTCTACAGAATAATAAAAAGGAGAAGGAGAAGAAGAAAAAAGCAGAGACATATTAGATTACTTTTTTGTAACTTATACATCTTACATTATATAGAGCAAGATTTTGAATTTTGTATATTTATAAAATATAATATGACTCTCTTTCTCTCTCTTTCTCTCTTCCTCTCTCTCTCTCTCTCTCCTTAAAGAAATTTTCGACTTTTTTTTATGTTAATATATATATCGCGCGTGTACGCCTGGCGTTTGCACGTCTATGCTTGTCTCTCGAAATTTTAATTCTCACATTCTGAATTTAAATTATTTACTATCGCTCTATAGTTCATGATCATTCTTTTTCCTTCTCTTTCTCTCTCTTTCTATATATATATATATATATATATATATATATATATATATATATATATACTACAATGATACATATACAAGCATAGATAAGATTACGTTAAAACTAAATAACAGTAATTTCTCCCTGGAAACTTCGAGCTCTTTCTTTCTCTTTCTCCGAGGAGAAGATGAGAAGCGCGACAAGCCGTCCTTGGAGCAACAAGAAGACATCTCTATTAGATCGTGATGAAAAAAATGTTAGAGACACGATACGGCGTCGATTTTTCATTTTCTATCTTTCCTGTACTCTCTCTCGTTCCTGGACTGTTATCGATAGAATTTTTATTAGCTCGTCGGATCGGTCGGCTGTTTTATTTTCTTGATAAATATATAAGATCCTTTCTATAAATACTAACAATATACAGTATATGTATCCTTACACGGCCGAGAGGCTTTACATTAATTATGCGGACCGGTAAGGAGTTGCGACAAGAATATCTTACTAGTTTACAGCGAGAGAGATAGAATACAGTTGGATTATCTCGTTACACCTTCCTATGATACGATAATCATATATACGTAATATTGTCCTGTTACGCTCGGCGGCGCCGGTAGCTTTAGGCACGAATGTGTCGATCCCGAACGAGAATAAAAAATAAAGAGCAGAATGATCGAAAGCTGTACAACGAGGAGAAGACACTCGGATAATGTCAATCTGTGATTTAATTCGATTACGCGAACGATTCGTCGGATAAACGAAGAAAATCGTGTGTTCCATATCATAGGCAAAAAACGTTGGATTAGATTTACTTAATTATATATATGACATCAGCATGCATTAATTGACTAAAGTCAGAACGCATGTGCAATGCTAATTGTACTGATTATTTATATGTTAGAGATTTCTCTTCCTAGTATACATATCTATATATATATAATTTCTTTCCTCTGTCTGTCTACCTGATTGCGATTTACTTCTACATTTATGGATCAATTTTCGTGGAACTGGTACCAAAATTTTCCTAATTTTCCGGGGAGTAATCTTACGTGGCTTTTGTTTGTTTCGTTCTATTTTTTTAATAACAAGAAGTACTCAATTCTGTCTCTTTAAAATTAAATTAAAAAAGAAATGAGAAAAGAAACGAAAACAAAACATAACATCCATCCTTGTAACATTATAGAAATATTTTGGTACCAATTTTATGAAAATGAATCCACAGATCCACAGCAATCAAACAGAGAAAATTATAAATAAATGAAGAAAGTTATATACAGGCTTTAAGGCCTGCGCTTTGTGCAGCCAAAACGCTAGTATTCTAAATATGTACGTTGAATAGAATCGCACGAATTTTTCTTCACTTATCCGATAAACAATATCTCTCGGTAACAATATTAATAATTTTAATTATGTCGATACATTACGTATATTATTTGACTGTATTAACTTGATAATAAATTCGATATTGGACAATTCTAAAGCTACCGGCGCTATCTTTGAAGAACTCGCGCGATCTCTGTGATTGAAGCTCGACTCGAAGCTCTACCCCGATTTACAGCCTAACTAACAAACTAATGCAAACTGTCCCCGCGGCAGCCGTAATAATTATTTACGCTCTCGGAGAAGATCCTATATACGTTCATATTATATTATACAAAAGATACGCTCGCGAGAAGAGTGAGAACGCGCTCAGAACCTGATCAATCACGCGAACCAACGGAAGAGTACATCGACAAACGAAGAAAAGCGAGTTGATATCAAGTTCCATATTGATACAAACATGATACAAGCCTGACAATATATCTGCATTCGCTTCGCATCCGCTAGTAAAACGAATTTTATTTTAAATTAAGCTTTATCTAAACTTCGCGCGAACCAAAATTTTGCAGTAATATATACGCTCTTTTCGAGACCACTCGGAGAAAATTTTCCTATTCCTATATAAATATATATAATATATATGTATATATATATATATATATATACATATTTATGCTTATCGAGATATATACGTACGCGCGCTAATGAAAATTAAAAAGTATTGAGACGAGGAGTACATGAGAAGAATCAACACATCAAGTGTTAGCCCTAAAAAGAGTACTAATAACGGTAGGAAATACTCAGAAACGTGCCGGCTTAGTTTCTCAATAGTCGATCGATTCCGCTAATATCGATTAACATTAATCAACTGAATCCTCCATTACGATTTATATTATTATAGCAAGAGTATTATGATCTGGAAAGAAATGGGCGATCAGTCAAGTTAATCGACGTCGGAAGAATCGGTCTAGTGTCAGTTCTCGATGCAAAATAATAAGTGATAATAGAAAGAGACTGAAGGAAAACAAATTATAGGCGATACTCTAGGAAATGAGGTGAATATTCGCGACCGATAAGACCAAGCATTAGCCTGTGATGTACATCTGTGTGTGTAAGGTGTATTATGTGTAAGTATGAGAGAGAGGCCTCAACGAAAATCGAGCAGACTTTCATCGACTAGTACTGCGTACATTGCGTTTAAATATCGTCAAATTTTTGTCTCTTTCTGCTACAGTCTATTCATTCGTTCGAGCGAGCAATCGCGGATAAATAATCGATATCGATTAAATACAATATACACGCTACATTGATAGATTTTTTTCATTTTCTCAGTTACGACGACATTTACATTTAATTAATTTGACGAGAATCGCGAGTACGTGTATGTGTGTGCGTATGTGTATGTGTATATGTGTGTGTCGACAAAATCCCAAAACGAAACAGGATATTGACTGCGTCGATGGTACCACGTACATCCACGTTGTTGTATTTCGTAATTACTTTGTATGAGCGTCGTAGCCTTAACTCGTTTTAACATACTTCGTTAACTATCTAATTAAGATATCCTCGAACAGTATACGGATAAAGAACATTTAATGAGTCCACCTATTCGTTTCATGTACATATATAAATACATATATATGTATATGATAATTATCGTATATCTTTTATCGTATTTAATATTTAATACTTCTCTCGACAGAGAAAAAAGAATATGCCTCGAAACTCTCTATCTCTCTCTCTTTCTGCTTCGCACCGTCTCGAAACAACATATCCATACACAATCGCAGAGTTACTCCGCGATAATTATATTATATTATATTACAACGAGGATATGTGCCCGATGTGTGCGAATCTCTATTTCGATTTTTTTTCTGCATTCCGCTTAACCGGTTTTAAACATTAATGCGAACATTGGTATACGTGCAATCGTCAGCTACGTGTGTATAGAATCTAACGCGATTACGTTTAGAACCATGACGAACCACCGGAGAGTGTTCTACCTCTCTCTCTCTTTCTCTCTTTACCGATTTATTATATATCTGCGCTCTCTTAAATTCAAATTCACGCATCATCAGTTACACACAACAATCTCCCATCCCTTTCCCAAATGTAAAAATTAATCGTACCTAAATATCGCTATGTAATTATCGGAAATTCTTCATCGAACTTAGAAAATGCATCCTTCGATAATAATAGGCTTGCTCGACTTGTATCAACGAAGAAAAACTGCCTTGCGCTCACTTATCACGGCGCAATACTATCACAGTTCATCCTCATCAGGAAGATATTCGCCGCACGTGTTCGTGTCATTCTAAACGCAACTCGCGTCCGAACAACTAATTCGTCTAAGCTACACAGTTTATGCCCGGCTACGGATTTACAAGGCGGACAAAAAAACGCCTCTATATACTCTCTAATGCGTAGACTCCCGCAAACATTTGTCGAGGATTTAAAGAATTCAAAGATTCGATCGCTCTTCGATTTGCCTCTTCAAGATGGGAGACAGATAATCGCTTAAACGACGTATTTTTTACACCACTTATTACAATGTTCGCGAGAACTACGCATCATATTGGAGTAATGCGTGCCGCATTATGCTTTGCTCGGCGAGCAAATATTACAAGGAAGTATATGATACAATTTGCCGATCGTATTTCACAGTAAGACGATTCGGTGAGATGACAATCAATGATTGAAAGATCGCGATCGGGCCATGCCTAACGGAAATAAGCGAGACACATCTTTGTTTCCTTCCTCTTTCTAGG
The DNA here is from genome assembly GCF_048542155.1 of Nylanderia fulva. Classification (NCBI taxonomy): domain Eukaryota; kingdom Metazoa; phylum Arthropoda; class Insecta; order Hymenoptera; family Formicidae; genus Nylanderia; species Nylanderia fulva. The sequence goes on along the minus strand of NW_028190368.1, from coordinate 986,643 downwards.
CATATTACACGGTATTTACAAAACTCCGCTCCGTCTTCTTAATTCCATTTGAAATCCTGGAACAGGCATTGGTAGTCTGCTTTAGTACGTTGCGCAATTACCGCGTCTATGTCGTGACGCAATATCTATATTATATATATATATATATATATATATATATATATATATATATATATATATTATATTCTATGTTTTCGATTTGTATTAATACAAATATTTACATGACTGAGATAGCATTAATCTCCTAATGATTTATTTTATGTCAGTAGCATCAGATTGATTGAAGATGCTGCATAAGAGATGGAGAACAGATGAACGTACAATATGTGCAAAATTAGTAATACAGAACAGCCAGATTTCGTTCATTGTAAAATCCATTCTAGATAACTTTATATTTTACGAAATTGATATAAAAAATTTGCATAATCAAGACTACATCATATATATTCTTATAAATAAAATTACAATTTTTAAGATAAATTAACATTCAAAAACTACCTAATTATTAAAATTATTTACAATTTTGATAAATAAAATTATCATAAATATAAAACGAAATTTTGTTTCACGTTATAAATCATCCAAATGAAAGTTAACAATTCCGAAATACCGGCGATAAAGATGCTACATGAAACTCATTATTAATTACAAATACGTAAGTCACAAAAGGATTACTGTACACTGTTTTCCTCTGGCTTCACACCCATCGAATCGTTTAAAAAGAAATATAAAAATCACTTACATCTATATATACAAAATTAAAGATCCAATAGAGCCTAAAAAATAAAGAGTATCATATATAAAACTCAATCCCGAGGATGCTGTCTCGATCATAATATATCGTCGCACGGATTTCGTGTTATCTCTAGCCATTTAGATTTCTATCACAGATCCTGCCTCGAGATCCTCGAGACAACAAATGGCGAAAGCAGAAATGATAATTAGAGGATAGGTACCTAATCCCTTCACAGAGCACCAAAAGGATCGAGTTGGACTGCGTTGCCTTGTGGCTGAGCGGGTGCTACAGCGGCTTGAGGTTGGGATTGCTGCTGCAAATTAGGACCTGCCATCATGGGATTTGCGCCGGGCATGGCCATCATCGGCGCAGCTCCTCCCGTAACCATCATACCGCTACCGGTGGCGGAAGCACCTGGGATAGCACACATCATCGGCCTCATACCCTGCATACCCTGCATGCCCTGCATGCCCATCGGCACACCTTGCATACCCTACAGACACCAGAGAGCGAGAGAAATAAGATGTATGTACAAAAGGAAGCATGTGTGCCTGCCAACTTGTATACTTTTTCTTATATAACTAATCATACTTATAAACAGACATTATAATTATGCATCATTATAATCAGACTTAGTTAAACAATAACAATTTAGGCGGTGACTGGAAAAAAAGAAAAATGCATTTAAACCCTCTTATTTTATCTTATAAAGTGCGCTCTAGAATTACGACTTCAATTGCACTAATATTGAACAGAATTGCACGTTGTCGAGACAAGAAAGTTGGATAAGATAAAATATAAGCGCTCTATATAGATAGATTTTTTTCCAAACAAGCCATTCTCCTCCGATATTCTTTGTTACTTTCACATTTGCAAGGACTCTCTAGAAAAATATAGTGTACCTTAATCTAATCTATTCTGATAACGTGTCACCTGCATGTCGGTGACAAACCAACTAGACTATCGCTTACATTCTCTACATTAAGGATTAACGTGTCAAGCAAATTACAGCCAACGTTCGCAGAAAAAAAAACAAATCTCAAACTGGTCTGTAAAAATATAAATTGCTACAATAATAAACTATCTACTACATTCTCGAAAAAAACGTGCACCAAGTGTTACATATCTATGCATGAAGCACAATGCGAAGAAACGCAATGAGGTGTCCGAGTGTCGAGAGCTGGAACATTATTTTCCGACTTTAGTAAAGAGAGAGACCGACAACGAGATATGCGATTTGTACAAATAACAATTAATTATTATTGACGAAAGTGAGTTAGTGACAATTCGTGTTATCAAACATTATTCGTGATCGAGTGGGGTAAAATTCTGATGTCGAATTTTGGCACTTTATCCATATTAAACGAGACTTGCTCGACTCGAAACAAAGACGCTCGCTGATCACCTGAGACTTACCATCATTGCAGGCGGCGAGGGAAAACCCATAGTGGTGGTAGTCGTAGGTAGAAGTTGCGTCATTCCTTGACCCTGTAACACAGCCAGTAACATGCCATATGCCAGGATGCATGCATCACACTCACCTAAAGAGTGCTAACTGACGAGAAAGTTACTTCGTTACGGTGTTACACAGAGCGCGAAAGGGTCCCACGACGAACGATGACTTAAATTTACGGATTTAAGTAAAAAGCTGAATGATACTACGTGAACTATGATACTTAGCACGCCTCTTAACGAGCTATAATAAATGTGAAGAATTGCTAATAATTTCTTCCAAGTGAGAAGGCGAGCGTTTAAACATTGAAATAATCCCGTGAGAAACAAAAATAGCATATATGATATCTATGGATCTACGTTTCGGAGATCTACATTTCGTAATGCGTTTTATTAAGAAACAATTGTTCTATTCGGATAATAATGCATAACAACAATGATGTGTACATGTGCGTGAATTCTTGTGTATCAACAATCAGAAAAAGCGTGCTGGGAATTATTTTACGGAGACCGAAGATGAAAACGTCAAGACTTACCATGGGCCGATAGCCAGCACCAGTAGTAGCTGCCATTGGCTGAGGTGACCATCCACCAGCTGGACCCGTTTTTGCGGCGTTCTTCGGTGAGTTCCATTGCATTCCTCTGCGAGAAGGAAAAATATTTTATTAATTGTCAGAAATATTACCAATTGTGTGCAAACCCGGTTTTGGACAATGTCATACTTCTACATCATTACGAAAAAAATTACTTAAATATAATTTTATTATTTATATTATATGTATTCCAAATAGAATTACTTGCATATTATACAGGGTGTCCCATTTTAACTTAGATATCTAAATTTCTCAAAAAATATGAAGGATATGGAAGACCGTTTCAAACAAAAATTATTTTGTTCGAAGGGATACATAAGATGATGCCATTGATTTGTTCTTGAATAGTCATTTGAAGGTCACGTGAGACATACAAAAAATGAGGGTTCATGATAAAGAAATTGAAAGTGATCTTCACGCGATCTTTTGTTCGAAACGTTCTTCCGTATCCTTCATATTTTTCGAGATATTTGAGTGTCTAAATTAAAATGGGACACTTTATATATGAAAAAGCTGCGCTTACTTTACTTGCTGCTGCGCGCTCTTATTAATGGTCAAATTTTGCGCAAGACTAGCGAGACTGCTGTCCAAGTCTCCGGTCAAAACCTTGCCAGTGGCAGCTGCACTAACCGGTTGCCCCGCAGCTGAAATAACATTATATTCAAAATCAACTCATCGTTATCACGCCGAAATAAAAAATTATCAAAAATCATCCTAAACAACATCCTAAGCAACGCCAAGCAAAGCTCTCCAAATATAAAAACCAAGTGGGGATTTAAAGCAAATTGTGAAATTTAATTAAATGTATACAAAATAAAGCATAATTTTCAGTAACATATTTTTCTAAAAAATAATAATAAAATAAAATATTTCAGGTTTCAAAAGATCCTCTAAACTCTAAACCATCGTCACGGAATTTCTAAACAGCAGCGTGCAAAAGCCTCTAAACGTAAAATTATGCTTGCATTGCACAAATACTCATGAGCATGCAAATTATCATAATTAAATTGTAAACTAATAAAATAACGATCGCATACATACACAACACAGAGCGTTATCGCGCGTTCTATGAATATACCAACGATTAACCAGAAAGTGATGTAATCATCTATCTTTCTTTTGGAGTGATTTTTGCGATGTCGAAAATATTATAAATAAATCAGGCACGTTTATCTACTAGTGCACAGATGGCTAAAATTACATCACACTTATCTTACGTCTTCACATCTTTAGACATAAACAATCACGGCGACTTACCGATCGCAATAAAGTACAAATGATAAATCAAAAGTGCGATTTCTTGGACAATATACAAAAGTCCAAAAAAATATGAAGACACATATATCTAAAAGATGTCTCTTAAGTTTACACGTATTATTTCTAGATATAAACTTTCACAGTACAGAATGCGCAATATCGTGCTGCGACGCAAAGAGGCGAAAGAAAAAGAAAAGACTTGGACGGAGAGAAAGAGATAGAGAAAACAGCGAGGGTGCGACCGTCATGCAATTAGCGTGTGGGTTAATTTAGGCATTCCCGTCACCTGACATCGGCTGCTTTGCCGGCGAGCCGTACCCCACGGGGACTTGGGCTTGGGGAGGAATACCGTAGCCGACCATCGGCGCGCCGGTCATCATGGACTGTTGGCCGGCAGCGTCGTTCATGCCGCTGAACATCGCGGCACCCGCCGGCGGCATTTGTTGTTGTTGCAGCGGCTGCTGCTGGGCGGTGATCGCGGCTTGTTGCTGGACCATCGGCGCCGGACGCGACGGAGACCCGCCCAGTGCCATGCGGATGCTGTCGTTGAGATCGTCGAAGGCGCTCTTGTTAGCGGGGGGGCCTGGGGCCGTCGCCGTCGCCACCGCTGGTCTACCATGTGACACTCCGGTTGGGGATAGTGCACGCGGTGCGGCACCAACGTTTGCGGCAGCAACGGGCGCGGGTGGCGGTGGTCTAGGTGGCGGCGTGGCAGTGGAGGATGTCTTGCCGACGGCGGAGGATGCCGTCGACGCCACCACCTCGGCCGCCGCAGCGTCCCCGTCGCCGTTTGTTGCGGTCTTCAGCATCGCGGCGGACCCATCGCCCCCCGCGAAGAGATCCGCTTGACCGGCACTGAAGAGGTCTCCGCCTGACGCCGTTGTTGTCGCTCCTGCTGCTGCTTGCGCCGCTGATTCGTTCATCGCACCGCCGCCAACAACACCACCGCCGGCGTTTTGATCGAAGAGCCCGAAGGCGCCCGCGTTCGTCGCCTGTTGACCGCCGGCGGTACCGAGGGACGGGAAATCGGACATGAAGGGATTAGGTACGGACGCGGCCGTTCCTGGGACGCCAGCTTGCGCAGAAAGTGATCAAGGTGCATAAGTTAGCTTTTTTCTTTCTTTCATCCGTTCGCACATTCGGATAACAATATCAAATGCCTTGCAATTATTATTACCGGTGACCCGTTAATACGTTAGTACAGAGAGAACAAAAAGAAGAGGTATGCATAGTCGAGTAGAACGTTAACGCGACATTACATGTGACATTCCATCGCGCGTTAACGTTACACTTTGAATGCATTCGGAGAATGTATCGATATGAATCAACGTTCAAACAATTTAAAGAAAAAAATATATAGATAGAGAAAATATACTAATACATATTATTATTTATATTTATAGTAGACAAAAATTTGTCAATTGCTATTTTATTCGATACATCTCTACTCATAGCGTTAGGGTGCGTACAGACTAAGTCATTCACTTAGTCTATACGCACCCTTAAACGGCACGTGTGACTGCTCAGGCGCGTTCCAAGTATCTAAAGTATAAGATGTATGATGCAAAAGTATCATAAAAATGGCCGCAAAACTTCTACGACAGAAAGAGGAAAAGAGAAATGTACAGATGACAGAAAAAGAAAAATAAAAAAGTGCACAAAATCTCAATCCCGTGTATGAATGCGCTCTCATATGTATAATATATATGTATAATATCTCTGCTTATATCTACGTTCGCTAATAAGCACTTACTGGATTGTTGATCCTGATTTCCGAATACGGAGGAGAAACTGTTATCTGTAACAAAGTTATTATTTGCTGGTGGCGCAGCTGGCGCGAAACCTAAAAGAAAAAAAACCAAAAGTGGAAAATGGAAGAAAATGAAAACTAAAAAAGGAGAACATATCATAATCAAGCGCGGTGACCGATAATGAAGCAGCGATGATCGAGACTAATATATAATGCCGAGATTTAAATACTCTGCTCACCAGTACCGTTGGTCATCCACATGTTGTTCTGACCGGCTGATTGCCCAGCTGGTGCACCTGGTTGTGGTGTCCCGAACATGTTGGCGAACGGATTACCCGCCAGTTGCAAGAGATCATCCGACGCCTTTTGCGAAAGTTGCTGTAATGATATTCGATTACTGTGGGATCGCAGACACACGATTCCTAATCGAATGGAACAAATCTAAAGATATACCTGATTTTCAGACGCTGCTGCACCAAACAAATCCACGATCGGCTGGTTGGCATTATTGGTCGGTGAACTGAGGAAGGGATTTGTGCTAGTACCCGATGGCGATTGTACTTTTGCCTGCAATATATACATTGAGAATCAGTATCATGTTTTATACACGAAGAATATATTCCCGAGCGCGCTACAACAACAGAAAAATGCTTAAAGTATCAAGAAGGTAAGTTGGAAGAATACTTTGACATGAATAGTCATCGCGCACACACAATCCCAACTTTATCCATTTAAAATGAAAATCATGCGGAATCAAGTAACTCGATTATGAAAAATTTGTCTAATACCTTGTATTGATTCATGGCGGCTTCCTCTTCCGCAAGAGCTTGCTGTCGCAGCGCCTCATCGATGTGGCCATTCCCAGTTTGGTCGAGCCTTGCATTGCTGGCTGCTGTTCCGAACGCGGTACTGGTGGAAGACAGGGCGGACACTCCCGACTTTACATTGGTTCTATTGCTGCTTTTGGGCGATGATGGGATGTCGGAGATGTGCGGTGTCAATTGGACGGAAGAAAACAAAAGAGGACGGACAAGAAGAATACGGAAGGTCCGTTTCAGCGAGTTTGTCAAATGTGGCGAGAGAGAGGAGCGTAAAGGAAAATTTGATAATTGAAAACAAAGGAGAAGAGAGACAAACAAAAAAACAAAAATACAAACGTGTAGTACGTATAGATGTAACAATGCGCGTAAAAATGCATAGTGTGCATCCATTCGTACACTCACATGCAACCCTTCTCTTTCTCTCTCTTCTTCTCACCCTGGCACTCTTTTTCTCTTTCTCTCCCTCTTATTCTCTCCCTCTCTTTCTTTTTCTTTCATTCGCAATTTTACTGTCCAATTCTTTACTATATGTCCTAATATACACATGCATTTATTGGTGTTCTATTTTCTGTAATAAAAATAACGTCAAGCTTGCGTATCAAATCAAATCATATTATAATCACATTAATGTGTAAATATATATCGTTCAATTATTTTATATAATTTTAAAAATAGTACTGAGCTTGCTACAATAATAAAAAGCCATTTTGTACATGATAAATACATGTGCATTAAAACCTTATATAGTATTCTCTCTTCATTATTCCAAAACAAATTGTTTTAAGAATTTTAACGGTAATCTCAATTTAAACTGTTATATCCAAGCTATATGAGTTTCTATACCAATGGATAAGAAATATACTTTGTATTTACAAATTTCAATTATTAGAATAAAATTCCATTATTCATAATAGATTTAAAAAGCAATGTATAAGCAATTAAAATTAAATTATTGATTTACTGTTAATCGCAATTAAGACAATTTATTTTACAGCGTGCTTAATATCTACTATAATCAAACTATAGGGAAACTACGCCAATTACCTAAGATTAAACAGATTATAAATTTATTCATGCAATATACATGAACGGTAAATTGGAATTGGTAATGTCAAAAGTACAAGTATAATTTTCGACGAGAAGTACATATAATATATATATATATATACATAAATAAATATTAAATACCAAAAATTTAGAGACACAGCGTGGATATCTTATAAATGGATTAGGATATACAAATAAATTTTCAAAAATTCTGTGTACAACTAAATGTCAAATGTCATTGGATAAAATTAACCTGAAATATCCAGGAAATACCATCGATAAACTTTGTAAATTGGAAGATAACTGTCGAAAAAGATACAACTTTCCAAAAATATTTGTTCAAGACTTCTCACGACATTTATTTAAAGAACATAATGAATACTTAGCATTTCTTTATATGAGTTTGAAATGGGTTGTATAAGTGGGAAATTATGATATTCGAGATAAACGAATGCAATTTTGTGTTTAAATAATTCTTATGCGTGTGCATGTGCAATAAACATATTTTGTTTAAATACTCATATTAAGAAGCTTGTAAAGATGTGTATAGAAAAAGGCGTTTTTGATCTTAAAAAAAATGTACAATGAGACGAAAAATGGTGGATTTGGGAGAAGTAGAGAAGGAGAAGTATATCGATTTTGATAGCATTCAGTGTAGGGACGTTTAGAATTATTCCTACATCGATCATTATGTGAAATTTAAATGAATCGAATATAAATGGGCAAAGAAATTAGCATACCTTGCTGATTGCGTCGGCGTATTTGCGGCTGAGCCCTTCTTTCCTTCCAAGGAAGCGAGATGTTGCTCCAAGGCGTCCAATAAACTACTTGGTGCCTAAAAAGCAATTTGTCAGTCATTCATAGGGCCATTAGAATCATGAGTGAGGTGCAAGATAGAATGAATCAGCTGTGCATTTAACTTGGAAATTTCTCTGCGCTAAAACGCATGCATTTATTTTTAGAAGATTTCGTGAGTTAGTCATAAATATTTTCTTTGAAAATGTTATAAACGAATATTCAATGAAAGAGTAATCGACGGTAAAATCGGCTCACAAAATCTGCCAAAATAAATATCACCAATTATCTTTATGCTGCTCTATACTAGATCACACTAATTCTACCTCGTTAAGATATAATCAGTGTTGATATTACCTGTCAGTAATGTACAATAGGAAGAAACAAACGAAAATATTACTTTATCGGTTGGCTAGTTAAATAATTTTTTTCACTTCGTTAATTAATCTTTAAAATAATAACCGATAATTATATACAGATAATTATAAACACATCCTTATTGGTAGTATAATAAGATAGAGAGTTAATAAATAGAATCGCGAACGCACGTACCTTCGTCAGATCAGGTATGTCTCCTTTATCGATGCCGACGTTCTGCAAAAAGAAATATGCTCAGTCATTATCAACTTAATGTTACGCAATCATTTTTTATTTTTTACATATAAATCATATATATAACTTACTTCCGCGACTTTCAGAAATTCTCCGACCCTATCCATACGTATGAGGAACTTTTTGTAGAGGTCTAAAGCGTCCCGGCATTGTTTCTTGTTCATGTCGAAATATTTCTCTGAAAAGAGAGATATCACAATCGCAAATTGTCCGATTAGAAAGACGCGATCGATTATTCCATCGATCCGCGAATATGCATTTATTACGCGCAAATAGGGAAAAAAAAGGCTGAATACGGTGCGTTACCTAACAGATTAATGATGCCGTCATTATAGCAAGCGAATAACCGGATAAGATCTCGAAAGAGGAGCATGAAGGCCATATTTATGACGCCATTCGTGAGGTCGTTAGCCGTGCAATCGAATTCCAGCAACGCGTCGAGTTGGGACTGCAGTACTGGCAAAGTTTTCAGGAGTTTCTCGGCGTTCATTGTGCGTAGAGTGCCGTCCTCTTTCCTGTAAAACGTCGATTACACAATCAAAGATCAATTCTCTCGCTCTACAATTAAATTACAATGTTCCACACACACACGCACACGCACACACACACACACACACACACACACACATGTACACGTACCCCCGTTTCACTTTGCAGAAGTCGAACGCCACCGTCCTGTAGGAGAGGGCCTTCTCGTTGAGATACTTGGCGTATCGCCTGATGAACGGCGACATGTCATATCCTGATCGACGCGACAGAGAGAGAAAAAAACGGCAATTACTCACTTTTGTTCACGTACCGTGAAGACATAATGAAAGCACTAATAGGCAATGCGACGCAACAATGCGTAAAAGTGAAATTAGAAAGTCAGCAATACGACCGAGAGATGCGATTGCATTAATTTTATAAAGTTATATAAGCATGCGTATTAGAGCCGCGATTAAAAATTATTATTTTTTTTTTTAATCAAATATTTCATTATAAATTTATAAAGTTCGCACCGAGCGTAATTAATTTACAACATATATGTATATCGATTAACGTACATCACATATACATTATTACAGTTAGATGCACGTAACTTTTTTTTTGGTTTCAAGATATAAAAATTAAACATGTATGCATAAAGCAATGTTAGTAAAAAAAAAAAAAAAAAAAAAAAAAGGTGGAAACGAGACGTGTTTTGTTAATAGAACTCACCCACGCGTATTCCTGCTTCGTGTCCCAAGAGATAGAAAGTTAGTCCAGGTTAGTAAATCGTATATACAGGTGTCAGATACATGGAAAAGAGGAAGATTCGCATTTGCCGTACGGATGATAGCTGTAGAATGCGAGCAAGTTAGCGAGAGAGAAAAATTCGCGCGTGAAAAAATTCGTGAAAAGCATTCGTATCGTTTTTTCAAAAATTAATTATAGTCATCATCTAACGATAAGCGCCTCTCGATGACCGATGATCGACGTTACATGTACGCGATCTGTCAATAACAAATCGAATTCATGTCTCTCGTAAACATATTCTCGGCGACGAGGTACCGCGATTAGCTATTCAAATTACGGCATGTTGCAATTTTCCATGCAACGCGTGCATATTAAATCACGTCACTCGAGTAATGACACACGAGTTCTTTTTTTAAATATAAATTGCGAATGTGCGAAAGGCCGTGCGATTCGTGCTCTGCGTTTTTCGCGGATAATTTTGTTAATATGGAAACAAATGTTAATCTTCCGCTTTTCAGATGAAAAAAAAAACACATTATTTAGAACGTGACAAGTTGTTACGAGAGTAGTTCTCTCTCTCTTCTTCGTCCAGGATGCCGCAGAATTGACGGAAAAGGAAATTTGCAGCCAATCATATCGCGACAAAAATATCGAGCCTGTTAATTATTATTATTACACATGCATTAATTATTTTTTCGCGAATGAAATTTAACAGAGATACGAATAAAGAATATTCGCTCGAAACAAAAGGAATAATTCGCGTCATCATTTTCCGTGTCGTCAATTCCGGAACATCTTGCAATATCCCGAGAAAATGCAAAGAACTCCCTTTTCCCCCGTCGATACGATTGTGAAATGATCACCTTGTACGCCACTCTTGTCGAGGAAATTGCTAAGCTGAAATGTGCTATTGCTGGATGCGAGATACTGTGTGAACCTCTGCAAAATAGAAAAGTCATTTCAGGAAGATGCACAATGGGGCGTCTCTCGCGGAGTCGAACGAAAAGAGAAAAAAGATTAATAATTACCTCGTTCCCGTAGCACATCATGTGATGCACGGTGATCAGAGCTTTGAAGACCACCGTCCAGTTTGTGTTCTGCGAGCGTTCTATCAAGAGGTTCGCCAGCTGCGGAATGGAGACGTTCGGCTCATTGGTGCAATGGATTAAATCTGAAACAAGAGAGAAAAAATGAATTTTTCATTGTCCAAGGACGATGGAAATATTTTCTCGATCTCGACTTCACCCTCGAATTACAAATTATCTAAAATTGGACATCGAATAACTCAATAATTCGATACTTTACAAGCGTCGCCGCTGCTTTTTGACGATGTACTTAAAAATGGAGAAAGATATAGCTGACGCTATCGATTTTCGCGGCGACTCTGACCTGCATGTGTTGAACTCGAATGTTCGCGCAAACCAGCCACGAAGGAAATATATGCCAATACTGTGTTGAAGAAGACCACGACAATCTACGCGACATCGATCAATCGCGATTGATTGACGAAAGTAGCAGCCACGTCAGAAGAATGCCATGTAATAAGATTAACAATCGTCACTCAATTTCGAACGATGCATTTAGCATATATTACACTATGTATTATCGAAATCATGTCAACCATAATCATATATATACATATATATATATCATATATATACTCAGTTGGTTGTCACGTGACTGTTGAATGAGCTCTCACAGATGAGGTCAAGAGCGCATCTTATACACTGAAAAAAATTTAGTTAATTCTTATAAGTATTTCAATACTGTCAAATAAATCATTTATTTGAAACTAATAATATTTATTTGATATAAGAAAATCCTTTTCAAAACAAATAAATATTTATTTGTTTCAAATAAATGATTCATTTGACAGTATTCAACTAAATATGTATTAATAATATATGATATTTTTAAATCGGCCAATAGAGCCCAAGCGCGAAAAATTAATTCTTCGGAACTGTATCTCTTGGTTTGAGATTACTAAGTTCCATATATAAATTAATCTCGAACTTACATATGGAGGAGAAAAATATGTATTAATTTAGTCATTTTTTCAGTGTACACTGGAAAAAAATTGTTTAACTTGATTAAACCTTTCAACTAAATTACTATTTTGTTAATTAAAAATATGCTAGTATTTATAAATTAAATATACATTTTGTTACACAGAGAGAATTTTCTCTTACAATTAGAATTTATTTTGAAAATCATAATAATCAAAATTTTATAAATTTCTCTAATTAATATTTATCACAAGAAAAAATATTAATATCTACATAATAAAATATAAAATATGTCCGATTGAATTTTACTATGTACATACTAATATTTTTTATTATTATGGTAAATATTAATCAGAGAAACTCGTATAAAATTCTTTTAATATTACCATGATTTTCAGGGTAAATTCTAAGAGAAAATTCTCTTTGCGTAACAAAATATGTATTTGACTTATAAATACTAATATATTTTCAATTAACAAAATAATAATTTAGTTGAAAGGTTTAGTCAAGTGAACAGATTTTTTCCAGTGTAACATATCATTAATTGACCTCTTGATCTCAAGATTAAATCTCTGATAAAAATTTAAAGGCAACTTTTCCGGGAATATAAATCTATCCAAATTAATAAAAAAAATTTTTTTTAAATTGTAGTAGTGTTTAAACATGTGAACGAAAAGAGTTCTTATCACACGTCGAGTTCAAGCTGTGTGATCGAGATATATACATATCTTTCCCTTGTTATCGTATCTGTTTACAATATTGGCTAAATATATTTTCTTCGTAGAAGTAAGAGATTAACGGGAAAAGCGACGGGAGTTAAATAACATTTTACACCGCGGACAGTTTCCCACGGCTTTAAAGCGTCTCCGCCTTCTCTTTCTCTCTCTCTTTCATCCGACCGATGATCCCGCAATATCGAAGTCACGACGAGAGGGCTTCGAGAACGAAAGTGCAACGCGAACAGGCGGAGGGGAGCACCGGATAAAGTCGCGAATGAAGCTGTGAATCAGCAGCGAGAGAGCAGCTTCGGACTCTATCCATTCTACGAACTGCCCAACATTTCCATATGGACCAATTTTTACCCATATGTTATCGCGAAAATATCTTTTAATCGGCGCAGATTTTTTTTTCTTTTTTTTTTTTGCAAAAGCGTGATAATTATTTATGCACGATCGATATTAATTCTGAGGGAAAGATGAATGAAATTTCCACGCTTCTTTTTTCTGTTCTTACGATTTGATTTATTTAAATTATTAATTTTAAAAAATTTATAGAACTATATTGTAATTTATATTTTAATATTATTTTATTAAAATTAACATAAATATCTTTCTGTTTTTGTTTTATTCCCCAAATTAATTTAATTCAATATTTTAAATTTTATATCATATTTTAATTATATAAATTATTTTAATAAAAATTTAAATAATAAATATTATATTTTTTGCATTCATATTTATATGCATATTTTTCCAACCATCGCTACTTTTTCCTCTTCAACCACTTTTTATATATATAATACAAAAAATTATATGGTAAAAATTAAAAGAAATTAATTAAAATTAATAATATATAAGAAACATTGTACATAAGATAAAAGAGGCAAACATAAAGATTTCATGAATCAAAAACTCTCATTTTAATGAAGAACTGATGAGTGCAAGAGAATAATTAAAATGGAAGAATAAGATGTATCTTAAAAAATAGAATATACTGCTGTCAATAAAAAATTGCAGTTTGCCACGATTACAATTAAAAGCTGCAACGAGCAAACCGCGATTTATCTCTCTCTCTCTCTCGACCTTGCGAGATTTCCCGTTCTAATTATAATCTCCCAAACATACAGACGAGTTTAGCGGCCAAATGGCGACCGCGTTGGCATCGAGATCGCGGACTGTCAAAACGAAAGCACGTCCCTCGAGTGCGTTCATTCAAAACAGAGGCCGATTCAGACACGAGATGAAGGCGCTTCAATTTTTTTTTCGTACCACATACATACGTGAAACAGGTGCAAACTTTTGTCGGATAAAAAAATGCAGCTGTTTATTCACGGAAAGCCAGTTATCTTTGACACTATGATGTTCACGCACGCGTACGCAGAAGTTGGAACGTCTGATATTTCACAAATATATTATATAATATATTATGTATAACTGCGATATATTGCAAAACATTGAAATGTATTTTATATTAATTAATCAAATAAATATAAATTATACATATATAAATATAGAAATAATAATATAAGATTCATATTATTATATTTTTATTTTTATACATTAGTATATATATTTCCAATAATATTGTATTAAAATGAATAAATGTAGATATTTTAAAATATAAAATATACTTGACAAACGTTGCATTTGAATAAATATATTTGGAAATAATTATTTTCAGCCGCGAGAGAGCGAACTTTGTGTTTAATTGGCATAAAGATGTATTTTAGCGCGACAGACGCAGCTGATAATACGCTTTTAATAAATCTTTCGATAAATGCTGGGTGATTGGCAATCGTCGGATAAATATGCGTGAGCTGGTAAAAAAAATTATTGAAAAAACACATAATCGTTATCTAGGCAGTGAAGGGGTGTACACCGAGAAACTGACACTGCAGCATCAAATCATGTGTATCTCCAGACGCGGACGGAGGCGTGTCCGATAACGTGTTTTGGCAACGCGATTACAGCTGCTACACTGAACAAAAAAAAATTGTTAATTGACTATATTTTCAATGATAAATATTATTTTGTTAACTGAACATATTTTTTTATTTATACACGAGAGATAATTCCCTTCGGTGCACGATTTAGAAAAATAATAATAGTATTAATAATAAAAAAATAAAATTAATTAAATATCATTTTGTTAATTGAACATGTAAAAATATTTCTTTTTAATTTTTTTATTTATTACACGAGAGATAATTCCCTTCGGTACACGGTTTAGAAAAATAATAATGGTATGAATAATAAAAAAAATAAAATATTTAAATTAAATATAACATATTAAATCTAACAAAATGTATATTTGACTTGAATACTAATATATGTTCGATTGACAAAATAGCGAAGTTGAAAAGTTAACAATTTTTTTTTTCAGTGTACAAAATCAGCTTATATACGAGCCGAACGAAAATGTAATGTCGAACTTTGTCGATCAAAATCGTGGCATCGATCATACATTGATATGGATATATGTAAGATATTCTATAGAAAATCCCCGACGTAAAGTCTCGATGATAGATGGATTTTCCACAGATTTCGGGTTATCTATTTTTAACCGAAAGGAAAAATTTCGCAAAGAGGATTTCGTTCTTTGTCGCGATATTAAAATATGTTGCAATTTATATTTATATTTTATCTTTTTATATTTATATTTTGATGTTTTTATATTAAATTATTATATTACATATATTTATATATATAATTAATATATATAATAATCATATTTGTGTAATAATAAAATGCATCGTATATTATAAACATCTGATCTGATTAAAATATAAATATTAAATATTAATTATGCATATATTATTTTCAAATAAAATCCTAATATCTGAAATAATCCAACAACGAAATATTGAAGCACCGCGTTAATAAATATTTTATCTCAAAGCGAAAGAAATATAATGGAAAAGAAATGAAATAAAAACTGCATAAAATTAAATAAAAAACGCAATCTTCTGGAAGTACGAAAGGCTAAAAAAACTATTAATATATAATATGCAATCTCAAGACAGAACAGTATTTTTTTTTTTTGAATACGCGCGGTAAGAGAAAGATATTTCCACGCGAATAAAATATCATATTGCCATTTACCGCGAAAAATAATTTTATGTCACATTAGCCTCTAGCATGCTATACTCTAGCACGAGAGGCTAAGAATGTAACCGGCCCTTCTCTTCGGATCTTAAATGCGCAATCTTGGTCATCGCACTCTCGGGGTCGCGACTCGTCCCTGGTATATATTCAATTTCTTTTTCTTTTTTCCCTTTATTTTATTTGTCTTCTCTATCTCGACTTCCTTCCCCACGCATTTTCTCAGTCAGTATCAACAACTCAGGTTCACAAAGGCTTCTCGTCAAAGGCGATACTTATGCGCGATGAATGTACAAGGTGTTTCAGAAAGAATGGAGCAGCATTTTAAGACATGACTGTATATACATATACTATTTTAAGCAAGAAAGTTTACGTAAACATGTGTTCTATTCTGGATGTTTAGAGAGATACAACGTGTATTCAGTATTCTTTTAAGAACGAATACATCCAGTAACTTATTAGAACCAATTTCTATAGGAAATAATTACATGTAAGCTTATAATACAATTGAATAATTAATATTAGTTAATAAATTCAATAATTTCAATTAATTAATCATAATTTTGGCATCAGTGAATATGAGTCATTTTAATTACACGAAAAATCAAACATTTTAAACTAACAGAACTTATCAAATCTAATGTTTATGTTTATATTACTAATCATATGGTAAACGACGAAAATTTAATATATTAATTGTTTCATAACCATATATGGTTCTACTAAATTAATAAATATATACGTTCTTAAATTTAAATACGTTGTATTTTTATAACCGTCCAAAATAGAATATATGTTTATATAAACTTTTTTGCTTAAAATGTGTACGATAAAGTCCTAGAATACTGACCAATTCTCCTGAAACACTCCATATATACACTACAGATATGTTAAATTTAATCAGGCAGAGGAAAAGAGAGGAGGAAGATGAAAAAAATGTGTTAACTTGACTAAATCTTTAAACTAAATATTATTTTGCTAATTGAACATATGGAAATATTTAAATTAAATATAACATATTAAATCTAGCAAAACGTATATCTGACTTAAATACTAATATGTACCTATATATTAATATATATATATTAAATACTAATATATATTTTATTGACTTAAATACTAATATTTGTTCAATTAACAAAATAGTAATTTAGTTGAACAATTTAGGTGACAATTTTTTTCAGTGTACCCACATTTTTCCGACACGCTCGAATTCTTTCGCCATTATATTCTCGGATATTCGCGTCCCACACATGCATTGTTGAGACAACTCTGTTTATTTTGCGCGTCGAAGCGCAGTGGTTAGAATAAACTAACAATGAGAAACACATACAGGTGCACTTGTGCGCTAAATGCGAGTCTTGAAGAAAAAGCGATGGAATCTCACACGCTGTTCAAAGCATCTCATTTGTCCCAAAAGAGGATCTCAACAATAGTATAAAGTTCTCTTCTCTCTTCCTTTTCCTCTTGCTCTTTTTACTTCTGACTTTAGTTGCATCTTAAGTGGATGCTGACCCTGTCTGTTTTACCGACTTTGAGTTCAAAGGCTTTTCTTTTTATTGGCTATACAGATTCTATACAGAAAATCCTTCTCCACAATTAAAGTACTGATAATACTGAACGGAGAGCGCTGTAATTTTGTATAAAAAAACAATAAAAGTTAAAAAAATTACAGTTTTTTATCGGCCTCTTGCATCAGCTCATAATAATACTTATTTAATGCAAAAGTCCTGTAGTTTATTTGTGTACAAAATATGGCGTTCCCAATAGAGATAGCATGAAAGAATAATACAGAAGTAATAAAAATGAGATTAAAAGCCTGTATCGAAAGATTCGTACTTGAATTAATTATAACTTATTTTAATTATGTATGTATATTTGCGGTGAAATCGATGTCGAAGCATAAAACAGCAAAAATTAGTTACCGGACAGCGGTCTCCATTCATTATTATCAGTACTTTCATTGTGGAGAATTTTTCAATCTGTATATTCAATAAAAAGTGAATCTAACTTAAAGTCGGTAAAATAAAACTACGGCAGCATTCCGTTAATCGTGAATAAAATGTGCATGAATTAAAATAAATTTTAAGAAAATAAGTATTATGACACAATACACATATTTGAAATTCTTATAAGGAATTTCTAGAGTCCCAAGGTTGCGATTCCGGTTTAATTCCGGCCAAATTATTTTTGGCAAAGAGAATGCCGCAGATAATTTTTATTTGATCGTCTCGGAAGAAAAAAATGAGAATTGTTAAAATGCATAAAATGTACCGAGATCAAAGTCAACAATCACAACGACAATGGTATCGCATATGAAAATGATCTGGATTTATGCAAACCCGCGTGACATGCGTGGATAAATTCCATTTTGAAGTAAGTGGAGCGTACGATAAGGCAATCGATTGCAAATTCGATTCGATCGCGAACCGTCGTAAATTGCGAAATATCGGTAGACTTCATATGCATATCTTCGATGCAATCGATATGTTTCGTGGACACTTTCTACAGCATAATATAGTTCGTATTATATAAATATATAATACATTCGTGTATCTTACTATATGCGATATTTGTCTTGTCTCTTATAAAACAAAAAAAAATTGCAATATTTATTTACCATCTTTTAGAGACCCATTTATATTTTATTATGATAAATTATTTTTATGTTATATATTTTTTATATTTTCTGTTATATTTATTTGCGATATTTGTCTCGTCTTAAGAAAGCAAACAATTTTTGCATTATTTATTGCCTTTAGAAAGATTTATATTCTTTTAGATGATATTTATTATTATCTTTTATGTTTCTTTACAAAGAAAGAAATCTCAAACTTGAGATCATGTCGAGAGAATTGTACATGAAATTCGCTGTAAATTGATTAAAAAATTTCTACTATGATCCACTTTACGAAGATTTCACAATTGCGATATCATTCAAGATGGAAATCTATTTATCACTTTTTTGTTACATACATATATGCGTGTAATATTCGTGTAAAATCTATAATTACATACAATGGAGAAAATAATAAATAAAAATCTATTAGAAATTATACCAGCTCGAAGTAAAGTATATGAGCTTAAAAATATCGAAATATTGAATTCTAAATAATTATTTTCAATCTTTTTTATTTTTCCATTGTTATTTTCTATTATATTTATATACGTGTTCAATATTGCAGTAAATATTTTCTGAAAAAACGCCACGCATCGCTCGTGCTTTATCAAAGATTCCTTTCATAAATGATTGCCGCGTATACCGAGAAAACAATATTCGTCGAATCGTATCTCGCGCTGTAAAAGATGCGCTGTTATTTTTTCAAGTGAAAAATAGAGGTGCTATCGATTGACCTCTCGTGTGCATTTATTGATACACACTACGCAATAGAGGGAGAACATTGACCGTGACCGTATAACTTTAATCCTACAAGCAAGTGTATCTAATGTTTATTTGCTGAGAACTTCAATCACATTTTTCTTAAAAGAGAACAGGGTTGGATAAAACTAGTTAATTAGTTAAAAGTAAAAAGTTAATAACTATTAACTTAAGCTTAGTTGATTTAATTTTTAACTTCAACTAGTTATTTTTTACCTTAAACTTATTAACTTTTTCCCCAAGTTAAAATTTTTTATCTCTGAATACCATTATTGTTTTTTGATAAGTTATAAACGTATTTTATTTTTAAATTATAGTATTATTAATTTTGATGTTCATTTGATCATCGATTGTAATTACCAAAAAATATATTTCTATATCAAAATCAAAATTTCTTTGTTACTTGTTATATGTTTTAAAAGAATTAACAAACAAAATTTTAATTTAATATAAATAATATTTTTAAAAATTAACTTTTGATTTAACTTCAGTTAATTTAATCTGAACTTAACTTTAACTGAGTTAATTTTTTGTTCATAAAATTTTTAACTTAACTCAGTTTAAAAAAATCATAACATACCCAACCTTGAAAAAGTATCATATTGATACAATGTCATTAAGTTCCAAAAACGATCGTTAATTAGCATGACAATTGCGATTATATCATTTTAAAATCATACATAAGCGTATATTATAAACATACAAAAAGAATATGCATCAATTCGTTAAACCATTTTAAGGCATCAAAACATTTGAAGATAAAAAGTTACGAGATAAAAGAAGGAAAAAATAAAGTCCAACGATAATCGAGATAATTGTTTTCTTATCAGCATACTTTTTAAGTTAATTTTTTTTTTGACGATTACATTAATTTTATTTCGAGTTTTTGTGTGAGTGTGATTATAGCAGCGTTCATTTCGTAATAATTTTAACTAGTTTTTTTATTTTCGTATATAATACATTATGCAACCTTTGTATTATTTATTTTTATTGTGTTATTTTTTTATGTTTCTATAAAAAGAGAGAAATCTCAAATTTCATATCATGTCAAGAGAATTGTACATAAAATTTCACTTTAAATTGAATAAGAAATTTCTATTATAGTGTACTTTATAGAAATTTCGCAATTTGCGATATTATTCAAAGTAGAAATCTATCACTTCTTACATTGTTATATGGGTGTAATATATGTGCACATTGGAAAAAAATTGTTAACTTGATTGAACCTTTCAACTAAATTAATATTTTATTAACAAAATATACCTATATATATATCTATATATTGATATTTCAGTCAAATATATAGATATAGTTTTGTTAGATTTAATTAATTAAAATATTTTTATATGTTCAGTTCAAAAATAATATTTAGTTGAAAGATTTAGTCAAGTTAACAATTTTTTTCAGTAAACAAACTCTAATTAATTACAATATACAACAGAAAAAATTATAAATAAAATTCTGTTACAAATTACTCGTTAAAAAAAGAATAGAAAGAGAAAGAAATTATATTTAATTAAATCATCAGGCGAACCGTGAGACTGAAAGATTTTTCCTCAATTTTCCACGCTGCAGCAGGTCTGATTTTTACCAGGGTGTCCAGCAGACTCAATAATAAAAAATACCCTGACTTTTTAGTATTTTTTCCAAATATATAATTTGCATATATCTATATGATAAATCAATTAAATGTTAAATCATAAAATCCTTGAGATATTTTTGTCAACAATGAAAAGATTCGGAAGTTAAAACAAAAATTTAAATCAATTATACAATCTGCATTATGTACGATAATCGAAACAAACAAGTCACTATAAACTATTTAAATAATCACCTTTTTTATTTATATTATATCAAATTTTTTAGTCTATCAAATTTTTGTCTCTATCAAAAACACATTGAAATAAAATATGACACGACGATGAAAATATAAATTAACAAACACGCTGTAGAACCAATTTTTAATAACACAGAAAGTTAGCATGATGGGAGTCAAGGAAAAGTTAATATTTATTTAATAAAAAATTTCAAATTATTGAGACAAATATAGAATAATGTGAAAAAATCCTGATAAATAGTAAAATTTCCTGACTTCCCTGACAATTCCAGATTTATAAAATTCTCTGACAATGCCCGGTTCCAGATTTCCCTGACCGCTAGACACCCTGAATATACAACAGAAAAATTATAAATAAAATTATGTTACGAAAAACTCGATTAAAAAAGCATAGAGAGAGAGAAAGAGAAAATTCCATTTAATTAAATCAGATTAAATCGTCGCAGGCGAACCGCAAAAGATCGAAAGATTTTTCCTCACTTTTCGACGCTGCAGTTCTGATTTTGACGTGACGTTGTCTCAGATTCGCAGCTATAATATCGCGCGATATTATTGTCTGTATCGATTGACCCCTCCGAAAGTGACACTCTGTCCGCGCTAAGAGAGAACGTTGACCGTGAGGGCCGTAAATGACTTTAAAGATCCATTTTCGCCAATCGGTGCACGCTCGTCTACATATGCGACCATGACGGCACGACATCGATTGAACGCATCAAGGCTGTGCAACGTAGAAAACGTCGGCCTTGAAACATGCAAATGACTTTTAAAGATCTCCTTTTTTTTACGTGGCCTAAAGTCATATTTTTTTTTTATTTACGTAACATTTTTCATCCGTCGAATAATCTTCGCGCCGATACGTTCTCGTATAATGGGAGAAGGATCGTCTACAGAAATCGCACACAGAATTATAAATAGAACAGACAAGGGGAGGAGAGGAATTCTTCAATGGCCGAAAAAAAGCTTATACAAAAAAGGCCTTTGTATTATACAATCACGAAATACTTAAAATGAGTGACTTTAAAGGCCGCACAAAAAAACAGGCAATGTCATTGTACGACTATAAGTTATAGGACGATAAACTTATCATGGTGAACTCAGGAATGAGGAAATATATTTTTTAGTAGTCATATAAAACCAGGAAATATAAATTCCAAAGGTCAGTCACCGAATCACAGCGTGAAAGAAAGTAAAAGTATTTTTTTTTAAATCTACATACGAAAATTTATAATCTAGTAATTTGCAAGAACTAGAACTTTGAAAAATATACTGAAAAAATGTGTTAATTTGACTGAATCTTTCAACTAAATATTATTTTGTTAATTCAACATTTAAAAATATTTAATATATAATTAAATATATAATCTATTAATATAATATATTTTATAAATATGATGTTTTCTAAATCGGCCAACAAAACATCATATTTATATTCTTTATATTGAGAGCCGATAAAAATATTTATTTCTGATAATATACTATATTAATATAATATATTAATATATAATCTATTAATATAATATACTCTATAATAATTTAATATAATATATTATATCTAACAAAAAACATATATTTATCTTAAATACTAATAAACGTTCAATTAACAAAGTTTAGTAATTTAACTGAACGGTTCAGTTAAGTTAACAAATTTTTTGTTCAGTGTAGAAAAGTCAGCATTATGCGTGGAAAAGAAGAGAAACGCGATCCTTTTATAGAGAACAATCTTAAATCCCTGACTTGCAAGAATAACCTACTTTTTATATATATTTCATGAATGAATCATCAGAAAATCATTCACAGTACAATAAGACTTAGCATCCATCATGCTTTTATTAACTGCAGAATAGCAATTGTTCTACATTCGAGTCGAGCTTGAGAATGGTCCGCTATAACGTGCAATTAACACACAGTTTAGCACATGGTACTTGTCCTTCTGTCTTCAAGTCGCGAAGACATTGACTGACATTGACTGTTTCTTGATTCGAAACAAACAACAATTATCATTGGTGACATTGAGATGGACCACAACACGTTTTAATTACCTTTCAACTAAATATTATTTTGTTAATTCAAAACATAAAAATATTTAAATATAATATATATTAATATATTATAATATAAATATATATATATATATAACAATATATTTTAATTTAATATAATATATTAAATCTAACAAGAAACGTGAAAAAAATTTATTAACTTCACTAAATCTTTCAATTAAATTACTATTTTGTTAATTGAACATATATATTTGTATTTAAGTCAAATATACGTTAGATTTATTATATTATACTTAAATATTAATATTATATTTATATATTAATATATATTTAAATATTTTTATATGTTCAATTAACAAAATAATTTAGTTGAAAGGTTTAGTCAAGTTGACAAATTTTTTTTAGTGTGCCGTATTAATTATCTCTATGCAAGATTTTATAATAGAATATAGGATGCGCGACATATAAAGATATCGCGCTATATCGATTTGTAAAAATCGTTTATTATGCAGTTTCACGTCGTATCGCTTTTTTCATCAGATTATATCGCTGCGGTTACAATATATATATATATATATATATATATATATATATATATATATATACATATATATACATATATGTAATACATATATGTTGTGTAATACGTAGCTGTTAGTTACAAATTACATACTTTCTTTAAAAAACTTGATTTAGCATTAATTAATTCCTCTCATTATTCTATGTGCATAAGAATATCAAGTAAAATCATCGAGACATGAGTATTTTAGAGATAATTCATAATTTATATAAAATTGTCACAAATTAAAATATAAAATATCTCGTAAAATATTCATTTTTTTACTATATTATCTTTATAACTTTTTATACCAAATATTGCGGGGGATAGATTTATGTAAAAAAAATTAGAGTAGTTCCATTTAAAAAAAAACTAGGTTAATCTTTAAATGGCCTTGAAAACCCGAGTCACACGAGGACAAGTCCAGGTCACGATATTATGTCTCCCTACAACTTCTGCTCGATAGATTTTTTTTCTTAAAATCACGTGATTTCCAGATATTTGTCTGTCAAAATTAAAGTGAATCGCTATGTATACATATATGTATATATCACGCAGTGACCATAAATATTGGTTATTATCGTTTCAATATAAAAAAACTCATATGTCATCACAGTATCGAAAATAAAGATTGAGACAGGAATTTAATAACACGATGTTGATAACATAAATTTTCGCGAATATAAGTAAGCGTAGAAATAATTCTTGCAACGTCGAAAATTTTATCATTTTTTTAATGTTCTCAATTTTTGAAATCATATATCTTTGTAACTAAGCCTTACATTAAAATTCTATTAAAGTAAATTTTACTTGAAATTAACTAAAAAAATATAGTGTTGTTAATAATTTATTTTGACAAGGCTTGTTTACAAAAAAAGCTTTTATTTTCAATCGTTTATAACTCGAAAATGATTGGTGCCTGGACATTTTCGCTCAGGAAAAATCGTCTCTAAATCGCCTCAGAAATCTCCCATTAACATGATACGGTAAGTTTGGGACACCCTGTATATAACCAACCAAACTACACCGACTTCTATTTCGTAATATAAAATCACGTGACGTTGACAAGCCATTATTCGATAATTTTCGTATAAGGCAACACAACGAATGGACCTTTCGTCGTTCGGTGAGATTATTGATCGGCCAATAGGGGCTTTGTGTGTCTGTCGGCCTGGCAAATCAGCAGCTTCGAGGATCGAGGGTCCTTTCTAGAGTAAAAAATCCTTTATAATTTCTTCGGCTTATTGCTGCAAGTCACGGATCCTCGATCTAATTGTGCGTTCTCGCGTTAATGTAAAAGTCATTCGTTACGTGGATCCCCAAAGGATTCGTATGAAAGTAAATACTGATTCAAGTCGCGACAATAAGCTAATGACGAAGAGAAAACTCATGAGAAAACTCCCTCCGCGGGATAATTTTCTTTCTAACATGAAAAAAACAATCGCATCTTCAACGATTAAATTATATTCTATGATAAATACGTTTATATGCAATCCAAGCTATGGGATATGTATATACAAATGCGTCATCTTTTATATTTTAATATCAAGAAAAATAAAGATTGATGATCATTATTTTTAATTTATATTTTTATTTATTTTATTTTATTTATCTATATTAAATATGATTTATATAGTGAAAGAAAAATTGTTAACTTGACTAAATCTTTCAACTAAATTACTATTTTGTTAATTGCACATATATTAGTATTTAAGTTAAATATACATATACACGTTTATTAGATTTAATATATGTTATATTTAATTTAAATTTTATTTTTGTATGTTTAATTAACAAAATATTTAAAAAATTACCGATCAACGCATGTCCAAATTATAATATGTATCCCCTACAATTGGTAGTATGCTTACCTATCATCGTTCTTCTTGATAATTTTGCTACTTATTAACAGTTATTAAGGATGACACATAACAAACCAACAATACAGAAAGACAGCTCATTTTAAACTCTACTTGATCGGAGAGCGTGCGTGTTTATATATGATCTAATATCTATGTTTTACTCGTTAATGTCCTATTTGTCCTATTATTATTTCTTGTTCGCTAATATATCCAAAATATCAAAATACGACTCGCTAAGTAACTCAGTATCTTTGTTTAAATTTAGTCCATTTTTTTGTTCCTTGATATGTAGCATCTCAGAAATGAGTCTTTTATAATAATTATTTTCGTTGTCCATGATCTTAACATTGTCCCAATTAAAAGTATGATGTTCATTTATTATGTGTTCAGAAATTACTGAATGTTTCGTTGAGTCCAACCTAATATTATTTTTATGTTCTTTTATTCGCGTCTGCAATTGCCTCTTTGTTTGGCCTACATAAGATGCATTACAATTATTGCAACTGATCTTATAAACCACATTCGAATTGCATGGATGTTTAGTTTTATCTTTCTGCGCTTTAATAATATTGTCCAGTTTGTTGAGACATCTATACCCTACCATACAATTTTTATTTTTTACCGAGGAAACAATCATTTCTGAGATCCCATCTATATACGGAATGACAAAGAATTTTTTATTGACCGAGTCATTTCTTATACTTTTTGTTCTTTCTATGTTGGCCTGTCTCTCTATAATGCTCCCCTTAGATATGATGTGTTCTATCCGATGATTAATTTTGTTAAAAATCAGATCAAGAGGGTAACCATTGGTAAAATGAGCTGTCTTTCTGTATTGTTGGTTTGTTATGTGTCATCCTTAATAACTGTTAATAAGTAGCAAAATTATCAAGAAGAACGATGATAGGTAAGCATACTACCAATTGTAGGGGATACATATTATAATTTGGACATGCGTTGAATTATTTAGTTAAAAGGTTTAGTCAAGTGAAAAATTTTTTCAGTGTATTTTATTATATTTATATACTATATATATATTTATTGCAAAGATTCTATAAAATCTATTCAAGTATCAATCGCAATACGATTTTAGAGATGATGAAGCGATCTCTTTCTTATATTCTCGAGTCACTCTAGAAGCCACGAGTTTTATAACACATCCTCCTTTCCTCTCCCTTCTCATCCTCTCAATAACAACAGATTTAAGTTAAATTGACAAAGGTCTACTGACAAGGATTCGATGGTAAATATTATTCTATCGCGAATATGTACGTTATAACTAGAGATATTAACAAGATCAAATGAAACAATAATAATCGCGCTTGCGGCATGAAAAATTCTAGGACGTACTCGCGTTTTAAATTACCACAAACTTATGATTTGGAACAAACGCGGACTATCTAGAATCTCGCATACATATATGTACCTTTCTACAAAAATTGCGTCTAAAATTGAAATTCTGAAAAATTTGTTTGATTCAAATATAGGCGAAGAGAGAGGGAAAGAATCAGTGATGGGTAAGATATATTTAAAATGTATCTCGATACAAATATAGATATACAAATTAAAATGTATATATAGATACAGATATTCAGATATATATCAGATACTTTTATATTTTATCATAATAAAGGTAATATGCACAAAATGTACTGAATAATTTATTAATATTTTTGTTTATATTACAACTTTATTCGTTAGTCTTAACACGTGAAAAATGCCTCAAAGATATCGTCACTCAAACTATTTCGCCATGGTACTAAAATTTGACCAAGCTTAATAATCGCTCAACCGGTATTGATGACGATATGTTGATGACTTGCAGTTTTGATCTTTAAAAAATTTAAAGAATTGGATTCAAAAGAATATGTGAAAATGTATCTGCAAATGTACCTGAAAAAAGCAATTCAGATACCATGTTTTGTATCTAGATACTTCAATTATATATCTCAGATACAGACTCAGATACACAAAATGTATCTAGATACTGTATCTAGGTACCCAACACTGGAAAGAATATGTACAATATTTTCGAGTAATTTTTGTTTACAACAAATCAGAAATGGTTTTGACACACCCCAGACGTAGATCCATAATAGAAGCGTTTCGTGCAACTACGCGGCAGTGAAATCGATAATTAAATGGAACTCGTACGGTTTCGCGACTTATCGGGTCAGAATACAGTTTTGTCGACAACTATTCGCGAAATAACATTCATCTATTTTTATCAAGACGTTCCTTCGACATTTGCGAGACATATTGACAGCTCACTCGAAGATATGCTTTGAAGAGAGACACGCAGATGTAAAAAGGAAGTATGACAAATTCCTGACATATGAGTTTGTATATAAAGAAAGAATACAGAAAATAAATATATGGGGAAAGAAAGATGTATATATTATTTATATATCGGAAAAGGGAGACAGGAATTCCTTTGTCGTATACAATTTAAAAAGCAGCGACCAAAGAGAGGATTTAAATTTTATAAACTTAAATAAAATAAAATTTAATAAAAATAATAAATTTAATCAAAATTAATCACAATTTAATCAAAATTTAATCAAAATTTTATCTCTCCGTTGGATCTCTCTATCTCTCTCTCGTTGGATGCTTTTTGAAAATTTTATAAACTACTATATGGTTTCAGTGTCTATTTCAGTATCTATTTTAATATTTTGATATTTCAAATATTTTTACGCGTTTTAATATAGATGTTGCATATAATACATATTTTTTAATATTTATTTCGATTCATTCATATGCTCTCATAAATTTAAATTTTGCAGGTGAATCATGAAACTATAAAATGCCGCTAGCGAGAAGATATACTGGCGAGTCAATGTCAAAGGATGACATCATGCGAAAACGTTTATTTTAATTGCAATGCGAACATATGCAAATTGAAAATCTCTTGCTGTACAATGATTTGCCGTTAATTCTCTCTTTCTCTCTCATCTAGACATAGACGTCTATTTTTAGATCGAAACAAACCCATCAGATAAGAGATTACACATCTTCATTCAGTATCCACATGATTCATTCTGAAAACTCGTTTCAACGCACACATAACGTGTGATATTTCGTCTATATGAAATAATTATATTCCAGTCAGAGATTACCCCTTCCGCCTGATTGAAGAGAGAAGGAAAAGCCGAGCCCTGGTAAGGGCGAAGGCTGAAATAGACATCGATCGATTTTGCTGAATGCGGAATGGGGTTCATTGAGATACGCGCTCGCGTCGGGGTCAGATCGTAGGAAGATCGCACACTATAAAAAAAAATGCGTTAACTCGACTAAATTTCAACTAAATTTTATTTTGTTCATTGAACATATAAAAATATTTAAATTAAATGTTATATGTTAAATCTATTATATTAAATCACGAATAATATTAAAAGATTTTTATGAGTTTCTCTGAATTAATATTTACCACAATAAGAAAAAATATTAATTCTAAATAAAATTCTAAAAAAAATTCTCTCCGTATAAATTTAATATGTTCAATTTAATTTAAAAATTTTTACATGTTCAATTAATAAAATAATATTTAGTTGAAAAGTTTAGTCAAATTGACAAATTTTTTTAGACTGAACAAAATGTGTTAACTTGACTAAATTTCAACTAAATTTTATTTTGTTAATTGAACTTATAAAAATATTTAAATTAAATGTTATATATTAAATTTATTGTATTAAATCATAATATTATATTAAATCACGAATAATATTAAAAGAATTTTATATAAGTTCCTCTGATTAATATTTACCACAATAATAAAAAATATTAATTCTAAATAAAATTCTAAGAAAAATTCTTCCCGTGTAGATTTAATATGTTCCATTTAATTTAAAAATTTTTATATGTTCAATTAATAAAATAATATTTAGTTGAAAAGTTTATCAAATTGACAAATTTTTTTACACTAAAAAAAATATGTTAACTTGACTAAATTTCAACTAAATTTTATTTTGTTAATTAAACATACAAAAATATTTAAATTTAATGTTATATATTAAATCTACATGGAGAAAATTTTCTCTTTATAATTTACTCTGGAAATCATGGTAATATTATGAAATTTTATGAGAGTTATAAATAAAATTCTACGAGAAAATTCTCTCTGTGGAACAAAATGTATATTTGACTTATAAATACTAACATATTTTTAATTAAAAGTATAGTAATTAGTTAAAATGTTTATTCAAGTTAACAAATTTTTTTACACTGAAAAAAATTGTTAATTTGACTAAACCTTTTAACTATATTTTATTTTGTTAATTGAACATATAAAAATATTTAAATTAAATGTATAACATTAAATCGACATGGAGAGAATTTTCTCTTAGAATTTACCCTGAAAATCACACATGGTAATATTAAACAAATTTTAATAAAAGTTTCCCTGATTAATATTTACCACAATAATAAAAAATATTAATATATACATAATAAAATTAATCGAATATATTTTATATGTGTAAATATCATTGTGTAAATATTAATATTTTTTATTGTGGCAAATATTAATTAGAGAAACTCTTATAAAATTCGATTATTATGATTTTCAGGGTAAATTCTAAGAGAAAGTTCTCTCTGTGTAACAAAACGTATATTTGACTTATATAAATACTAATATATGTTCAATTAACAAAATAGTAATTTAATTGAAATGTTTATTCAAGTTAACAAACTTTTTTTACTCTGAAAAAAATTTGTCAATTTGACTAAACTTTTCAACTAATTATTGTTTTATTAATTAAACATAAAAAAATATTTAAATTAAATAGAACATATTAAATCTACTCGAAGAGAATTTTTTCTTAGAATTTGTCCTGAAAATCAAGGTATAATTGTGAGACAATAATGATATTGGAAGAATTTTATAAAAGTTTCTTCGATTAATATTTACCACAATAAAAAATATTGATATATACATAATAAATTTTACGTATACTGAAAAAAAATTATTAAATTAATAAACATTTATTTCAATACTGTCTAATAAATCGTTTATTTGAAACAAATATTATCTGTATGAAAAAGAGTTTCTTATATCAAATAAACATTTTTCACATCAAATCAATATTATTAGTTTCAAACAAATGATGTATGAGGCAGTATTGAAATAAATTTTTATTCGAATTCAATAAATTTTTTTTCAGTGTAATGAAATTAATCGAACACATTATCTTATTATGTAGATATTAATATTTTTTATTATAGCAAATATTAATTAGAGAAACTTTATAATAATAAATTCTTTCAATACCATATTTTCTCATATAATTACCACGATTTTCAGACTAAATCCTAAGAGAAAATTCTCTCTGTGTAACAATAAAATGTATATTTGACTTAAGTACTAATATTTGTTCAATTAACAAAATAGTAATTTAGTTGAAAAGTTTAATCAAGTTAACAAATTTTCTTACACTGAAAAAAATTGTTTATTTGACTTTCAACTAAATATTATTTTGTTAATTGAACCAATAAAAATATTTAATCAAATAAAAAAGTTTGAATCGCCAGTGATGATAAAAATTATTTATTTTTATTCATATACGACCGAACTGGCTATAGTTACATAAAAATAGATCACGACGTTTCGATCATTGATTTCGGTCCTTTTCAAGTACTATAAGCTTATAAATTAAATAGATCACGATCGCCTGAGAACTTCACAACAGAATTCCCTTCACACATATTAAAGATTAGACAATCTTTAATTTAATCTATTTAATTTAAATTAATCTGATCTATTTAATTTATTATAAGCTCACTTGAAAAGGACCGAAATCAATGGTCGAAACATCGTGATCTGCTTTTATATAACCACAGCCAGTTTGGTCGTATATGAATAAAAATAAATAAAAGTATTTAAATTAAATGTAACATATTAAATCTACACGGAGAGAATTTTCTCTTAGAATTTACCCTAAAAATCACACATGATAATATTAAAAGAATTTTATAAAAGTTTCTCTGATTAATATTTATCATAATAAAAAATATTATTATGTACATAGTAAAATTAATCGAATATATTTTATATCTTATTGTCAAGTTAACAAATTTGTTTCAGTGTAGAAGAGAAGAGCGATAGAGAGAAAGAGACTATCAAAGTTGCTGTCATCCGTTCCGCCACGCTTTCATTCGCGGCCGGAAGGAAATTACCAGCGTGATATGTGTAATCGGTGGACATATGACTAACCGACGGTTTTACCGCGAAAGGTTCGTCACCTTGCGGAATTATTCCCTCTCGCCGAAGGATGAAATCCGCGCGAGATCTTCCCCGTTAATCCCAAACACAGCGAGGTGTACTGTTATGTGTACACAAACCGTGTATATATATATATATATATATATATATATATATATGTATATGTGTGTATAAGAGATACATATGTTTACAGAGATAATGTATGTTTTCTCTAGTTCCTGGAGATTTGTGTTGGACAAATATCACTGTAACAATATCATGTATATATTCAATTAACGCTGTCCGTGTTATATGTTTTTCATTTTTATTTAAATAATTATTGTTTGCGAGAAACAACTAAATAAACGACACTCGAGAGAACACGAACTAAGGAGTATTTGTCATGTACATATAAATAGCTTGTATGTATGTGTGTTATTTTCTTAAATAAACAGTAAATTTTAGAACGCCTAAGAACAGCTGTTTACTCGAATCTTTCGTATATGTGTAAATTTATCAAGTTTTTATTTTTCTTCTTCCTTTATATACCATCAACACGCGATCCAAGGACGTTTTCTTGGTTTAATTAATTTATCACCCTAATCTGATGAAGGTTAATAATTTCGAAGTTAAAGTTCGCGATGTTAAAATAAGGGGCACTTTCATCCCCTCGAACAGATTTTATGGACATTATCAATTCATCAGAACAATTTCATAAACAAATCATATTGAAATTGCGTTTCAATTAAATATTAATTGAAGAATGAGAGTAAAGATTTCATAATTTTTCTTAATTATATAGCTGCTCAATATATGTACAGATAATTAATTAAGATGTTATAAATACGAGTATAAAATAATTTAATTCTGTATTTTATTTCATGTAAACAGAAAAGTCCGAAAAGGTTATCGTTATTTCAAACATAAGAACGAAACACAAATATAAATATGGAATAGACCTTTAGAAATCTTTTATATAGATATCTATACATTTAAGCTAGTCAGCAAGTGTATTTTAAATATATAAAGACACAAAACATAAGCAAATTAGTTTTTCAATTAAAAGACATAATTTAGAGCTTTCGGGAGCACATAATAATAAAACGAAATGATATTTAAATGTAAACGTGTGCGACCTTGATGTAAAAAAGTACACAAGAATTCACGTTCCTCTCGGACAGATTCAAAGTTTCCAAAATGGAATTCTTTGTTTGAGAAACTGTCCCGATAGAATAAACCAGAACAGAACAACTCGTCGATAAATAAGCGATTCCATATTCTTTTCTACCGCGCATTTTTCTTTCTCTTTCATCCCTTTTCACTCTCGAAAAGGACAAACTTTCATTTGGTTCAATCGTACAGAATGTCGCAAAGGAACTTTTCTTGAAAAAAAATAAATAAAATAAAAAAATAAATAAACAAATAAAAATAAAAATATCTGCTCTTGTATGAATTTTAGCGAGCACTAAAATTATGCTACATTATTATAGAATGTGTGGTGGCTAAAATTATATACATATAATATATGATCATACTAAAAGTATGTATAATAAAAATTTTGTGATAATAATAATTAACGTCTTGCTTACGCACGATGTGTAATTAACGCGCAATTAACGCCCCGGATTCTGCTTTCAGCTTTTCAAAAGTAGGATATGTTAACGATCGCGCGAGCCGGAAATAGCTGCTTCCAGAAATCGAATGACGTAAAATCTCTACACATTTCCCTACAATTTTTTCTTTCTCTCTCTTTCTTCTCTTTACTCCGCCAAACTTTACTCCATCTAAAATATACATTTATTCGTCTTTAAACGCAGAAATATATAGCTAAAAAAAAAGACGGATTTTAAGATTCCACCTCAAGATATACAGCACGATCGCTATTATTATCATATCGTGCAATCCTTCAAGATTCTATCTTCGTCATCGCATTTCTAATCGCCTCTCCAATTTGCACATTCGCATGTTTACCAGAATTTTGTAACAGAATGCGAATTATACATAAATTATCAACAGAGAAAGAGCGGTTCGTATAAAATTCATTTCAATTATAAATTATAAATTTATAAATAATAAATTATAATTTATTTTTGAATATATTTATTTATTATTAATTTATTATTCAA
The DNA here is from genome assembly GCF_048542155.1 of Nylanderia fulva. Lineage (NCBI taxonomy): Eukaryota > Metazoa > Arthropoda > Insecta > Hymenoptera > Formicidae > Nylanderia > Nylanderia fulva. The sequence continues at coordinate 952,573 of NW_028190368.1, read as the reverse complement.
TTGTAAATTTTTCTCTTTCAGACTAGAAAGGACGATTCAATCTCCGATGCACGGAAAGCTCGGTTCCACGCGACATTGCGCTCGTCGGAGAATTGATTCTCGTCAAAGAGAATGCCGGGGTTCACGCGAAACGTCAGCGAGGAGGTGTGCGAGTCACCTTCTTCAACGGCAGACAAATGGAAAAGGTGAGCGACTCGCGCGTTCGCTAACTCGCGCGAAACCCCTCTTTAACTTCTCTCTCATTTCGCGCGAGTTCTACCTGCTCTCGCTGCAAGTAGACAGCGGAACGAAACGAACTCGAAATCCTCCGAAATCTCGGAGTACATCCTGTCCAAATTACTCATCTTTTCCTCGTCGTGGACCAATTTTTTTCTCCTCTTAATACAAACTTTATATTTTTGCACGGAATTTTCTCTTAGAATTTACCCTGAAAATCGTGGCAATCGTTTTTTTTTTTTTTCTGGTTAATATTTAGCACAATAAAAATTATTAATGTATATATATATATGAAATAAAATATTAAAATATGTACATAATAAAATTAATCAAATATATTTTATATCTCATTGCGGTGAAGAAATATTAATCCGAGAAACTCGAATAAAATTCTTGCAGTGCCATATTGTTGACGATTCTCAGGGTAGCTTCTAAGAGAAAATTCTCTCTGTGTACACATGAGATAAAAAAAAAAAAAAAAAGAAGAGAATGTCACGGGTCGTATAAATATGAATTAAAATTCGCAATCTCGCAAAGCGATGCGGATATAACTTTCACTCTCTGTCCCTCTTTTACTTACAGTCGAGATGCTTCTTCTTAGGTCCGATCATCTCCTCAGTGGTGGCCTTGCAAACAGACTTGGCGAGGCCCTGGCCGGCGATACTGTGCCTCGCAGCCAACAGCCTGTCGTTGATCGTCTGTCCCGCCATACTGTCCCGCTGTCACACACAGTGAATATATCAGAGCAACGACGTCGGCGATAGCTGTTCGCGAAAATTCAGCAACTTATCCGGACGCGATCGGGTCGCGCCTTCACCTTCGCCTCGTACACAGAGAGCCAGAAACACACAGAAAGAGAGAAAGAAGAAAATGCGCGCGCGGACGAAGAAGGAATCCCGAGACGACGGGGTGAACTCGGCCTCTCGCTGTTTCGACGCGGCACTTTGCAACCGCTGCTAACTTCACTTCGCACACGACGTTGACACTCGGCGTAAACGAGACCTAACCAGGCGCTAACCGCGCGAGGCGCCCGCACAAACACGTCTCGCTCACCCCGATATTATACTTCGGCTCGTCGTGCTTGCTTTTCCGGTCCTCCTCTCCTCTCTTTCTCACTCTCTCTCTCTTTCTCTCGTTCTCCTTCTCTTCCTCTCGCGTTCGCCGCCTCCCCCGCTCCTCTCCTTTTTAGCCGGTTCTCCTCGGTTAGGTTCGCGCGACGCGAACAATAAGCCGCCGCGATTTTCTCCGCGCGTTCACCAGCAGCGGAGCCAGACAGCTCGCGCTCAAGCTTCGACGGCTCAGCTGGACGGTGTAACGTCGGCGGCTGACCTGACTGACGGCGACAGCAGGCTGCTTCTATCTGCCAAGATGGCGGCGGGCGCTCGGTGCCGACCGTGTCGTGCCGACTCGCGCGCCCCCACCCCTATTGGTTGCGCGCCGGCCCGAGCTCGGCCAATCAGGAGCGCCCACCCGTGACACTTGGCGCCCCGCGATGACGTCACGCCGACTGGTCGGCGTGAGCAAGATTTCGGAATCGAAAATACGCCGGAAGGAAAACGCACGCCCTTGCGACTCGATCATGAGTCTTGGCCTTTCGAAGATTCGAGGGATACTTTAATTCATCGACGAGGAGATTTTTTATCTATTCGGCAGTTTCGTCGCGATGTACCAACGCGATATCTATATATGTATAACGTGATCTGTCATCCTATAGCCCGATTCGATCATCGATTGAAAAATGTGACGTGAAGTTAGTATACTTGTCACATTGCTACCAACGTGAGGTGATGCTCCGAAAATTTCTTGCGCGCGAGCGATCATTTTTTTCAGCGGGAAATTTGATTTGACAGATATATGATTTTGTTGGGTAAATTTTTGTGGAAGCGAAGAAAAATAAAGACTGCCTGATAAAGTCTTGTTTGTATTTGACATTGACTGTGGATCATCGCGTTATAACCAATCGGGTCTTCTTGATTCTTTTCATCCTGATTGGTCGATCGAATCTCTAGCGTTTTCTCGACCGCAACATTTATATACGTATCATATGCCAGTCACTTTGTAACACAGAGGGCGTTAGTTCACAGAGAATAATATTCTTCAAGTCAATTCGCAATTCGCATAATAAACGTGGTTTATATCATATGTATATTTGAATTATACTTCTTTTTCTTTTAATCTAACATATATTTTTGTAAGAAAAATTTTACTCGATAATAAAAAATAATCTTATAACAATAAATATGATCTTCTTTGAAATAAAAAATACAATAAGATTGATAAAAGCTCGGCCCATTTTTAATGATTCTAATATTAATTTGAAAACTTTAGAAAAAATGATTTAATTTATCACAATAATATTTTACTTAAATCATCAAATTTTCAGATTATACCGACTGAATAAACTGACAGCAGATTTAAAATAGACATGATCGACAGTATTGTTGTCTCTAAATTTACGAATAAATTATACAATACACATATATATATGCGTCAATAAAATTGGCTTCAGTTCACATATGCAAACTTAAATTCTATCAATTAGAAAATAATTAACACAAACAAAAAAAAACAATCTAAAAGAGACTAATAAAAATTGTATTTTTTATTATATTTTCCTAACCCCAAATTAAATTATTAATATATCTATCTAAATACTATTACATATATTATATACACATATACGTATAATGTTTTTAAAAAATCTTACGTTACACGCGTCTCCATTATTTTGAAAAAATGGAAGGGGCTCGATTTTGGCGAGACTTCTAAATATTCGAAAATGATCGTCGTGTTCATATATCGGCGCGGCGGCTGGAACGTGACTGGAGCGCCAGGCGAGTTATCGCGGGAAACGCGGCATCGCGGTTCGGAGCGTGGTTCAGTCGGGTCTCCGATGCGGCGAAGTTAGCCGCGCTTGAGTCGCGTGCGTCACGTCAGCGTGTACGTCGAGAGCAGCAGATTCAGTCGGGACGGCGGAAAGCGCGGCAAGATCGCCTCTCCGCTCCCTGTCAGAATCGTCACCACGTGAATCCGCGTGCTTGCTTCGCGCGTCTATTTTAGCGGCTTTCCTGGAAATCCCGGATCGCCTCAAGATTCTGCGACTCACGCTCTTCCGCGCGATCAGGAGGATGACGACGGCGGTCGACAAGGAGGAGGCGAGGAAACGCTTGACGCCGCTGCAGTGGCACGTCACCCAGGAGAAGGGCACCGAGAGGTAAGGACTGAGCGGGAAGAATTTTTCGAGTCGATTCGAAGAAACCAAATATTCATTTTGGTCCATTTTCGCGTACCAATGTCACGGGAAAATAATCCGAACGAAAATTTATATACAAGGGTTTCATCACTTTTCTTTATTATTAACTTGTATAGTAGCTTGTCGATTAAGTTAATGATTTAATTAAGTCAACGTGTTTACGAAATAGTTTCTTATTTTTGCAGCTTGACTTCAGATTCTATATCACGGTCCGGATGCATTTGATTTTCCATAGTAAGAAAGAGAGAGAGAGGAAATTAAGATGATGTCAGCTGATTCTATAATAGTCGAAGTGTAACAGTTGCGCAACAGCGATAACATAATAGAGACTTCGAACTATGCTAATTATATTCACAAACGGATGTTATTTGTCATGATCCATAGTTACATATGTCAGACACAATTTTTGCTCCATCTAATTTTACATTAAAAAACATCTCGTTTAAATTGTAAACAAATATATTCATGTCGAAAAAAATATTTTTTATGTAAAAATTAGATATATTAATACGTATATTTATAGAGTTTGCGAAGAGAAACGCTATAATATTGCACTATATATATATATATAATGTATATAAAATGTTAACGTAACTATCACGAGACGTGTATTTTTGCAAATAAAATCGCGATATAGCGTAATTTATTACAAGATAAATGTCGTAAAGATGGAAACGCGCAGTCACGTGGCCGCGCGATTAAGTAGTTCAATTCTTATTATTAAACAGATGTGTAAGGAACCGAAATAACTTTTTCAAGACCGTTCCGCTTCAGGGCGGTTCGACTCACGGCCAACAGGTTTAAAAATAAACTATGTGTGTCATGCAAAGTTCGCTCCCCTTTTTCATCTCCCCCTAACAAAGCACTCACCCTTATATATTCTCTATTTCGCAGGCCGTATACCGGTTGCTACAATAAATTCTACGAGAAGGGAACCTACACCTGCGTCGTGTGCGATCAGGAATTATTCTCCTCGGACACCAAGTACGACAGCGGATGCGGTTGGCCCGCATTCAATGAGGTTTTGGATCAAGGACGCATTAAACTGACCAAAGATACTTCTCATGGTAAGCAATTATGGTCGTCGTTTAGTATATCTTTTATAACGCTATCTCGGAATGGCACATTTCTCTAGACAACACACTCACACACAGATATATATTGCACAATTCCTTTAGTCTTAGGCCTGATTGCACCTACGTCATTTTAAGTGCAACTTAAATATATGTTTGTTTTTATTTATTTAAAAAGAAAGATAAAGATAGACACATATTTAAGTTTCGCTTAAAGTCGAAATAATGGTGGTGCAATTGGACCTTAGTTTACAAAGAGTGATTTAAGTTCTAAGTTTTATGATAAAAAACTCCAATTAAATCTCTAAGTCCTAAGAGAGTTGGTCAACTCCCAACTTTTAAAGCTTAGAGTTTAAAAGTTAAACTTAGGATCAAATTTTTTTCTTAAATCTTAAATCATTCTTTCTAGACTAGGATTTAATAGTACGCGAGTACACTCCAAATCATATTTTGATAATTAATAATTAATAAATCCTTGTATACACTTTGATAAAACATTACTGAATCTATATCCCGATCATTTCATCCGTTTATTTTTTCTACTTAAAATAGAAATCTTTTTATACATATATTCTCACATTGTAATTCTCGTGTAAAATTTTAATATTTTCATAATATAAAAATATATTACAAATTTCATGAAAATTAATTATTTTATTTTTATTCTCTCTTGTATCTTTTTGATCTCTTTGTATTTATGAATGTAGAAACTTTCTTGTACATATATTTAATGTATATGTTTAAAAAATATTTGGAAATTTAAGAGAAAAGTAGAATCCACATTTACATGTTTATACATAATTTTATTGCATAGAATGTTGTGTATAATATGTATTGGATGAAAATTCTTGTATTCTCTCTCCCTGAATCCTCGCATGCACTTGCTTAGAGTGTGATGGTGTTAGACTTACATCACTTTCTTATTTTAAACTAATGTGTGCTACATTATATATGAAACGCTCATTGCAGATATATGGATTAAAAGATGGACAAAATTATCTGTCATATATTTATGTTAATTTAGAGTGCTGTACATAGCTGTGTGCTATGAATATAAAGTTTACGATTGTTCAAACAAACAATTTGCATTGCGAATAATGTTTTTTTTCTCAGTTGCAAATCTTTAACGCATTTATTGCTTTTTGCAGCATATCTCTTTGATGCCAATAAAATTCCTTTGCTTTAATGTTATTGATAACACAGTTGAAATAACAATATTTCATCATTTGTATGTTTTAATACTCACAGCTAAATATACAAGTTAACAAATATTTCTGCAAAGTAAGTTCCGCAATATAAATACTTGATATGAAGAAATACATTTGCATATATTATAAAGAAAATAAAATATATATTTTGCAGTTGTTTAATTTTTTGCCAAGTAAGCGTACTATCGAGATTGATAAAAAAAGCTTATATACAAGAATAAAATAGTTTCGTATATATGTACGCACTTTTCCATATTGTTTTTTCTTTAGTACCATATACCTAAATGTTACCTATATTTCTCTCACTATCGAGGCTCTTCTTTAGTTTTGGTCTTCTCTTGTAATCCAATAGCTCTCTTTAGATCACTTCTATTTTCTTCTGAAAAGTGTATCGCAAGAAAGGTGTTGGTCTGCGTCTAATCACACTCTATTGTTCTTTCTCCTTTTGCCTTCCTTGATCACTCCTTGGCTACTACTACTACTACTACTACTACCACCACCACCATCACCACTCTTCACTCTCATCACTGAAAAAAACACCACTGAAAATCGCGCGTCACGTCGAATTAAAACGACGCCAACTAGTCGGTGGCAATCTACTACTGCTGATCGCAAACCCAGATATGGTGCGGACCGAAGTGACCTGTTCAAAGTGCGACGCGCACCTGGGACATGTGTTTAACGACGGGCCGAAGCCGACGAGGAAGCGTTTCTGCATCAATTCCGCCTCCATAAGCTTCCATGCGGCCGGAGAGGAGAAAAAGTCTACATAAAATAAGCTCTCATTGTTTTTTATTTATGAGATTCAAAATGTCAAGTCATATAACACACTATTCATATATAAATATGTATGAATGATGCGTTATAATCATAAAATACCTCTGGTTTATATTTATATGCATTGTAAAGAGATGGAGTAATTTTATTATCGCCAAAATACCAAATAGGCTGTCTCTGTAAAATACAAATTTGTTATTATATATATATTTATTATATATATATACGTAAGAAATATTAATGTTTTATCACTTTTGACGCAATGTGAATACTACTGTATCGCTATTAAACCAATCTTTCTCTATGTCAATTATATATTTCTTTAATTTATATTTCATTATTTAATTATATAAGATTTTTGAATATATTCGCGAATATTCGTCTTTACGTTAAGCTTCTGCGAAAGTTTTACAGAATATCCTATTTATATACAGAGATAAAACGGTTTCCGACCGACTTTTCACACAAGAAACTATAATTCTATGTTATCAGTTTCGAAATCTCTGCATTGTGTTATTCTCTCGATATTACAAATATGTATGTACATATCCGTATTAAAGAGAACAAAGTTTAACACCCACACAAGATATACGCTGCATAAAACGAGAAAACGCTCGATACAGAAAAGAACTATGATAAAAATGATGTCTAATCAAAGAATGTTATTTTTTCAATAAACGCCATATGTAAAATATATATAGCACGTATTTTAATTTAATATGAAATAAGATATATAAAGTATAATTATTTTTCATTTCTCTTAATACTATCAAGTAAGGAGGAGGATATTTTTATACGAGAAAACACATATTTGTTATAAAATGTTTCCTTATATTGTAACGTTTCAAAACAAACTGAAAGGTGTTATAGTACAATATATGCGCAAAATTCTAGGCATTATTTTTACAATTCATTACTCCTTTTCTGTGATTTTTTGCACTCCTTTACTTTGAAACTTTTATATCTCGTCACAAAAATTTCAAATATTCTTCCTGAGAGACCAGATTTCTGCCGAATGTTTTTTTTCCCCGATAAATGCGTTTCTTTCTTATAAAAGTTAAAGTCGAACGAACCTTCCTCTGACCGGAAAGTTTCTTTTTTTTCAATCTCAGCAGTAAAATAGCGACTTTGTTACTATAGGCCTACTACTTCCTTCTTTCATTCAGAGATCACAAAGCATTTTCAAAAACATCGTAAAATGCTACGATAAAACATGCATACACACACTTAACATGATTCGCATATTAGGAACCTATTTTTAAGAACCTAAAAAAGAACAGAGACGATGATACACGTAGTCCACATAGCGATTTATTAAATGCAATTGGAACGATCATCGAAATATTATGTATACGTGGATGCATAATCGGATGCAAAGATGCCCGCATTTTCTTTTTACGTTTAAAAAGATTCGCCTGCTCGTATTTTCTTTTTTTTATCTATCAGAGCTCTAGTACGTTTGCGATTCCGTTAGTCAATGTCAAAAATAATGAGTACTTTCGTGATGCATCACTTATTATTATTTACGATAAGGCATGCTTGGTACAATTTTTGTACTTTTGTTCACGCGATAAAAGGATTCATCCGGTACCATTATCAGCGAACGTCTATCTACATACATGCTAAGATGCGCTTCAATCAGGGTGTGTGCATCGACCGGGTGAGGATGATACTTTATGCAGGCAATTTTGCATCTCGCGCGACCCGATTGGCGTACAAGTGTAAAAGTTAGACATATTAATTATAATATAGCTGCTAATACAATAGCTGTAGTATATACTTGTTAAAATAACTGCCGCAAAAAGAAAAAGAAAAAAAAAACGATAAATGGAGAAAAGTCGCGCCGGAAGAGATATTTGTGAAAATGCAGGACCTCGCTCTTCTAAAATGTGTGCTTCTGATCGTCAACTTTAACCCTGGGGGATCGTATCATTCTTTAGTTTTATATATTTTTTTTCACACACTCATTTTTTCTTTCGTTAATACTAAGACGTGCGCACGTTATTTTGTCTCGTGTCGACGATCCGATCGATTTTAAAGACTGACACCGAAGCGGGATTATTATTATTATAATTATTATTATTATTATTATATTATTATGCGAAACGTTTTCGCGATATGTTTCGCGCGGAATACTGAGAAAAGAGGGAGGTGCAAGTTTAATTAATAAATCCTATTTCACATTCAGGTTCTTCGAGTTCCATTAAATTGTATCCCTTCGGTTTCGACTCTAAGTTCGATCGTGAGTGTCGACACAAACTGAGCTGCTTCCGCTCTTTCGCGATCAAGTACAGTCAAACATTATAAAAATCTAATCAGGCTTTTCTTTAAAAGATGATACTACAAAAAAGAAGGGAAGAGAATCAAATAAACTCGTCGAAAAGTGAATACGCTGTATCGTACGATTATCAAATAATACACGAGCTCCTCTCCTTTTCCTTTTTTTCGTCTCATTTCGTATGCAATATAAGTGTATATCGTTAATTTCTTTCTCTTTCTCTCTCTCTTGATTTATAACTATCATAATTATATTTTCACATGATTTCAGTTAATATTAATTTATATACGAGTCCTATACATATATGTATAACGAAAAACCTCGTCGACCGAGAGCCATCTATCCATCGCGCGAAAACCGGAAATCGGGCAAGTACGTGCTACTTTCGAAACTCGAAAGAAGAAAAAAAAAGAAGTAGAATGTCAAGAACTCGCGTTATATCCGGAATGGAACGCGGATGTTTAGTTAGAGAAGATTCGTTTTCTTCTTAGCCTCAACATCCTCTTTCTTTTTTCTTCTTTCCGTAGAGTCAAAAGTTCGCAAATAACTCACAATTCCGGCATTCTCACAAATCGTTCTATGATTGTATGAGTGTTAAAAATTGATAAAAAAATTTATTTGCATCAATACTTGCAAATTGCTACGCTTTCTATCATCGATGTCAACCTCGCCTTTCTTTATTTCATTCTTGGAACTTTCGCGCGATAAATATTTCAGTCGAATTTAATGGACGACGAAAGTAAAAAGAAAATAGAAAAAAAGAAAGATACGAAAATCTAATAGTCACGGTATTACACTAACAATAAGATAACTAAATGTACTTCTAAGATATTCGTTTCTTTCGATGACGCGATGACGCTCGGATGATATATAATACATTAGGAAAGACATATTTCGATAATGTTCGATGCAAATACAACCATACATACAGAACCACAACTCGATCTACACAAAACGTTTACAACTCAACTCCATTATATGTGTGTGTGTGTATTCGATTATTTGTTTCTTCTTCTCTCTTCTCTCTCTCTTTCTCACGATGCTAAAACGAAATATTTACGTATTGTAATACGGTGGTTCATAAGAAATCTAACGCGAGTTTTCTTTTTTTTCTTCACGTCTCTAAACGACAAGACAGGCACTTTATAGTGTCACAAAATGCTTCTACGTCTGAACCTTGTTTTACAGTTTCATATCAATCGTTCGTTCGTTCGTTCCATCATTTTTTCTTTCCCTTTTTTTGTCCTGCAAGACACGTTAAAGACAGATACGTCGGACTTACAGCGAAGAACACACGTGATATGGACAAACATTTTGCCCTCGGAAAGATGTTCTTATCGACTAAGTAGTAAACCTTGGTAAGTTTCCTGTCCTAACGTGTCTTCCTTTCTTCTTCCTTTTTTTAACGGCGCAAATGAGAAAAAGTACTCATCTCTTCGTCGTAAAGCTCTAAGTTAGCGGTCTCAAACGAGATATGCAATTCTTACTCAATCAGCTTCAGAGCACATGTGAACTAATTCTTTACATTGTAAATGTCAACATATAAATTGCGATATTTTTATATAAAATAATTGCTACGATAATTTCTCTCATTAGTATAAGAAAACTGAATCGACGACGAATCAAGTATAATCAATGATCAGTAATATGATAGTTCAATAACGTTGAAAACAAATTTTACTCTACCGCTTACACATTTATTCGTCGTGCTAATCGAATCAAAACACACCAAAAACATATTGCTCTGCTTCACCGCGTAATCTCTGTCGAAAAATACAAGTCCGACACGAAGACCCAATCTTCTTTCTGTCTACGATCTCTCATTAAACAATAATATATTAGAATAGGTCCTATGCACTTGTTCACACATTTGTTTGTGGTATTATCTATTAAGATTCTCGCGCTATAAATAATATGCATTTCTTGCTAACTCTCTTTCTCCGATTTGAATTTTTTCTTCTTTTTTTTCTTTTTTTTTTTAGAGAGTTAGTATAATACTAGTTTTATATTTTTAGAAAATAACTGACAATTGCTTGTATTTCCTCGATGACAATCCATCAAAATTGCGGCAAAAGCTCATCTCAGGTAACAACGCACACATGTGAAATAAGTCTTGTTTTCTTATTTCCTTCGAAGACTAAACTAACTAAGATTTCTGTGTGTGAGTCCGGTTTTATATGCCCCAATTGTAATTAGACTTTATCGAGGAAAACAAGATCTCTGCCATCAGATCGCTCATAGCTCTTTCTGATTAATCTTTGTTGTTCGTGCTCGCAACATGCGAGAATCGAGCATTTTTTTATTTTAACTGTGCAATCGCTTTCTCGATACACCATCACGGTATCGAATATGTTCTATCTATCGATCTATATGCATACGTAATGAACATATGCATGCGTATGTGTATACATGTACACGATGCCGCAAATAAAATAATATTCACATACGATATACACATATGTATGCATACATTAGATATATATATGTATATTTATTCATTTTTATATATATATATATATATATTTTACATATATATATATATATACGTTTATATTTATTATATATTATTGAATTATTGTGCCGTTTCCGTTTTGGGAGGGTGATTCATTATTTCTTTCTTTCCTTTCTTTTTTTTCCGCGTCACGTTCGCATAACTCTCATGTCTCTTACGACTACAATCTATTCGCACCACTACCTCTTTTAATGACCTTTGGCAGCTTCCTTCGCTGCCATTATTAAAGGTGTTAACGAAGCTAGTGGCCTGGCTAATTTCAGAAAAGGATGCTGCAATTCAATTTAAACACACATTTCCGATTATAAATAAGCTCGAGCAAGAAATATAAAGCAAAAGTTCGCGTTCTGTAACGATATAATAATGATTCTATCTTACCTTCAACAGTTCGGAAGCCGCGGATCGCTTTTCCACCTCAACTTCCAAACACTGATCTAGAAAATCTTGAAATATACTCGACAATTTATCCTTTTCCTTAATTTCCGGTTTGCCGTTCGTCGCGATCAGGTATAACGCTCTCAACGGGTTCTCATTCAGATATGGCGGTTCCCCTTCAATCATCTCGATTGCCATTATTCCCAACGACCATATATCAACCTGGGACGAACCACCAAGGTACGAGTTAATTATACGCTTTTAATCGATTTTCATTATTAATAACAATCGACGTGAGAATCTACCTTAGGTCCGTACTGCTTTCGCGTCACCACTTCCGGTGCCATCCAATACGGCGTGCCAACCATCGTCGTTCGTTTGCTCTGCTCCGGCGAGATTTGCGCGCAAAAGCCAAAGTCTGTCAACTTCACCCCTCCGTCCAGACCCAGGAGGATATTGTCGGACTTAATGTCCCTATGTATAACCTGATTACAATGAAGGAACTCGAGTGCTTGCAATACCTCTCTGCATACCGCGGCAATTTGACCTTCGTCCATACAAGTCTCGGTCACAACATCCGTCAAACTGCCACCTGGTAAATATTCCATGACTACCCACAGTTCTTCCCCGACTAAATAACTATCCAAGTAATTTACAACGTTCGGATGCTTGTTCTCCCGCATCACCAGAATCTCGTTTATTATAAGCTCTTTCTTTGGCTGTTGCGACAGATTCATTTGTTTTATTGCAACCTCCATGCCAGTAGACGTTTCTATCGCTGTATACACTGTTCCCGAAGCACTGCAAATCGTGACCGTTAATTAGTACAATTGTATATACTCTCGATATAATAATTTATCAATCGTTGTTTCCACGTCTTACCCTTGTCCGATCTTTTCCATTTTCGTGTATTTTCTATTGGGGTCTCCTACGCTCACAATTGTTCTAAGCTTTTCTAATATTTCGTCGTCTGACATTTTCTTCTTTCTAGCTTTGTCACCTTGTGCCGGTCGCGTTTGATCGGTCGTTGTTGACGTCGGTGTCGCTTGATTCTTATTTCTATCTAACTGAGACTGGTGTTGTTGTTGTTGTTGCATGCCGTTTCTTTGCGGCGAGCCCAGCGTGGTCGTCAGGGGTGGCGGTGGTTCCTCTTCTATAGGTTTCGTATACTGTGCAATGAAGATAAATCGTTACAAATAGTTACAATAAAACCACAATAATAGACTTAATTAACGCGCATTTCTTAAGACTCCTGGATCCTCGCTGACCAATATGGATTTGTGACGTCAGAGGCGAGAAAGCACACGCTAAAAATTCTTGCGTGCTATTTTTAGATAAAAAGATCAGTTTTCGGACTATTTTAAAAGTGTGCTACAGCTAATCTATCTGAAGTTGTTTCATCAAAATATCTTTTTATCTAAAAATGGCACGCAAGAATTTTCAAGAGTGTATTTTCTCGCCTGTGACGTCACGATCTAACATGTGGCGAGTACCCAGGAGGCTTAATCGCGCTTAAATGCACAAAACTTACGATCGATTTCGTACGTTCCGGCCGGGCAGAGATCGGCGGAGGCGGCGGCTCGTCCTCCTGCTCCGAGCTGGTCGCACACGCGTCCGTCGGCGTGCTACTCGGGCTACTGCTGCTCACCCTGTAACCGTTGCCGTTTCTCAGAAAATATTTAAACGACCGAGAGAACAAACGCGTAAAAGTGTAAAAGACTCACCTGCTCAACGAATGCTGAGAGTGAGAGCTTCCGGATGCCTGGGACATTGCTTGGCCGCGAATATTTCCCACACCGGTGCCGATACCGATTCCCATACTTCGGGGACTACTCGCCCTCTCGATTGGAGCTAAATAGGTTTTATCTAACGTTAGTATTATCATTAGTATTGTACTCTTATTAAGATGTAAATTATTTCTCTACAGACAAACCGATATCTCTATGCTTACCTACAACTCCCACCATTTTAGTTGTAGTCATGTACTTGGAGCCCTTTGCCTCTTTACTGCTACTGTCATACCAATTTAATACATCCAACACAGCCTGCGGATTCTTCTTCTGCTCCTGTTTACTAATGTTGCTGGACATAAGTAACCTCGCCCATGCTTCTGGCATACCCTGGGAAAGAAACACACATAATGAGATGACAATTATCGTGTTTACTGTAAAACAGATAGATGGTAAGTAATCCAGTAAGTCTGGCAAATATAACGCTAGTGTCTAGAGTGCACCTAATATTAATCTTTTGAGATTTTGATTTTCAAACATGCAAACTATATGATGTGTTATAGGAATAATTTAATTAAGAAATATTTCTGTGTCATGTATATTTGTAGATACTAATAAATTTGAGTCGTGACATAATTAAAAACCTACAATCGTTTGTTGTTATACACAATTCTAAATTTTTAATATTATTCTTATTTACATAATTTTTATAAAGAGATGGAAATAAAATTCTAAATTTTAAATCTAAATCTAAATATTATATAATGTGCATATGCGGAATTTAAAAAAATATAAAATTTAATAAAACCATTAATTGAATACATGCACAGACAAATGCATCACAATGCATTTCACAATTTTAATAGAAAGAGTTAACGTAAGTTGTAAATAAAATTTACAAAACTGATACAACTTGACTATCCTATTTGCTGTGCCGAAAATCATTCGGTGAGAAAAAAAAACGAATATTGTTGTATGCAACGTCGACTAAAGCTTGTATCAATCTACTGAAGCGACTATGTATCGACGAAACTCTTGACATACTCAATGGAAAGTAAACATCTAATCTCATAAAAACCGCAACGGAAAGAAAGTGTCGAACCATCACGTGGTGTATATGTATGTACAACAGGCACAAACTAAACCGTATTAATTTACTTACTTTTAATGGCAGCTTGGAAAGAAATACGTGTCTTGTTAGTTTAGTTATGTGAAAATAATAAGATATAAGAAGCGTCGGACAAATGACCAAAGTACCGTTCCCGATATGTTCGAATATATATGTATATATTTATATAAACAGGGTGTCTAACATAAAGTATCACACCGTATCAAAATATACAAGTAGATCTTGTTATTTGGAGACGATTTTTCCTCAGCAAAAATGTCGAGGAGGATCATCACTTTTTGCATGTTTCCAATTTTTGCAATCATGTATCTTTATAACTAAACCTTAAATTAAAATTTTATTAAAGTAAACTCTACTTGCAATTAATAATATTTCCACAAGGCTTAGTTTGCGAAAAACTCCTTATTTTTAATCGCTTATAACTCGAAAATTATTGATGCCCCAATATTTTTGCCAAGAAAAATAATTCTCCAAATAACAAGATCTCTAAATAACAAAATCTACCTGTACATTTTTTATGTGACACCTTATATCAAACACCCTGTATATATATACATATATACATATGTGAACCAGTAAACTCATATCTCATTTCGATCAGGTACGGAAAATCCATGTGATTCACATATACACACAAGAGTAATACAATACAGAGATATGGAGAGAGATAGCAAATGCCAATAATATCGAGTAATCTACACGTATAAGAAAACTCTCTATTATTTTTCAATTCTCTCCATCGGCGTCTCTCTCATAGATAATCCGCACCGTGATACGACAGCGAAGCGGTAAGCGAGTGCATTTTGAACAAGAGGGTGTAGAGAGGCGACTTCTTGTGCGAATCGCGGGGAATCCGAGAGAAAAACCTACCGTGAATTCGCCGGTGACAGCGTCAAATCCGACGTGCACAGTGTGCTCGAAATTCGTGGGGTAACTGATATTCGGTTTGTCCTTGTTCTCCTTCATCTTTATTTTGCCCTTCAGCGTCTTCTTCTTGCGTTCATCGGAATCCGGCTCCTTAGGCAGCGGACGCATGTCCACCGGTAAATTAGGCGCTGATTCCCCCCTAAAAATGTAAATAACATTGACACATCTATTACAGTCACAAATTATATATAATAATTATCCAATTATCCTCACATATTAATCTTATATTATTTAATATTAATAATTTACACTCTTATTACAAAAGGCTTAAAGATTTTTTAATATTTTACTGCTGGTATAATTATTGTAAGATATAAATTTAACTGTTTATATATATATATATATTAAGTATGTTAGAGACATAATACTGGGATGACATCTAGACATCTTTTATGATGCTCTCCCACAGAAGAAAGTCAGCAAGAGATATTATTTTTAGCAACCTCTAACTTAATGCCTTTCTATTTTTGGAAAAGACTTTTATGCATATTGCATAAAAGATACGAGAATTATGATAGCATTTACAATTCTGATGTATATGTCAAAAATAAATTATTTTTCTTGCTTTTTTTTTTAAATTATCTATTATTATTTTCTATATTATCATAATTATCTCATAAATTCTTATAATGTTCATATCTATAACATAAAATGACACACACGATTATACAATGATTCATGTGATAGTCATACACTATGATACCCAAATTATACTGATTAAATGATTATTATCTTTCTTCCAATGCAAAACAAAATTTCTAAATAAATGTCACATAAATGTATCTTAGATATAAGAATGAATGCAAGAGCAACTATTATCTTGCGATGTCCAACTGTCTCTTTAATAAATCAATTATCAATATAAATTTATTAAATAGACAACGCAAAGTGTACTTGTTTGATATCAATGATACCCAAAGTATACTAATTAAATGATTATCTTTCTTCCAATGCAAAACAAAATTTCTAAATAAATGTCACATAACTGTATCTTATTGTTAGATATAAGAATGAACGCAAGAGCAACTATTATCTTGCGATGTCTAACTGTCTCTTTAATAAATCAATTATCAATATAAATTTATTAAATAGACAACGCAAAGTGTACTTGTTTGATATCAATGATACCCAAATTATACTGATTAAATGATTATTATCTTTCTTCCAATGCAAAACAAAATTTCTAAATAAATGTCACATAAATGTATCTTAGATATAAGAATGAATGCAAGAGCAACTATTATCTTGCGATGTCCAACTGTCTCTTTAATAAATCAATTATCAATATAAATTTATTAAATAGACAACGCAAAGTGTACTTGTTTGATATCAATGATACCCAAAGTATACTAATTAAATGATTATCTTTCTTCCAATGCAAAACAAAATTTCTAAATAAATGTCACATAACTGTATCTTATTGTTAGATATAAGAATGAACGCAAGAGCAACTATTATCTTGCGATGTCTAACTGTCTCTTTAATAAATCAATTATCAATATAAATTTATTAAATAGACAACGCAAAGTGTACTTGTTTGATATCAATGATACCCAAATTATACTGATTAAATGATTATTATCTTTCTTCCAATGCAAAACAAAATTTCTAAATAAATGTCACATAACTGTATCTTAGATATAAGAATGAACGCAAGAGCAACTATTATCTTGCTGTGTCCAACTATCTCTTTAATAAATCAATTATCAATATAAATTTATTAAATAGACAACGCAAAGTGTACTTGTTTGATATCAATGATACCCAAATTATACTGATTAAATGATTATTATCTTTCTTCCAATGCAAAACAAAATTTCTAAATAAATGTCACATAACTGTATCTTAGATATAAGAATGAACGCAAGAGCAACTATTATCTTGCTGTGTCCAACTATCTCTTTAATAAATCAATTATCAATATAAATTTATTAAATAGACAACGCAAAGTGTACTTGTTTGATATCAATGATACCCAAAGTATACTAATTAAATGATTATTATCTTTCTTCCAATGCAAAACAAAATTTCTAAATAAATGTCACATAACTGTATCTTAGATATAAGAATGAACGCAAGAGCAACTATTATCTTGCGGTGTCCAACTGTCTCTTTGACAAATCAATTATCAATACAAATAGATTAAACAGACAACGCAAAGTGTACCTGTTTGATGTCAATCGAACAGGGGGTGCCGGGGGTTTGTCTTCCTCATCTGACATGTTGTATCCGCTTCTGTTCCTTTGTTGCCAGTCTATCCTCCGTTGCTGCGTCTCTGCGCCTTTAATTGAACCCGCGTTCTGTCAACGCGTGCGTGTGTCTATATATACCTGTATAGATATATCACACCTCTCTCTCTCTCTCTCTCTCTATCTCGTCGTTCTCTCAGAACTTTCACTTTCAGCAGCACAAAAACCTCGAAGAAGAAAAGAACCTTCGAGCTCCGACGACGACGTTGCTGCTACCGAGTCTTCAATCTCCAGGTAAATATCCACTCGATTTCTTCAAAGGCACACCCGGTAGATGGATTTACAGGTGTAAGTGTCCTCCCCTTTCTCTCTCTCTCTCTCTCTTTCTCACCGCGCTGCAACGATACCCTTCATCACAGAACCCTCGGTACCGGTCTCGGAACTTGAAGAAGACGAGTCATGGTGGCCCGGGGACGGGGAGGACCTGGAAGCTTCCTCGGCGCGAGGCAGAGAGAGACGCCGCTCTCCCTCACCTCAGGGTGGCTGCTACTGCCGATGATAATCTTCGTCGGCGTTGGCGTCCGGTGGCGACACACGGGTCAATGTCGCGACGAGCACGGAGGACGCATTCGAGGACGGCGAATGCGAGAGCAGAAGGAGAGACGAGGGAACAAAAAAAGGAGAAAGAGAGAGAGAGAGCGTTTCTGAGGCGTGATTCACGCACGGGTGCAGACACCCCGCCGCATCCACGGATCTTTCGCACGCACGCCTCGCTCTCCCTCTCTCGCTTTATCCGCCTATTCGCCTCCCGCTCGCGCGTTCGCTCACTCTCGCGCGTGCGCCCTTTCCCTTTCTTTCGCTCTCGCCCTCTCCCTCTTTCTCTTCCTCCGTCCTTCTTCGCGCTCCTGACGTCGCGGACACTCGATCCTTGCACTTGCGCCAGCGAAAAAGTACATACAACGAAGGTGCGGAAAACGAACGACCAATCAGAATCGAGTACGACGGAGTGGGAGACGCATATGGCGCCCAATGGCGGATTCAGACAACATCGAACGAACGGCGCTCCCTCTCGATACTAAACATATTCGAGAGGATATCTGTAAACAGCACCTTTTTCGGATTATATATGTATACGTATATATGTTGCAATCCGGCTCCGATGGCGCCACTTCTCGGGATTTATCCTTTTAATCCTTTACTCCAATTTTACGTATTTCCTTTTCTTCTCCAAAATCCACCTTATTCGTTCATTCGTCGACGACGTCGAGTTCGGGGAGGCCTCATCGCGAGTTTGACAGCTCTCTCCGCGAGTTTGACAGTTCTCCGCGAGTTTGACAGCTCTCTCTCTCTCTCTCTCTCTCTCTCTCTCTCTCTCTCTCTTCGCGTATGTAATACGCGCACGGGAAAGAAAGACACGCGACGAAACGTCAAACGTACCCGCGCATCTTCGTCGTCGTCGCGCGAGATCCTCGGAATCCTCGCGAGGATGGGATTCCTCGGACGACGAAACGGAACCACCGGGCCTCTGACACTCTCGCGATCTTTCGCTCTCCGCGCGCACCGACGACAAGCTCCTCGGCATCGAGTTCTACGGTACATTGAAGAGAGTCTATCCTATATAAAAGTAGAGACCTTAAGGAGGCTATTTTTGATTGGTCCGCCATTTTTCTCGTCGGTTCCCGCTAATATTTGAATCGTGGTAAATTGAATAATTGGAAATTTTGGCGATATAATTAAAAAATGAATAAATAAATATAAAAAATATATAAGAGTATTAAAAAAATATAAAAAAAGAAAAATAATAAATATAAAGAAATAATAATAAATTTTCTATAGTAAAAATAAACATTTTTGTTTAATTACGACCCACTCATTAAATGTCGGAAAATGTTTTGAAATTGGAAAAATGGCTGTGAATTTTATTGAAAATTTTGGACGAAAATGTGTGGAATTTTGGAAAGAATCTGGATATTTCTCAGCCAATCAGTGACACGCTTTTGTATGCACACATTTGAAGTTTCAAGGTCATGCGATACCGGCTTTACATCGCGCTATGCAAGCGATACCAAAATTAGATAGGTTATGAGTGTAACCGTAATATATTGGTTAACATTGTATATATAATAAATAATATATTTAATAACGTAATTTATTAACGTAATTTTAAGCGTAAGTACGGCATGATAAAGCGCCATATAAAAATACACGATATACAATTCTGTAAATGATATGTAGCTAAAAAGTTTCTTAACCTCTAAAGTATCTCTCTTTTTGTCGGGAGAAATTGTATAATAAAATTATAAAATAAATTGCCTCGATTATCGAAATATCTTATTTAAATTATTATTAACAATAGATTATTTTTATTAAGTGATTGTGACACAGAAAAGTTATTACTGCTGTTATTATTAACAAATCTTATTACTGTTATTATATCAACAGATCTTATTACTGTTTTTATATCAACAGATTATGTCGGACTCGGATTTAGGCCTACGCACAGGTCGAAGTTATGAGGAAATACTAAAACAGCGACAAGATGATGAGGGCTATAAAACTGCAACCACAGATGAACAGGTAGGTAGGTCTCTGCACAAAAATATAAACATACACTCACATTTATTTCATTAACATTAAATATATTCTTTTAAATACTGTAATTACACATTATTGTATTAAAATTTGTCGTCGTTATTTGTTGTCATAATGCCACAATTAACTTTTTTAGACTCGTGTCGAAGAGACAGTCTTAAAGTTCTATCGATCTTGCAAGGACACAGATCCCATCTTACTTAGACCGAAGCATATCCAGTTTTTAAAGAAATCAATCGCTTATTTAAATGAAACTTACGAGGTATTTATTTTGTTATTTTCAATATGGAAGCGATGCATGTAAGTGTTGCTCTGTAATTTAAGAGGTCGTTCTTGTAATGACAGAGGATTTATCTAGTGTTTATAACGATGATAGTGCTTAGACTCCAGCAGACCGTGGCTCTGTTTCTGGATATTGCATTCACTTGCGATATTAGGAGAACGCTTGGAAGATGAGGAATATTCCAAGATAGCGAGCTTTCTAGCCAAATGTCAATCACCAACAGGCGGTTTCGGAGGAGGTCCTGGACAATATCCGCATTTAGCATCTACATATGCAGCAGTGAACGCGTTATGCACTATCGGTACACGGGAGGCATATGATATTATAGATAGGTAAAGTATTCTTTATTATATACATTTTTTTATATATAATATTTTTATATGTACTTATTATATACATTTTTATATGTATTTATATATATTATATATTTTTATATATATTTATTATATACATTTTTTATATATAATATTTTTATATGTAATGTTTTTATATATTTTATATATAATATTTTTAAAATTCATTTTATGCATCTTGTGTATTGTATCATTAAGATGATTTGTTTGATAATTTCAGGAAGAACCTGTAACGCTTTCTATCTTCTTTACGCGGAGAGGACGGTTCTTTTTGCATGCACGAAAACGGCGAGATAGACATACGGGGAGCATATTGCGCCCTCGCGTCTGCTAAACTGACGAATGTATATACACCGGATATGTTTAAGGATACCGCCGAATGGATAGTGAAATGTCAGACGTGGGAAGGTGGTTTCGGTGGTTGTCCAGGAATGGAGGCTCACGGCGGATACGCCTATTGCGCTCTGGCGGCACTCGTGATGCTCGGAAAAACAGAATTATGCAATTTACCAGAACTGTTGGTAAGAAGATAAAACACCTCTTTCAATCGCGAGTTCATTTTCATTCACATCTTTGTCTCTTCTTCTTCGCAGAGATGGATAGTAAATAAACAAATGCGTCTGGAGGGTGGTTTCCAAGGACGTACGAACAAATTGGTGGACGGTTGCTATTCATTCTGGCAAGGTGGGACGTTCCCATTAATCTCTGCTATCTTGTCAATGCAGGGAAAGGCGTTTAATACTTCCGACCACTGGTTGTTCAACCAAGAGGCCTTACAAGAATATATATTAACTTGCTGTCAGAACCCGCATGGTGGTCTTTTGGATAAGCCGGGAAAGTACGTAACATTCTATATGTTACTGTATATATATTAAATTGGGATTATGACTGCAAAATATTTTTCTGTTATACACAATTCTATTATGTAACTTAATTATCAATTTTTAGTAAAATTAAGTTTTTATATTTTTTTTATATTAAAAAATTTACATATATATATATATATATATGTGTGTATATTAAAATTGTTTAATATATAAATGAATATATGAATAAATAAATAATAAATATAAATAATGCAATAAATGGCTTTTCTTTTTCAGAAATCGCGACATATATCACACATGTTATGTTCTTAGTGGATTATCAGTCGCGCAAAATTCACCGACAAAATCGATTATCGGAATGAGACCTGCAAATAAGGTGGAGGTAATCCATCCTGTTTACAACGTGGAGTACTCTGCTGCAAAAAAAGCGCAAGAGTATTTTCTTACTCTACCAATACCCGATTGATTGTGTCTTAGCTATTTTGGGGGAAAAAAAAAAAAAAAAAAGAAATATATATATATATATATATATATATATATATATATATATTAATCATGTTTGTATGTTTTTAAAAGAAGAAAAAGAAAAAAAAGAAATCCGAAGAAAGACGGAATCTTAAAAAGGTGGAACACTTAAACTGACCAATGTTGTGTATGTAGAAAGTTATTTGTATATGAAATTCCATAATTTTGTGATAAGGAAACATGTAAAAAGTTATGTCAATCGATACATAGTATTTGACATTAAAAATTCCAAAAGATTGCATTTTCCCCTTATCTTAATTTTATGTCAATAAAGTCTATGAAGAAGCTAACATACAATTGTCTGTTTACATTTCTTTAAGTCGAATACTGCAACGCCCTTATTTGATTATAAAATTTCTAGTTTTTTTTTAAATAATTGAATGTGATCATTTTGTGGATAATAATGCGAAACAATTCATGGAGGTAAAAGATTTCTATTGCAACATACAATTTCTTATACATAGATATATATAGATATATACATATATATAGAAAGAGAATATATAATTAATAGAATATAAATATCGCTACTATATATATATATAATTCAATATCTATTTTCGTGAAGAAATACTAAAAATGCAGAAAAATACATCTTTTTACGTTAATATAAAAATTTTATAACTTCTCAGTATTTGATTCAAAACTCCCGACTGAATTACTTCTATCGATAAAATATCTTATCATTTCTTCTTTGTTCTAAACATCAACATAACGTCATGGTGACCAATTATTCGACATTTCGCACGACTATAGGCGCGGCAAGAATAAAAGATATGAATAAGCAGAAGTAGAACATAAAATCTATAAAGAATATTTGTGCTCTACTTTGAATTCTGTGTCTGTCTGTCTGTCTCTCTCTCTCTCTCTCTCTCTCTCTCTCTCTCTCTCTCTCTCTCTCTCTCTCTCTCTCTCTCTCTCTCTCTCTCTCTCTCTCTCTCTCTCTCTCTCTCTCTCTCTCTCTCTCTCTCTCTCTTGGCACCAATAACTTGCATCAATCAATAATTAACTTCACTGCATGCAGTTAATTATTGATTGATGCAAGTTCAAAGCAATATCACTTACATAGCACTGATATTTATATAATTTGAATTCTTTTTGTACACTTGTCAATAAAAATTATTAAATAACGCGTAAAAAAATACAACAAAATCATATTGTTAACATTTCAATGAGTCTCAAAAAATTGTCTCCTGCATATTCATAATTGCAAATGGATAGAATGATTTGTTGAAAGGAAAAGTGAGATGAACAAGTTTTGTTTGTTTATCATGATGTTGATTAATATAAATGCGATGAGACTAACATGTACATGATGTGTATGATAAATGTCTAAAAATTGCAGTCTTCCGATAATTATTTTGATATATCCAATTATTGCATGGTAGTTATACGCATGGTTCGACATAATTACCCGGGAATAATCCTGTTATTCCATCCATCACTCCTTCCCACCATCCGTCGTCATTCTTCTTGAGCACGTAAATCACAGAACTCTCTTGAAAACTTAGCTCGTCCTCTTTATCCGCATAATAATCATAAATGGCCACCACTACAATTACGATATTTTTTATCATAAATAACTGATACATATTACGTATTATATTACACATCAAACAGCCTGATATTGTAACTTAAATAAAATAAATATAACTTTAATCATGAATAAGGAATGTAGAAACTCCACCTTTCTCGATATAATTTTTTGGCACCCATCCGGGCAGATCTTCCTCATCCGGTACAATCGGCATTATAGCACCAGAGGACGGCGTCGGTCTTCCAAATTGTGGATGTTCATCCTGTTCCGGTGGTGGAGGCGGTGGCAAAGGCGGACTATTCGCGCCACTGCTACGACTAATCTGATGCGATAGTCTGTGTGGTAGAGTGTGATGTCCAGTGTATTCCGTCATGTCGCCACCTAATCCAACCAAGGGCGAGGGTGGAGCTGATGATGAGAAATTATAATACATTAAACAATGAAACATATGAATTACATAGTATACACATATATTGATATTATGTTATTAATATCAATCGTTATTAATATTATTTGTTACTTACGAGGCATATTATTATGCTGTTCCTGCGCATAGCCCGCGGTAACACTAGGCGGTGCTGGTGGTGGCGTCTGAGGATGACTCTGCAGAGGATGTACCGTTCCCACTTGTGGTCCAGTATGCTGATTGATGGTATTAGTATGCGCGTTATGATTGTTGTGGCTCGCGTGGGAGGTGTGAGCATACAATGGCAGAGTGCTATATCCTGGGCCGCGATCTCGTCTAGGATGGCCGAGTGGATAGTTGGGCGCGTAATGACTAGGAACTTGTGGTGGGGCTACTGCTGGTGGAGTCCTATACTCGCGCGATCCTTTACTCAACGTCCCTATACAAAGATTTATAATATTATTCACTGTACCTTTAATTCGTACGATATACACTTAACACATTGAATGTAACAAGTAGAATGGTGTAACACTTAGAAGCTGAAAGAAAAAAGACACACATGCGAGCAAAAAGCTGTAAATACCTTAGCGAAATGATTAATTTTTTTTATAACCGCAACTGAAAAAGTACACCTTTACAAGTTTGTGTAGCACTCGTACCATTTCTAACACTTATGCAGGGTGTCCCAGAGCGTTCTGGGACACCCTATATATACAGAATGTTTGATAATTTGTAGTGCAATTGCAAATTATCTTTATAAATAATAAGAGGAGAAAAAATCTTATTTTTCTATTTGTAGCAGAAATTAAAACTTGTATCATTGTATCAAACATTCTGTACACATTCTGTATATGTATATATGTAATTCTTACCAGTTCTCACTGTCTGAGGTGGTGTAGGTGGTTTAGTGGTAGGAGCAGGTCCTACCATAGCAGCACCTAAGCCTGAACCTGTAGAAGCAGCACCTAAACTTTGAACACTGCCCTGACTACCACCTCTCTGCTTGCTTCGTGGTGTACCGCAGCTACGTACACCATGTCCAATATCATCTAAGATTGTATAATCAATGCTCTTTCTGACATATTTAATTGGTTTTTCAGGATTTGCGGGAGCGATAATTTTGTACTGACGAGTCGTCATTTTGTTGGCTGTCAAGACGCCGATTTCTCTTCTGGCAACCTTCTCTTTGTGTATCATAACTGTCTGAGCAATGTGATTCATCTGACTTTCCATTTCAGCAAGTTGTGACGTTTGCAAGTCTAACAGTTGAAGAAAATTGTAAGCCAGAGTATTTATTTGATATGCAACACTGGCTAAAGATTGCGTGGTGTAGTTTTTAGTTTCCTCCAGTGCAATTCTCTTGTTTTCCGCTTGAAAGTAGTTTGCCTCGCAATATTCAGCCACTCTCTCCAAATTGGTATGACTATCGGCCAGATTGTTCCTTCCCTCTGGAATTTCATGTCGCAGAAGTGCCGCCAATTCAGCCATGACTTCAGAATCACTACCAACTCCTGATGATACGCAATAGGAACCTGATCCTTCTTACAAACAATATAAAACAAATTTTATATATACATATGAAAAATTAATACATAATACATACATATAAACTTATATATATGTATATATTCACATGCATGTAGAATATTATTATTTTTAATCATTTATAATAAAGCACGCAGAAATAATAATTTAAATGAAATAAAGACAAGCATACGTATATAAAATAATATTAAAATAATATTTTTATCAATATAAATAATTATTCTATGTTTTTATAAAGTAAGATTACTTTCGTTTTTTGAGATGGATGCAAAAGGATATGTTAATTTCTATCAATTAGTATACTTGCCAGTCTCTTCGCACGAAGAAACGAAGAGAATCGAAGCGAAAAATTAGATTATGACAGGGGCGGCGTCTGAAGGGATACGGGAAACAAAATGGAGACCGATAGAGGTGATCAGAGGGATAGAGTAATGGATAGAGTGATGAATATAGAGCTATCTTCTCGCGTGATTTTACGTACAAAATGATTTAGAGAGATAAAGAAAATCAACTAACGGTACTCAGCCATATTGCAACTACCAGCTACTACACAGCCTCATTAATTCATAATTACCGAAACTCCCGAAATTTATTTACACATATAAAAAGAGAGTGAGGAAGAGTAAAATGGCTGCGACGCTTGCGCTTATTGCGATATATCGCGATATCGATAATCGATATCGTCAAGTTTGCCCTTCAATTTCTTAGTTTATATATAACTTCTATAATTAGAGAGATATTATTAATTATTAATAGGAGCCTTTCAGCGAGAAACACATAATGTCACACGATTGTCAAGTAGAGAAATTTTCGGAAATTAAAAACTTGATTATATTTGATCAATTGCATCGCATTGTGTCTATATTTTTGTTTTCTCGCTTCCAAAAAATAAAAAAATAAGTGTTAATAAATTTTAGTTTATTATACATACCTTCAGACATCGCGCCACAGAAAATGACAATCTTTTTTTCGATTATTGATAAAAATATCACTGCTCAATCGCTGATTTTTTCTTCAATTTATAAATATGTATTCTTATTAAAATATTTTCACATACATATGTACATGATACACTGTGCCACACATATTCTTGATAAGAAAATTTTTCGAAAACGTCTTCAGAGAGAGAAAGCAAGAGAGAAAGAGAAAACTTCCCTCTCGCTTCGCCGTGCTGCACACCGTTGGACGGTGGAGGGGAGACTGGCGCGCGCAGCTGTTTCCCCCACTTCGCGCCCGCTTACTTGTCACGTGACCCGTGTCACGTGACGCGCCGCATACCAGCGCCGTCTGGAGGTCAAAGTCGATTCAAAGTCGCACGCAGCACGGATTGAGACGCATTTTCTCTCTCTCGCCACATATAAGTATTGAAACATTTTTTAATTAAAGCAGTATTGTGTGATAACATTAAACGCATTGAAGCATGCGAAGTGCGATTATAAAGCATAACGCGTAGAATACTTTGATCAAAGCAATATTACGACTCGTAAGCAAGAAGCATATGGTTTCGCATCGCGTGCAACGATGAGAGATATTCCGTGTTATATTTTAACTGTATGTACGACGATCCTTTTATATTACATTTCTTTCCGAAGAATGCATTATCAATTTATACATATATATATATATGTATATATAATGCATTTTCACGAAATGATCAATATCGACGTCACAAACTTTTTGCACACACACACACATATATTTCTTTCCGCGATATAAAGAAATAGAAATTATTATTTCAATTGATGTAAATAATATAAAATTATTATAAATAACGTATATACATATATATTTTTTATTTAATTAATAATAAATTATGTTTATTATTTTTAATCGCACACACTTTGACATATTTGACACATAACCACTTTTGACATCTGTCAAATGTCAAACAGTATAAAATATAAAATTAAAAAATTTTTTAATTGAATAAAATAAAATATAAAATAAAAATTCACTATAAAAAATTGAATGTTCCCTCCAAATAATCAACAGTCATGACGTGCGCGAATATGTAGAGTCGGAGCATGCCGGCCGAATGTGCCTGGACACTCGTGCAAGTTCACGTGTGTAAATAAAGCGTTTTCGTTGGCCGAGCATAGACAGACATAATACCTACAATTAATCGTAAATACATCGCAGTTTCGTCTTCGTTACATTTCCGTACGCGAAACTATTTTACGAGAAGTGCGTGAATTTTTCTCTTCCACAATTATTTTTTATTATCCTTCCGATA
Organism: Nylanderia fulva; assembly: GCF_048542155.1. Lineage (NCBI taxonomy): Eukaryota > Metazoa > Arthropoda > Insecta > Hymenoptera > Formicidae > Nylanderia > Nylanderia fulva. Next base: position 924,605 of record NW_028190368.1, on the reverse strand, counting down.
ATCTTAATTCCGCGCATTCGCGTTCGTATCTACCTGCCTGCGTCGCAGAGGCAAGAGGTCCAAGCCCTATATCGTCACGTCGCATATACGCCGTATTTAGGGAAACCAAAGGGACCTAAAAATCGAAGCCGGTGCAACCTCGGTAAGTACGATCTTTCAGGTCGCAGATGCGCTCAAATGCACCTTATTGCGTCGAAATAGAGTCGCAAGTTTCCATCATCGCCTGTTAATCATCGCGAATTATTCTCATTTTTGAAATCCAATCCAACCATCTCGAGAGACTTCAATTTTGGTCTGGTCCACCTGGTAATCAATCATTCGCGATAGCTTTCGATGGCCCTTCTAGCTAGTTAAAAAATAAATTTTTTTACAGATGACAGAATGTCCTCTGAACAGCTGAGCCAGGTAATCGAAGCCGGGAAACAGTTCGCGAAATAATTTCGGCGTCTTAAGATACATCTGGAAGAGACTGCGATTGTGTAAGGACGACGGATTCAGAGATTTTGAAGATCGATTGTTAGAAAATCTATATCTTGCGAAAATGGATAATCTGCTGAAGCAGCTGGAGACGTTGAAGATTAGAGGCGATTTCTGCGAGGACAATTCGTGGACACCGTGTATAGATCTGATTCAGAGGAGTTTTGCACCGCAGAGAACAGTAGGGACGGAACGTCCTTGCGAGGAGAAGGACTTCAAGGAGTACAGGCTCGTTGTAGAAAGAAACCTGCGTAACATTAGGTCTATGTTGCAGCACATCTCCAACAGTTGTAGGGAGAAGCATTTACAGCTGTGCAATGCTACAGGGATGGTTAAAACGTTTGGCATGAATTTGTTATTGCTTATCGGTGAGCACAACGAAAGAAATATTTGGAATACAGCTGAATGCGTCTCTATTTCCAAAGAATTACTCGCTGGCTTCTGCGATCTTTACTCCTATCAAAACGTTTCTCAGTTTTTGTTAGAGGATGGGAATTTGGTTAATCTGTTGTTGATGCTAAGACCTAAATTATTAAAGGATACCTGGAAAACTTATCCATCAGCTGTGACATGTTACAGATGGATTTTACAAGAAGCTGAGGTGAGTCTAGCTTTTTTCTATTTTGAAGTTTTGTATATTATTAGATCATTGGTACATTCTGCTTGTTTATATTCTTCCATAGAAACCAACTTTATTTAATCATATCGGAGATGTTTTGCCAACTACACTAATCATTCTTGATGACTACTTTCCTGACAATGTAGTAATAGGTTTGGAATGTATATACCAAATTATACAGCATTCTTACATGGTAATTATTAAAAACAAGAGTTTACTTTTATTCAGCATTTTAATATATACGTGTATTTATTTACTTGATAAAATATTTTAGAAAAAAGGACTTATAGATACTGGCTATGCTAAAGCAGTCTATCACACTTTGGAACTTTTATCCCGTCAGAAAGAAGTAAGATACATTATTCCTTTGTATTCCTGTATGGCTAGTCTTTTAGCTACTATTGAACATTGGGATAATACTATAAATCTATTTGAGGTGAGCTTAACAAGTATTTTATAAGTATATAGTTCATTAGGAATTCAATATAAAGTATCATCGCAACTTTTTTCCACAGTGGACGACACGCGATGACGTTCTTTCCACGTTAATAGACAATATGGAATTTGAGCAGAATATCGAATTACGACATGCATACATGTCGAGTTTACCTCAACTCATTACAAATATAGGCTGTGCCAAATGGTGCGAAGCGCTTACTCGCGTCCTCGCCGAATACTGTGAACATCATACAGATTTAAGGACATTGAAAGCAACGTTGGAGGTATGATACACTTTAAAACATGCTAAAGACCACAGACCAATATTCATCTTCCGATCTTATTTTTAAGATCGTCTTAAGTGTGATGTCTTGGGTCGTCTTAAGATTCCATTCAATTAAGGATGTATGGGAGACATCTAAAAATGGTACAAAATTTATATAAAAATTATATAGATTGCTTCTTAAAGCTACTGTTAACATTTGGCTTTTAATTCACTCATTTAAAAGTTATTGCAATTTAAATTTCTGCTAGTTTTACACATCTTATAAAAATTCGTTACTCTGATTGACTATATTACGTTAAAAATATCGAAAAAATAGTACCATGTATTTTAAATTTTTTACATGTATAATTGGAACTTTGGAACAATGTTGCAAAATTATATTTACATTTACTAAACCATTTAGAAGAAAATAATAATTTTTTGAAATTCAGACTTTTTTCCGATTTCTGAGGATTCGGTTATGTCAACGCTGAAAACAGCTAAAAGTTAGAATATTAAACTATAAAATTCTGTAAAATGAATCAATTTTCTATAAGATGAATAGCGTTGATACTTTTTTGTCTCCGATTATATTTCCCATATATTCTTAATCAAATGGCTACACAGTATCTCAAGATCGTACTTAAGACGATCTTAAATATAAGATCGAACTATGAAGACAATCATAGCATGAAACAAGTAATACACATTTTTTCATCCTACTTAGACCGCAAAGACGTTCCTCTTAATGTTTCGTCTGCGAGTGGCAGCCCACTGTACTCCGCTTTACACTGCGTTCTTGAAGCTGCATTTTGATCTGACGGAGACACCGGTGTTCGATCGAGCGATCATGCAGAATCTGGAGGATTGTATCTGCATGCTGTATCATCTGTCGCCGAACGTAGGCTATACAGTAATGAACGACGATCGAATGCGTTCGGTACTCAGCAGTAACTTGCCGGTCGTGTGTCAGGAAGGTGATATCAAGTATTTTGAATAATTTAATTGTAACGTGGATGCAATCGCGTATTTGTATATACAGTGTATTCTATCTTATGATGTATGAATGCTTTTCTGATAGAATTATTTTACTCTCTTGTGTAAAACTTACATAATAATAGATGTAAACGCAATAGGTACTTAGATATTTTATTTATGATGTAAAAAAATCAATATATCGATTATTTGTAAACATTTTTGTTACAATATATTCAATTCTTTGCGAGTTATACGTGAACGAAAATCGAATTGGAAAAGACGTGTATATTTTACATGTGTATTTAGCATAAGATAAACAAAAACTTTTCTATACACACATACACATTTCTGTTTTATGTATATTTATTTTATATATATATACACTAGATATATACACATTTTTTTCTGATTTGAATTACAGATTAGTTTTTGAATAACTGAAATATCTGAATAGTATATGTGTTTATATAACAATTTGAATTTAATAACTATTATAATATTGACTCTTTACATTCAGAAAACAATGAAATAATTGGAAGTAATAATATTGTCTCTGTATAGCTGCTATATTATAAATATTATAGAGAAACATAGTATTAAATGGATTATCTTAAAATCTTAAAAAAACAATACAGAATTGATTCATTATTTTTCTTGCATAAATCTTTTTTGTACAAGGAATAAAAAATGTAATTTTTTATTTTAAAGACTTATACGTTACATTCATGTTTCAAATCTTTGTATGCTATGCCAATATATGCATTGTATTGTGTATATTAAAAATATCCATTTCAAAAGTTTCCTGAATGTAAGTCAAGTCAAAGGTCAAGAAAGATATAAGTATCGAGTAAAATACAGATAATTGTTGTTTTCAATTCCACTTTATACATTATTATTTCATGAAACAGAGAAAAATTTTTGGAAATTATTCTTCATTAGTAATTTGCATCAAATATTTCATAATAACACTTATCAATGCGTTAAATATATAAGAAATAAAAATGATTATCAATTTAAAGCAGATGAAAACATGTTATTATGGTTTGAGTACTAAGTAAAATTTATAGTATTAACTTCGAATACGAGAAGATAAAACTACGTAAAAATATCTGGCGGTCATTATCTGCTTGCGTTTAAAGGAGGAGATATCAAGTCGAGGTCCTTGGCATCTCATAATCTCTATTTTCCGGTTGTGTTGAATTTTATATCTCGAGTATATGTGAATATATACAAACAGACTGGTAAGTTTTGCTTTATTCAGTATCTATCACTCGTTCGACCATGTCGCCGCTTCTGCTTGTGATATTTGTGTTACTTGCAGTGTATAAATTATACAGATTCGTTTACGACAAGCCACCAAATTCACCTCCAGGTAAGCTAAAGATGTTAAATTTACATTTGTTTCATACTTAATTATAATATTTGTCAGTCACAAAATTAAAATCGAATAATGGATACTTTTTAATTTCTTTTGTTATATTTACATTTAACGAATATTTTTATAATACAAATAGAATATTGTTCAACGATATCTATTATATTTATCAGATATGTAGGTACATATTATGATATAGATTTTTATTTATAATAATGTTCTCTGATATAAGGTCTCATCAGGATTCCAATAGGAGGATCTTATTGGCTGTTCTTATGGAGAAACTACAAATACGTACATTTAGCTATGGAGTATTACGCGAAAAAGCTAAATTCAAAGCTTTACAGCTGCTATATGGGCGATTATTTTGCAGTGATTGCGAATGATTATGTTAACGTAAAGGAGATACTCTCGAAGGAGGAGTACGACGGTCGAATCACAGACGCGGATTTTATAAAAGATCGAGCTTTCAAAAAGAAGCTAGGTAATACTAGTTATTCATTCATTTGTTTATTTTCTAAATTAAGACATTTATGGCATAAAGAAAATTTTCTTTTCTTCTATTCTCTTTTCTTTCAATATACCGGAAACACTTAGATAATTAAAACGTTAATATATGTTAATATATATTGTATAATATATATATATGTATATATTAAATTGAAAAAAATATATATTATACATATAGTTAATATATTATATATATTAAATAGATTTGTTTTATATATAAAAGCGTGTCAGGTCATATATAAATAATACTGTAAAATTTTGTAGGTGTATTTTTCATCGATGGCCCACAATGGCAAGAACAGAGGAGATTTGCTCTCCGTCATATGCGCGATTTTGGATTTGGTCGACGTCAGGAGAAACTCGAGAGCGAAATCATGGATGAGATGACCCTATTCATGGACATCCTGAAAAACGGACCCATTTATGACGGAGAAAAAGTACGATATCGTTCTAAGAGATGAAATTATAATCATAAAAATCATTATTCCAATTAAGAGAATTTTGATTTGGCAGGAAATAATAAAGGGAAATCTGGCTCTCTTCCCGGACGTTTTGTACGCGTCATCAGCAAATAATATATGGAACGTGATGTTCGGTCACAGATTCGATAGAAGCGAGCACGATATTTCACGGCATCTCTGTCGTTCTGCCTTAATATTTCAAAGAGCAAACGATCCGTCTGGCGGGGCACTTTTTCAACGACCGTTCTTGAAATACTTCGGCAATATGTTCGGCTATAAGAATCATATAAAAGGAAATTACGCGATAGTAGATGTTATCAAGGTATAGATGAGTCTTTTATTAAACAAATATAATTATATGAAGTTTAATCTTTATTTAAATAAGCAATTAAATTTCGTTATATAATCTAACAGACCTCAGAACTTTTTGTATTAAACTGAAAAAACAATGTGAGGGAAATTATATATATTTATTTAATCTGAAATTTATTATCTAATCATGCTATATTAGCATTTATTAGATATGAGATAGTTATAAAACATATATCTAGCAATTTTATTAAACTTAAACTGTTTCGATATTACTAAAATAGTTACATATACAATTTATATAAACTGCGTATAAAACAAATAGAAAAATATCTGTATCGTTTTAATACGATCACATATTTTATAACTTTATAGGAAGGTCTGGAGCGTCAAAAAGCTACTCTCAGCGAAAACGTCGATCGAGGATTCATCGATATATATTTGAAAAAATTAAATGAAGATGATAAGTCACCTTATTTTACGGAAGAGCAACTGATCATTTTACTGGTCGATGTTATGTTTCCTGCTTTCTCCGCAGTACCAAGTGTTATTACCCACGCTATTAAGCACTTGATGCACAATCCCAAAGTTATGAAGAAAGTCCAGGATGAAATAGATAACGTCGTTGGAACCGGCCGACTCGTTTCATGGGAGGATAGAGCAAAGTGAGTCAATGCTTTTACGCACAAAGATCATTTATCTTCATTCTCGAATAGATTACATTTTGATAATTAGCCAATCTTTTATCACAACTCTTATCACATATACTGAACTAATTTCTAGACAATTTATCACATGTAACTGAAAATATATGACACGGATTTGATATGATAAAAAGTAACTATATACAAGTGTGTTTATCGCTAAATTATAATGTAGTTTTCTTCCTTTGGTCAATAAGAGAAAGACGTAATACAATTTATCAATTTTTTTACTAAAATAAGAGAAGCACAACTTGTTTCAAAATTAACCAAATATAATAATTAAATTAAATAAAAGAAAAGGAATATATTCTTTGTACAAGATAAAAATAAAAGATATTAAATATAATAGAATACGCCGTTTCAATTTATATGACAATTTTCATGATAAAATTATTATTGTTATTTACAGAGATTTTATATTAGTAGGTGGTTTTGATTCTGATTAAGCTCCTCGCAAATATATGATATATTTTCTTTTGTTTCAGTCTACCCTACACGGAAGCGACAATTCGAGAATCTATGAGAATCGAGACACTTGCTCCGCTTGGCGTAATTCACAGATCCGTGAAAAAAACCACATTAGGAGGGTACGAAATACCGGCGAACATACCGGTTGTCACCAATTTAGCGGCGATGAATAATGATCCTGACATGTGGGGCGATCCCGAAAATTTTAGGCCAGAAAGATTTTTGAAAGAAGATGGGCAATTAGGCAAAGATTTATCGCTCCCCTTTGGGTTTGGTGAGTCGATATGTGATATCTTGAAAAAAATTCAACTGAGTTTTCTATGTAAAAAGTACATTATTTTGAATTTTTAAAGATAATAATACTAATATAAAATTTTAAAGATAATACTAATAAAAAATAATTAAATCTGCTTCTGGTGTTTATAGGCCGTCGATTATGCGCGGGAGAAACTTATGCTAGATTTAATATCTTCCAATCGATAGCTCTCTTGATGCAAAACTTCAACTTCTTTTTCGTTGAGGGTGAACCGTCGAGTCTCGAAGACAAGGTACCTGGTTTAATCATCAGTCCTAAAGAGTTATGGATACGCTTAGAATTACGTTAATTTCCGTTTTTCCAATATTCAAAATAGATAAAGTGCAAGTATGTATAAAAGTATCTTCATATTTCGCGTAAAAATTGGGATAAAACTTTTGAACACAATTAACGACTAGCTTTATATTCTAAATCATGTCCGTATTTGTGTGACGTATGTATGTATTAGTCTTAACGTAATTCTAGCGTATCTATATGTGTGTGTGCGTTTCTGCGCGCGCTTATAACAATTTGAAGATTATTATGTGTGTATGATATTAGTTGCTTTAGGAAGAAATTATATAAAATATAAAATATATTATTATATAATCTTATTATTAAATAATCTTATTATTATATAATATATAAAATATTGTCTGTGTAAAGCTACTATACATACAAATATATAAAGAGATGAATATTGAATGGAATAATTTATCTTAGAAGAAAAAATGTCGAATTTTATTACCTTTTTTGTGCAACTCTTATCTCTGTTTTTTTTGTATAATTCTGCATTAGTAAAAAGGTGCATTTTATATTGTACACATTTCATATAATTATTTATACTACATATATGTATATTTAATATCATTTTCTTGGATATTACAAAGTTAAAGTTCAATTAAGATAAGTATTAAACGTCTAGAAAAAATTGTTACATCACTTATTTACAACTTCACTTACAAGAGACGAAGTACAGAGAGTTAGTGCTCGCGTTTTTATCTAACAACAGTGTTTATTCGTACTTTCAACTATATATACTTCGAAGATTACGGACAACTATCTGATACTTCCACCTGGTATTTAAAGAAAAAATAATGAATTAAGGACAATTTGTACATTTGACAGCCTATAATCTTTCATTTTCCGCTTTGCAATTTCAACCGCATTTTTTAAAAAATAGATAAAGAATTTAGTATCTGTCGCTCGTTCAACTATGTCTCCATTCTTGATTGTGATACTTGCGCTTCTCGTCGTATACAAATTATATAGATTTGCTTACGATAAACCGCCCAATACACCTCCAGGTAAGCTAATATTAAATTTGCATATATTTGATAAACTTAATCATTCAATAATTTCGATTTTTTTCAATAAAGTCTCCAATAATAAATACTGGGTACTATTTTCTCTTATAAATATTATACATATATATTGATCATTAATATAAATTATTTACTATTAGATAAAAAACCTTCATATACTATATTATAAATATATATATTTCATATTACATTTACATTTAACAATCACTACCTTTATTGTACAAATAGAATTCTGCATAACGAGATCTATCTCTATAATTATTGTTTTGACCTTTGACCATACTCCTTTTACGACGTAGGTCTTATCAGAATTCCAATAGGAGGATCTTATTGGCTGTTCTTATGGAGAAACTACAAATACGTACATTTAGCTATGGAGTATTACGCGAAAAAGCTAAATTCAAAGCTTTACAGCTGCTATATGGGCGATTATTTTGCAGTGATTGCGAATGATTATGCTAACGTAAAGGAGATACTCTCGAAGGAGGAGTACGACGGTCGAATCACAGACGCGGATTTTATAAAAGATCGAGCTTTCAAAAAGAAGCTAGGTAATACTAGTTATTCATTCATTTGTTTATTTTCTAAATTAAGACATTTATGGCATAAAGAAAATTTTCTTTTCTTCTATTCTCTTTTCTTTCAATATACCGGAAACACTTAGATAATTAAAACGTTAATATATGTTAATATATATTGTATAATATATATATGTATATATTAAATTGAAAAAAATATATATTATACATATAGTTAATATATTATATATATTAAATAGATTTGTTTTATATATAAAAGCGTGTCAGGTCATATATAAATAATACTGTAAAATTTTGTAGGTGTATTTTTCATCGATGGCCCACAATGGCAAGAACAGAGGAGATTTGCTCTCCGTCATATGCGCGACTTTGGATTCGGTCGACGCCAGGAGAAGTTCGAGAGGGAAATTATGGATGAGATGACCCTATTCATGGACATCCTGAAAAACGGACCCATTTATGACGGAGAAAAGGTACGATCGTTGTAAGAGATGAAATCATAATCATAAAAATCATTATTCCAATTAAGAGAATTTTGATTTGGCAGGAAATAATAAAGGGAAATCTGGCTCTCTTCCCGGACGTTTTGTACGCGTCATCAGCAAATAATATATGGAACGTGATGTTCGGTCACAGATTCGATAGAAGCGAGCACGATATTTCACGGCATCTCTGTCGTTCTGCCTTAATGTTTCAAAGAGCAAATGATCCATCTGGTGGGGCACTTTTTCAACGACCGTTCTTGAAATACTTCGGCAATATGTTCGGTTATAAGAATCATATAAAAGGAAATTACGCGATAGTAGATGTTGTCAAGGTAAGAATCTTTTATGAAACGAATACAATTACACATAACATAAAATCCAAATTAACTGAAAAAGATCCGCTTAAAATGTTATATACATTTTCAAAGTTTCATGCTTAAAATAATTATACTCAGAACTTTTTTTATATTAAATTAAAAAAGTAAAGGTATATGTGTGAGTCAACTTACTTTTTTCTATTTAGTAAAGTTAATTTATTCTATATTTAATATAGAATAAATCTTATATCTACTTCTTGTAGCAACTTCAGTAATACATTTAAATTATACATTTTGATTTTATAGAAAGGTCTGGAGCGTCAAAGAGCTACTCTTAGCGAAAACGTTGATCGAGGATTCGCCGATAAGTATCTGAAAAAACTAAACGAAGATGATAAGTCACCTTATTTTACGGAGGAGCAAATGATCATTTTGATAGTCGATATGATATTCCCCGCTTTGTCCGCATTACCAACTACTATTACCCACGCTATTAAGCACTTGATGCACAATCCCAAAGTTATGAAAAAAGTCCAGGATGAAATAGACAGTGTTGTTGGAACTGGCCGATTCGTCACATGGGAGGACAGAATAAAGTGAGTGTACTGTAATACACAAGGTCATGGATCTTCATTCTCGAATATATTACATTTTGATAATTAGCCAATCTTTTATCACAATTCTTATCACATAGACTAAACTAATTTTTAAACAACTTATCATATGTAACTAAATATGTATGTCACGGATTTGATATGATAAAAAGTATAAATACACAAGTGTGTTTATTGCTAAATTATAATGTAGTTTTTTTCCTTTGGTCAATAAAAGAAAGATGTAATACAATTTGTCAATTTTTTTACTAAAATAAGAGAAGCACAACTTGTTTCATAATTAACCAAATCTAATCATTAAATTAAATAAAAGAAAAGTAATATATTCTTCATACAAGATAAAAATAAAAGATATTAAATATAATAAAACACATTAACCGTTTCAATTTATATGACAATTTTCATGATAAAATTATTATTGTCATTTACAGAGATTTTATATTAGTAGGTAATTTTGATTGTGATTAAGCTGCTCGCAACTATATGATATTCTCCTTTTATTTCAGTCTGCCCTACATGGAAGCGACAATCCGAGAATCTATGAGATTCGAGACACTTGCTCCGCTTAGCGTAATTCACAGATCCGTGAAGAAAACCATATTAGGAGGATACGAGATACCGGCGAACACACCGGTTGTCACCAATTTAGCGGCGATGCATAATGATCCTGACATGTGGGGCGATCCCGAAAACTTTAGGCCGGAAAGATTTTTGAAAGAAGATGGACAATTAGGCAAAGATTTATCGCTCCCCTTCGGTTTTGGTGAGTCGATGTGATATCTTGAAAAAAATTCAACTGAGTTTCCTATGTAAAAAGTACATCATTTTGAATTTTTAAAGATAATAATACTAATATAAAATTTTAAAGATAATACTAATAAAAAATAATTAAATCTGCTTCTGGTGTTTATAGGCCGTCGATTATGCGCGGGAGAAACTTATGCTAGATTTAATATCTTCCAATCGATAGCTCTCTTGGTACAGAATTTTAACTTCTTTTTTGTTGAGGGTGAGCCATCAGAGCTCGAGGACAAGGTAAATGGTTTCATCATTTCTCCCAAAGAATTATGGATACGCTTAGAATTACGTTGATTTTTATTTTAATATTCGATTTAGATGAAAATATATATATGCAAGTATAGATGTATATATATATATATATATATATGTGTGTGTGTGTGTGTATACACACACATCCATACTTGCATATATATATTTTTATCTAAATCAAATATTAAAATAAAAATCAACGTAATTTGATGATTTTTATTTTGATATTTTTATCTAAATCATATATTAAAATAAAATCATATATATATATATATATATATATTTATATATATATATATATATAATAATAATTAAAAGTGCAAATTTTTGGTGGAGGAATTTTATAACAAAGATTGTATAAACAAAACTAAAAGAGAACAAAACTAAGAATACTAAAATATAAGATAGTAGAATATAGGATGTAACAGTAAAGTGTAGAAAATGGAAAACTGTATAAAACAATATATGTCATGTTGGATTCAAGTATTACAAATTTATTTCACATGTGAGACAAAAATAATTACAGTGTGCCTTGCTCAAAGCAATCAATGTACGCTCGTAAAGATGCGTATGTTGGAACATTTAGAATACTAGCCATCCTTAGCTCTCACAGAACTTTTCTTTTTCCTCTTGTAATTATAACAAAACTTTGTTTTACATTAAGATTTTATAAACATATATGTTTAAGAACAATGATCATATACAACTAGTGTTACTTTTATGAATTGTGATTCTAAAAAATGTTGAGTCTTGTAAACGTTTCTATCGCATAAAGAAAATATATAATCGGTTTTCGAGATCTCGAAAGTTCGCAATTGCAGTCCAGATTATCGGAAGCATTAAAGTAGATATCTTTTGTGTAGATAATTCACAATGATATAGACTATAGACATTAAATTTCATTGTTAGTAGTAACAGTTCTTGAAATAATTGCTTTCATATATCGTTAATCACGATCAAGAAAAAAAAATAAGATCATATACTTCTTTTATGATTGAACGATCAAATGCAAAACCCGAAATTATTAGCTTTTTATTTGCAGCGTCAATGTTTCGTAAACAGAACAAATGTAGTCCCTTTATTTAATAATTTCGAATGTGACTAATGGCCAGCCAGCTTCACACTTTGCATTGTATGTGTATTTATATAACTAATATGGTATTAATTGCATAGCAATTTTATTATAAAGACAGAATATATATGTATTGTACACAGCTTTTTAAATTGGAACTACATATTGTAATTAATTACAAACATGATACATGTTGTATCGATTGTTCACATAAACAAATCTCACATCTTGATATAAAAATCAAGATGCCGTGAGTATAAATCTATTCGCGATAATTCGGGCAACGTTTTTAAATTCACTTTCGGATTGTTCATTCGAATGTGTAAATATATGTACAGAGAAATGCATTTAGACCTGAATGTCTCTATAATTCATAATTAAAATTCAATAATGTATGTATGAATATTTTCTTATCATACATAGCTCTTGCATGTGTATGTATATATATATATATATATATATATATATATATATATATATATATATATATATATATATATACACACAATCAAATCACGTATTTTCCTGGACATTCATGATTTGCCACAACATAACATTTCAACTTATCGAGAGCATAACTTTATTCTCTATGTACCAAAACGTATAATCCAAGACATGCTAATACTGCATATTTAAACTTAGGATATTCGTTCATATATATAGTGACCATGCCAACATACGGTAGAAAGCCTCTTGCTCGACCGACCACATCTTTATGTGTCAACCAGAGTTGACCAGGCGCGTACAAGCCTCGGTCGTCCACAGAATTGTTGTCACCTTTTGTGAGGAACTTGACTGTATTATTTTGGTCGCCCCTGGAAATTTGACGTTTTTTATTTTCACATTACATTACCGATATATTTGTATTTCACATATAAAGCTTACTTTTCATGAAGCTTAAGTACTCTGTGTACAATAGGTATATCCCTCCCCTCGACTTTGAAAACAACGATCTCGCCCACTCTTACCGGTTCATCTTGATAATTAGTGAGGAAGAGCAAATCGCCTCTGTGAAACGCAGGCTCCATGCTACCACTGTTAAAAATTAATACATATCAAATATTAGATTTTATCCTACAGATATTCTCTTTACAAGTTTATGTAATCACCCTAATAATCCTCATAATTATCTTAATACAACATAATGTTTGCTGCTATTATACCAATCATTTCTACATAAAAACTTAAAATATTTCTACATGATAAAACACATGTATTATGCTGTTAATGGAAGTAAACAAGTAGTAGATTACAAATCAGTAAATTTTCAGCGATAAAAGACAAATTAAAAATTAATGTCAGATGTTCTCTTTACAAGTTTATGTAATCATCCTAATACGCAGTATAACGTTTGCTGCTATCGTACCAATCATTTCTACATAGAAACTTAAAATATTTTTCTACACGATAAGACACATGTATTATGCTGCTAATGGAAGTAAACAAGTAGTCGATTACAAATTGGCAAATTTTCAGCGATAAAAGACAAATTAAAAATTAATGTCAGATGTTCTCTTTACAAGTTTATGTAATCATCCTAATACGCAGTATAAAGTTTGCTGCTATCGTACCAATCATTTCTACATAGAAACTTAAAATATTTTTCTACACGATAAGACACATGAATTATGCTGTTAACGGAAGTAAACAAGTAGTCGATTACAAATCAGCAAATTTTCAGCGATAAAAGACACATTAAAAATTAATATCAGATACAATATATAGGAAAGCTCTAGGTTAAATCAGTCCATTCTTATACCTCAGTACCACCACGATAGGACTCTCGCTACCGGTGACGACCATCAGACCCTTCCATATCATCAGGGCGGACGAGACTATCATCCCAAAGCTCAGTACTTGATACAGAAACTAAAAATTAAAGAGCATTGATATATAGCCACCATATGCGAGCTCCGGACGAGCGCGGTAACGAAGGTGTCGTCGAAGGAAAAAACTTACCTGGCGTTTATTCATACGCCGCACATCGTCGAATATCGATTGCAACATGATGACGAGAGGGATTTCCGGGGGCTCGACGACGACAGAAGAGAGTATTTCTCCAGTTTCGTTGATTCGAACACAACCGGCAACCAAGTCGTCTATCGCAGATTACATGTAAATGTGTCTACCATTGGCACCAAGTTTCGCTGTCGCCGCTATTACCACGTCACGTAAACAATGAACGGAGGGAACTGGAACAGAGAATCGATAGAATCCGCGGAACGGCCGGAGTGGATCAAACTTTGGGTCATAGAAAACGAAACGTGGACATAGAGGAGCCTAGTCGACCAGAAATTTGACAAATCACTGGCCTAGGGTTTTTTAGTTCGACCAATCAGGGACAATTATGACGTCACGATTAAATGTCACTTCTAGGTGCTCGTATGTACCAAATCACAAGTGGAAAAACATTTGTTTATAAATGTTTACAAATGGCTGCGAATATATATATATATATATATATATATATATATATATATATATATATATATTGCGGTGACAGGTGACGGCGTCTCGTAAGTTGATTTGACAGCTGATTGACGTATGGCTTTTCGGACAACGTGACGATTCTCGTATGTATAAAGGAAAAAAATCGCGTTGTATTTCACGCAAAAAATAGATCACTCAACATTAGACGAACACCTTGTTTTGGCTTCTTGGTACCGCATCTAATTCTCCCATTAAAATTCAAGTTAATAGTTCAAGGATGTGGAGAAAGAAAGATTTTTACATTCTGTTCATGCGATTTAAATATTTATTTAAAACCGTGCCATTTGTGCATTATAATAGTACAATAATATGAAATTTTCTACTGTCAGCTATTGGTTCTTAAATTAACGAGCAACTGAAAGATTTTCGAGTACAATATGGAAACACCGGGTCGACGAATACGTAGTAATTTCCTTCCCGGAGTTTCTCGCTTGGCTTTATAGTGAAAATCTCCTTGGTTAGAAGAATACAGTCAGTTGTGTTAGGAGCAGGATAAACCGGTCTACAAGAATGACAAGTTGTAACAAACAAAACAATAATCAAGAAACAGAAATAAATTATAAACAAATGATCCTGAGCAATGGCTGATTCATTACCTTGACATGAATATGTCCAAAAATCTGAAAAAATAATCAGGTAATGTAACTTCCTTTTTTTTTCACTTTTATATATAAATGTATGTAATTTACTATATACTAAGATTTTTTTTATTTGAAAAAGATTTCTCATTAGACTTAATTAAACATGTTGATTATAAAATGACTTACGATGGCTTCATTGAAAGACCAGGATATGCACAATCACTCAATGTAATAGGATATTCGAATGCTCTGCTATGTGAACACACAACGTTTAAATCCCCTAAGCCTAAAACATAAATTTCACTCATAATATTGTTGTTTTCTGTCACATTCTAGTAACTTTCAACATCTAATTCGTTAATTAAATATAACGATTCTTTCTTCTAAATATAATAATTAATTTTACCACAGCCTGGTTGCATCAGTCCACCATTAAATTGAAGATCTAAGTGACCTATAGGTTTCGATATTCCCAGAGTTGATGTATGAAAAATTATTACATGTGTAGCGTCTGACTTGCACAATCTATTTATGCATCTGTTTAATCCAAATAGTGGGTCCGCGGGATCGAGGCCGATGAGACGCGGAATTTTGCCCAAGCCCAAGCTCTGGATATGTTTCGCAGCAAAAGCACTCACATGTGCACCAAGACTATGACCGATAAACGTGATGTTATCCAACAAGATGTTGCACTTCTTGACCAGAGATTCTACGTATCTGAAGAAAAAAATTCGCACATGAATCAAGGACATCGTGTCTTCTTCATTTTACAAAACAGTAATTTTATTATTGAATATTATCCTAATGTTGTACATTAGTTATTAATATTACGTATACATATAATATGACGTCGAATGACGTCAGATTGCTATTTGGGATCAATTAATATATGACTCTGTTTATTATATCTCAATATTTTACATATATAAAAAATAAGTACATACTCTGCCATAAGTTGACCTATCTCACGAGTGTTCTGCACTGCTTGAGGATATTCCATTAATCTCAATATGGGTATTCCATTTCTGCATGCTGCTTCAGACCAATCTAACGAAAATACTGTATAGCCTTGCTATAAAAACAAAAAAAAATATTGAATTTTTTATCTTTACATTATTTTTTCATATGATATATAAGAATAAAATATACAAAATTGTAGATATGTAAAATATCTAAAGCATTGTATAAGTTATTTCACTGATGAGGTATTATTATCTCATCGGTAGTTATTTGTATATTAATAAGTACCTCTATTAATATATTATGCATTTTCTATTTTTTTTGAGATATGTAATATTCATGTAATTTATAGGTATAATATTCACCTGTACAAATCGCTTGGCCAAATTATAACCGCTAGTTGTATTTGCATAGCTAATAAAACCATGGACCAAAAAAACAATGGGCTTCAAAGGATCAAAATTACAGCTTTCTTGTGCGCCGATATCTTCGCCTTCAAGATTAACACTGGAAGAGAAATATGGAAATATATAAACAGCGTGCGGAGAAATGAATTAACGGGACACTTATTGCGCTTTACCTGTTGTATAAAATGATCGACATGTATTTAGGGCCGAAGATACAGGAATCGTTGAATACATTGTTGATAGAGATATCGTTAAAAGAAAACAAGTCTGAAGGATATAAATACACGCATCGTATGAAGAAAGTTACAAATATCGCAGCAACGATTCTCATTATGATAGGAGAAAAGGTATTGCTGAATTTTAAAAAGAAACTGAATCAAGTAATGGATTTCGCGGTATTTTATAGCAAAGTTACTTTCATATATACATATATATATATATATATTCATATATACATATATATATATATATATATATATCAATTTTACAAAAATATTGACACTCGCAACATTATTGGCAACTGTGTAAACTGTTTGGCGAGTGCAGAAACTTCTATGAAAGTGTGTTTTACAATACTGGAATATAGAATGTCAAATAATCAATAAATATTGCCATCGCGTATATATTTCTTCTCTTTGTAATTCGCTTTTATTTTTGACATTATCCGGCAATAAAAATGACGTAGTGCCGCAAATATTTTATAATGATGATCTTGCCCTTGGTATTATATTGCGTGTATTATCGGCCCATTATGCAACACGTGTTACATATTTATACATTTCGTTTACATTAATTTAAGAATCAGATTTTATCGAAAAAGTTTTTATTAGCCATGTTTCGGGGATCATATATATTTTTTACGAAGCCGTAAAATTGTGTCAAGATATGCAGAAATCGTGCGCGACGAAACCTTGTAAGATTTATTGAAATATAGGATGAAACAGTTTGACAGAAATTTATGTTCGTGTAAACATTTATGGAAATAACTATATATAAATTTTCGAATATTTTTTTTTTGTTTTTAAATTTGCGGAGTAATCATTAAAAGTAAATTTAATGTGTAATTCATCATTTCCACTACATGTATTGCAAGAATTATTTTCCCAAAATAATGTATTGATGAATGTATTTTGAATTTTTTTTAGTATAAATATCAATATTAATTCTTGATTTTTTAAGTATTTCTTGATTATTACAATATCGTAAAGAATAATATTAAATATTTTTATATATCTTCATAAATTAAGTAACAATATAAACGGAAAATTTATAAAAAATTTTGAATAGAATGTTTCTGATTCTTCGATTTTATTGTCAAGTGTAGGTATAATTCATTTATTTCCGGTTAGTAAAAATTGTGATGACATTACACAGTTATAATCTAATGACATTACGTAGTTTAAATTTAATTATTTAAATTTTAAATGTAGACAGTTAAATATTTCAATAATATAAACATAATAAAAATAAGTTATGTGTAAAATTGATTACAGAGAGTAGTAAATAAAAGTAGAAATATTTTACGCGCGAGAATTTAAATCTTGTATGTAATGAAACGCATGTTAAAGTCCGTATTAGATTAGACATTAAATATTAAAGATTGGAATTCAACCCATTAGGATAAAAAAATCTTTATTTCAATTTATTCAGTCGATGCTTTTATAACATCAAGAATTTGAGCACAGTCAATTATTACTTTTAATTGATTTATAATTAATTAATTTTATCTTAATGTTCCTTTTAATATTCATGATTCTTTTTATACTTTTTTCTTAGTATTTATTTCTATATTTTAATTAATTATTTTTTAAAAAATTATTTTGCTTGTCACGTGATTGTGTGTGACCATTCGCAAGGATCGCTGCTTAGGGTTTTTTATTAGAATCGTCAATTTTTTAGGAAGGAAGTGAGCAATCGGGTGTCACTTCTATGTACTCATATATTATGGTTGTTCGAATTTAATAGAACAGTGATTACTCATGATTGTGTACATGGCGATGGTATGTAGTATGTGCGCGGTAACACCAAGTAATGATAACTTGACTTAACAGCTGATCGACTGTTTTTTTTATGATGTTATTTTAAGAGGAATAGAAATTAATTTTACAAACTTTGAAATTTTTAATTTCGAAATTATGCGAATGCTTATATTAGCGCATATGGATACATCGCAAAAAATATATCGTGATAACCTGTACGAATTACAAGTGTCTTAATATCACTAAATTTTTTAATTTTTTACAGATTTTTTAAAATTAAAAATTTGAATTTTTTCTTTTTTTTTTACTGAAATTATCTATAATTAAGAATTGGATTTTTTGCGAATCTAAACTCTTTAGGGAGGAGAATGGATAATAGATTTCGAAATTTTTCGAGTAATTTAAAATAAATTTTAATTTTGAATTTAAATGATGCAAAACTTCTTGCAACAAGGATAAAAGACAGCGATAATAACATTTTTCTTTCTTGACATTTGAAAATTATTTTTAAATATATTTTGCAAAAATATTCAATGTTCTAAAATTGCTCTGTTTATATTTGAATATTCCTTGCGTACGTATACACACTTGTGTATGTAGGGCATTACGTCAGTTTATCTATATCGACGAAAAAAAAAACAGATTTTTTGTTATATTGATTATTTTATCATACAAAAATGGTAATTTCGACTTGTATAAATATATTTATGAACTGAATTTAGTTATAATAAATAAATATAATTACAATATACAGTGATTAAAATATTAT
Organism: Nylanderia fulva; assembly: GCF_048542155.1. Classification (NCBI taxonomy): domain Eukaryota; kingdom Metazoa; phylum Arthropoda; class Insecta; order Hymenoptera; family Formicidae; genus Nylanderia; species Nylanderia fulva. Next base: position 905,118 of record NW_028190368.1, on the reverse strand, counting down.
AATTATTTCTATATTTAGATCCAGAATATCTCAAGAAGATTACATTATTCAAGTGTTGGTGTAACAGCTACACGTACTGCTGTTAGATGGCTATCGACAACAGGTTCCGTCAAAGGTGAGAATAATGTAGCTTTTGTATCTGAAGATGAAAGAGCAAAAGCTGAAAATAATTTTATTTCTTTCTCAAATATATTAAAACTATTAATACATATTATAAAAATATAAGTTTTGCATTATAAAAACATTTTCTTCATTTTCAATTACTGACTTGAACATATTAGTTTGTGCTGCAAAATAGCAAAAATTAAAGAATCTTGTAAATCCTAGATATGTTACACTATCATTTCTTTAAAACAAGAACACAAATTCTGTATAATTTTTTAAAGGATCTTCTAAAGGAACGGGCAACATGGATGATGAAGTCCTTTTAAAAGATGTATGTTTACACACATTATTTTCTTCAGGAGTTTTAATTCTTTATTATTCTATTAGAATTAATTAAAATAATTAATTTTTTACATAAATAGGTTGGAGATTGCGGCGTAATAGTCTTAAATCGGCCTAAGGTGTTGAATGCCTTAAATATGCACATGGTTCAAAAGATTTATCTAACTCTTAAAGAATGGGAATCTTCAAAGAAACTTGTAATAATAGAAGGTGCGGGTGAAAAAGCGTTTTGCGCAGGTGGCGATATCAAATCGCTCGTCATACCATTGAATGAACCAAAAGGAGAAACCCTGGGTGCAGAATTTTTCAAAAAGGAATACACGTAAGTTGTCGTTGTAAAGAACTGTCTACTTAAATACAAGCCAACATTATTTTATATAATGGTGAGCAAATTATAAGACATTTTTTCTCTTTTTTATAGCACAAATTATTTGATTGGAACATACAACAAGCCTTATATAGCTATAATTAATGGGATAACAATGGGAGGTGGCGTTGGATTATCTGTACACGGCAAATACAGAGTCGCCACGGAAAAAACGCTTTTTGCGATGCCCGAAACGGCAATAGGATTATTCCCTGATGTCGGCGGAAGTTACTTTTTACCCAGATTGAAAGGAAAATTGGGCCTCTATTTGGGACTGACAGGACACAGATTGAAAGGTAAATGATTATCATTTTGGAACAGTTGTATAAAACATGTATATACAGAGTACATACATGTATATACAGAGTGACATAAGATATCACATCGAAAATATATAATTAAGTAGATCTTGTTATTTGGAGACAATTTTTTCTCAGCAAAAATATTTAGGCATCAATAATTTTCAAGTTGTAAGCTATTGAAAATAAAGGGTTTTTCGCAAACTATACATTGTGGAAAATAAAATATTAACAAAACCAGATTTTCTAATTAATTTCAAGTAGAGTTTACTTTAATAATATTTTAATTTAAGGTTTAGTTATAAAGATACATGATGGCAAAAATTGATTGGGAACATGTTAAAAATAATGGCTTCCCTCGATATTTTTGCTGAGGAAAAATCGTCTTCAAATAACGAGATCCACTTGTATATTTTCGATGTGTCAGACATCCTATATAAATATACATATTTTATTAAGGTATTGACGTACTTCTCGCTGGAATTGCGACACATTTTGTTCCATCGGAAAAAATAGCGGATTTGAAACGCGACTTGTTAGCATTGAAAAACACTGATGACATAGTTGAGATTTTAAATAAATATCAACCAAAATTAAATCATGAATTCAGTTTGGCGCCTTACATGTCTCAAATAGAAAATTGTTTCTCTGCTCCTTCCGTTGAAGAGATAATTGAAAGGTAAAGTGTAAGACATGTGTATCGATTAAAAATTTGCATTTTTTAAAATTTATAATTCAGGAATGCAATTTTTTCTAAAGGCTAAAGAAAGATAATTCAGAATGGGCGCAGAAGAACGTAAAAATATTGCTCAAGATGTCGCCATCCTCTCTCAAAATTAGTAAGAAAGCAATTGATGAAGGAAATGGAAAATCTTTGGCAGAGTGTTTAGAGATCGAATACAGATTGGCATACACTTCTCTGATCAGAGACGGTGATTTCTATGAAGGTAATTAGAGTTTAATTCGCATCTATTTTCTTTTTATTTTTAAATTAATATCTCATTTTAGGTGTCAGAGCTCTTTTGCTCGACAAAGATCAAAAACCGATGTGGAAGCCGCCGTCCTTGACCGATGTTACTGATGAATATGTAAATAAGCGATTTGCAACACTTCCTGCAGAAAAAGAATTAAAATTACGCGCTAGCAAACTATAAGGAAAAAGCTTTATTATGAATATTGTTACGAAAAAATAAATCCTTAGAAAATTGTTTATATTTAATTTTGTACAGAAATTATAAGATTTATAATAAATATTATTATCTTTAATTTCTTTAGATATTCAATTATATATATATCTATATTTTTCATAATATATTGTATAAATTTATCAGAAATTTCCTAGTCACAAATGGCATAATATACAACTTTGTAAAATATAAAACAACATTTTATTCGTGTAAAATAATGAAGGAAACATTATAAGTACTTTTACAACTAAGTACTATTATGTAAAAAATATGTATCTTTTCTTAATTTTTATTCTGGAAGCAATTCTTTTAAATTTGTCTATATAAATTCATCAGCCAAATTAACAAAATTTACTATTTACATATTTGTAAAATTTCAATTTTTTTACAATAAATAAATTTACAGACAACATAATTGAAGATTGTTCCGTAACATGTAGCATAATTTGTGTATATATATGTATATATATATATATATATATATATACACATATATATATATATATATACATAGATATATATACACACACCGACGTTAATTTTTAACTAATATATCTCGACTATAATTGAAATATGCAACTTGATTATTTCCTATCTAAAAAACAATATAATTAAACAATTTAACAATTTTTATTATTTTAATGGACTTTTATAACTATTGCGAAAAATTCTGATAATCACATGTATTCTTCATGCATTTTCTGAACAATGGATTTCCAAAATCATACAAAATATTGGCACAAATACATGACTATATAAGTAAAAATTCAAATATAAAGGTAAACGCCAGTGATTAAATATAAAATAACATTCAGTGATGTCACATATTGATTGATTTCATACTATAATATACTATTAATTTTATAAATTATTCACACAAAAAACAAAATGGGAATATTAGCAATCTTTCATAAATTATTACGTATTACATTTCTTCAACTTTTTAGAAATCATAAAACACATGAAATTATTGACCGTTAAATATATCGCTGACCAAAAAGAAAAAATAAATCTACAAACCTGGAATTCTTAAATAATTTATTAGTTTTATTTATCAAAACGTTTTTATTTCATTTTTCAGCACGTATTAATGATTATTCTTCTAGTGACTCGCAAAATGATAGGATTCCATAAAATCTATGATGAAATTCAAAGAATTCAGAAAAAGGTACGACACTTTCCCCGAGTTTTTTTGCACGTCAATGTCAAATAAGGAAAATTAAAGTCCTATCATTCGCGTGTACATTATTTTCGAGAAAATTTGTCTCTATTTGTGAAAAATCTTCTCGAATTTCGTTTACTGCTTGGATTCTCTATCTCTTTTGAGATCGATGAAATGGTACTCCTTTCCTATGCTGCTGATTTCATGTGAAGATATTACAATTCCAGTATCGATACCGTTATCAGAGGAAAGAGAAATGTATGATGAAACTGTTGAGAGAGAATCTGTCTGTCATGTGTGTACAATAATAGATACGTTCAATCGATATACTGTGCAAGCCAACGGAAGCCTTCCCCATATCCCTGTCGCTTCAAAACTGAGCACATAAATAGTTCCAGTGGACGGCCGGGTATCTCATTACGAGCGACTTTGCCCTAAAAGTAAAAAATCACTATTGCATATAAAAATTTTTAAGTACAACGCATTTCTTCGGCTACTTAACTTTAAAATAGGTTCTCGTAACCATTCTAATTTATATAACTATACCTTTCCTGTTGTTTGCCCATACAGATTGAAGAAATTCCTAAGTTCATCCTCCGAAGCTGCTGATGGTTTGTCAATTTTATTGCCTAACACAAGAACCGGACACGCGCTGAGTTGTTCATCAGTTAATAATGCATCTAGCTCGGCTTTTGATTCTGGTAATCTTGTTCTATCACTCGCGTCAACGAGGAATACTATCGCGTCCACGGCCGGAAAGTAATCCTTCCATACACGACGTGCTGGAAAAATTCAATTCACACCGATATAAGTAATTGTACAATTGTAAAAAGCATTTTGTAAGGTGTAGATTTTGTATGTATACCTTGAGTATGGCCTCCCAGATCAAAAGTTGTAAATCTCATATTTCCAATAGACAGTTCTTCGGATGCTAAAACATGAAAAAGACTATTGATAACTCAGCAATACAAGTTTAAATTTCATAATTTGTTAACTGTAATATAACAGAAATATACATATATATATATATAATCTATATTTTGTAGTTTGAAACAGAAGAAATATATGTAGAGGCTTCATTATGTAAATATATATAATATAGAAATTACAATGAACAAAAGCTATTTATTATAAAATAATAAAATGTATTAGAATAGATTGTCATTTATAATAATATGTATTTTTAGGAATTGCTGATGATATAAGTAAAATATAAGTAGGATTGCAATATAAATAGGACACAGGAGAAACAAATAAATTAGTTAAAAATTAATTACTTGGATGCAATGTGGGTACATGTTGAGCTAAACGATCATCCTTGAGCATATGAAGCAGCGTTGTTTTGCCTGCATTATCCAAACCTAAGAAGAGAAGTTTGCCACTCTTCTTCCATAGTCCTGAAAATAACAGAGGAGAATCATGCAGATCAAAATCACTAACAGATTTACAAGGAAACAGAATTTCTATCTAATAAACATATAGATAACAGAATTAGTATTGTCTCTTAAATAATGAACAAAACGCTTTTTAAAAAATGGTCTTTAATTAAAGAGTAAGAATTAGTGTAAGATTGTTCCAATCCGACAATTATCCGTGTGACAGAATTCTTTAAAATAAACATGCACAGACAATCTCTGAACTATTCTATATTATCACAATGACAAAATCACAGCATTGTACATGAAATTATTCCAACGTTCTTGACCTTTGATACAATTCTTCCATGTCAATTACAGAGGGACACATTGATGCGAGAGAAAATCTACTCACCAAGATAATTCAGCACTCCGGCAAACCAGTCCCAAATAAACATATTTGTAGCTACGACTGTGTCTCGTCTAGTTCCGGATATATGTTATGTGTGTTAACTAATGAATGACTCTGCAACAATAAGTAAGACAAGTTAACGAGATCATTGTCTGCCAACGTAATCGCGTCGATTCTTTTAAAACCCGTCCTTGAAACCTCGGTTATTATTCTACGAAAGGATGCAGGAAGTACACGCGATGAACCTAGTGCGTCGTCGTCAACACGATAGCCCGTTCCTGTGATTTTATTCCTCTTTTAGTTGCACCCACCTTTGATCCTTAATCTACCGTCTCTCTCTCCCTCTCTTTCTCTTTCTAATTATATATGCTCGTTTCAATCTTACACGCGAAAAAAGTGCAGGAAGAGCTGAATGGAATCACGATGCGTGCAATTTTTTTTTTTTTTTGACATTTGATATAATATTGATGCACGATTTATAAATCGAGGACGACGACTCACCGGAGATCTTTCTCTCTTTCTCCCTCTCTCTCTCTCTTTCTCTTTCGTTCACTGACACTTTAGTTTCTCGTGCAAAGACTTTTAACTTGACACGCGGAGACGTAAAATCGAGGAGCGATCGTTCGGAGATTTTCGCGCGCACAAGACGTTAAAGGCCGAACAGCTGTTAGCTCTCAACTGTCAACTAATATATGTTTGACGTACCCACTGTGAAAAAAGCGTACGGAGGCCGCGGGGACGGAGAAAAGTACTTTTCCTCCCATAGAAAGAGCAACCCGACCGCAGAGAGCCCCGTTGGCTGGCAGTTGGCACTGGATGACGTCTACTTCCGTCCACCATGATGCTTGCGCAATAGGATTATATCGTGGGCGCGAAATTTAAAAAACGCCAATTTCTCTTCCTCTACTCATTTTTTCTGCATTTATTTTAATAGAGATTTCCTCTTATAAATAAATAGAGAAAAAATGAATAATATACATATATTTAATATTAAGTTGTATATTGAAATATTGAAAAAATTATACATATAATATATAAATGTTAACTAAATTTTTTTCATAGATTTTATACTCTGCTACGTGACATTGCAAGAGAAGAAAATGATTTGCAAAGTCATGCTTCTGCTGACAAAGTTACAAGTCATTATCTGATAATATATATTGAGAAAATTATCTTTGAAAGATAGAATTAAAAAAATGTAAACAGACTAATGTCTTATCAATTAATGAAGAAGTGGAAGGGAAAAGATTATAGTACATGTTCCACTGTATCTTTGCTTAATAGTTTTTATTATTAAACGCGTTGTGTGAGATATTTTTTCAAGTAGAACTTTATGAAATTATTTCTACAAATTTTACACGCGTCAAATGTTGCTTAACGAAAAAAATAAAATTTTTATAATTGCTTATTATAACTTTATACACATACGCATACGAGAGAATTTTGATTTAATTTTATGACAAAAGTGCATTTATGCATCATAAAGTTTAAAAAAATAATCTTCATCCTCTTATTTGCGTTTCAAAAATGCATATAGAGAAACAGAGGAACAAAAAATACACACAAAGAACATTACTTCAATACGAATGAATTATTACTGTATCAATGCTTAAACCACTACATGTGTAATTACTTATATCGCAAGAAGCCAGCCTATCTGTCTAAGGATACTCAACACTTTCTTATCTCATATCATCTTTTCGTAATCGCTACACATCTACATCTTCTCTAGATGGAGTAACTATCTAATTAAATATTATTCAATACTAACGAATTAAATTAAAGTGCACAGTTTATTACAAAACTTAATTAATGAGATGTGTATAACATTATATTCAAGTCTTTTGTAACTTAATGTATCAAGAGTATTGATGTGTTGAAAATTGCACGATATTATTAATTATTATAATTATTTACATTTGCAGAATTAAAAATGTCTTTTTCAAGAAGAGAAATGAATTACGTACACGCCTATTGCGTGTGATCTCGAATTATAAAGAATAAACGTTTGGATTTAAGTTTTGTATCAAAACCTGCTGGTGTTTGTAATGTCGCAACATTGTAAACTTAAACTAAAACTTTATTGTACAATTACTATCGAATCGATTATCGATCACAAATAAATCGTGATTTGTCTAAACTATATCCTGCCTAGTTTTATTTTTAAGAGACGAAGCAGGCCACGATGACGGAATCCCGCTCATTTTGCTGGGTGGTAAAGCATACACCCTGCCCGCAGGGTCGTGCGTCATGGTCTTACTGCTCTGAAAAGTAAAGAACGCTGCTAAACTATTGCAGCACAATCAGTCGAAAAAGTAACGCATCTTTAATCGCATCGTAGAGATCCATTTTGAAGCGTCCAGAGCATCAATAGTGTAAGTCAGGTTGTAAAAATCGAACTTCAACAGGGAAAAACCAATAAACCGATTTGTTGTACCAATAAATATACAGACATTTTTTTCCCTCATAGCTACATAGATCTATTATTATTTTACTTGTTTCATCACAATTTTCTTACGTCATAGATTCACAAGGTTATTAAGCACAGTGCTTTCTATAGTCCAATTTGCATAAACTTAAATAAAGGGTTTGTTCTCTATTTTGCTACATTGGTGCAGTAAAGTTGGAGGTTGGAGCAAAACAAGTTTAATCTTTTCAGCTGAACTGACTGCACTAGTTCAGAATTTATCTCTCTTTTCCTCCAATATGGAGTAAAAAAGATGAATTAGTGCAGCCAGTTCAGCTAAGAAGAAGACCTAAAATATTTGTCTCGCTTAACTTATTGCACTAGCTCACCAATGCAGCAATAGATAACCCAAACTGAGCAAGAGAACTTGTAACGACATAAATTACAGATTAATAGGTTTCTTTTACGGTATTCTCGAGTTATCGAACTTCCTGTTTAAATCGCCGGGACTTACACCGATCCACTCTAGGCTCTCCGTGCGCTCGAGGTTGCTTGATGTGTGCTTAACACGAGTCTGGGCATCACCTGCTGCGCGCTCGAATTCGCGCCTGGACTGGCGACGAGGGTGGTATAGGGGGGTTGTTGGGAACAAGTTCGCATGTGAACCGACCAGTGTGACTGCTGACACGGGTAATCGCAATAAGCGGTGTTCCAGCAACAGTAAAACATCGCTTCCCGTCCGCATTTGGCGCACCACTGTTTCCGCTTTATCTCTTCAATACAGCGAACCCTCTCCTCTTCGGCCTCTTTGCGAACTTCCTCGACCGATCGCAACTTCTCTGCCTCTAGACTCGCGCGCATCTCACGCATGGTACGATCTGGAATTCAATCATGTTCTCTATAGTGTTTTTCTTTTACAGTGAAAAATTTCAAAGGGAAAAAGAAAAAGAGATGAACATACCAGTGTTGTGTTTCAATTCGGCCAGCTGCTGTTGATGCTTCCACTTCAAGTGTTCGATCTGCATCTTTAGATAGAATATCCCCTGACAATTGTCGGCAATACCGTTTTCACCGTTAATGTAGGTTTGAGCCGCCTCCTTATACGCTTCTTCCATCAACTGGCCCATTCTTCTTGCCAGTTCGTTCACATTTTGATGTAGACGCGCGCTGATCGGTCCGGCCTGCGGAGGCGGCAGTTGATAACCGGAGGAGGATGTTTCTCGCTTACTCGGGGAAACCTGGACAAACTCGTCTGGATCGAACAACGGGCGAGAGGATGTAATTTGTGGATTACGTGATTTGTTAGGGAAGGTCTTCTTAGCTTTGCTCTCCTTCTTCGCGAGTTCTTTGAACGAATTGTGCTCTTTTGTCATATCCTTGTTGCTCTCGGCTGTCGACGAAGCTTGCTTCGCAGCCTCTGTCTTCCCACTGTTATTCAGCACAAAGAGCACAACGGATTTATCTGCTACGGGATTAATCACAACGGGTTTATCGGAATTTACCGACGACGACGAAATATGAGGGATTTTCGCAGTCGTAGAAGGTGGTGACAATGTTATGTCGATCTCGGGTATCTTTTGAGTACCCGACGATTCCTTGTTGTTTAACAGCGTAGCCTTGTGTACTATCGTCGCGCCTGGCAAACTCGGCGACGACAGTCTCTCGTTTTCCTTGCTCGTGATAATAGATTTCAGCGCCTTCTCCGCGTTCAGTTTGTCGACCATCCTCGTTTTCGGTTTGTACACTTTGGTGATCTTCGCGACACTCTTCGTCGTATTTTCTGTTTGCGAGAGCACCAACTTAGGATTGATGATATTTTTCAAGAGGTTTCTCTTCTGTCCACGCGACGTGCTGGATGATGATGATGATGATTCATTAGTTGGTGTCGTAGACTTAGGCGAATTCTCCGTAGAGGATTTTAATTCGTTTTTCGATTTCGGCGAACTATTTTTTTCCGTGATATGTTTGTAAACATTAGAAGTTGACGTATTGCTATTTTCAGCGACATTATTGATGACGACAGTATCTAATCGAGACAACATTGTTTTTGCGGTTTTCGATTTCTCATTTTTTACCGTTTTGTTTTGAGCAACCGTTTCAACTTTTTTTCTTAATTTACTATTATCCTCTAGATTCGTCTGCGAGTTTGGAGTATCCTTACCGTCTGCTTTTTGTACTTTTGGTGGCGTAGCTTCGCTCTCCTTTTCATGCTTATCAGACTCTTTCGAGCTAACGTTTAGCTCGTCATTATCAATCGACTCGTCATTCTGCGAATTGCCTTTAATCGGGAGATTCCGTCTTCTCACGGGCGTCTTTTTCTTCGGGGTCATGGAGGGTTCGGAATTGGAAAAATGATTGTTGGGTTCGAGCGGATCGTAATTCGGCAGCATCAGCTTAATCTGCATCGGGTCGTTCGGGTTGTACTGCACTTTGGGCGGCGCAAACTTGAACTGACCGTAAATAAGCGCGAGTTTTCTACAGTGACGAGTGATTTCGCGCACGCATTCGTCCATGTCGGACTTTCGTTTACGCGGAGACGGCGCGGGCGGCTCCTCGGAGTATAGATAAAGATCCTTCAGCGGTACCCAGGCGCGATCGTGCTCGCCGAAGAAGCGCACGTCCACGAATCCTTGGGAGTTCACCCGTGGCATCGCTTTCGCTGGCCAGAACGGGAAACCCTTTAGTTTGGCCCACACAAGCGGATGTGGTCGACGACAAGGCTCGATGAACCACGACGGCTGAGGCCTCGGCAGATTTCTGCCGTGTGCGTAACAATCGGGACAGCCTTCGATCTCCGAAACTTCTTGGCGCGCCATTTTGATGATCTGCTTCGCTGTATTTGTCAGCTTCAATGTGTCCGCATAAACACCACCACCTATCAAGTAAAGATATGTAACTTACTTGTTTACTCATCTTATTTACAGATTTAGATTAATTATATATAATATATATGTAATATAATATATATGTAATATAATATATATAATTGTATATAGATTAATTATATATAATAGCTATGAATATGACGGCTCAATGGTTACATACACGTGTTGAACACAATGCAATTGTGTTGGATCCATTTCGCGTCGGCCATAAACGCGTCAGTGCTGCCGTAGAGCTTGGCTCGCACATTTGACTCCAAGAGACTCAAGTCCATCGGCTTGATGACGTAATCCAAATAGTTTGGCACTTCTGTGAGGTCTACCGGTTTGCAGAATGGTTCAGACTGTGGAGCAGAAAGAAAAGTTATTTAGCAATAAATATCTATGTAATGTAATAATATTCGCATATTCGATGAAAAGTGATATACGTACGCCAGGATAGTCGCGTAATCTCTCGACCACATGCTTGAGTAACATGCACAATTGATCCACGGACAATTGCGCCATCGCCACGGAACGCGTTTCCGCATTCTCGGCCTTCAAAATGGTCACGCATTCCCCGCATATCCATTTCTCCAAGGAGGACGGCATGCCGCCTATACACTTGCGATGCCATGAACGAGGACATGCGGTGCAATGAGCATCGATGTTTTCCTTATGACATCGCCAGCAGAACTGGTCGTGAGTGCTCTTCAATCTCTTCCTCTTGCTCCTAGTGCTGCTTTCCTCGACAGAAGATTCCGTTGCTGTCAAAGTACTGGAAATATATTAACATCTTTCTTCAAGACAATTTTATAATACAATTTCATTTGTTTTATATAGTTGAAACAAAAATCATTTGTTTTATACATTTAAATGCAAATTTTCCATGGAGATGTTACACTAACCTTAAAGATTTTCGCTTTCGTTTTAAAACAGATTCCACTTTTGCAGAATCTTTATCATCTTCATTTTTAATATCCTTCTTTTCATCCGTATTTTGAGAATCTGCATTTGGTGTCTCCTGCTTTATATCCATATTTGGTGCCTCTTGCTTCTTATCTATCTCACTGTCGTCCAATTGTTTCTTAACAGTTACCAATGAATTTGAATCGTGTTTGCTTTCGTTTTTTACTTTATCAGCATCCTTTTCCTCTACATTTGTATGTTCATCGCTTACATCTAGCGTTAAGCTCTTCTTTTCCTCTGTATTAACAGCATTCTTCGATTCATTATTCTGATTGACTGACGAAACAATCGATGGTTCCTTATCATCAGCTTTAGACGATGCAGCTGCATTTATTTTTATTGCGGCAGAAGATTTCACAGAATTTTCATTGTTTTCATGGGATGCCATTTTGGTTATTATCTTCGGTACAAAGAATCTGATTGGAGAAAAGTATCAGCATAGATACATATGTCTACACATATTATCTATTTATGTAATCATAATCACATTATCAGTCTACCATATAGTTAACTGGTAACGATTACTGCGATAAACCACTAGAATAGGTTTGCACGCTAACATAAGATACATTTACTGCAACAATGTCCAAATATAAGAACAAGCAGTAACAATATTATCCATCACAAATGCTGAAAAAGCTACATTTCCTACAGTGCTAACAAATGCTGCTGTTAATAGCAGCAATTTAAGGATAGGCAACAGTAAATATCTGGCTTGAACACACTATGTAGGCATTCTCGCGATAATTATCACTTTCGTAGACCCATCCAAAGTGCTGCTATTTGCAGAAGCACGCGAGTACAAGTGAGAGAGAGAGAGCTGCTCGAGTATAAACAGAATCTTTACCTTGTAAGGTGCTCCTCCAGGTAATACAATGCTCTATCCGCACGTGTTACCGCTCTATTATCGCTCTCAAAACATTCTCGCAGCCGCGAGCTGCGCTTTACGGACTTCTAACGTTAGTAAATAGCGATGTGATGAAAAATCGTCGTTCGCTGCTTTATTCACTCGGCCCTCATATCGAGGGAGAATTCGCCTTCGTACGATGCCCAATGTCTCGAGTCTCGACCGCCCTCGGTGGCGCCATCTCTCGGCGATCCTCCGTTTTCACGACGCTGACCACGTGACACGTCCCTCGTCCCGCTTCTTATTTGGCTGAGCGTCTCTGTGACAGAAAGAAACTGTACATAAAGCTGTCAATCTCTATTGCAACTTGTCCTCCTCTCCTTTTTTTTTTTATATATTTCAGGATATATTTAAAGATATCTTTTATATATTTAAAGATGTTATATCTTTAATATATTTATTATAGATATTGAAAATATATAAATATAATATATTTAAGGATAAATCGTATATTTAAAAATATTTAAAATATATAAATAATATATTTATATATTTAAAAATGTTATATCTTTAATATATTTATTATAGATATTTAAAATATGTAAATATAATATATTTATATATATAAATCGTATATTTAAAAATCTTTAAAATATATAAATAATATATTTAAAGATATTTAAAATATAAAATTATATATTTAAAAATATTTAAAGATAAAGAGAATATATTTAATATATTTAAATTTTATTTAAAGAGCGGAGGAAGAGTTTCTTCGACGTAAGATTGTAAGCAATCTAAATGAATTTATCGCTTACCGTTTTTTTTTTAAATAATAACGATGACGATGACGATGTTGCCTCGAGCTTTTTTCGGACGCTGCGATAAGAATTCCTGGGACACGACGTCGCATCGTCGACGATGGCGAAAAATGAGGTTAGACGTTGTTGCATGATCGCGTCTACGAGGAAAAAGACTCGACTAATTTTTTGCTATACGTACTGTTTATCCGTCTCTCCCGGGAAGCGCTAAATAATGATCCTCGCTAATGAGTTTGATGAGAAATTTCGTCGCGAACGAGATGATCTTCTGTGTTATTCGTCGAGCCGAAACGTCAGAAGCGATGAAGAATGTGTTGCGCATGAATAAATCACGACGTTACATAAACGTTACGTTAATCAAACAATTTGCGTCAATTCCTTGCGATGGAACCAGTTTTTCTTCATCCATGGATAAGACACAATTGATTGAAATTGTACGATTATATCATCCTCGCCGATGTTCAAATAGGTTATGTGACGCGCAGTCACGTGGTTCACGCGTCATCCCCTCCCCCTCTCAGCTGTCAAACTTTCTCTCTCTCTCTCGCTTCCGACTGCGGCGAAGCGATATCGCGACCGAGATGTCAAAACGAACGGCGGTGACGGATTACGATTATGGATCGCGTAGATAGTAAACAGTCGGAAGTACAACAGCTGTAAACCTTAATCTAGTCAATTGCAGATAAACGTGGAACGCGGTGAGGCAGATCGCTACGATGAAGATCGCTCGTTGAAACGTCAATTAATCGCGAGGAGAGCTCGAGATTGGCGGAAAGGAATTATGCCTCGGAAATTCTGTCGATGAAGAAGTAGCCTTAGGTTATGCCGTTTCCTTGTCCAAGTGTTCGTAGCCTGTTATCAACGAAGGACTCGTCGGCCGCCACGTAGAGAGGACGAGATTTATTTTTTTTTTTATTTTTTTTTTTTTTGTGATAAAAATGGGCGACCACATCGGCGATAACATATTGATCCCGCAGGTCGACAATGTCGTGTTGATCGACAGGAGCGATGGCAGTAACAAGTGTATGGATGGGACCCTGTGCATCAGCGGTCATCATCTTATCTTATCTTCCAGACAGGACGACGGTCAGGAACTGTGGGTAGGTGTATATCGTCGATATTGTCCAAATAATAATATACTGATTAGGGTTTCTTATTGTCGCTGATCAAAAAATTGAAGGAATCAACACTTCTCGACCAATACTGGTAATTTATTTAATGAATCTCGACGTTTCGACCAGAATTTTGGTCCTTTTCAAGTGTACTATTTAAATGTTAGAGAGAAAGTTAAACTAATTTAATATAATTAAGTGATAAAATGTCATATCGACACAACAGTAGTCTTCTCTTTCTCTCTTTTTTAATATTTATAACAGAGATTGTGAGATTTAGCAAATAAATAATTGCTAGTATTGGTCAAGGAATATTTATTTCTTTAATAATAATAGAATTTATAATAATATAAATTAATGTCATCAATTTGATCAAGTTCTCTGTTTTTGCCAGTTGATGAATCGCAATATCGATGTCGTGGAGAAGAAACTGAACACCCAGAGCCCAGGAGGTAGCATAATATTGAAATGCAAAGACTTTCAGATCCTTCAGTTAGATATCGGTTCCACCAATGATTTAATCAATGCCATATTATCCATAGAAAAGCTGATATCGTTAGGTAATTTAATTGTATTTATTGTATTTACATTGTTCGTGAAAATGGGATGTAATTCTGATTCATTTACTTTTACAGATCAGACTCTGCAATATCCATTCTTCTATCGACCACAGACAACCAACAACGCCATGCAAATAGAGGATGGATGGACAGCATTCGCGCCTGTCTCCGAGTGGTCCAGATTATTGGCGGCTCACGGAGACGAGTGGCGGATTAGTTACTTGAATAGAGATTACAAAGTGTGCAATTCGTATCCATCGGCAGTCATAGTGCCACGCCAGATGGACGACAAAGTTGTTATAGCCTCCGCTGGCTTCAGGGATGGTGGAAGATTCCCTGTTTTATGTTACAGGCATGAGGGAGGGGTAAGTAATAAATTCTACTTTTGAAAAATCAAAATATGAATATGCACTCGAGTGTGAATGATTCATTGTAGAGCATATTATTGAGAAGCAGTCAGCCGTTATGTGGTGCTACTGGTAAGAGATGTAAAGAAGATGAAAAGCTGTTGAACGCGGTTTTAGGTCCTGGAAGACGCGGGTAGGTATACTATTTAAAAATCAGAACTATTACTTTCTCATAATTGTTACAAATCATCGAATCTTTTTTACAGTTATATAGTGGACATGAGATCCATTAGTCAGGCGCAGAGTGCTAGGGCCAGAGGTGGAGGTACAGAAATGGACACTGCTTATCCACAGTGGCGAAAAGTACATAAACCAGTTCCTCGACCGCACGATTTAGCGGATAGTTTCTACAAGTTAATAGAAGCTTGCAACGAAGTGAATAGTTCCACTTCGCAGTGGCTGTCGAGGTTGGACAGCAGCGGGTGGCTAACCGCCGTACAAAGTGCTTTAAACGCAGCTTGCGTCACCGCGCAATGTCTGCATCAAGAAGTCGCTGCTGTGTTAGTGCATGGTGTGTGTGTATTAATATAATATTTAATATATCATGAAAGTTTATACATATTCGTATGATTCGCATGTTTAAAAAACCATCTAATTATCATCTCATTCAAAGCATATATTAATCGTAATAATTTTAATATTTACAGGCAGTACAGGTAGAGACTCTACGTTAGTAGTAACTAGTTTAGCCCAGGCAATACTGAATCCCGATTGTCGGACGGTACGAGGACTTCAGGCGCTTATAGAACGCGAATGGTTGCAAGCGGGCCATCAGTTTTTCAGTCGAACTCGTTCCGGAGCCTATCAATCCTCGAGCTCGCAAAATCCAACGCACGCGCCGACCTTCTTGCTCTTTCTCGATTGTCTTTATCAATTACATCATCAATTCCAATTTAGTTTCGAGTACACGGTAGATCTACTTATCAGACTGTACAAGCACGCTTATTCCTCAAACTATGGTACATTTTTAGGTCTGTATGTCAAAGCATTAAATTAATTGTACATTTCTCTTGTTTTAATTCTACATTATTTTAAAAATACAATGTTTATGCGTTTCTACAGGTGATTCGGAAGCAGAGAGGATAAAGTTACGATTATCAGAACGAACTTACAGCTTGTGGTCGTACATGAATCAACCGGACGTCCTAGAACAGTGGATAAATCCGTTGTACGAGCCGAATCCGGGGGTGATCTGGCCCAGCGTCGCCCCTATCAGTATTAAACTATGGAGAGAACTGTATGTCGCGCATACGAACGCCGCTTCATGGGATGGTATGCTTTCCTATGCGAAGCAGATCAAGCAGAATCACACGGCGGTGCGCAAAGTGGCCGGACAGTTGCACGCGCAGATCAAGCAAGCGTTGGAGGAGATCCGTTCGGACCCGGACATGTCGCGAGGGGATGCGGACGGTCAGGAGGAACATCCTTGTATCGCGCAATTGAGCCTAGAGTCTCAGAGTACTTGATATAGATTTGTAGAAACCGAGAAGGTCTAAAGTCCGCGCTGCTGTTCAACGATCTTGTCAATATGCCTTCGATTATACAATACCACGTTAGTTCGTAAGGATCAACGGGCGAATAATTGCCACGAATGCCGAAATCCTGCGTAATAATGAGTTCTCGGTCAACTCTTCTTTCTGATCTCTAAGATTTAAAAAGAAATATCTATTCGTCTAAAAAAAAAAAAAACACAGAAAATGGCTCTATCGGTTTTATAAAACGGATTATCTTTGTTGATATAAAAGTGAATCTTGTATATATCTATGTGTAAAAGATATTTCGGATAATCGGCGTTACATACATTACATTATTACTACGATCTTCGCCTGTAAAATTCGCACCACTAAAAAAAAAAACACGTGTTCTATGCAAAGCGATTCAAACAAGACAGAGATGAATTTGTGATATTTTTTTTATTTTACAAATCTCATAACTTGTATCATACCCACGTAATAGTAATTTTAGCGGCGTTGTATTATGCAACGTACACATATATATATCACATGTAATAATTTATCGAAATTATTATATGTAATATATATATATATATAAATTTTCCCCCTCTATATACATGTATAATTTATTTATCCAAAGGTAATATAATAACCAAATAAAAAATGGACTCTATATTAAAAATTCACCACGGAGGAGCGTAATTGCGAGGGTAAAAACTGGCGAAAATTTTTCATTCGAGCGTACAGAGAGAGAGAGAGAGAGTGTAGAGGAAATCTCGCTTGTTCGGGGGTACGGACGAGTTTTTACCGTTATTCGGGAAGGATGGCGGATCAAAGAGAGAGGAAGAGAGAGCAAGTTAAGGGCGGGATTGTTGCCGCTGCCGAGGCAAAAGGGGGAGAAGGCTGGAGGGGAAAGCGCGGCAGGTGTTCACACACAAAGAAACTGAAAGGGAATCCCACGGCCATTGGCTCCGCACTCAGGAATGCATCGAGTTTCGTCGGCACATTCGCATTTCGCGATCAAATATACGTACACACATGCACGTATTATCTTAATACAGTCATAAGACGAACAGAGAAGAGGGATGGGGAGAGAGAAGAAGAATATATATGTATGTGTAGATATATGTATGTTTAATGTGTGTCGAGTTGCGTAAAAATTCATCTTGGGAAGAATGATATAAAAAGATAAATCGGCGTAAATTTTTTTTAAGTATAAATAAAGGCGAAGAGAATCTGTATATAGAATCGTTTGACGCTATAGTTAAAAAAAGGGTCTATTTTGTAAAAATGCTCTCTAAGCTATTATATAGAGCTCTGTAAAAAAGCTATAGAACATTTTCTTACAGAATATACGACCTAATCTCGGAGCGTAAAATCCTCACTGGAGTAACAACGAGTAACTTTTTTAAGAGACATGAAACAACAAAAAGTGGTTTGTTGTTGCTCCAGAGGACACAATTCGAAACTTTCGGCAACAACGAGCAACTTTTTGTTGATGTTCCACGTTCTTTAAAAAGTTTCAAGTTACGTCCTCACTGGAGCAACAATAAACAATTTTTTGTTGTTGTTCCATGTCTTAAAAAAGTTACTATTTGTTGCTCCGGTGAGGACGCAGTTTCTATGTCCTTACTGGAGCAACAACGGACAACTTTTTTAAGAAACATGGAACATCAACAAAAAGTTGCTCGTGAAAAAATGGATCAATTTTTTGTTGCTGTTCCATGTCTTAAAAAAGTTACTAATTGTTGCTCCGGTGAGGACGCAGATTCTATGCCCTTACTGGAGCAACAACGGACAACTTTTTTAAGAAACATGGAACATCAACAAAAAGTTGCTCGTGAAAAAATGGATCAATTTTTTGTTGCTGTTCCATGTCTTAAAAAAGTTACTAATTGTTGCTCCGGTGAGGACGCAGATTCTATGTCCTTACTGGAGCAACAACGGACAACTTTTTTAAGAAACATGGAACATCAACAAAAAGTTGCTCGTGAAAAAATGGATCAATTTTTTGTTGCTGTTCCATGTCTTAAAAAAGTTACTAACTGTTGCTCCGGTGAGGACGCAGATTCTATGTCCTTACTGGAGCAACAACGGACAACTTTTTTAAGAAACATGGAACATCAACAAAAAGTTGCTTGTGGAAAAATGGATCAATTTTTTTGTTGCTGTTCCATGTCTCTTAAACAAGTTACTATAGTTATTGCTCCAGTGAGGACGTAGCTTAACGAATCGAATTTGCGCGGGTGGCGAAGGAAGGAGCCTCATCTCGAGGATCCTTGAGAATAAATAAAAAAAAAATCTAGATTTCGATCTTACGCCGCGTTTCCACCGTTCGCGTCGTCCGAACAAACGTGGAGGTGCTTTCTCCCGCGTTTTATATCGCGCGTGGAAATCCCAAACTTGCGGATGACGCGAAGACGCAGATAGAACGTTTTTTACGTATTTATAGTGTATTAAAATTAAAACAAACATATATATATATATATATATATATATATATATATATATTCGTTCGCGGAGTCTACATCTCCCAAGGACTAGAACGTCCTTCGACGCGTTCACGACGCCATTGTGTCTCGACAACGCGCGCGCGCGCGCGCGCACAAACGAGCGAGAGCGCGCGGAGAAGATTATTATACCGGTTTCGAATCCGCGCGACGGAGATCCGTGAGAAATCGCGATCCCGCGCGACCGTTACACCTCGTGGTAAGGATATATAACGTATAAGGTACCACTATATATACGCGCGGGAAAAATGTCTTTCTTCACTTTTTTCCTCGAAAAAGAGCGACTCTTCCAAAAGAACGAACGGAGACCAAAATATTTCAAGTGGTGTCCGGCACACGCACGCTTATTCCGTTCTCGCACCAGGTCCAGTATCCTTGGATGAGTGTGGATCTAGTCACGGATATTGTTTGGGAACGTGGACTCAATCCAAACTCATCCAGGGCCGCTGGACGGGCGGACGTTCATCTTCTTCTCTTCTTCTTCTTCTTCTTCTTCTCTTATTCGCGTCCACGGGATGAAGTATCTTGGCGGAAATTTCCTCTTCTTCAACGTGCAGGTTCCAGAAGGGGCCGAAACGACGTCGACGGGGCCGAAAAGCAAAGTGCGATGCGTTCTTCGAGAATGGCATTAGCGGCCTCAACTCTCTCGAAGGTGGGGGCATTCTCGGAGAAGGGGGCCCACGCCGCTCTCCGGGTTCCCCGTTCCAGCTCCATCATCGTGTCGGTCCCTTTTCTTCGGTCTCTTTCTCTATCTCTCTCTCTCTCTCTTCTTCCACTCTTCTTCGTCCTCGCCCCGACACGATATCGTCTTTCTCCCTTTCCTATCTCTTTTCTCGGTGCAGGCAGGCACTTATGCCGCCGTGGCGAGGGGCCCTTAAGAAGGGGAGAGAAGGGTCGCTTTTTCCCAAGGCGTCCGGGGATCACAACAAAGAAAGATGCGATTTTCGAAGCGAACAGCGGAGAACGAAGCGACCGCCGAGAGACGTTTCTGGACAGCAGCCTCTCTTGCTATATACATGTTTGTGTGTGTGTGAGAGAGAGAGAGCGATGGTATATAGAGGGTCCGTCTCTCTCTTCTTCTCGTTATTATAGAGAGAAGACTTATACCGGAAGGCGAGGCCGTTTTCTCGAATAAAACGCGCTCGTTCGCTTCCGCGAATCAGGGAGATGAATGCCGGATTCTCTTTTTTATCAGCTCGAGAAGAAAGCAGCATATTATGGTCATCATTATCGTATTATAGTGATTTCCCAGGTAGCTTAAGCAAGTACGTCATTTTTGACGTCATTAGACGACATTTTAATGTTTAATGACGTCGTTTTAATGTTTAACGACGTCAGATTGCTACCTAGGTATTTTATCATTATTACTATACCAAGCGTACGTCATTTTGACGTCGAATGACGTCATAGATGTCAAAATGACGTCGTTTTAATATTTAATGACGGTACGTCATTTTAATGTTTAATGACGTCAGTATGCTACTTATTGGGTTACGTAGCGTCGAAATATATGTAAAAAGAAGCCCAAATGTAATTTTAAATTCAAATTTTGAAAAAAAATATAAACACTCGAGATGAGCACCACTGTCGAGAACAAAACTGCTATAAAGCCAGCTCCGAGAACGTTTTCTGCTTCTTACCTGAAATGAAAATTCGAAGAATTTTAATCACTTTGGTTCCATTTTATTGTTGAAATGGAAAATGTGGCAGGTAGTATACCTTTTTCAACTTACAATAGTGTATCCCTCGAAAAATTAAAATCTCGTGAATGTTTAACAATGAAGTAAAGAAGTAACATTTTCCTGATGTAATATTTGTAAGCGACAAAAAATTCGTGGTCGCGACAATATAATGACAGATTACTGTATCTTTCCGACTTTCTTAAAATTTACGTCGAACGTTATTTGTTGTCACGCTCTACAAATGAAAATTATAAAAGCAAAAAACACGTTTAGTAAAAATATTCAAAATTTTAAAATAGAGATGAGAGTGTTGGAAATTTTAGTTTTTATTTCAGTTGAAAGATATTGTAATAAATTCGTCAGGGATGAGAACAGAGAGCAAAATATAAAATGTAAAATTTGAAATAAGCGTGTATCTTTATATCTTTTTCGCTCTAAAAGATTTAAGTTTATATAATGTCGATTTTTTAATAAGCTATATATATATTATATCTTACTTTATCGCGAACGTTCAAATATGACGTTTTATATTGGCGAATCCTCAGGTATAGGATGTTGATTGTGTTGCGCAATAGCGAGCGTGACCTTGAACTTCATCTTCTTTTATCTTTCTCCCACAGCATCCTGAGAGAAAAGCTACACCGCAGCGGTAGTTCGTGCAAGGAGATTTCGTCATTCTCTCTTTCTTCCTCCCCCCTTTCACCCCCTCTCAAATAACGCAGAGTACCTTTATTATTTTTTAGCCAGAAATTCAAATAATAATATATATAATTTCAGTTTCAATTAATTTTTAATCTTAAAAATATGAACAAAATGTACAACTCTTGCCTTTCTAATTTAAATTTTTATTTCCAATTATTCTTTTTTTTTTTTTTTTAAATTACCTCGTTATGATTTCTCGTGCATCCTTCAAAAACACTTTGCATCTTGAATATTTTATTTTATTATCACATAGGTCTTCAGATCCGGTTGCGAACCGCTTGAGGCTCTAGAGGGGGCCCGCTAGAATCCGAGAAAATTCTCGTGATAAAAGGAAGAGGGAAAAGGAAACGACACAGGTAGCCAAGAGTCAGGTAGAAGCCAGGAAAATTTTATAAATCATAAAGTGACGTATGTACAACTGCTAACGGCAATTTTTCGAAAATTAAAACTTATTCTCTCGAGAGAAAGAATATTGAATTTCAAACATTTGAGAAATGTGTATGAGAAATATTATTTACAAATTTTTACAAAAAGTGCATAAAAAACACGTGGTCAATGAAAAATAATATTTGACATTTGAGAAGAAATATTTAATTTAATATATTTATTTTTTTTTAGATGAAATTAAAATCGATATCTTTGAATTAAAATCTTTTCTAGAGAGAGTGATATCGATTATAACATCGCGGGAATATCGTGACTTCGAGACTCGAGTTTGACAGGAAAAATCGGAGCACCGCTGTCGAGAGGTAAGATTCTAAAGACGGTTGCGAATAGAGAAGAAGAGGGAGAGCGAAAGAGAGAGAGAGAGAGAGAGAGGGAGTGAGAGAAAGAGAGCGCTAGGTCATGGAAAGCGAAGGGGAAGAAGCGAGGAGAAGCCCGCAAATTGTCGTTTCCATAGTGATTTATACGCCGAGCTCGACCTGAAGGATCTTGGAGCAAAAAATCAGTGCAAACCCGATCTAAAATTTCGATTGAAGCGCGCTCTATCGATCGCAAAGCGAACCACTAGAATATATATTTACGATAACTCGAATTTAAAATTTCAAGAAAATAGGTGCAGCGACATCTAACGAGAAAAGATGGTACTTGATCGAGTTATTCTCGCCTGAAGGTAAGTCAATTTAACCTGCGAGTTGCAAAGAATCCCGACAGATGGCTCTAGCATTAACATTTTGAAGACGCGGGAGTTGAAATTTTTAATGTTTTAACATTTTTATATAAATATGTTTAGGATTGAAATTTTATGTTTGATCTTATTTATCTTCATTAAATAACTTGTCATCTATTTATCTGTGATTAGTTTTAAATTTTTATTTGTTTTTTGTTTCATCTAAAATTTAATTGACTTTCTAAAGTTTGATTTAATCATTTTATATACTATTTTTTTAGAAAATCGCAATAAAGAAAGAGAATTTTAAAGAATATCTTTTTTTGTACAAATAAACGATATGTATAAACTTTTTTCCATTTGCCTTTAGAGACGAAAAATAGAGGACGTAACCACACATGTATGAAGCAGCGCGTTTGTTGCATCGATAAACTGGTATTTTGCCAACACCGGTAATCGTGCGAAACGATGCTCCAATAATTCAATGCCATTCGGAGCTAACGGAATGCCGTTATCGTCTCCAATCGCGATCGACAAGTAAGTATACGCCGCATTACTTAATAATTAATTGATAATTAGCAGTTCCATTTGGCAAAAATAACGATATTATTTATAGTAATGTTTAGAGAAAACGAAGAAACTATATACAGTTGCTAAAAGCATCATTAGCTGATCCAATATGGCGCGACTTTTGCGTCTCCGAATTCTAAAAAAAGCGTCAGCATTTATGCGTTGGGTATTCGTTTTCAAAAGCGAAAGACGCAGCGACGAAAGGCTCCAGGAGCATCTCGTCGGCGCCTGCAAAAGCGAGAAAATTCAGTGAAAGAGTCACTTGTGCAGTGACAGTGCTTTCCAGGTTAGTAGACCGCGTGCGGCGAGTCTCGCTGTAAACTTTAAATCGCCATATTTATATACGACCGTCTCTCTCCCAGCGACTTTTTGTAAATACAAGCGCTCAACGGCGTAGTGACTGACTTTTTCCCAAAGAGCGAAAATAATCCATGAATTTAAGAAAGTTCACGTGAAACTATCTCGATGAAGCCTTTTCATGTTGATTCTTCACATATTCCAAAATTATTTTAAAATAACTTCCTTCGCGCGCG
Organism: Nylanderia fulva; assembly: GCF_048542155.1. NCBI lineage: Eukaryota > Metazoa > Arthropoda > Insecta > Hymenoptera > Formicidae > Nylanderia > Nylanderia fulva. The sequence goes on along the minus strand of NW_028190368.1, from coordinate 881,343 downwards.
AATTACCGGACACCCTGTATATATATCCACGATTTTACCCCCGGTAGCAAGCAATACGTCATGTTGACGTCGAATGACGCCATTAAACGTCAAAACGACGTTCAATGGCGTTATAAACGTCATAATGACGCCAGTTTGCTACTTGGGACGGAACTGGAATTTCTAAATAAAGGTATCGGGCAAGGAAAAATATATCGGAGACGGGTGGTTCTGCCTTCCGGGTAAGAAACACGCATCAGCATCTTAGGCTTTTCTTCGTTTTCAGGAGTTACCACGTCGCAATACCCAGGCTACGTCACTGGCGGGGTCCTCGTGACACAGATCAACGGCGGCAACTATAACGGTATCCGTTGGTGACCTACTCTCGGCGAAGTCGCGCTCTCTCGGTCCTCCACCTTCGTCCTCTCTTCGTTTCGCGTCTTTCTCCTGGTTCTCTCCTTTCGTTCCAGGGCCGAGTATCCAACCGGGTCTCTACGCTGGGACTGAAATATCATATTTGTCAATTACGCAAAGATGTGTACTGTGAGCTCCTTCAAAGAGACGATTCTCCGTACTCTATACGCTAATTCAACGGTACGAAAAAATGCATCATCTTCCGCAGGAATTTGTCAAATACACGCGAGATAGTATATGCTGAACGACAGAGATGTATAATACATTTTAATAGCCAATTTGGTTTTTGCAGTTATCTAAATTAGAGAGTGTCGGACACCTTCGGCCGTTTTAATTGCCACCACCTCGTCCACTTTTGCTCGAGCGGAAACCATCAGCCGGGAATCAGGACGTGGGCGAGGCGAGATGGTCGGCCGCCACTGTGTGCCGTATAGCATCTTCTCTCCCGTACGTGGCTACACTTTTTCTTCCACGTGAGAAGCATCGGTACGGGTCGCGTATGGGCGGACGAGACCGGACCGCGGCTGATTACGGACAGACAGTAATGAAAGCGGCCTGCTTGTAGTAGGTAGGTAGGTGCGCGTCCGCCGTCTGTCATGTAGCCGCGCCGAAGCCGTCAATGAGACCGACAGCCGCCGCCGTTGCTGTTGTTGTTGTTGTTGTTGTTCCTCGAGCGTAACAGGGTGACGCAGACCCTGCGAGAGAGAGAGATTATTCAGAGTAGTTAAGATTGTCAAACGGTTCCACCGCGGGTCCAGCCGCTGGACCAGCGAGTTATGAGAGCGATCGCGCTCCTCGTTCTTCAGGTGAGCCTCTCTGCGACAACTCTTTATTTTTTCCCTTTTTTTTGTCTATGAAGATGAGTGAACCAAGTGTCGAATTTGCCTCTTGTAAGAGACAGATGAATCCAAAGAAGATGAGATGTATTTTGTAGGATTGTCTCTATAATTTTAGAGTTGCTTAGTTTCATATATTCTATCTCTACCATATCATTTTCTAATTAATTTCGTTTAGTAATTTATATAATCTGTGTCAAGTCTGTGTGAAAAATTTAAACATGTTTTCTAAGACAAATCAATTTTTTAAATTTTCTTGATTTTATCTTTTTTTTCTTGAAAATTAAAGTAGAACAGGTAGAGATAAAGAAACTAGAAGAGATTCAATGATCTTAGTATCGATCTTCTCTGGCTCGACAGTTGAATTTGCTTATTAATTAATTAACAGATTTAATTTTATTTTATTCGATTATAATTTTTATTGAGAAAAAATTAAAATAAAATTGTTTAATAAGAGTCAATTGTATACAATAATTAATAAGATATTGGACAATCCATGTTGCGGATTTGACATCTATGACATCATTCAACGTCAAAATGACGTACTTGCTACCTGGTTGAATTGCAGTTGCCGATGAAATGTCGCTGATTATTAACTATAACTTAATGATTGAATTTTATTATTCGATTAGTTTTTGTTAAGAAAATAATTAAAATAGTTAATCGCGCAAAGGAAATCATCGTTAATAAGAAAATAAGATTCATATTCGTGTTGCAGGCAGTGTTTGCTCTCATCTAAATAAAATTATATAGATGGTCATCTAAATGAAATTTTGGCGTCATCTTCTGTATCTTTTTACATATAGATAATAAAAATATGTATTATCTATATATATAATTTACTTTAATCTAGATATATATCAAATAAAATCATCATTTTATTATCTAAAATGAATTTACATCTATTTTTATCTCACCTTTATATCTAGTCTAGCTATGATTTTTAAATCGTCTAAGCATAACACTGATTGCAGGTGACCATCGCATCGCAGTTGACGAAATGTCAAGGCAGCAGTGGCGGGCCGAGCACGTTCGGATACGACGCGTCCTCGGCCTGCAGCAAGCCGTACTCGCGCGCAGGACGCGCGCACCACGAGGACCTGCCCTGTGACTTTCGCCGACAGAATTGGTGCACGATCGCCGGTAGCACGTATCCTTGGTACACCACGTCCATTTGCGTACACGTCTCTTCCGCGTTCCTAATTGATCGATATTTATATATTCTTTGAACTTTCGCCCGTGTTCGACATTCGTACGCGGTGTGGCGAAAGTTTCAGCATCGCGCATCGTCGTCCAAAAGTAAAACCAAAATCTGATTCGGAATTGAAAGAGTCGCGAGGAACGCAATTAATTTTGAAATCTTTGAATCGTCTCTTCTTTTTTTGCATGATACATTCCATATTCTGAATATGAGATGTAGTTTTAACATATTTTATTAATTTCAAATAATTAATTCTGATTTTATTCCACTTGTCTCGTATAAATTAAAATACAGAAATAATAAGAAAGAGAAAGAGGAATGAGGAAAATTTTGTACACGCGGAAGTATAAAAAAGTATCTGACCTTATAAAAAAAATTAGAACGTTTCATGAAATGCATTACTTGAAATAAGAAATATACAATTCTCACATTAGTTATGTGAGAAAAATTTTGAATCGTTTGATCATCTTCGTCAGTACAAGATTATGTTCTGTTGCTCGTTTCTAGGCACGCAGTACGTCGATTCGTACAGGAGAATCAGGGATTGATGAGACGCATGTACGGCGATGAGAGTTACATTAATATTCTGCGCGCGGAATTCGAGAAGAATGATATCGAATTAAAATACGATGAGTATCATCATCATTTCGCCGACGATCTTAGGTATGTCTCCTTTCTCTTGCAATTTCCCTCGACAATATCCAAGTAGCAATTATACATCATTTTGACGTCGAATGACATCATTAGATGATGTCATTTTGATGTTGAATGACGTCAATTTACTACTTCAGTTAGTTGCTTTCTTTTGAACTTCAATATATTTTTATTTCTTTTATTAATTTATCTCGTAAACGAATGGGTGTAAATTGTCATCTCACGTGTCGTGATTTTCAGACATTTCCAATATGACGACGATTACGAGTTGATCGGCAACGATCAGAAGCTGAACGCTGGCGAGAGTCGCGGATTCGTCAGTCGCTCCTTCAACGATCCCATCGCCAAACGACTAAACAAATTTCCGAAGCTCAGCGAGTACACCAGGCCGCACTTTAGACCCACCGAACGGACCACTAGTTCGACTACCTCGAGCACGAAGCTTCCCTCTTCGACTTTGTCTTCCACGTCGACCAGTGCCACGACTTTCAGTACGCCATTCTCGACCATGTCTAATACTACTGTAATAAACGTGGAACAGAAGCAGGAAGAAGAGATGAAGACTCAATCTCTCGTAACGTCAACTTCCACAAAGATTTCAAACATCACTACTGAGATTACTGAAGGTGTTGATGATGCTGCGGCGAATAATACAACGACAGCTTCGCCGAGCGTCACTGTGGCTCAAATCGTGAGAGAACAAAATTTTAGCATCAACGAGATCCCCGGGCAGAATGACAGGATCGACGAGGACCTAGATGAACTTGTTGAAGTGGCGCATTCGGAAGAAACAACCCTCAGAGAGGATACGACTTTGGAATCGGCCGGAATGACGTCGTCGACGACGACGACGACGACCACGACGAATGTCGTCAGTCTCACGGAGTCGTTAGTCGAGCGAGATGAGGAAGCGGAGGTCCTTGACGCTGCTACAAAGACAACCGTACATGAGGAAATAGTAGCTGCAGCAAGCAACGAGCAACAACAGTTCAGACCGCGTCCGGAGTATCGGCCGTCGAGCGTGGCCGAGTCAAGTGCTCCGGCAAGTGTCAGTGGACAACTTTATCAGGACGTCGCGGCGAAGGATCATCACGAGCAACCGGTGCTGAAGCTTAGAGGCGTGTAAGTATGATGATAGTCTTCATTTCATAGTCTTTATCCTTATAATAAAACTTGTTTATTAAACCAAAAATTAAAATATTTTTCTTTTATTTATACAAATTTTAATTCTTATAAAATATGTTCATTTGAAGATTAAAAAAAATATATGTAAAGCAATTTAACAAAGCTTTTTAGAGAAGTATGAAGAAAAAGAGAAAAATAAAAACTACAGAAGAAATATATAAAAAATTGATATAAAATTAATGTTAAATATGAGAGAACGAAGAACAAATTCACCGCAATTTTTAATATCTAGGAACGCCTGCCCGGTCAAAGAGGAAGTCGTTGCACCATTCTGGGCCAACAACACTCGCGGCGAGGTCTTGGCTCTCCTCAATCTCTATCCCTTCGAGCAGTACGTACATTGGGAGAAATGCACGTAAGTGTCATCGTTAAAGGAGAAATATAATTAAAGTGAAAAATATTACTTGTTAGATACTTAAAATTATTCTAAATTGCCTAAAATTGCAACAAAAAAGATGTCTTTGATTAAGGAAAAGTCTACATTTAGAGCAACCAAAATAAACATAGTTTTGAACAAAACGCTTAAAATTAAAATATTTAAAATTAAGATTGAATTAAGATTGAATTAAGATTAGATTTTGTTCTTATTTATTTTTCTGTTTCTTGATTTTTTCGATTCTCGGTTGCAGGCACGAGAACAAGCAAATGTACTGTCGTGACGGATGCAGATGCGAGCAGCAGTATCGGCTGCATCGGCTGCTGGCTTACGATCCCAACAACGAGTGTCGCGGAATTTTCAGCGATTGGTTCAAGTTTCCCAGCTGCTGCGTCTGTCGCTGTTACGATCTGCCATTAGAATTTCGAGTGACATCACGTTCACCACGCACTTCGCGCAAGCGACGAATCAAGGTGCAACCACCAATGCGGGACCGTTATCCGTGATTTAATTGTTTTCTTCTTGGCGAATTGCCAAATGACACGACGTGTGAAGAACGTCCCGCTAGATATAATCGTTCACAAAATTTCAAAAAAGGCAATCAATTAGTAACATCGTCTTTCTATTCAATTCAATTTAGAGATATTTATTATTGTTAACATTTATTCCTTTGTTAACAAATTTTCATATTTTTTCTATATGTATATATCAAATATTTTTTATATATTGAAGTTTTATACACATAAAGTATATGTTTGTAGATTTTTTGCATATTTATAAATATTTATGAAAAAAATATTTACGTAGTATCGTTAATGTTATTTAATATTTTATAAATTAAGCTAGAACAATGATATTTGTGAACGAAAGAATGTCATCCGAGAAAAGTATGATTAAATTCGAACAATAGAAAGTTTATGCCGTTATGACAGATAAAAAAATATTTTTTAATACATTTTTGCTTATACTATATAATCTATCGAAGCGATTTGTAAAAGATCCGATAAATTTGGCAAAATTATTTTTGCAAGCATAATAAAAAAATAAAATAAAGTTAAAATCATTCTTATTTAAAGAAACTTATTTTTTTACTTGCAATATAATTATTCATACAAATTTAATAATTTCATGGTTCATGATAAGATGGCGAAATAAATTTAAAATCAATGGAATATATTCGCTAGTTTGAAAGTACTTATAGGCTTTCTCTCTTAACACGATTATCGTATTTAGAATCATAACAATGAGAAAAGCGCACATATAAATATTAAAACAATTTAACGAATATAATAATACTGACTTATATGAATAATATATTGTTATATACTCTTTGGCAAATGTTATACTAATCAATATACTTTATCGAGATTTTAAGATCATGTATATATATATTTATTCTATGTATGCGCTCAAAGCTAAAAACTTTATGTAATAATAATATATATTTGATATAATTATTGTGTAGTACAAATAAGGCTCGTGAATAAAATACGCCATTTTTATACCATTCATATACTCTTCTGTTTTTTCGTAAATTGCGCATATAATTTATTGTATATTCTCGTAATTTAAATTATTTAATATAATTATAATTCTTATTAAACTTAAAATTAAGTTCATGCGCATTGGTGTGTGGATTATCCCGAAATAAAATAAGTCTGCGTGCTCGTTTCGTTATATGTCTGACTTTATTTTTCTTATTTCCTTTACATATCATCTCCGAAACAACGTTGCGTGTCTTACAAAGAAGAAGGTTCACAAACAGTAACGATCCTGAAAACGTTAATACTTTTTTTTTGTCTGTTTCGGACATTAGCGGGTGGCGCGGTGAATACAAGTCACAATAATACCGATTATATATATATAATATATGTGTATATCTTGTCGTACACATTCATTACTTGGTATTACAAACGTCATATTATTCGTATCCCATTGTAATATATATATATATATATATATATATATATATATATATATATATAATATGTACATGTTATATATAGTACATATACAGGATATTTTCGTATTCAGTCTGTACGCGACACTCTGTAATATTTAGTATAGAATATACGCGTTTTTTTTACGTATTCTCGTGTAACAACGTGTTATATAGGTAGTAAGAGACGTTGTAGGTGTGTATATTTGTAAATACCAGCTAAAAACATTTGGTATCAAAACTATTGCAGGAAGAAGAAAATAAAACGTCTTCAAAAATCTCACATGCCTTTCTCACATTACAGAGTTCAATCGCAGAATATCCGTATTAATTAATTATTACGTTAATGTAAAAAGGAAGCGATTCAAGCCTCTACTTTTTATTTCATTTATATCGAAAGTTGCTCATCTGACTCTCCTTTAAAGAAATTAAATCTAAATTGTAATAAACTAAGAATCAATTAAATTTACAAAAATCATTGCTACATTGTATGTAAAAATAAAATTCATAAACAGATTTAATTTGACATTTTTAGCGTCTGAGCTTTAATTTTCACGCTTAACAATACTTAAGGAAATTTTTCTTCTTTTTTTTTTAATTAGAAGTATGACAGAAAAGAAGAGAGAGAAAGAGAGGGGAAGACGCGATTCTATGATTCTAATGACGCAGAAAGACGTTTCATTTTCGACGTGCAGAGTAACACTTAAACGGGACTTAAAATATCCCGTGGATTATCTCGAGTACGTCCAATTTTTCTACGAACCAGCGCGCGAAATAGTTCACTTTTTATAGTCAGATTGTCTACGCACTAATTTCGCGTTCCGTCTAATAGCCGTACAAAGCTACCCTGCGGAAGACTATATACCCAATTTGTATAAAAAATATCTCTATTTCTTGGCACAATCACAAATCTCTTGTTCGTACTCGTATGATGCGTCGATCGAGCATTGCACTTTTTTATTTTTTTTTATTTTGACGAGTTCTATAAATTCCTATTTTATCGAGCTGCCTCATCATTTGACGTCTTTTTTTTTACTCCTTTATTTATCCGATAGAATTGGAACGGTGAAAAGCTATATATATATTGCATAGATCACTTTGGCGGATGTAAAAAAATCGCTTTGATAAATATATGATCGCAAAATTGAATAATCGTTCTGCTCAGATTTCTCTTCGAAAGGCCAAAAGGAACGCGCGATAAAATATTTTTTAAAGAAAAATTTAAGTATTGTCACACTATACGTCAAGTGTATTCTTATACAAAAGTTTTAAATATCCGATCGATATGTATTGCTCCATTTGAGATCCATTACAACGTATAATGTGTATACATGTCTTTAATAATTCAATCTTTTCCAATAATGTAAACATTAATTTTAATTTTACCCTCAACCGTAAAAATATATGAACGAATTAGATAATAAGAAAAATTGGATCTGAAAACTATTCTCAATACAAATGCAAGAAGCATTTTTCAATTATATTACACATTTTTATACGTGATATAAAGTTTATCAAAATTATATAATTAAAAAATTTATACATTAACACATAAATTTAAAATTACCTTGTTTTTGAAAGATAGAAGTTCATGTCTAAATAGATCACTTATTATTAAAAAGCAAAAACTCTCAACATTCTTATACATGTATAAACGAATTATGCAAATGCTTATATACTTTGATATTATTCTTGTTATCATAATTATATAATTTATATGCTAATTTATATCTGTTTCCAGAAAAATGCGCAATTTTTTTTAAATATAACATTTACCGGAAAAAGTGAAACTTTCCAATATCATCATCATAATAATGTCAAATTCTAATGAATAGTAACTCGCGTTATATATGTCGATTATTTATAAAATCTCATAACTGTGAATATATACGTTTGCTATCAACTATGCTATCATATATCTGTGAAACACGCGTCGAGAACAATTGGATAATTTATAAACATTAGCAGGAACGATTACAATTCGTCGATAATTTCGACGATATATATTTATGTATATATGTGTGTGTGTGTGTGAGCAGTTGTTCAAAATTTTATATTATATATATGCTTTCATCTAGTCAATAATAATAAGGTCGGCAAAAACATGTGACATCTCGTCATCCGAGATCCCTCACGGCAGCGGTTTCACTCTTATTGTTATCAACGTTCCTCGAAACTACCGATCGCTTAATTATTAATTATCAATAACGTGATGATGCTTTACGTAGCACGAACCTCCTCGGGGCTTCTCCCCATCGTATCAAGTTAATTGGAGCGGAACATTTTTGCAAAAAGTCCGGAGTTAATAGACCGCACTTTTTTCCTTCTCTCTATAACTTGCGACGACATTTAACGGATATGGAAAAGAAGTTAAATTCTCGGTTTTTTTTCTGCTTGAAAAAAGGGATAGAGACGGAAATGCGTACATATTTGAGATTCTGAATTACTAGGAATAACATAAGATGATTATGCTTTAGAAAAATGTTGAAAAAATTTCCAGTTACGTTATTGCTTTTTGCGGGTAAACAATCACATTTTCCTGTCACTAAGTAAACTTCTGCTTCAAATTTGTTTCTTTGCGCGTTTAATTAGAAAAGCGTCTCTCGTTACTTTCGCCTGCAAAAGTAATGACATACCTAGATAATTGCATAACATTCACATGTCTCCTCTTCATTAAGCGAGTAGTATCTCGATTTATTCCCGATCTAAGGAACACGTATCTTTTATATCGAGAGAAGTGAACGCACCCTGCATATCCGCTTAATAATTGAGTTAATATTGTAGAAACTTTTCACGTACAGCGTAATTCGGATAACTTTGGTATTCCTAATCGAGCTTAGTTTATTTCCCCTCCCAAGTAGCAAACTGACGTCATAAACATCAAAATGACGCCAGTTATTCGACGTCAAAATGACGTACATTTGCTACCTGGGCTATTTTTTCCACGTATTTTCACCAATATCTAAATATCGTGCCTTCATCACTATCATAATAGACAGAACACATGATGGTGAACTTAATCTCGCATGCTTGAGCGTAAACGCAAGTGCAAATTGAGCAATCTCGTACGTGGCAGGGGTATAAATATTCTTTCCTCAGAAATGTTCGTTCTTCACTGTCAAACTTATCCGGATTCTGCTGTAAACGGCGAAGTTTCATGCGATGATTAGTATTTCATGCTTATAATAATATGTGTCAATCTTCGGATTATGCATTAATTAATATCACACTTCAAACTACGAACAAGTATTCTCATCACTTAGCAGTAAAAATCCGTCAACTGGCAAAATAATACACCACTTTCGTATAAAAACAGCGACATTTCTTTACGTCTCTTCCTAATTTGCTAATTCCATAAATTACAAATCGAAAAATAATGTTTCATTCTTTTGATTGTTACGATAACATTCGGTGTAAACAAAAATACTCCGTTTCTCTCGGATTTGATGATTAATATAGTTTAGTATGTCTATACGCATTTTACATTCTTACCAAATTATATATATACGTATATATACATATATGTGTATATGTATCTATGTACACGTGTACATTTAATAAGAATATTAATTATGACGATATATATGTTCGTTATATAATGTGAAAAATGTACAATAAGTTTCAGATTATAACGAAAGAAAAATTAATAATTTGGATATATCTCGTATTTTCAATCACTAATTAATAATATCTGCGCCATAAATATTTCCTGCAGCATTACAATATATAACGAACATCATTAAGACACTTGAATAATTTTCTTTTTGCGACCTCCCATGCTCTTCATGTATCCCAAGACGCAATGACATGGAAAAAAGAAAGTTGCGTGTATCATTTTGCCCGTTTTTACGGTAATATGTGTAGAAGATATAAAGTCAATATAAATTGGACAGGACGAAGATAGACAGTACGGCGAGGAGATAGTGACGTCGTTAGAACGAACGGCGATAGACAGCACTGATTATTATTTATCGTATATATATATATATATCGGTTGATTCGAGTGCGATCTTGGCAGGTGGCAGGTCATAAGAATACTAACAATAAGATCAGTCGTGATCTGTACGAAAATCGCAAAGTCGCATTAAGAGTAATTCCAGATAGCAAGCGTACGTCATTAGACGGCAAAGTGATATCATTTTGACGTTTAATGACGTCATAGATGGCAAAGTGACGTCATTTTGCTACTTGAGGTACAACGAAATAGCGAATAACGCAACTTGACGATTTCTTGCTCTTGGCGTGAACGAGGGCGAGGAATAAATCGAACTCTATGAGATAATACTCATGGAACAATTTTGTGCAATTCTTACTGCGAAGAAGGACTAATTGAATGATTGCTGCATTGGTTCTCGATTCGATTAAGTAAGTCACAACCGATCAATTCCGAGCCAAGTGCAACCTACCTAATATGACATATTCGTGCTGGATTTGACTTCTCCCTCAAAGTCGCTGATATCGATATCACTGTTATATATATAATTTATATTATAATTAACTTTTTTGCTTCGAAAAACCACGTGCTTATACGATGAAAAATATTGAAAGTGCATTGTTATACACATTTGTGTATAACGTATATACTCTATATGTATAAGTATTGCCCAAAATATGTATGTTTTATATCGCGTATATGTATAATATATATTTATATATGTAAAAGGATTGTTAAGTTGATATGTCATCGAAGGAGTAATATGCTACGTGTATCACAGTGCTGTGTGATTGAGAGAGATTAATCATAGCAGCGCTAAGTTTCTGTTTTTTCATTTTTTGTTTGTCGTTCTCCTCGTTCCCCTGCTTTGATCCACATCGAACGAGTGTTTCCGATTATTTCTCGAGCTTTACATACTCAAAATTTCCCTATACGATCAACATTATTCGAAAAGAGAGCAATTCAATCCCCCGGTTAAAAAGAGACAACTTTTTACGTATATTATATGTCATATTTTACTCTCAAACTCGTAAACAAAGAAAAAACATGTTCATTCTTCTCCAGAAATATATTTCCTTAGAAATCGTTCGTTGGTATATAAATTTTTTTACGGCCACCATCTCTGAGTTTCCATATTCGCGCGGTAAAGTGTGATTGCTTTTTTCTATTTTTTTTCATTAAAGACACCAACCAAATATCTTGGTCCCTATACACATTTAAATACACATTTGAAGAAAAAAACATTGATTGCACAGGACATTTACTCTCCCTGATTATATCAAAAAGTATATATCTATTGCTTCTCTGTATTAAATGCGCCACACACGCTATTATAATGCAATACCAGTAAATTTAATCACAATCCTTACGAGTTAGCGTTAGTATCCCTTTAGTTTTTGGTCTCGCTTCTAACTTATATGTCTAGATATTGTCTCGTTGGAAAACAAAATGTCCTCGCGTGAAAACCAACAAGCTCGCTTTTCGCGTTTCTTCAGCATTTCTTTCTTTTTACTATTCGTTATACGATCAGTGACAGATATATGTATATATATATATCTAGATCCTCGTTCACGTACATGATTATTATATCGTATTATCACAAGTACTGAACTGCTTCTAATTGCTTCATAGAAGATGATGATTCGCAATGAGAGAAGCTGATTTCTCATAGTGTCGAAAAGGTTTCGAACAAAGAAGAAAAAGTTTCGTCTCTTTCGTATCGTATATATATAATTTTTACGGATACACCTACTCGTGTATATTCTTATTCTTGTATTCCGTAAAAAAATTACGCCCGAATTACTATCCTCGAAGTAATCGGATGCATCTATCAAATTATGAAAAAAAAAGAAAAAAAATAACAGTTCAGGTACAGATACGGTTAACTCATACGTACTAAACAATCGTAAATTATAAAATTACAATGATTTAAAAAATATTCCCTAAATCATATATATATATATATATATATATATATATATATATATATATATATATTTCTCTCTTCTTTGTAGAAAAATCGTATTTACAAATAATATTATGTAAGAACGTACAAAGATATATGTATCCACATTTTCGCGTCTTTCTCGATCTACATTTTTTTAAGGATATATATAAATCAAACTCGCTTATATATAAGCTCGTTTTCAAGAATAATGTAGTGTGAATTCGCGAAAACTTCAATCTCAAGAAAGCAATCGTGTGTATTGTTACGAGAAATTATTCGTTATTAAGTAGTAATAAGTGTTAGTTTTTCAATTTCATCGACTTCGCGTTTGACTATTGCAGATATTGCAAATCGATATTTAAAGTTTTTACAATTGCAAAAGAATAACTATTGAGCGTACGTCAATTCCATTTTTACACGTTGACATTTTACACTCTTTCAATTCCTTAATTTAATAATTCTCTTAACCCCTCAAACACTTCATTAATAAGTGTCTCTCTTTCTCAATTATTACATAATTAAAAAAAAAGCAATGTACAAAGCATACACTAAAAATTAATATTACAAACTTGCATAGATTATCAATTACAAATAAGTAGCGCTTTCTTTTCTTTATACACACATATATATATATTTTTCTTATATGCTACTTTTATGTAAATTACTAAAATATATATATATATATATATATATATATATATCTTTATACATATAGCAATTTACATAATGTAAGCAATTTTCCGTCAACTTTGTGCTTTCTTTTTTCTTTGTACATCAGTTTTGGTTTGAGGGGTTAATTAATAATATACAATCGAGCCATCGCGAAACGGCTGTATAATTTATTTTCTAATCGATAAACGGTTCGTCAATGTTAATCCACCAATTTTCTAACGGGCCATAATACGACGAGTGTTTTTATACCGATCCACTTATGGTCTCGTATGAATTATTGGTTTCCTGAACCATTAGCTGCATTTCCCGTTGCATTGCTTGATTATGCGATCAAAGATCGAAAAGCAAATTGGCTATTGAATTGTTTGGTATTATTTATCTAATAGTAACAACGAGCGAGTATTTAAAAACAAAAAATCAAGCACCAATCATCTAATATGTCACTGGTTATTTCTCAAGAAAGTCAATTCCGAAAGAACGCGAAGGAAAAATAATTTCCTTCAATATAAATTCATATACTTTAAGAATAGATCTGATAATCACACATATACAGATGAACTATATATTATATACTGATATAGCGATGCGGACAGCGTAAAATAAATCCACATAACTAAAACACGAGATGATGATTAGCGTTTGAAGTAGCAACTTAAAGAAATGCGACAAAGAACTGAAATATACGCGTATGTACCTGTTTTATATTGCGATAATGTAACGAGCTAAATGCGCTAAAGCAAAATGGAGAGATTGGTAGAAACTCGAATTATCACAACCAAATTGAGCGATCAGCATAATTAAAAGTGGCGGTTTTTCGTTAAGCGGAAGATGCTTGGATCGCATCGCATCCTCCTTTGGAAAATCAAGAGACCATAAATAATAATTGATTTTGCATAGCAAACTTTTTGCATACGTGTACGACGTAAGGGCCCCCTGGTGGAATTTAGATTGACTTCCACTGCGGCTTGTGGGGACCCCCCCTTTTATGTCAGGGACCCCCTCTAGGAACCCACAGCGCTTTGCTCTGCTCGTCATCTACCGCGGCTTTCACCTGCGTGCATATATACGCCACGCTCACGCCTGCCGGAATCACGGCTGAAATATTTTTAATTGAGTAAATATCCGCAATATATTCATGTTAATATGTTATAATAAATATTAATCATCATTTGCTTTTAATTATATACAATCTCTATTAATCTATATCATAATATTAACATTTTATTTTCATAAAATTGTGCTGCAATAAACCGATATTTGAAATCAAAATTAAAAGAAAAAAAAGGAAAAAATTGCGAATAATCGAACATAAAACATGTTTATTAAACTAATCTGTTCTAATACTGCGCAATAAGAGCAAGCAGGTATATATAAACTGTGTATATTTCTCTTATACATATAAATAAAACTAGAAAATATGATTTGCTTACCAGAAATATGCTGCTTATACTCTCCTTCTATCTTAAGCGATTGCTCAAACATCTCCTTCGCGGCTTTTGTACTGATTTTGTCGCTCGGATATCTGGAATCTTTTACCTCCTTAATTTGCGTCCTATCCTTGAATTTTATCAACAAAACGATAGGATAAATTTGATGTTTGTGCAGCCTGTCGATGGAAGCCATCGACACTTCCAAAATACAATGTGTATTCTACAACAAATATAAATATACATTTATATATTATTAATTTTATCATTATTATAATTATATATAATAAACACAGTACACACGCACACACACACACACAAAATATCATTTATAATATTACTTTACCTTCTCGCATATATCTTTAACGGCTTGTACAGTCGTGCATTCAAAGTAGCTACCCTTTTTCCTGTAATCTATATAGAGCGAATCGCGCAAGCCTTGTTCCAGAGTCGACTGCGAACAATGCATTGCCTCCGCTAGACATCTAGTAAACTGTCCCGGATAGTCCTGCAGAAGTTTCGTTATCACGCATTCGCTAAGCGGACCGATTATCAGCACAGGTCTCAAAGTTGGATCTGTTAACAGTAAGAAATCTTTTATTAGTAATAAATCAGCCATATATAAGTCTAAAAGATGTATTGCACAAACAATATCGTGAAATTATTGTTATAATTAAGAATTGTAAGATTGTAAGCACGTACAATCGAGCCTTTCAACGCGCTGATAACTCGCCGGGAGAGTATCTTCGTTCAACGTTCCGCTATCGCTGTACCATCCCAAGTTGACTCCGGTGAGATGCGACAGTTCCTTGGTGCTGTCTCTACTGGTGCTTCCTGCCGAACGGGGTTGCTTTTTCCGCCGGAAGAAGCTTCTCCTCGCGCTTGTGTTGCTACGTTTGCCGGCATCCTGTTCTAAATCGCCCAGAGAGCGCCGCAAGAGCAACTCTTCCTCGACTCTGTTAATGACAATAATAATCTGTTAATAACAATAATAAATTATACATACAACTCCCTCACAATCAGTTTAAGTTGCGTATTGATTGAAATAAATTATTGACCATCCTTTTTTTCTCTCTTTGCTTTTTAAATGTTAATACAGGGTGTTGTTAAAAGATCTTATAAAACTTTAATCGCATATATTTTCCTCCTTCTGAGATGACACAAAGTGAAGTACCTTCATAAACTTAATAATAATTGTTTGTATCAGATAAGGTGTTTATCATTACTATAGTTCAAATTATTACTACAGTGATTGAACTAAATAGGCCTATGAAGATACATAAAGTCATTCTGTTTGGTCTTTTTTCAATACCATGTATAATATAGATTCTATAAGAATGCAACTTACTTAAATTTGCTGGGGATTATCCCGCAAGTTTGTCTACGGCCGGTCTGATCGACTATCCAAGCACGCCAGTGGCCTGGGGTGCCATTAAACATGGTATTATCCACATACAAAACGTCGTCCTTGTTGAAACGTAGCTGCAGGCTGTCGCCCACCTCACCGGTTCGATCGAACAATGCCTTGACGTAGAAGCTATCGCCCGGTTTGTCCTTGACTTCGTTATATCGCTCGATCATGTACTGAGCGACCATCGTCACCTTATCCGCTGGTCGTGCCAACTCGAGGGCGGCTTGCTCGGCGGTCGCTTGTCTCAGATCCACGCCGTTGTACTCTAGAATTCGGTCGCCGGCGAATAGGCCGGCCTCCTCGGCGAGACAACCCGGTTGTACGGAATGCACGAAGATCCCGACGCCGTTTCCGCCCACCAGCGATATACCGAGATTCGAGCACTTTCTGGTCTCGATCAGCAGATACCTAGGCTCGCCGCTGGGCGGTGGCGGTTTTCGGTTCAGCTCTTCCTGCGTCGGGCTTCTCATCGCATTCTGCCGCAACATTTGCGCGCGATTGAAACGATCCAACGTGGCGGCGCTGCTAAGTCCCGGCTTGCGGATGTTGATGTCCAGGGAAGCGGAAGGTCGCATTTCGCGCTGTCGCTCCACAGTACTTCTCACATCCAAGGAGGCGGACGGTCGCATGTCCCGCTCGACGCGCAGGCTGCTCATGACAGGGGCGGCGGTGGTGACGGCGGTGGCGGTGGCGGCAGCGGAAGTGGTGGTGATGGTGATAGTAGTGGTGTCGCGTTCCGGCTCCTCCCGCTCCAAGGTCTCCAGCTTGCGCGGCGCTTCCGGACTGTTGCACGGTGTCGGGGAGCCGCTGCGACTTCCGGCCGCAACCCCGTCAGCGGCTTCCGACGAACTCGAGGACGAACCCGCTTCTAATTCGGTGTATTCTTGCAAAGAAAAATGCAAGAGAAAAAATGAGATATGTGTTTTGATTAACGCTAAAGCTACATTAGACAAATATCCTGTAAAATTCGAATTCTCCGGGTAGTAAATTGGAATTGCATCGACGAGAAAAAGAGGAAGAGAGAAAGTGCGTAAAACATGCTAAAGATTCTTCAAGTGCCGTCTTTTTTCACGAGGATTATATATCCTATACTATTAATGCTTCGGCGCGGAAAAAGACAATACTCACTCTCCGGACTATACTGCACCAGCATTGTAATCGAGTTACCGCACTGACGTAGAACGTTGGCGGCCAGTTGATAGGTCGCGCTTCGCATGTTGATGCCACAAACCTCCAGCAACTGGTCGCCGATCTGCAGGCCGACCTGGGCCGCCAGGCTGTGCTCGTGCACGGTGGAGACGAACACTCCACCGCTCTTCAGACATTGAATCTGAATGCCCAGTGGTTCCACTGACTTGTCTATGTGCACCATACGTAGTTCACCGGGTGCCGGGCGCGACTGCGAGTAATAGTAATCCGGCATACTCGCGCGTTTATGCTGACTGCTACCTCTTACGGTCCCGCTGCTGCTCTCGGTCCCGCTGGTGCCCGGGCTCAACACTTCCACGTGGAACGTCGGCATCGGACTGCCTCGCTCAGATGTTCTCTCTATGCTACCGGTAGACAACTTGCCAACGCTGCTCTTGGACGTGACGCTGGTGTTGGACGGTATCCGGATACGCTGGTCCTCCTTGCGACCCGGCAGAGTACCGCCTTCGTATCCGTGTAGGTAGGTAGGCGTGTCGCAGGATGTACCGAGCGGCAATGCGCGTGACTTGTGATAGTGCAGATCTACGGAGGGGGTGTGCAGGTGATTGAAGGCGGTATACGGGATGACCCCGGTCTGCGAACTCGGTCCGGGACTGTACGGGGGCTCGAAACAGTAGGTACGTGCGTCAGGCAGGCCTATCGATTCGCCGGACTGCGCGGACGGCAGCGACGGCGGCGATGGATAACGCGAGGGTAAGGAGTGATTCTGGTGCGTAGAATGCGGATGGGAGTGCGACGACGTGACGTACGGATGATGCGTGGGAAACGGAAAGTTACCAGGTGCCAGTTGCTGGCGCGACGCCGGACCGCTGGTGGTCGACGTCGCGGACGTGGTCGAGCCGCCGATACCGGACGAGTAGAGCTGCGAGTGTACGCGGTTATGCTGCAGCGTGTCCGTGGTCATTTGGGTGTCGCTGCTGCCGCCGGTCGTGTACTTCTGCGGCCGTTTGTTTCCGTAGTACGTGTCGATGTCGCGACCGACGCCGCCGGACTTGACCGAGAAGTCGATGCTGGTCTCGGACGGCGCCAGCGCAGAACCGAGTCGTCCGGTCTCCGACGTGCTGCTCTCGAATTCCGTCGACGGTGGCTTCTTGCCGCCGTCGATCGGGATCTCCTTGAACTGCACCGCCGGAGTGAACGACGATGGCTTCTGGTTAAACAGCTGCTGTCCGTTCTTGCTGAAGTTTGGTAGCGGCGTCTCCACTGCTTTGTAAACGGTATGACGATTATTGACATTGGAAAAGTTGGTGAGGGATACGGGATTGGAGATACGATTATAATTGTAATTCTCGTATTTGGGTAAGAGAACACTGAGAGGGAAACGTTCTTTCGATTTGCGTGGGTGCAATATAGTACCGGTCCCATTCTGTATGAGGGGCACGCCTCGTGCCTTCGGCCACGTGCCGCCGTTCTTCTCGATCTTCTCCGCGGCCCGTCGCTTGCTGCGCTTCAGCACGCCGTTGTTGTTGGTGTTGCTCGCCTTTTTGTGGTAGCTGTCGATCACCGAGTCGAGTTCCGCTATCGCGTCCTGCTCCTGCTCGAATGTATTCGGACTAGAATTGCGGTGGCCCTTCTTCTTGTTGTTATCGTCGCGCTCCTTGCTGTGCTTGCGTCCGCGTACTATGTCGATTTTCTCCCGGAAGTTGTCCCAAGCGTTGCTGATGCCACTCGACTTTTCGCCGCTCAAAGATTTCGCGGCCTTATACGCGTTTCGGTCGGCGAAATTCGTCGACAGGTATCGCCTGTCATAATCGTCCGATGAAGCTTTCAGCATCATTCTTTCTTGTTCGGTTTGTGAACAGCTGTTCACCATCTTTTGCTTCTCCGCAAAGCTGCCGCCTATCGCCATCGTTTCCGAACTGGCGGCAGACGCTATTGAAATACCCTTCAGGGTCGTGATGGTTAACACGTCCACGGTGTCGTCGTTTAAGATTGCCATCGCTTCGTGCGCCGTAGTAACGGTATCCATCGGTTTACTATTAATCTAAAAATACATTTTTAAATCTAGCGTTAAATAGACGTCACATTTTAGACATCATGAATGTATATATGGAATATTTCCACCACACAGTCATAGAGAGATTATTTCTTTATCTTTTTTTAAATTAAGGTAAGTCAAATTGATTTTTCATTCAGAGAAATCAAAATTTAAGCTTTATTTATTTTATCTGGTCTATTTTAAGCCAAGAGATAAAAGAATAAAGTATTTGTATGGCAGGACAGTTTATGAGATTAAATCTATTAATTTACACATACTAAAATGAGACATATAATAGATTTGGAGCAAACTGTTCTTCTACGTTACTTACGTTTAATACTCTATCTCCTACGGCGAGGTTTCCATCCTTTGCGGCCAAACTGCCGGGTGAAATCTTGGAGATGTAAATTCCGAGTTCCAGAGTTATGCCGTGCGGCACCGAACCGATGGACAACTGCGTGGTTCTCAACGGACGTCTGGTTATTCGGCGCCTCTTCACGATCAGAGTTACCGGATTCATGGAAGACGAACGCAAAGTCTCCAAGATCACGCGCGTCGACACGGACGTGCAATCGACGTTGTTCACTCGCACGATGCAATCGTTGAGTCGCAGCTTGCCGTCGAGGGCGCTACCCTGCGTCACTTGCGCGATGTAGACACCGGTGTCGTTCGGATAGTACGGACTGTCGCGGCCGCCAACCAGGATCAATCCCAGATCGTCGTGATCCGAGTCCATGCAAATTCTGCCGGGCTCCACGTGAATCGGAATCATCTCCCAATCGTTGCCCTCGTCGATCTGCGCCAAATGGCTGGTTCGCAGCGCATGATCGCTGTATTCGATCTTCTCCTTCAAGTCCTTCAATTCCTTCGACGCCTCATTTCGTTGCTTTTTGATGTCGTCGGAATCACGAAGAGCGTTGGCTAGTTCGGAAACTGCGCGATCGCGTTCCTTTCGCAATTTGTCGCACAGACTTCTTATGCCCTCTCGCTCCAGCACTATCTTGTCGCGCTCACTGAACGCCCAGTCCCTCCTTCTTTTCGATACTTCGGCCTCCTGAATGGCCTCCTCGAGCTCCACCTGGAGCGTATCCACGGTCTTCCTGAGTTTATCCAACTCAAGGTTGGCTTGCTCCAAATTATCCATGCGTTGTTTTTCTCGTGTCGCGTAATCCCTTGGGTTCGACTCTTTCTCGGCCTCCTTGCTGACGCTGTCGCGTTCGCGGCTTAACGAGTTGACTTCCAAACGATGTTTGTAGTCTCTGCTGGAACCATCGCCGGTGTAATCGCCGACCTTCTGCTGTAACTCATTGCACAGCTTCAAAGCTTCGTCCCTGTCTTGCAAGGCGGACGAGATCTCTCTCTTCAACGTCTCGATTTGATAAGATAAGGTTTTCTTCTGGAAATAAATTGCCGTCGATGTAATTACGTATAACAGATATCTTTTATAAATAATGTAAATCTCTCGGATTCCCTCAGATTTTCAACAATCTTATTTCCAAATTTCTCTGATCGATCCGTGGAATGAGATTTTCACTAATTTCGAAAAATAAACGTGTATAATAATGCAAGAAATTGTTTCTCTTTATCTTTGACTTTTGTTTTATGTTGCGTCAAGTATAAAATAAGTAGTGTTAATTTCTAGATTGAAATCCATGAAAGTTATACACGCGACAAACTGTGAGTTTCTCCAAAAAGATAATTATAAAATTAAATAATTGCTTCATACAGACGCTATCGTATATTCTTGTAATCATTCGCGATAACGTTTATTACAAAATAGGTAAACGCTTCAACAATACCGGAAGAGTACATTAAGATAGTGTTGATAAAGTGTTGATAAAGTTCGAATTTAAGTGCTTTTGGAAGGTGATTAAAAACTAATCTAACAATATCATGCTACTCTTTCTTCTCCATACGAAAAACAAATTTAATAGACGAATTAAAAAACAAATATATGAAAATTAATGACTAATTAGATGTGCGTTCCAATAATTGTTAAAAACAAGCCAAAAATAGAGCTATTACGGTTCTCTACAGCTATCTATACAGAATATGAAGAATAACGATGGTGGAATGAGAGGATAAATTAATAATATTTTCATTACTTCTTCCATGAGCTGCTTATTCTGCGTTTCCAGATGCGTGACTTTTGTGTACGCTTGTGTGAGATCGTCGCCCAACTTCTCGATCTCCTTGTGCACCGTGTCCCGTTCTCCCATAATTAGACTGTATTCCTGCAGAGCGGCGTTTCGTTCCTCGGTAAGTCTTTTCATATCCTTGCTGGCCTTCATGCGCAGCACCATCGCCTGATTGATCTCCTTCACCGCCTCCTCGTGTTGCTGTTGCACCTTGGCGAGCGCTTCGCGATACTCGTTTCTCTCTCTTAATGCAATGTCCCACTGACGAATCGCGGCGGTGCACTGTTGCTTCAGACCGTTTCGCTCGCGGACCGCGCTGTTGCGCTCCTCCAGGACGCTGTCGTACTGTTTCTTCAGCCTCTTGGCTTCCTCTTGCGACAACTCTAGCTGTATTTATCGCACACACGTAATGTTGTTACGTTAAATTTCCATTATGTCAGAATAAAACGTGTTGGGAGGGGAGAGAAAGATAACACGTAGATAGAAATAATCGAATATAAAATAATAAAATCGAAAAGGCTCTGATGTTTAATATAAATTCTGGCATAAGAAGAGCTAAGAAAAGCAAGATATTAGGTTGCAACAAAATTATTTTTAATTTCTCTGTATTTATTTTTGGTCCTTCCTTCAATTAGTAAAAGAATCTCGTGTATAAAATCGCATCCCTATACTCTATATTCCTGGTAAGTTAACAATTGATATGCCAAAGATGGACTTCCAAAAGAAGGAACGTTGAAAATAAATATAAAAGCAATTAAAAATAATTTTGTCGCAGCTTAATATCTGTCTGGCTCTTAGTAGCTATAGCTTGCTATTATAATCGGATATACTTGCCTTATTAACGGCAGAGGAATGCGACGCGATCAAATCGTCGTATCGTTTCCTGAGGGAATCGTATTCGTCTTTAACAGCTTCGTATTTTCGTAGCGCAGATAGATAATGCTGATTCATAGAATCATTGCCCGATGCATCGGAGACGAGAACATCTTGGTTCTGTATGCGCTGCAATTCCGAGAGTTCCTTCTGTAGGCTCTGCACCTCCCGGTCCAATCGTTGCTTGTCATTTGCGAGATCACTATATTTCGCCCGTAACGCGGAGCTTTCTTGGGATGTCGCTTCTAGTTGATTCATGACTGCTATATGTTGCCCCCGATAATACTCCAATTCCTTCATAGTATGCTCACACCTGTGTTTTGTACATTTTTGGGAGTTTTTCTTACAATGTACTTGAATCAAGATACATATCCTAAAAGCGAAGTTTCAAGCATATGTGAGAAAGATATGTGAAATGTGTGAATATATTAACTGAGGGAATATATATATATATATACATGCTAAAGTGAAAAAATAAGGAGAAATAAGGACGCAGGAGGGAGAAGCAAGGCGAAAAAAAGAAATGAAATAAAACCAAACCGTCTTATGGTATCGGAGTGCGTATGCCTAAGTAGTTGAAGCTGATGCATCGCTTGATCGCACTGAGCCTGCAAATTATCAAATTCGGCACTGCGACACTCGGGACCACCGACCGGGCTTCCGACACTGCCATAACTTCCGCTATCCCCCTCTGGTTTTGTGCCACCATAAGTGACAATTCCAACGGCAAACACGTCGAAAACATAATTGTAACTCAATATAAAAAGTGTGCATGAAAAATGACATACATTTGCTTTGGTGTAATAAATAAGAAACTTGTGGCAAATAAAAAAGAAATAAAAAAAAAAATACATACGTATAAAGAGAAAAATTGTGAAAAAAGATGTGTTTTGTACACCGATGTAATCTAATTTAATCATTCTTTAGCAATACGCATAATAATAATGCTACAAAGGGATGTCACATATAGAGAATATATTAAAAAAGAAAAAAAAAATGTGATGTACATAGAGATGTGTCTATATATGCACATGTATTTTTATAACTCTTGTTTAAAAATAATTCTTACCCATGTTAAGTGCACCATCTGGAAAATTAATTATAAACACCTGTATTACTTCAAGACATACATACCGATCATGTATAAAGGGAGAAGAGAAGCGCAAACAGAAGAAAAAAGCAGAAGTAAAACAAGTAAAAGTACAAATAATATCCGAATAGAAGCGCGTTAAAATTTCACAATGAAATTTAAAAGTCTGAATTGCTTGTTACACTAGATAGAACAACATAATCAGAGGTCTCGCTAGCTTTCACCAGGAAAGAAACTCTAGGTCACGCATCTAAGTACAAAGTGATTCATTATTTTCCTTAGAGCCAAAAAAGATTATCAACAATATTCCAAATTATATCGACATAACATCTCTGTTCCATCTCTCATTTACATCCAACATTTATTCATAATTCTTTCCTCATCGATGCATCTAGATACATGCAAATTTGTTCCGCAAGATCAAACAGAGAAAGTGATATGTTAAAAGAATCTTAATTACATTGAAAAACTAAATTGGAATTACTAATTACGATTTAGAATAGAATAGAAATCCTATAATTTTTTCTCTCTCGAATCACTCTCTTTGAAAGAGATATGCCAATATTTCAAAAGAACGCGTATAGAACGTGAAGCGAAGTCCCTCGAGAGCTTCTCTCGCCAAGTTGAATTTTCCGATAAAAATATTTCTGCGGCGGCGAGACGGCGGTGTAACGAGAACGATAACGTGTCGTCCTGACGTCGTAATTAAAAATACAATGACGCGCTGACGTTAGCCGTAACGCAAAGACACATTATCGAGCCGGAGAGCGCGATGGCCGTTATTTTTTTTCTCCCTTCTACAAAGAAAAAAAAAAAAGAAGAACAGAAGAGAGGAGCGGAAGAAGACGAAAGAGAGGAGAGTTGAAAATAAAAAAATCTCGACTACTCACCGCTACTTCCAGCACTGTCCAAGGAGGATGCGCCAGAAGCCATGGCTCTCCGCGCCTGGATCACGGCTCTAGCCGCGGTTTCACGGGGGAACTCGAGAGAGTGCGAGTTGTGCGATCACCATCTACCAATACGGACGCTCGTCCTCGTACGACCAAGTACGAAGCGGGGCAGGTATCGCCTGGAAAAGTGTGCGCTATCGTACTTCACGGAAGAGCGAACCCTTTGTAAATTACTAAGAAGCAGCCTTCGGGATGACATTATGGCCACTATACGTGACACATAAGCTTTGTGTGTGTACACGGAGAATGGGAGAGGAGGGGGGAGGGCAATATGCACCTGACGCGCAACACATATATATATATGTATATAATATTATATCGAATTATTATATACACACCTCCTCCCGTTGTCGCCGTCGTCTACATCCCAACACACGTGTCTCGCGGCGTATCGTCCAAGGGATTTTCTTACGCATCACTTCTCCCGCGCGAGCGAGTGCGCGCTTAGCAGGAGTATCTGCCTCGGGAGAGAGAGAGAGAGGGAGAGAGAGCTCGGGCGGTCTCTCTCTCGCGCGCGCGCACATACATATACACGCCCGACCCGACTAACTGACCGAGCGACCGAGCGCGACACACACATACGCGCGCATATCGACGATGCGGGCTGGAGGGGAAAGGAGGACGTATGTTTTTCGAATGGACGTAATAGATATATAGATCGATCCTCGTCACCGTCCTTCTTTCTCCGGAAGCTACTCGAGGAAGGGAATGATGATGATGATGATGATGATGCTCCAGCACCAGCTCCGAAGTGCGAGGATCATCGGCGCGCTGGTGTGTATCGATCCCTCGATCCTCGATGTATATCTATGTCGATGATGATGATGATGATGATGATGATGATGATGATGACGTCTCACGAATTTTCACATTCGAGAGCTCTTCCCCGACGACGATGACGGTGATGACGTATACACTCGTAAGCTACGCGCTCGCTCACCTGCCGCGCCGACAAGAGAATCCAGTTATCTGACAATTAGCCATTTTGGTCCTCGTATGTCTCTTTCTTTCTTTCTCTCTTTTTCTCTCCGCCCGCGTTGTCGGTAACACGAACGAGACAGCGTGCGAACTCCGCGCACGGCGAGCGCCGACTGCGGTCGGTCACCGAGGAACCGCTATCGAGAAGCGGGTCTACGCTCGGATCCCTCTAGCTTGGAATTATCGAATTCTAGAATAGCGTCCTTTCGAGTTCACTCCGTTCTAATGGCGCATGCGCACTGCGGCGTCGTTCATTCGCTTTCGCTCTCCGCGCATGATCACGTGGCCGGTGGTCACGTGGTCGCGTATGTCAAACACGAAATGTCAAACGCGCGTGGGGCGGCCAGCGAGCGGGAAGGGATTTTCAATTTACGGACGAACAGCTGAGATCCAGAACAAGAGACTCTTGTACGTCTTTTATATCGAATTTCAAGGTAGGTACATGCATATTTTATTACATATTCGCATTCTTGTAAGAATTTTCGCGGCCGGAATAAACAAAATAATGTCGATGCAAACATAAAGTGTATATATATATATATGATGAATGTCGAAATGTAATCAAGTTTTAGAGACTTAAAAAAAAGGATAAAATAGAAAGAAAATATATTTTCGTCATATAAATATATGTATGCCAAATATTTTTTGTATTTTTGCATACATGAGATGCATATATTAATACTTTGGCTAATACGGAATTTTTTCCCTATTTTCTCTTCACATCCACAACTTTTGTTTAATTAATAACGCGCGATCGGATACCGATAAATGTTTTTTGAGAATACGATATTTCGTATAAAGTATTATTAAGCAGTTTATAATTTATCCTAACAAACTGCAATTCTATTTATATAACACAAAAATATTAAAGAAATAACACATACATACGTATATATAAAATATATGAGAATTGATAACAAGAAAATTAGAAAATGAAAATTGTTTTTCTTTCTCAATTTCGCTCAGTATTAAAATTTTGCTTTAAAAACGCTTTAAATACATATTTAATAAATACATTTAATTACAGATAAATATATATATGCATATATTATTTATATATATATATATATATATATATAAATAACAAAATGTATATAAAATATCTAAAAAAGTCAAGATTAAACGTATCGAAAAACGAATAATTGGTTTATTTCATCTATTTACTTTGTGATTCTTTATTTTCTTTTTTTTTATATAATATGTAAGCTTATATATATACATATAGACACTACTCCAATGATCAGAGTTCATTACAGTTTTTTTTCACGTAATATATTTTCAGAATTGGAGTTTAATCACATTCAGTTTGAAATATTTCCCGTAGGAAATTGCGTTAAAATGGTTCTAATTTTTACTCATTGACATTTACTCGGTGCATATTTCCCTATATAATTGTGCTCCGAAGAAGAATTACTGTTCGCCATAAAATGATTGATCGCCGGATGTTGCGTAAAAAAAAAATCAATTGGCGCAATCGCGTATATCCCCGACTTTGGCATAAATTCATCAAAATTTGTTCTGATTATTCACAGTTTTTAGGAAAACGGAAACTGTATCGCTCGCTCTTTAATTTCACAAAATGATGGTCCTTTGCATTCTTTTGCGCCAATTGTTTGGCAAGTTAGAAAAAAGACTTTCAAACAATTTCCTGAAACAGTTTTCACGTTTGGTCCAAGTTTCTTCTAGAGTTAGGAAACGTGTAGACAATCCTGATTCTAGATTCTAAAGTGGATGCATTTTCCGGTGCAACAACGAGCATTGAAAGAGTTTTACGCTAACGTTCTCCATGTATGCGTATACATATTTTTTTTTTAATGCAGATCGCAATATATAGTAAATATATCTTAAGAATTGTAGTTTTTTTAGACGCGTGATCGCGAAGGAAGATACGCTTCAAGTGTTCCAAAACATGGACGTATCTCCTTTTCTCATTGTATATCGTAAATATATTTTCTAAGACAGTTCGGTGGAGATTGAAGTACTCGGAGTATTTGTGTCAGTGTCGTAGGAAATATACATTTCTTCGTATCGGAGAGTAATTGTAGAGACAGATGAATGATTATCACTGTTCAACAAAAAATTTAACCAGAACGAGATTAGTCGTTTCTTATAGCTTTTTGGATGCTCAATACGAATCTGGTTTCCAAATTATTCCATCACGTTGCAATTTTGAGAAATTTTTAATTAAAGCTGTAAAAAAGGTTCTTCGTAAAAATAGCCTTTTTGCAACTTTAATTAAAAATTTCTCGTAATGGAAAATTGTAACGTAATGGAGCAAATTGGAAACTGGATTTGTATTCAGCACATTCAAAAAACTAAGAAACAATTAATCTTGTTACGGTGTTGGGAAAAAAGTCATTTTTTGTTGAACAGTAAGTGTTATAACGTTAGATACAAAATATATTTATATATTTGTAGCAATAGTATTTTCTATCTCCCTCTCTCCTTATTTTCTCTTTTCTTTTCGCCTCGAATAATATATATAATATTATTAATATCTCTTTTTTTCTTTGTATAATATAGATAATCTTTCTTTGACTCTTTGCAAGGCCAGCATAAAAATCACACTACAGAGTGGTGTAACTTAAGTCTCTCGAGAGATGTTGGACAACGATATCTCTATAATTAAACGCAATTCTCGATGTTATGTACATTCAAAGTAAGGAAGTCCTTTTCGAAATTCCTCACGACTCGTAATATAAATTTCTTTAGATATCTAACAGTTAATTAGAACGCATTTCCGAAAATACTCAAATCATATACTCTATAATAATAATGTCCACAACAAGATGATCACATATTTGATACTGTGCAGATATAAAGATCCTTGTCCAGTTGATCGTCCTATCGTAGCAAAATAAAAAAAAGAACAAATATCTTAGGATTAGGATTAGATTTTGAAGAATCTTGCAAGTTGAAAAATTTTGCTTATCATCCAAAGCAGTTTTATATTTTCTTTTTGTGAACAGCCAATTCATTTGATCACAAAAAATTACATTCTAAGGTGATTAACGTAAAATGTTTAATTTGTAGAGTTCAAAAGTTTCTAAATAGCTTCTAATTTTAAGATATTATTTTTTTTATTTTGTGGAAAGGACGATTAATTGGACAAGGAAGAGATATAAAGTGCGTGTTCGTTTGTAGACTTCGATACGTCGATTTTCGAGTTCTTTGGCTTATCTTTCACTTATCTCTTTCGGATGTTATCTTGAAGTATATCGCAATCGAATAATAACATCAACAATTGATCGAAACAGATCGCGCATATTATTTTATAGATTAACATTTCAATTTTTTACATTTTTAATTTAGCATACTTTGAAACATTTACAGTTTTTTCTTTTTCCTAAAATAATGTAATCGTAAAAAACTGAAAAATATCCATAAAATCTTTGAGAGAATCTTTATACGATGACATATAGGGTGTTAATAAAAATCATTAAGTGTTTTTTTTTTCAACTTATCCATACTACGATAGTCAATCGATATTTCGATTAATGAATGTACAACAAAAAGGTGTAAAAATTAATCTACCCAATTTCTTCCTTAACATCGCAACAATTCAATTGGAATGCTGGTTTTAGTTTTAAAGTCATAATCTCTGAAGTACTGCGCTTTAGCATCTGCAATATTACACAGGTACTTATTGGTTTGCCTTCTTTTTCTTATAAAGTTCATAAAATTATTAAAAAGAATCTTCATGGCTTTTTTTCTCATTTCAATGGACAAAGGTTTTATGTATTTTGACGTAACAAAAACTAACATTTTTTTCTCTTTACTATGAATGATCGATACTATAGCGGCAGTATATCAGAAGTCGCGTTTTTCAGTACTGAAAGTGTCATTACGTTTTGTGACCAGTAAAATAGATGTGTATTCTCGAAAGAGAAATGTCGAGGCGTATAGGCAGTGATATATAAACGTGGTATTTTTGTCAAAGTATTTAGATAAAAATGATATTTCTACTTTCTTTTACATACAAAAGCACATTAGACAAAACAAACTTGTACTTAATTTTTCAGTTTAGCGACAATTACGGAAAGCGGGAAAAGAAGGAGAATGAGGAAGAAAATAAAAAGAGAATTGTGAATTTTTTACTACATTAAACTTTGGTATTATATGTGAGTGAACGTCGTTGTTCCTCCTCTTTGTGCCGGTCTGCTTAGCGCCTTTGAATGTTTGCCTATATCAACGATTATTTACAAAGATCATACAAAGTACAACATAAAGTTAATAAAAGTGCTATTAATAATAATAATAATAATGGTAAGAATCGTATTAATACTAGTCGTAAGAAGTAACAGAAGAATCGACGATTGTCAACCAAGAGCAAATACAAAATACTTAACTTAAGCGGTGAACGAGGACGCACCTTTTGCTTGCGTGTGTGCGAAGAAAAAAAAAATGTCTATACTTCGTGGAAATATGTGATGCATATATTTAAATGATTTGGTGCTGTGCGCAATTGTTTAAAAATAGTTGGAAACCCCCAGTTGTTGCTCAAATTAACATGTGGGGATAGCGTTTTGAGGACGATTAAACCTCGTAGAAAGAGAGAGGCACTCTCTATAAAACTATTCTCTGATATCTAAATACTAGGAAATTAGTAAACGGATAAATGTGACGGGTAAGTCTACCGTGACAAATACTGTTAACTAACCAGCGATACATATTTACCTTTTCTACTAATCGCGACGATGAAAGAATCGCCCGATCGTGTGTAAGCTCGCATTATTAAAGTTTGAAAGAAATTTTTCGCAATTGTTTTCAATATTCTGTGCACTCGGAAGAATAAGCAAGAGCTACATATCGTTAGTTTTCTAACACAGAATCGATATACAGATATAATGTCTCTCTCGATGACCCCCGATAATTTTTGTCTCTTCTAAGAATATTGGCATCTGCGCCTCTAAAACAATTAATATTTCAGATATTTCTATTTGTTTCTTTTTTTCATGTCCATATAAGTGTATTTACTACGAGTGGTCAACTTAAATCTATTAATAAATTAATAGATAAATATTACACGTATATGTCTTATACAAGTCAAATAATAGCTCTAACAATCTTGAATTTATACTGCAAGTGTCCCGAGGACGCTTCGATCACTACACACAATTTTTTGCAAGATTTTCACTAATTCTACTATTTCGTATATGACTTATAGAACTTGTACCGATTTATACCTACGAGAAAGAAAACTTAATTTAAACGATTAATCAATAAAGCAAACTCTACTTTAATTGCAAACTCTACATGCTCCTATAAAGCACTAACGGTAGACCTTTGGAAGTGATGAACAATTCCTGATGAATGGAAGGTACATGGTGTTTAAGTATCGAGACTTGTCAAGCGTCGAAGAGACATCTTTCATTTAATGTCCTTTAGATTGGTATTCCGTATGTCGTTTGAATAATCTCGATATTAGACTATGCGCGAAAGTAAAAGGAAATAGCATGCATGTGAAGTTGGATGTTGCGACAGATATCTAATAAAAATGAAATTGATTTCGCGCATCGAAGATAATCTCCCGAATCTGTGACATACGCAATATTCGATATCAAGGGCCTTTCCATTTCATAATACTGACTCGCAATCGCACCTTCATTCGCACTCGCAAGCTCTCTACACGGTGGAAGTTTGCTGGTTATTGTTATCCAGCGGAATGCTAGTAGAGCACTCCTTCAGCATCGCTCGTAGACGCAGAATTTCTTTGGACGCCGCCGCTAAATCGGATTCCAATTGTAGTTCCTTCTCTCGGCGGCGTTTCAGTTCACGTTGGCATGTCTGTGACATAATAATAAATTAATATTAAATTATTTTTCTTTCATTGCAATCTTTTTTTTCAAGTCTCTAACAATTTATAATAATTATTAAATCATTTTAATCAATTTTTTTTACTTACCACATTCTGTCGCAGTAAATCCAGCTTGTCACACTTGAGCCTAGTGACCTCCATCCTCAGGGTA
This sequence comes from Nylanderia fulva, assembly GCF_048542155.1. NCBI lineage: Eukaryota > Metazoa > Arthropoda > Insecta > Hymenoptera > Formicidae > Nylanderia > Nylanderia fulva. The sequence continues at coordinate 850,182 of NW_028190368.1, read as the reverse complement.
TCGTTTTCCACGACTCCGTCCTTGCTTGTACATCTAGCTGTATCGTGAGTCTCTGCGGAACTCATGGATTCGAGGCCCGTATCGCTATCGGGATATACAGCCTGATCGAGCTCGAGTTCGCTGTTGAGCGAACTATCATCGCTCTCGGAGATCACTCGTTGTGTCACCTCTGTCGTCGCCGTTTTCTCCTGCGTACGTAGATTCTCATGCGTCAATCGCTGCACCGTTGTCGCCGATGTCGGTGCCGGACTCTTGTCAATGACGGTGGCGTCACTATCGGGACAGACAACGCTCGCACCCTGTTGCGACTCCCTGCGATCGTATTCATCTTGCTGCAACGTCGCTAAACTGCTGTCCTGATTGTCAGTGTTGGACAAACTGCTGTCCTGGCTGCCAAGACTACCGCGTTCCGAGTCTCTCCTCAGAGTTAGATCCGGCGAGCCGAGAGGACTGGACGGTTCCACCGAGCGCTTACTGTTGCCGCTCACCTAGACGTACAAAAGTCTACTTCTTAATCTGTTCCAGCTTCTTATTATTTATAGTTTCGTTTATAGTTAACAATTAAATTTATAGTTACATTTATAATTATAGATGTCGATGATATATTTTATACTGTCTAAATTTGTTATATAATTACTCTAGAAAATTATTGTCTATTTTTTTCTTGTGCTCATAATTGATTACTTCGATAGCATTTTACAGTCTACAGTGTGTAAATATCATTCATTCTCACCTTTATGGCGGTCGACTGCCTATTGCTCGGTGGACTAGGCTCTGTTCCTTGACCCTTCTTTGCCAGTTGTTGCGGTACACTCTCCGTCGATGCGTTCCTCACTCGCGAGATCAACGCCTTGCGTACGGTGTCTATGAATCGCGAGCCGCTGCTTCCCGAAGCGGATACATCACTCGTCGTTGGACTCACCGGACATACGGTTAAACCCGAGTTTCCCAGGCCGATCGGGCCGCCGAGAAATTCACTCGTTTTTGTCTGCAATTCCTCCGTTAGGGATTCCAACAAGGCCGATCTAGTCCGTAGCTGAAAATTACGCGATTAATTTATTTACAAGCAATGTTACTCTTCATGTTTTTAGAAAATTATCGTAACAGTAAGGTATTAGGTGCCGTTACGCGAGAACATGAACGCTATTCGATTACACAGGACGAAGGAAGCAAGACTTACCTCCAACTTGGAGAACTTCTCGGCTTTGTACGCTGCGTTCTCAGCGTTTACGAGCTTCGTGAGCAGGAACTCCTTGAATTCGACACCTCTGAGAAAGACCGCAGGTACCGGCAGGGTTGGTCCGAACCAAGGAACGTCGTCGCGCGCTGTTATACTGACTTTGTACCTTTATACAGAGATAAAGTCAACAATTATTTATTGCTTTTCGCGTTAATCAATTATTTAAATAAGAGCAGCAGTTGTTTGAAAAAGATATTTAAATAAGCAGTTCGATAATGGATACCGTTTGCTAATGTTTCAGCGACAGAGCGCAGGCGGCGTGTGGAAAGAGTGACTACGAATCTAAGAATATACCTCGTATTCGGAGTGCAGGGGTCGATGACTTGGACGACGATAAAGGCGTGTAAGAAGTGGCTGGCAATCATGTCTGGACTGAAGGGCGTCGGTTCCTCCTGGAATATAATGGCGACGATGTCGTTGCCGATGTGTCGTTTACGTTGTAATTGTTGCGAATCGCCTGGACTATACGGCAGCAACGAGGCCACATGGAACAACACCTCCCGACCTCGGAATACTTCGTACACTGCCGAATCGCCAGTCTGACCATGTCGAGTGTCTAATCCGCCTCGATAACTGAAAATACACAATCGAATTAGAAAATAAAAATAGAAAACAAGGTAAGAATGCAACAAATTTTTTCTCGTTATATGATCAAAGTGCCCATTAAGCAAATATTCAAAATAAAAGTAGGAATTTTTTTTCATCACTGATTCCTCTTGCAATTCTATAGTTTTATATATATTTTCTATCAAAAATAAATTAAATATAAATTAAAGAAAATAAATCAAAAGATATATGGCGTAATTCCAACATTAAAAAAAAAATTCCATTCTTTAAAAAAATAATTTTACCCCTTGTGATCCTTGAGATCGATTTTCTGGCCGAGTAAGTCGAGAAACTCCTGGAAGGCCGGGGTGATTTGCCGATTGCCAAAGAGTTGCTCCTCGGTGACTTGGCCGGCTCGCTGATGTAGAACGCCGAACTTGAACCTGGAGACCAGGGCATGCTCGTCGTATCGAGCGATTAGAGTGCCGGCACCGGGACACATGACCGGCATCAGAGGGCTGACGTTCAGGGCCTCGTTGATTGCCTGCGAACAATTTTTGTTCCTCGATTAGAAGAACGATACGCATACGAATGAATAATCGACGGCGACGATTGCGAAAAAGCGAGGCAAGGTCTTTCCTGTGCTTTATCGCGCCCCGGTGCGATGGCGCAAAGCCTCTTTCTCTTTCCTCTTCTTCGCCTTCTCTCGCTTCCTCCTGTCGGCCACGCGATCGCATACGTAACAGCCGAGAGATAAAGCATGCACACACGACGGACGTTAAATAATTCAGCCTGTTTATGCGTTTTTTTGCGCACTGACGAAGTATATAGAACTCAAGGCCAGATTATAGAGCATTTCCATAGTATGAAACTAATGATTTTTTAACAGCCTTTCTCTAGAAAAACGTTTTATCTACATTTTTAAATGCTTCAATTGTTTGATTTTAATATTTTTTACAGACGGTACAAAACAAGACGACGTACATTAAAAAAATGAAGTTATTTTATAGTTTTTTTAATATATTTTTAATAAAAATTGCGCTTTCGAATTATCACAAAAAAAAAAAATGACAATTATTCTTTTCAAAATTTAATTTTTGATTCTTGTTCGTAATATTAGAATTTTTTATTTTATCCTTTTTATGGTAACGTTTATAAAAATTAAAAGAATATATGTTATACCACTTTAAAACTCGATGATTATTTTTGACAGTTATCAGCTGATTTCCGTCAAAAAATATATTAATCGAGTTTAAACAAACTTTATATTATTTTTCCAAAAATATTCTTTTCAATATAAAATCAAAGACTAACTTTATAATTATCGTGCGAATTATATTTTTAATAGGTTTTCCAGGTTTTTCTAGATGAGAAAAGTATACAGGTGCGATTGCACATTGCGTAGAGCTCATCCAACTATAGTTAATTATTCAAACACGCGGATGGTATCGCTTACAGGCGGAACGAGTCTCATCGTCGAGTTCGCTCTTCGCCGCGATATGTTCGATTGCACGCGAGTGATTGTTTGATCTTAAAACAACTTTGGAAAACTGGGCCTACAGAAAACGTTTCACATTTCTCGTGTATTAATATCGCTCTCCGTAAACACAGCGCGACTGTGTTGGCCCAGCCGTTTCTTATTATCTCTTCAAACACACAGGTAATCGAGTATGCCTAGTCTCGAGTACGCCACCCGGTATAAGCAACGTGTCCGATACGTAAACAGCGCATGATGTATTGCACAATATAGCTTATAGTAAAAGAAGCGTGAAACTCTGGAATAATTTCGTCGTAGATTTTTGAGAGGAAATTGGAACAACTCATATTTGATTTTAATGTTGCTGCCCTTTTTTGGGTTCAGAGGTTTATTAAAAATTTCAAGATTTTCAAAATTCTCCGCTTTAATTTCTGGATTTCTAGTATTTTATAATAAAATTTTGCGCTTTCGAATAACCACGAAAAAATGCTTTTCAAAATTTAATTTATGGTAATGTTTATAAAAATTAAAATAATATGTTATACTACTTTAAAAACTCGATTATTATTTTTAACAATTAACAGCTGATTTCTGTCAAAAAAATATTCTAGTTTAAAGTATTATAACATATAATTTAAATGAAGAAAGGGAATCCAAAAATATCTTTGAAATGAGAATTTTAAATATAATTTTATATAATTAAGAAATACAATATAGGCATTAGAATTTTTGGCAAATTTACGTGCGCGCTTCCCGAGACGTTCTCTAATTTGAATTTTATTCGCGTGACGCATTCCGGATTGGCATTGTTCGCGAGAGAGAGAATAACATTATTACCTTGACCATTTTCGTCGGTGTAGGATTTGAGGTGAGATTCGAGGCTGGTACCAGGTCATGCGTCGATCCCGCTCGCAATCGGAGCAACACTCGCCAATGTTCCTGTCCGGCGACCGCCTCGGCCTTCACCGAGACCAGGACCGGGCCGTTCTCACCGTCTCTTCCCACGAGGTTCACGTGTTCCTGCGGATAAGAAAGAAGCCAAGGCGATAAGACGCGTATTTCACGCTCGTGCGGGGCAATTATGGCAGCAATTAGCTACGGTTTCCGGTACCCTTCGTTAGAAACCACACGTCACGTCTCGCGAGAATCGTCGAAAAAGTCATGGAAAACGTCGAGGATCAGGGTTTGATCCTTCGGTCGACGCATAATTTTTATACAAGTACCCGGGTACCAACGTATTTTCGACATATTGCACTGCAATTTTTTTTACAGCAAGACGTGGAACATTCTTTCTCGTTATTTTAAGTTTCCGAATACAAAGGCCCTTTGTATTTTGTTTCCGGCGCATTTTTAACGTTTAGAGTTTCCTTAGATGTCCCGAGTACCTGTTCATTGACGCAGGATTAAGGGGATATCCTAAAGAATTTTCAATTCTTTAATTTAAAAAAAAAATTTACATAAAATCGATAGGTTCGCGCTTCGCTTCGTCTAATCGTGGAAAAGCATTTATTGTTCTATTCAGCCTATAAAAAAAGGATCGTTTTGTCGAATTTTTCGATATATTTTCCGTAAATCTGGGATGAAAAAAAATTCTAAAAAATATATCCTTTTCGTCAAAATCGTCCAAAATCAAATCGTATTCGTGGGACGGAAAAATGACGTCGTCGTTGACGGACGACTACTTGATGTTGCAACGTGCTTCACAAGCGACAGGCATTAGAACAATTACGGTAGTGCGCGCGTTCCGGATTCAATTAGACATTGCGAAATTGCTGCGAGAGGAATAAAGCGCACATATGTATGTATGTAGGTGATTGCGGCCCTGAAACGCCATGCGCAGTAATACGCTTTTGCAAAATATATATACAATATATAGTTGGTGTGATTTTGTGCTACACGGTGTCTCGAAACACGAGACATCGTATCGAGGACAACGTATCATTATGCAAAGAGCGAGTTTATCGGAAAGTTCGGTCTGGATTGGCAGCTCTCTCTCGGGAGTCTAACGTCAAATGTAGGTCTCGTGTGATAAGCGGTCTCGGTTATAATAAATCTAAATTATCGATATAGATTTATATTCTATAGCTTCGTGCGTAATTGTAAAAGCAAATGTACGCAGAGAGAATTTTCTCTTAATAGTTACTTTGAAAATCACGGTAATCGTGCGACAATATGGTACTGGGAGAAATTTAATTTTATAAATTCTGTAGTAAGAAAAATATTAATATCTACCACAATAAGATATAAAATATGTTCAATTAATTTTACTATGTACATAATAAAAATATATCTACATAGTAAAAAATATTAATATTACATATTAATATTTTTATTTTTTATTCATAGTGGTAAATAGGTATTTAATCACAAAGAAACTTATAAATTCTTCCAATTTTTACACAATTACAGTAATTTTCAAGGTAAATTATCTCCGTGTACAACAATATAGTTATAATTCTTCATTCAAGCTTCTTAAAAAAATAATTATTCGAGGATGTAATAAAATGCTCAATCAACAGAGGGAAGTCGAAATTCGTCCAAGTAAAAATTTTGCCAAAGCAAACAACGCGTGACCTTGTTTCGCGCGGTACAAACAGTCGGAGTCGGCTAAATTTATACGCAGGTTTCTTTATTTAATTTATCTGGAAAGTGCCACGAGACCGCACACGCGATTCTGCACATTTTGCGATGTTCTTTATGAATATATTTTAAGAAATATTCCTTTTTTATGTAACATATTATTCTATCATTACACACATGCATGTTGTATTTTATAGATGTATAATAATACCTCACCAATTTATTATGACCATCATCGTAATATCAATATACAAATAATTTTTTTAAAATTTATATTAAATATTGAACTTTTATAAAATAATCTCCACTTTTTTGCAATTTTTTCGATTAGAAGATTTTTCTCTTTTATCAGTTTGTAAAATAATAATTTTTTTTATTTAATAATATCTTAAAATGATCCTAAAATATATCAACAAGAACATCGTTAATTTTGATTAATTTAATATTAATTAATGTTTAATTTAAAAAAATAATATGTTATATGTACTTTAAACTCGAATAATATTTTTTGACAGAAATCAGCTGATAACTGTCAAAAAAAAAATAAATCAAGTTTAAAGTACTACAATATGTTTAATAAATGTTTAAATAACAATATATGTTTAATTCACGTTCAAAATTAATATATACATACACAAACAATTAATTACGTAAAATTAATACCATGCTAATTACGATGACCCTAAGAAAAAAAAAACGTAGTCTCCCCGCGGACTTTAGACCTCTTAGGCTCTTCTCGGATACGGAACGGCTATACAAATTGCGATGCAAATAGGGAGTGTGCTTCCTCCTGCGTTTTGCAAAGCCGTGCAGTGGGGAATAAAAACGGTGCATCGTCGTCGTATGCAAAGCACGCGAATAAAAAAAAATGCGCTCCGCGATTTAGAAAGATACAACGAAAGGTCGGGTCGCGCATAGAGAATGATGCACGATATGAAATGCATACAGCACTACCCCTCTCTTCGTCTCCCTCTTCTTCCTCGCGGTGTTTCACTAACCTTCGGATGGAATGAATGGAGGGAGGGGGATTAGAAAGGGCAACGCGCCCAGAGTTCACAAGAGTTCACGCCATTCGTTGAACGTACACATTTATTATTGTTATATCGTTTGTTATTATTACCGTTACACATTAATTAAATATAATAATAATACATATTATACCTATTTGAGAGCATCACACTCTCTAGTGTGGATTTTAACGAGATTAATTAATTATGGAATTGCAGTTGTAAATTACGTAAGCTGATGTAAATTAATCGTGGATTTAAAAAAAAATACAATCCATAAATCTTAAGTACAAATTAAATATAATAATAATATACATATACTACTTGAGAGCGTCACACTCTCTAGTGTGGATTTTAACGAGATTAATTAATTATGGAATTGCAGTTGTGAATTACGTAAGCTATAAATTAATCGTGAATTGAAAAAAAAATACAGTCCATAAATCTTAAGTACAAATTAAAGTATCTCGTCAATTGATGGCCACACCTTTTTATCTTTCCAATTTCATTAAATTATGTCAATATTGTAACGTGTTAATGTAATTAAAAATGTATTTCTGGATTATATGTAGTATAAAATTTTTATTGAAAACACTTGATGTGAGTTTAATTTCTGAAAAGTGATAACAGTGACATTTTATACAATGGAATATTATAAAAATGTAATTTAATATACTTTTTCGGCAAAAGCAATGATGATATTAGTTTTATGTGATTAATTGTTTATGTATATTAATTTTTCCCTGACTATTTTAAATATATTAAAAATCGAAACAATCAATAATATTCTTGACATTTCTTACAACCATTTTAAGAAATTAATCAAATAAAAAACCAATTATTTTGTGAAATGATAAAAGAGAAAGAAGCACACAATTGAAAAAAATGAAGACTAATTATACATTTTATAAAAATTCAACATTTAATAAATATACAAAAATTACTTGTATATAATTATATATGTAAAAATAATGCATGTCTGATTGATAGAATAATGTGACAAACGTGTAGGAATATCTTGATATTTTTTTTTTAGGCGCGAAAGAATATACGCGCCAGTTATCTTCTCTAAGAGTTTTCTCTCTTTAATTCTTATCGAAGTGTCTATACACGTGCTTCTTCTCTTATCGGGCATAATCTATGGCATCTCACAAATGGGAAGAATATAATGTCCGACTTGATATTACGCGAACTCTTGGCGCGCCCTCTTCCATTGTAAGCGAGCGAATTTTTGCTCCGTACCCACGCGTCTCCCACTCCGGCTCTCGATTAATATCGTTAGCCGTTACTATCGACTGTAAGGTGTGTTAACCGTTTTGTTGTTACAGTTCGAATTATACTCGTGCACCGTTGTTGTTATCTGCCGCGAGTAATCGCCTCCTTCTTCCATATATGTGCGACTTCTCTGGGGGGTTTATGGTTTATTCTTCTGCTGTTTTACGAGTGTAACAAACGGCATTGCGATAACGCACGCGATATCGGTGTCGCCATGTATTAACGAAAGGCGTGCGTGTTTACGTTGTGTTTAGATACACGAAAAGATCGCGAATTCGTGTTTTGACAGGGAGAAATTAAATATACACCGATTCAATTCATCGTTAAATAATGTGTACAATTTTTGCTCTCTTAGGTTGAATTTCTTCTAAAAAGTTAGCAGGAAATTTAATTCATTTTATAATTCATAATTTAATTTAATTAAAAAAAATTAAATTAAAATAAAAATATAAAAATATCGCAATTATATATTATTTAATTTTTTCAACTTTATTCATTTTTCTCCACAAAATTCATAAAAACTGCGGGACAAAAATCGACAAGTTGGGACACATATTTCTTGAATTTTATTACTATGCGCCAAGTTTGAATTTTTTATCATTGAATGCGGGAGGAAATATTTCGGACATCGCAAAGTGAAAAATATATATATTTATTAAATTTGCGGGATATTTTCACAAGACAATTTTGATGAATTCGATTTTCTCGAAGCGAATATCGCGTTTCGATGTGCGTTACTTCGTACAGTTACGGACTTCAGCGTTCGCGTTGTAATGCAAAAAAAAAAGGAAAAAAAGGTGGAAAAAAACAATTACGAACCGAGCAAAGGTAACACTGTCGAGTAACAATAGGCGGAACGGGAACTCATCCGTCGAGCCTTATCTAGAAAAACCATTTGCGCGCACGCAATGCCGGAAGCGGAAAATACCGTGCTCCTTTTTCTTACAACCTATCCACACGGCTTAACGATTCACTAATTAGCAGACTTTCCGAGCAGATGCGCTGCCCTCGCAATACTCGCGATAATATATAGCAATATAGTGTCCCGAACAAGACTAGTGCGTAATAACAATTAATAATTAATTTCTCGGCTAAAAATTCCCGACCTTTTCCCGCAATTTTTGTCCTACATCTCTCGAAAATTTTCTCGATCACATACAGGGTGTCCCGTACTCGGCAAATCACCGATTTACAACAGAATCCTGACGTCATTTGGAGACGATTTTTCCTCTGCGAAAATGTCGAGGCATCAATAATTTTCAAGTTATAAACAATTGAAAATAAAAAATTAGCAGGAAATTTAATTCATTTTATAATTCATAATTTATTTCATCATTCATAATTTTTTTTCGCAAATTATCTTGTGGACGTAAAAAATATTAACAAAATCATATTCTTCAATTAATTTTAGCGAGAGTCTGCTTTAATAGAATTTTAATTTAAGGCTTACAAAAAGATACATGATGGCAAAAATTGGGAATCTGCAAAAAGAAGTGATGCCTCGACATTTTCGCTAAGGAAAAATCGTCTGCAAATGATGTCAGGAATCTAATCAAAAATATCTAATTTTCATTATTAATAGATATTTTTAAATCTCGCATGTATCTCTATTATTTTCAAGTATCTCTTCGTGCAGTATTTATACACGTATTAAATTGCATTTCTCTTTCTGCTGCGTTTTTCGTTATTCCCGCGAAAATGTGTCGCCAGGATGACGCGACAACAGGTAGAAAACGAGGATAAAAGGAATTCAGAAACTTAAATGAAGAAGAAAGAAAATTGCGAATAGGTATCGTCTCGAGAAAATGATCGACGACGACGACGGATGAATGAGAGGTGGAGAGAAGAAAAGGATTTCCTTCTCCAGGCATCGGAGAAGACTCCCTCGGTGAAGACTATGAGAACGTTCCCACTCCCACGTCCAAAGTGCTCTTTTCCTTTTCCTATGCGCCTCTTTTTTCCCTCCCTCCCCATCGATTCTCATCCTTTCCTTCTTCTCTCCCTCTCGTTATCTCCGTGCATGCGTCCTTCTTTCCACGTACACCTACGTGCGTCGGTTGAGCGATCGCAGTTCATCACGGTTCTCGAGTTCTCGAATACGGCTTCAGGGACGAGTCGGGAAGAAGGTTCGCGAGGCGCCCCCGAGATCTCGATTAATCGGATAAGTCGAAGCTCGCTCGACAACGAACGGCGGAAGAAAAAAAGATCGATATTTTTTATTTATTTAAGACTCCTGGATCCTCGCCGCGGCCATGAAACGTTAGATTTTGACGTCAGAAGCGAGATAACACACGCTAAAATATATTAGATGCCGTTTCGAAATAAAAAAAACATTTCGATAAAATAGCACTTCATGGTCGAATCCAACTTCGTGCTGCTTTCAATAAAACAGAACTTTAAGATCACCTTCAGGCTTCTGGATTCTAGCCGCGGCCATGTTGGATTTTTACGTCAGAAGCGAGAAAACACGTCATGGTCGAATCCAACTTCGTGCTGCTTTCAATAAAAGAGAACTTTCAGATCACCTTAACGGCTCCTGGATTCTAGCCGCGGCTATGTTGGATTTTTACGTCAGAAGCGAGAAAACACGCTAAAAATTATTAGATGTTTCGAAATAAAAAAAATATTTCCATGAAATAGCACTTCATGGTCGAATCCAACTTCGTGCTGCTTTCAATAAAACAGAACTTTAAGATCACCTTCAGGCTTCTGGATTCTAGCCGGGCCATGTTGGATTTTTACGTCAGAAGCGAGAAAACACGCTAAAAATTATTAGATGTTTCGAAATAAAAAAAATATTTCCATGAAATAGCACTTCATGGTCGAATCCAACTTCGTGCTGCTTTCAATAAAACAGAACTTTAAGATCACCTTAAGGCTCCTGGATTCTAGCCGCGGCCATGTTGGATTTTTACGTCAAAAACGAGAAAACACGCTAAACATTTTTAGACACCATTTCGAAGTTAATAAAAGATATTTCGATGAAACAGCACTTCAGATGACTTTAGCACGCACTTAAAATACCTCGAAAACTATCCTTTTCCCTTTATAATCAATCGACACATGTAAAATGATGGTAATGAGGACGTCTACTCTTTGCATATGCGCAATCATTCCACATGACGAAGTCTAATATCATGGTTGTTGAGTGACTGTCAAGAATAGTTTTCGAGGTATTTTAAAAGTGTGTTAAAGTCATTTAAGAGTTGTGTTTGATTAAAATATATTTTTATCTAAAAATGGAATGCAAGAACTTTCAGCGTGGATTTTCTCGCCTTTGACGTCACAATGTAACATGATGAGGATCCAGGAGCCTTAAGGTGATCCTAAAATTCTGTTTCTTTTTGATACCAACACAAAGTTGGATTCGACCATGAATCTTTTTATTGACCATACAGATTGATAAATCCGTTGCCACCATTAAAGTATTAATATTAACAAATAGGGAGCGTTATAAGTAAAAAAAATTACAGCCTTAAACAATTTTGTTTCTTTACATAAAATTCTAACGTTCACAGTTCGCTATCATTAGCAATTTAATAATGGGAAAAGATTTTGCTGATGAAGGATCACGTAAACTCGGGTTTTATCATGGAGAAGCAAAGTTCCAAAGTTGAAGAACATGTAAAAATATCAGGCAAGCTTCGTCCTTGATATTTGAATCTTATCGAGAGAAAACACTTACCCTGCCGACGAAGAAGCGCCGATAACACTTGGCGGTATCGTCTTGGTCTATCCTGGGCTGCCAGGCTGGCTGCGCCGGCAGCAACGCCCTGCCAGCCGAGTCGAGGGTATGTCGATGATCGGTACCATCGACCCAGTATCCGGACGGCGTGACGACTAAGGGCGGCTGGGCGCCGGTCGCGGCCTGCTGCTGCAGGGCTGCCTCCATGAGCGCCCTGCCCAAGGGCGCGTCGCCCACCGGCGACGGTGACAGCGCCGGAGTGTGATTGCTGCCTGCGCCGCCGGGACTCGACGTCGTCCTGTCATCCTGTCTCGGCGTCTGCAACCAAATTATAGGCGCCCGATTACTCATCCGGTCTCCGACTCGGTATTATCTGCGCGCGAGCTGGAATTCCAGCTTTGATATGGGGTTTTCATATGGAAAAAGAATTGAAAGACACAGTTCCATCTCTTAAATTCATTCATTTTTTTTCTCTGTCAGAGTCAGAGACCTTTTTGGGGATTTTTTTTTCAATTTGCAAGATAAAAGCGTTACGATACATAGAGAATTTTCCCTGAAAATCATAGCAATCATGGCACAATATGGTATTGGAAAAATTTTATATAAGAGTTTCTCTGATTAATATTTATCACTATGAAAAATATTAAGATCTACTACAATAAGATATATTAAAAAATTGTGTAAATGGAAATTTGCACATTGCTTTTTTACCTTAAGAATAAATATTTTTTTAATCATTTGACAATGATACTATATTAATTATTAGTTTTACACAAAGAGAATTAGAATTTACTCTGAAACTCATAGTAATCGTGGGACAATATGGTATTGGAAAAATTTTATGAATTTTATGAGAGAAAAATATTAATACGATCATATTTTGTATCTTATTGCGGTAGATATTAATTTTTCTTATTGTGGTAAATATTAAAGAAAAGTTCTTTAATTCTTTTAATACCATATTGTCTCACAATTACTGTGATTTTCAGAGTAAATTCTAAGAAAATATTTTCTCCATGAGAATGCTACTTTATTACGATATGAACTCCACTTTTAATTACTTATAGCTGATTCACTCATCGTAATGTCTCAATTTGTGTTTGCTTGTCTATATCAGGATGTTTATTCATCTTGTAAAAAAAATTCCTTGAGAATTCCTTGGAATATACTGACGAGAATTCTTAAAGTTTCAAAGTATTTCGTCGGTGACCTTTTTTGGCACAGAATTACGTAAGGATTGCTAACACACAATAGGAGTGAAGTATCTTTTCTTGAATGAGATCTTTTCTTATGTTATTCTTTATGTGCCTGTAAGTTTCTTAATTTATTTTATTATTATTTTTCTTACTCCAATTTTAAATATAATTTAGTTGACTTCGAGAACAAATCTCAATGTTTGTGTTCCTCAAAAATCCCGAATTAAAAAGAAATTAAATACAATAATATTGTAAAAATTTCTGAACTTATTTTATTATTATCTTCCAACTTTATAAATATAATTCATTGTCAGTCGACTTGAAGGAAAAATCTCAATGTTTAATGTTTCTCAAAAATCCCTTAAAAAAAGAAATTAAATAATATATTACCAAAATTGTGATAAAAATAATTTCCACGAAATAGCTCCAAGTGTTTTCGCATACAGTAATCAAAATACTTGTGTGCTCGTCGACAAATGTCAGCCGGACCACTTGTTTATCAATCGCCGATAGCAAATGTCGATTGCCTCGTGCTGCTCGCCTTTCCCGAGGCCGCAGCACACGATCGATCGATCGATCGGCACCGAGGGGTCTCGAATGTTGTAAACGTCAAGAGGAGAGATCGAGGCGAGTAGGTCGAACTGTAGACGCGACATATAAGAGAGATCCTGTAGAAGAGAGGAGTGCGCGCACATTCGTTGGTGAAACGGAAACGAAATCCACGTCCACGTGTCACCGAACACCCGGGCCACCCACGCGGAGATCTTCACCACGGACCAAACTCGAATATCGACTGTCACCCGATGTTCGGGGATCTTCACACCTATCGACGCGCGGAACTTTGAGTATCTCTTCTCTCATCTCGCCCACGTGCGGGAAATACGAATAATTTTATTATTGCTTCATACCTTATAAGATGACTTTTCCTCACCAATTTCGGAGAAAGTCATCTTATAAGGTATGAAGCAATAATAAAATTATTCGTCATCATTTTTTATATATGTTCTCGATTTTTGCCATCTCATGTATCTTTTTGTAACTAAGTCTTAAATGAACATTTTATTAAAGTAAACTCTACCTGAAATTAACTGAAGAATGTGATTTGGAAAAATCGTCTCTAAATGACGTCAGAAATCTACTATAAATTATAAGATGATTTTTCCTCTGCGAAAATTTCGGGTAAAGTCAGCATTTTTTTATACATTCTCGATTTTTGCCATCATTTATCTTTTTGTAACTAAACTTTAAATGAAAATTTGATTAAATCTTATTAAACTCTACCTGGAATTTACTGAAGAATGTGATTTCGAAAAATCTTCTCCAAATGACATCAGAAATCTACTATAAATCTGATGATTTTTTTATATTTATATATCAGAGCCTTTTCAATTTATTTTGTTTATTTTTTTATTATTTTATTCATATCACGGTGAAATTTTAATATCCGCGCGCAAATGTCGACAGTAAATTTTCTCTACATTTAGCAAGTCACAGCTGAATCATTTCTCATTAATATATAATTGGTACACGGCAATTGACATTTTTGTTCTTAATCACTTAAAAATAAATAATAAATTAATTTTTTTCGTGTGTCTCTAGAAACTTTTGTTAATAATCACTCATTGTCACCGTTAAATTTTTACATTCCTACATTTAATTTTCTTTATTCCAATTTGACGGCATTTTATGTTCTATATAAATTTTTTATTATTCGATAAAATGTTCTGTCTTTTTTTAGCATCTTATATTACTGTGTCGTTTGTCGACGTTAGTAATTGTAAATTATTTGTACAAGAGAGATTTCTCTTTTCCCGTTTATACATAAATAAATAAGTTATAGTCAATTATTTTAATACAAAGAGAGAAACGGAGGGAAAAAGCGAGAACTCTAGAATGAATAGAGCTTTCGAATGTTCTCCACTCGCGATTAATCGCGCATAGTTAAGCTATCATTTGTGCATTTAATGTGAACCGAGAGAGCTTTCTCCGACGCGTAAGAGCGGTCGCGCGTAAACGCGCATTTTCTCCCGATCTTCATTAGGGAAGATTGCGACTTATTCGTGTCGCGCGAACTGTAATCGGTTTTCACACTCACAACCAGGTATATATATATATACATATATATATATCTGAATTCGACCCCGATTCGCTTCTGCGAAGTTTAAACGCCGCTTTCCGCGTATCTCTATTATCATCATCGTATTACACTTTCTGGAATTTAACTCTCAAGTTGCATTAATCGCGCGTTTGCAAATATAAACATGCATATTTCCAGGAAAATGTGCATTTTATTTCAATTACCATTCTAAAGAGGAAAATATTACAGGAATCGAGCCTTGTCAGGGTTTCCACAGACTGGTATGAGAAAAGTTTAACCGAGTCTTTGGGGAGAGACAATCGATCGCGAAATCGATATTATTATTATTATTATTACCCTCTCTCTCTCTCTCGACGGAATAATTCCATCTTCGTGATATCCCGCGATAGCTTCATCGATCAGTGACGCGCATCGCGAATGGGATTGCATTACCATCGCGTGTATGTTATAATATCATGCACACGTGCATATGCACCGCTAAATGCATGCGCACGTGCATGTCACTGTATGCACGTTCGCTACCAGAACAGCGACATCGAAATATATCCGGCGCGATTTAGTTATCGGATATCGCTTCAAACTGAGATGATGGCGTAATTCGGTCACCTCGATCAAATCTTGTCAGTTCAATAGGAAATTATTAACGCGTCGATCGCGAGAATTATTATGCGATCTTTCGAAATCCCAGCAAGCCAAGTCAGCGCTGAAAAATTGTATTCTCACTTTGGAAGAATTTCTCGCGCTTATTTTTAGAATATCCTGTTCTAAAATAGGCGCCACAAAAATCCTCTTATCTTTAGAGAATTCTTCTAAAGATAGTATATATCAGATGTTCCTAATTTATGAAAACTTGGACAAAAGTGGATTTATTTTTATGCAGTAACTGCATTTTCCACATTTTTATATTTTTCTTTATTTTTGCACATTAAATATTCAGTTTTTATTGTAATTTAAATTAAATTTTTTTTAAATAACACTTTAAATCTTACAGAACTAATAAATTTGCATCTGCTCCGGTTCTATAAAAGTTGAATAAAATGACAGAAAATTTTGACACGTTTCATAAAGCCATTCCATATATGGATCACATTATTTTACAACACACAAGCAAAGAAAGATCATAAAGAAAGCATGACATGGTACATGTAAATCGAGCATGAAGCACGAGACCTAAGTCCTGAACGATTAAATTATGTTACACGTGACTCATTCTTGAATACTTCTTAAATAGCTTGAGTCTTCTTTTTCGAGAGCGACACTGAAAAAATGTGTTAACTTGAATAAACCTTTCGATTAAATTATTATTTTATTACTTAAACATATATTAGTACTTAAGTCAAATATACATTTTGTGCTAAATTTAATATTTTATATTTAATTTAAATCTTTTTATTTTTATTTTCAATTAACGAAATAATATTTACACGGAGAAAATTTTCTCTTACAATTCACTCTGAAAATCATGGTAATCATGGACAATATGATATTGGAAGAATTTTATAAGAATTTCTCTGATTAATATTTATCACAATAAGAAATATTAATATGTGCATAGTAAAATTCATCGAACATATTTTATATTTTATTGTAGTAGATATTACTATTTTTATAGTGGTAATTAATCAGAGAAATTCTTATAAAATTTTTCCATCACCATATATCCATGATTACCATGATTTTCAGGGTAAATTCTAAGAGAAAATTCCCTCTGCGTAGTTAAAAAGTTTGGCCAAGTTAACACATTTCTTTTCAGTGCATTTATTAACTTTCCATTTATCTAAGAAACTAAAACCATCGAGTGACAAATACTGCGCTGCATTGTAAATCGGATTAACGACGAATCATATTATCCTCTAAAAGAAACAAGATTGATTCTTTCAAGTATTGATTTTCGCGGTCTTGCTTAGATGAAATGGTCTTTTTATAGCCTCTTCATCTTATACGTGCGAGAAATCGTTGCGGTCATCGTCGATTATTATCCGGACGTCATCAAAGTCGCGTCCCAGAACCTGAACGTTCTCTCCTCGCTCGAGAAAGAGACCCGTATCCCGACGAAAACCATTCTATTTCGAGTTCGGTTCCGTTCGAACGGAATGAACACCAGAGGATTCTAACGAGGCGAGGAGAGAAAAAACGGCGTAAAACGCGGTTTTAAAAGTAATGCGGATGTGGCCTCTCGGATTACGTTTCTTCGAGGTCTTCCTCGTGGTCGATTTTTCCTCGTGTTCTTCCTCTTGCCCTCTCTCTCTTTCCAGAAAGCGTTTTCAGCCATAGCGTGTCTCCGAAGAGAGATATGTCTCCTTTCGTCCGCTAATTTTAAGCGTCTCTAATTTCGAATGCCAGGAGGATAAAAAAAAAAAAAAAAAGAATTCAGAGATGTAAGTGCTCGAAAAAGAAAAAAAGGAGGGACAGAACGCAGCCTCCTCCGCCAAATATAAACCTCAAGCGCGGCGTAAAGATGGATAAAGCAATGGAGAAGGAAATATATCGCAAAACACTTTGGTCTCTATAGCTACTAAACGAATAGACTCGTGATATTTCGAGTATTTCCGAGCTCTGAACGCGATCGTAAATTTCGATGGGTTCAAGTTAATCGAACTCGCTCGAAAATATATAGACGTATATAGAGAGACCGAGGATAGAAAGACAAATTTTTACATTTATTTCAAACCAGCACAGGTATTCGCATCGATATCGCTGAAAGCTAATTTTGATACTTTTCAAAATACCAGAAATATTTAAAATTATCATTTATATTTATATAACTACATGATTATTTTATATTCGTCCTGAGGTATATTTTTATACTGTACATTTTATTTTTGTATATTTTATATTGTATATTTTATTTTTATATTATTTTTTTAATAGAAATGTATGGAAATGTGTTATTTTTTTTCAACACAATTTTGACATCAAAGCTCCGAACGAACGAGTTGTAACACCTTTTGAGAGACACTCGACGTTCCAATGTCGAATGGATCTCGATGAGTCTCGAAAGCGTCGAAATGAGGAGAGCCAATCGCGACCCCGATAAAACACACACACATACACATTGCAATATTCAGCACACAACAGCTGCCGATATATTATTACCGGTACCACCTGCTGCGACGCTCTTTTTCTGGTGGCCATGTTCACCATAATAATCGCTTAACGGACGTGTATTTTACAGGTGACTTTTACAAAAAGATTAATTGCAACAAAAACAACGAGCAACAACGGTTCTAATTACGCGATTCTGAAGAGAATTTTAAATTTTGGTGTTGCGACATTATTTTCTCAAATTGTAATTTTCCGAAAAAAAAAAAAAAAAACGTAAACACGGACAACAATATTACAAATTCAATTGTATGTTTTCATTCGCACAAAAATATGTCGCGATTACGTAAAGTCGTCCGTTAAATGTAATCCATTCGCAAACTTGCATTTTTTTAATAAACTGCAATCTATACGAATTTATATTATTCTTGATTCTACATGGAGAGAATTTTCTTTTAGAATTTACTCTGACAATCATAGTAATTTTTCTGATTAATATTTACTGCAATAAAAAATATTAATATGTACACAGTAAAATTAATCCAACATATTTTTATATTTTATTGTAATAGATAATTAATATTCTTTATAAAAAACCACTCCTCAATGTTTAAAGTCGACCAGACTGGCAAATTATTGCCAGTCTGGTCGACTTTAAACATTGAGGAGTGGTTTTTTATTAATTATTACTGGCAACCTTAAGGATTATTATTTATAATATTCTTTATATTGTGGTAAATATATTAATTAGGGAAAGTCTTATAAAATTCTTCCAATATCATATTGTCCCACGATTCCATAATTTTCAGGGTAAATTCTAAAAGAAAATTCTCTTTGTGTACTTTATATTATTATCTAGATTTATATTGTCTAATATTTACACATAAGTCTACGAATAGAAAGTACGAATCTTCAATATGATTTTCTTTTCCTGCATTTCATACATTTTTCGAGTTCTCGAAGAATTATACCGATCGATATTAAATAACACGAAAATAGATATACGAGTTTCTCTGCATATAAAATCATTTAATATAATAATAATTCAGAAATTAATTTTGAATGTATATTAAAATTTGTGATTTATAATATTCATATAGTAAATCCTTTGCTAAAAGACATTGAGTAAAATTAGGTAAGATTTTCCTGTTGCTTTTAATATTTATAAATTAAATAATATATTTATTAAATTAATTAAATTCTATAAATAATATAATACGAACGTAAATTTAAAAAAATATACATATACGTAAATCACGTACGAGCGTGACTTTAATTCAATTGACAAGGGTCCGAAATTCCGTGCACGACTAAGTGCACCAATGTAATATCTAATACGATGCATATGCGACCACGCACTCTATTTCTGTCCCGAAGAATCCGAGGTGAATCGCAAAACGCGCGAGTCTTCGATATTTACAGCGATTTATTAATGTGAGAGCCAACAGTCCGTTTTACAAGAATAACGAATGAAATAGTGTCTCTCGTTATGCGTCTTTCGTTTGCGTATCGGTTATTTTCCTCGTTTCTGTATAAAACGGTAACTTTGTTTCATACAAAATTAATTGCGCAATTAAGACGAAACGTGTGTGAAATTTAATTAAATAAGAAATTAACGCGCGAATATCATAATATGTTACGGTAATAAATACGGCTGCAACAGTGATAAGGATCAAACGCAGTAGTGTAACTCTTAATTACGCAATTAAACGGTTCTTATTGTTAGAGAAACTTGGAAAGTTTCTTCTGAGAGAAAATTTGAATACAGGAATAAATTTGAAATTAAATTGGATTAAATGTAACTGAGTAAATGAAATCAATTTTGTCGAAATTGTCGGATAAACTAAATAAAGGAGAGCGAATCCTTTAACGAATTATCGATCTCCAGGTGATTATTATCGCGCACGATTACGCGAATTGACGTCGGCTTATCGCTATCCGTAATTAATTGAGTCTGATTTAACAGGAAAGCCGAGCGTCCGATTCTGGAGAAAGTTGCACTCGCACATCTTGTAAGAACACAAGGACCGATTGTATTCGATCGGCTAATCTAAAGTGATTCACGTGGCTGAGTCACACACGTGCGAGAGAGCGGAAGTCTTGAGAGGAGACCTCTTTTCGGACCCCTGTCAATTCAACGATATAAAGTCATGCTCGTGCGTGATTTACGTATATATAATTTTTTTTCTAATTTACGTTCGCGTTAAATTATTTATATAATTTATATAATATTATAGAATTTAATTAATTTATTAAACATTTAATAAAAATATATTATTTAATTTCATAAATATTTAATAAATATATTATTTAAGTTAATAAATATTTTTAAATATATTATTTAATTTAATAAATATTAGAAGTAACAGGAAAATCTTATATCTAATTTTATTCAATGTCTTTTGACAAAGGATTTACTCTGCTTACGAATATTATAAATCACAAATTTTAATATACATATTATATAATTACACTGAAAACATCCATGTACTTTTACATGGAAATTACTTGTCCTATAAACTGAAAAAATGATTTTTAATTATCACTGGAATTTGTTTTATCATGTAATTTTATACAAACATTTTTTCAGTGTATATTTATATAATTTAATTAATTTAATAAATATTTAATTGTGAATCTAATAATTATCAGAAGCAACAGGAAAATTTTACCTAATTTTTTTCAATGTCCTTTGGCAAACGACTTACTATGCTTGCGAATATTATAAAATCACAAATTTTAATATAACATATAAATGTTTAATTCTCCAAGATTACGTCCAGCAAGAATTTAAAATTATATTTCCATATATTTCGCTGTTAAATTCTCCGGTCTTGGAAGCATATCTCGTGTCGCGATTTACGAGTTTAATTATATACAATAAAAATGAAATTCGTATGTAAAAAGAAAGGAATAATAATTTCATCTCTTGGTCAACTCTCGGATGCTCAGGGAACCGTATTGCTAATTAACAAATCCGTCCTCCGAGCGACGTACGACATCGCGTATACATAAACATACGTATTACATAATCTCTCTTCATATTTATAAATATCCAACGAGCGGAGTAGAAAATGTGGAAAGCCGCGTGTCATACGCAGACGATAATAATTATACCCTTCCGAATATCGTTGATTGCTTCCATTTGTCCGATCGTTACTGCACTTTGAATGAAGGCCAATTTGCGGCGAATTATTCGCCGTATCTAGTATTTCACATTCTATTCTATGCGGTTTTATGAGAAAATTCTCTAGTAACGCCTTTAGATTGTTACTAACACTTTCATTAGAATTTCTGCGAAAATTATATACACTGTGCGATTATATAGTTCGAAAGATCGGATCTCTCTCTCTTTTTCTCTCTTCAATGGCCGATTTAATTACGGTCGGAGAATCGACGCTTCAAGTTCAAGAAAGAGAGACAAGAAGGATCACGCGCGTGGAATAGTTTGACGTTTCCCAAGGGCGGAAAGTTCCGAAACAGCATGACGCGTTTCTCGTTAGTTAACGGGAAGAGGTTCCCATCAGGGGAGTCCATCATCGATAGTGCTTACTTTACTTGGGTATGTCGGTATCTGCACAGCCAACTGTGGCGATACCATCGGCAACCTCGATGTGATTGCGAACAATACAGTCGGCTGATGTACAAGCGTGCAGAAATTATTCCGGATGAAATGAGACGAGGAATGAGGAAGAGAATCGAAGGACGCGAAAACGTCGTTTCGCCATTTTTAATCGGATTCTTCTTCGGAGGATTATCATTGTAAGACAGTATATTGTCAAGCAAAAATTGTATAGGGAACGAAATTTTTAAATTAATAAATATTCCTAATAAATCATTTATTTAAAACAAATATTTTTCACATTAAATCAATATTATTGATTTCGAATAAATGATTTACTTGGCAGTATTGAAATAAATATTTATTGGAATTCAATTTTTTCATCGGATCCTTCTTCGGAGGATTAGCATTATAAGAAAGTATATTGTCAAGCAAAAATTGTACAGTCAACGAAATTTTTAAATTAATAAATATTCCTAATAAATCATTTATTTAAAACAAATATTTTTCACATTAAATCAATATTATTGATTTCGAATAAATGATTTACTTGACAGTATTGAAATAAATATTTATTGGAATTCAATTTTTTCATCGGATCCTTCCTCGGAGGATTAGCATTAGAAGAAAGTATATTGTCAAGCAAAAATTGTACAGTAAACGAAATTTTTAAATTAATATATATTTCTAATAAATCATTTATTTAAAACAAATATTTTTCACATTAAATCAATATTATTGGTTTCGAATAAATGATTTACTTGACAGTATTGAAATAAATCTTCATTAGAATTCAATTTTTTCATCGGATTCTTCTTTGCAGGATTAGCATTGGAAGAAAATATATATTGTCAAGCAAAAATTGTACAGCGAACGAAATTTTTAAATTAATAAATATTCCTAATAAATCATTTATTTGAAACAAATATTTTTCACATTAAATCAATATTATTGATTTAAAATAAATGATTTACTTGACAGTATTGAAATAAATCTTCATTAGAATTCAATTTTTTCATCGGATCCTTCTTCGGAGGATTAGCATTGGAAGAAAATATATATTGTCAAGCAAAAATTGTACAGTAAACGAAATTTTTAAATTAATAAATATTCCTAATAAATCATTTATTTGAAACAAATATTTTTCACATTAAATCAATGTTATTGATTTAAAATAAATGATTTACTTGGCAGTATTGAAATAAATATTTATTAGAATTCAACAATTTTTTTCAGTATGTATAAAAATTAATGCATCATTCGGAATCTTTCTAATTTAGTTATAGAAAATTACATAAAAATTCTAGAGACGCGCAATGTTATAATCTCGAAGGAAGCATCGAGCCTCGAGAGAACTGGACAAAGTATGAACAGAGAGACTACGTAAGACGAGGACGGAGAAGGAGAGAGAGGATTTTATTACATGCTTAGGAGAAAAAGAGATAGTGAAAGTTGAATTACGGAGGAGTAGTTTATATGATACGAAGAGTGAGTCATCGAGTTGTGGGCAGTAGGAAACCCTCGATTGAGTCAACGAGAAGGAACAGGCAATAAGTAGGTAAAACTTTGAAGATTCTGGGAATCGTAAGGATGCGATGCGATGACATAAAGATACATTAGTTCATTATTTTTAGGAGAAAAAATCTGACAGGGAAATCGAGATATTAATTGTCTCTAAATCAGTCGTGACAATATTATATACATATTATAAAATATATTTTTAAATATTATATATGTGTATATTATATAATATATAGGTGTATTAATTATTTAATAATGTAAAATAATTTTAGTTACCAGTTATAAACTAATTTTAAAATAATTGTCAAACTAATCACAAATTCAATCATTCAGTACAATATCAACTTTTTGGAAAGAATTAAAAAATAAATTTAATTTGCGCAACTTCAAGATATTAATTTTCCCCTTTCTTCTTCCACGGGCTCGACGAAATTAATCTAAAATCAACTTTCTCAACTTGGAAGATTAGTTTTCTCAAGTTAGGTTGGGAGAGAAGGGATGAAAGAGAGGAGAATTGCATTGAAGACTCATAGATGTTGCACTCTCGTGATCATTCGCAAAACTTTATCGTTACATTTAACCGATTAAAACGTAAAAGAAAAAGAAAAAGAAAGAGAAAGATCAAAGAGCAACGACACTGTTGTAGCGGTTTAAGATGCGGCTGTGTTTCTCACACGGAGAGAATTTTCTCTTAGAATTTACTCTAAAAATCATGGCAATCGTGAAACAATAAATTAGAGAAATTTTTTATAAGAGTTTCTCCAATTAATATATTTATAACAAAAAATATTAATACGTACATACTAAAATTAATCGAACATATTTTATATCTTATTCTGGTAAATATTCATATTTTTATTCCATCTTATTTGATTTCTTTTGTATGTTATCTACGATTATAAGTTGTAATCGTGTTTGTCATAATCATCCTTACAAATTAAATATACATATATAGACATGACATCACGTTTGTTTAATTTTAATTTTGTGTATGGAAAAATCTGAGTACAATCGAAACGATTACCTACCAATTTTTATCAAATAAAATAAAAATTACTTAATATCCAAATTTTTTGCTCGCTTAGATTGGCCTATTTCTTATTAATAATTTTTAAATATTTTTTTGTAGTAAATAATATATATTAATCAGGAAAAACTCATAAAATTCTTCTAATATTATATTGTCCCACGATTAAAAAATTTTGAAATTTTAAGAGAAAATTCTCTGCTGTAAAAAAATATGTAAAATTAACATAAATAATAAGTGTAAAATTGCACGATATAAATAACGAAAATGTATACATTTATTGTGCAATTTTACATATATTATTTATATAATTTTACATATTTTTTTTATCAGTGTGTGCAGGAAATGATGCACTCGCGGTGCGTCTTGCTACGTTTCGCATCCGACAAGCGCGAATACGTAACAACTTCGCGTGAAACACGTGGGAACCTTCCGCGTGTATCTCTCTTCCACCCGTGTCATTCTCCCCTCCAGAAACCGCGAAAGTACTCGCGGATGCGAGGCGAGATGGAGAAGAGCTAAGAGAACGCAACCCTCAAAACGGAGAGATAGAGAGGCCGTACATCTTTTAACGGTACATCAGCTCTCTCTCTCTTTCGGAATTTCAGGGGGGCGAATATAAACGATCGCCGCAGGGGAACAACGGGGGTCGAGAAAGAGATAGAGAAAAAATAGAAAGAGAAAGGAAAGTTTCCTAGAGCGGAGGCTGCGAAATAACCACGTATATACGGAGAGAATTTTCTCTTAGAATTTACCCTGAAAATCAGGGTAATCGTAGGACAATATATAGTATTGCAAAATTTTAATAGTAAGTTTCTCTAATGAAATATTTACCACAAAAATATGAGTATGTACATAGTAAAATTAATCAGATATATTTTATATTTTATTGTGGTAAATATTAATATTTTTTATTCCGATAACAGGGTGTCCAGCAGACTCAATGAAAAAAATTCCCTGACTTTTTCAGATTTTTCAAGACCAGAACATAATTTTTCCCCTTACTTTTTAGTATTTTTTTTTCCAAATTTATAATTTGCAAAAATTTTATAAAAGTTTCTCGAATTAAATATTTACCACAATAAAAATATGAATATATGTACATAGTAAAATCAATCAAATATATTTTATATTTTATTGTGGTAAATATTAATATTTTTTATTCCGATAACAGGGTGTCCAGCAGACTCAATGAAAAAAATTCCCTGACTTTTTCAGATTTTCCAAGACCAGAACATAATTTTTCCCCTGACTTTTTAGTATTATTTTTTCCAAATTTATAATTTGCAAAAGTTTTATAAGAGTTTCTCGAATTAAATATTTACCACAATAAAAATATGAATATATGTACATAGTAAAATCAATCAAATATATTTTATATCTTATTGTGGTAAATATTACTATTTTTTATTATGATAAATAATCAGAAAAACTCTGATACAATTTTTTTCCAATACTATATATTGTCCCACGATTAGTATAATTTTCAGGATAAATTTTAAGAGAAAATTCTGTGTATGTACGCACACTTCACACAGCGGGATGCCGTGATCAGTTTGCGCCGGAATCGATCGGAACGGGGTTAAGACTGGTTACGGTAAGCGCCGGAGCAATTTCGCCTCTCCGTGAGTCATGTGTCGATCGCAATAGTAATGTCGGAAGGGCGTATAACGAGCCTCTTCCTTCTCTTTTTGCGAGCGAAGACGCTAATGTTTTCTCGCAGCCAAATTCCTGTCTTCTTCCCCATATTTGTCTATACTTACAATTAATGGTTCACAAAACGATTTTTCCCGTTTTTATGACGTCGATTCTGGCAACATTTGGGCAAATATAAATGATTACGGCAACTTCAGCCTCATTCAAGATTAGTAAAGTTTCATGATAAAGAAAGGGTAAAGGTAACTTCCAAGTTTGTTCTTAATATTGATCTTCGCATATAGATAACCCAGAATGAGAGATCTCGCATTAAGGAGATAATAAGAAAATGAGATTACGGCAATAATATTCTAAATCTAATAAAAAGAGAAAGTTATCGCGATAATTATTGTAATATTCGTTACGAAAGAGGTCCGACTAGCAATCGTGGGATGTTATATAATGAACAATAATATATATTAGATTTTAATAGTCACTCATCTCCTGCTTGATAACTTTAATATAATGAAAATTCTGACACGCCACGTATACGCACACGCATAACTGTTGTTTATACGAAGTACACTGTCGGGTGTTTACCTCCGGTGTACACTAACGAACCGCCGCTCGGCGTTAATGAGCCCACCTCCGTCGGGCTGATTAGTTGCAATAGTTACATCCTACTTAGTTACACGAGGTGGAGTAAGAGAGGTCCCTTAAGTAGGAAGCATGACGCGCTCGCGTATAATTACAAAGAGCGATTTCCTCATAATGAGATTAATAAACAGTTCGGAATAACAAAAGGCTTTGCGAGGCTTATCGCGAAACTGACAAGTTTGTGTCAAGAAAGTGTCCAAAACGAATATAACTGCAAATCGCACACAATTAATAACAATATAATTATATATTAATTTATATTAATATATATATATATATATTAATATATAATAATTAATTATTATTATATTACTGAAAAAAATTTATTGAATTGGAATAAATATTTATTTCAATCCTGCCTAATGAAGCATTTATTTAAAACTAATATAATCTGACGTGAGAAATATTTGTTTCAAATAAATGATTTATTAGGCAGTATATAATATTGAAATAAATATTTATTAATTTAATGATTTTTTTTTTCAGTGTAAAAAATACCCATCATTTCGATACAATACGCTAATAAATCTTTTTAAATCTGTGACAAACGGGAAATTTCACAGCCCGTTATTACCTTTGGCGAATTAACTAACCGCGAACGACCGATTCATCGTTCTCCAAATGTTCGTCATCGTACGTTCATATAATGCAAAGGTGCACACGCAAGTGCGTTACGTTACGTAAGATGTCCAAGGGGATGACCTTATGTGTGCCGCATATAATGCCTTTCGTGACGAAGTGCCGTTCGTGATTAACCCCGATAACGAGATCGGGCGATCCTTAACGCGGCCGCGGAAAATCGATCTCCCTCGTTTAGTTCATGACTCATTCCCTTCACGAATAGATCTTACGTATTCAGATAAAAAATTATCTGTGCGATTGAGAACCAGAGGGTGACGCATCATTTTTCGTTTATGTTCTCATATTATTCGATATTTTCCCAAGATAATGAAAATTTGAGTCTTAAGAGATATAAATTGAGTATTTTATATATTCGGAGATTTTTCTTTATATTTATAATATATTAATATATACTATATAATTTGGATATATAATTATACAGGATGTATTGAAATAAATGTGAAAAATCTTAGGGTATGATTACACTTTCTAATGAGGGAGGTAAAAATTAAGTTTTATTTCTTTCTCAAATTTCAGAAAAACTCTTATAAAATTCTTCTAATATCATATTATCTCACGATTACCATAATTTTCAGGGTAAATTATAAAAAAATTCTCTCTGTGTAATTATCTACTTCTTTGTGAGACACATTTTCTTTCTTTCGCACGTTTCATGTATTTAATAATTATACAGGGTATATCTAAATAAATGCAAAAAATTTTAGGAGATGATTTTTTGTAGAAAATTAAAGGGGGTTAAAAAATGAAATAGAAAATATCTACTAAATTTTGTTAAATTTGTTGAAGAGAAAAAAAATTACTTAATTTTTACCTCCCTCTTTAGAAAAGTGTAACTCTTCAGGGAGGTGTATGAGAGTATATATGGTATTTATATAAGAAACACCCCTTAATTTTCGACAAATCATCACCTTAAATTTTGGCGTTTATTTAGATACATCGTGTATAATTTATATTCATAAATTTATTGTAACTATAATTTATCTACACTAAAAAATATTATTAAATTAATAAATATTTATTTCAATACTACACCTAATAAATTATTTATTTGTAACAAATAAATATTATCCGTTTTGAAAAGAATTTTCTTATACCAAATAAATATTTTTCATGTCAGTGTAGGGATTCCTTAGGGGCCTCTTTTCCACTTATATATAAACAAAAATAAATAAATCTACGAACGCATATATCTTTCGATTATTTAATGTATAGATGCTCGATTCCAAAATCATCATAATAATTATTTCAATACTATATCTAATAAATTATTTATTTGTAACAAATAAGTATTTATCCGTTTTGAAAAGAATTTTCTTATACCAAATAAATATTTTTCATGTCAGTGTAGGGATTCCTTAGGGGCCTCTTTTCCATTTATATATAAACAAAAATAAATAAATCTACGAACGCATATATCTTTCGATTATTTAATGTATAGATGCTCGATTCCAAAATCATCATAATAATTATTTCAATACTATACCTAATAAATTATTTATCAAATAAATATTTATCCGTTTTGAAAAGAATTTTTTTATTAAATAAATATTTTTCATGTCAGTGTAGGGATTTCTTAGGGGCCTCTTTTCCATTTATATATAAACAAAAATAAATAAATCTACGAACGCATATATCTTTCGATTATTTAATGTATAGATGCTCGATTCCAAAATCATCATAATAATCGTAAAATTTTACGTCCAAAAAATCGACGCGCTTCCGTGAAAAGAATTGTGTAAATGTATTCGACAGATTTCTGATCGCTGAAGTCGAAGATACAGCAGCTGGCGCAGATTTAGAGATCTAACCGACATCGAAATCCTCTATCGCTATTGTCGCTGCTCGCCCCGAACACGATTACATCTCGTGTCAAAGCTAGAGCCGAGAGAACCGGTTACGACACACGCGCACAATCAAACGGGGCAAACGCACTCTCTCTCTTTCTAATGTGTTCGCGATAGAGCACGTACGCGAAGCGCGAAATAACCGTGCATCATGCCTCGCGTTTCAAATCACGTAAGCGATGATGTAAGACGCGTCCGATGAAGAGAGAACAATTATATCGCTCCGCGTAGACGCGCTACAGCAATTATTGACTTTTGGCCTTCATTCGTTCATCTCGGTGCAACAGACTTGCGGATTGACAATCAAAGAGGAGAAGAGAAATGTGACGATGAACCGCGACATTTGGAAAGTTCTTGTACAGAAAAAAATTTTAATCTCGCGTTCAAATGTAAACAAAAATAAACATTTTAATTTAATTAAAAAATTTAATTTTAAAAACTGAATTGCTTTTCACTGAATTATATTCTCGGAGTGAAAAGAGTACGTGCTATAAAAGAACATATTCTTTGCAACTAAAAATATATTCTCTGTTAATAATAGAGGGTCGTATGTTTTTTTTATGCGGATGCATATTGTTGCAGCAACATATATAGTCGGTGTAATTTCCATGCGATACGGTGTTTGTCTCTGAATGGTTTTAATTTATTAGACGAATGGGTGAGGTTAATAAGTGACTCGAAAAAGAAGACTCGAGTAACTTAAGTATTCCCGAGCGTAACCTAATTTAATCGTTCAGGACTTAGATCTCGTGTTTTATGCTCAGTTTATGTTTATTCTTTCTTTGCGTACTGTAAAATAATGTACGTTTTTGTTAGTTTGAAAATAAATTCCATTTCGCCTACATTTTTAAAAATTAAGAATATTTGATGCTAATCTTTAAAGAATTTCCCTCGCAATTCAAGAGGATCCTTTTGGTCCTTTCGATGGCCTGATCTTTATGATCGAACGTTTCTCGATCCTTTCTTTTGACTATCTTCAGTAGATCAATTGGCAAATAATCCCAACTCATTCCTTACCTGAATTTTTCTATTTATACATCCGAGCCTTTTCTCGTTTTGTGAAAATATTTCTATTAGTTCAAGCCTGTTCACAACCCACATCGAAATCATGAAAATCTTGTGCAATCGAAATCATAAAGAAAATTCAAAATCTTCGAAAAATTATTTTCAGATTTGTACCCATATTTCGAAATATTTTGACAGTTTTCAGCAATAATAATAATTATAGTTACGAATTACAGATATATATATATATATAATTTCATTAATCTTTTCGCGCGATCTTTTCTCTTTCCAAACGTGACTTTATTTTCGAGAGAAGAGTTTCATCTCCAGTTGCAGAGCAAATAAGATCCGTCGAAATGAAACGCGATAATTTCGCGATACTTCTCCGTCTCTCTCGGCAACAACGAGACGGGTTACGAAGGGTCAAGGCGCTCGTGATTTTTTCATTCATCGCTTCTTCGTCGACTGGCGGTCTGCATGCGCGGATGCAGAGAAAAAAAAAAGAGACGGAAAGTCGTGGAATACAGGAATCCCTGCCTCTATAAATGCGAGAAAAAAAAGGAGAAGCGAGTAGGCAGAGAAGTAGGTACGAGAAAAAGAGATGAGGCAAAGACGAGACGAGAGAAAGAGAAAAGTCGCTGACTCTCTCTCTCTCTCTCTCCCTCTCTCGCGAGATGAATAATTCAGTGCAGGCGTGCATTGTTGGACGCGCCCATGTACAGTCCCGTATGTACACGGACTCGCGAGGTGTGCCAGGAATGAAATTGCTAGACGTAGCCGGCGAGAGACTCCGATCATTCGTATGTTCAACAATCGCACTTGGAAAAATCTCACGAGATAGAAGATCGAGGGAAATCCTGAAAATTGCATTGTGCACAACCTTCCATCTTTCTCCGAAATTACGTTTCGAAAATAAGCTGCTCTCTCAGTCCCAACGTAACTTCAAACTAACATATTTTAGAATAATGCTATTAGAACAATTTATTACATTATTTTTATACATAAATTCTATTTTTTTTTTTATATTACATAAAAATTTTTTTTAAAAAAAAAGGTAATACTCTTCTCTCGAACCGAAAAATTTTTTATATTAAATTTGTTACATTAATTATATATAAATTAAATTTTTTATATTATGTAAAATTTAAACCAAGTCGGAAGTGCTTTCGTTTCCATTGTGTTAGGTGAAATTATAAAAAAATAAAAAATAAATAAAGAAAAAATAAAATTTAAAACATGTTAACTTTTCCTAGAGAAGTGAAAATCCTGTTGATGCGCAGAACAGCTATATTTATCGTTAGTTCCAAATTTACGTGAAATCAAATTTGGAAACACGGTAAGAAAAATATTCCTGATAAATGCCGTTATCGTGTGTCGTCGTATTAACGACTCATAGAGTCTTACAGAGTAACTTATCGCCGGTTCATCCTGTCACCGTTAGAACTGGTCGACCAGCAAGAATGGGGTCAGGAAAACGTATGCAGCTAACGTTCCCCTTTTTCCCTTCGATTTTGCGAACCAACCTCGTACCTGCCTAACTTGAAGCTTGGAGAGAGCAAGGGTAGTTATAAAACAACATTGCATTAATTTACGAAATTATGTCCAAATTTTTTTACGTCTTTAACATGGAAATTAGCATTGTATAATTAATTTTATAGATAGATTTGAAGTCATGGAAAGAACCAATACTAAGATAAAATTATTTAAAATTAAAAGAATTGCACATTTCAGAGGAAGATTGTTATATGTATTATATGTATAGCGTTACGTTCCTCTCGACGTCTATTGCCGAGGATGTCTATTCGTTCGCGGGTAGTTTAACCCAATCAAGCTTATTCTAGCTCGAGAATAGATACTTTTATCGCGTTTAACGCCTCCGATTTTACGCGCGCGAAAACGGGGTTAAGGTCGAAAATCGAAACTGGCAGACCGAGTCATCGGAAGTACACTATCTTTCGATAAATTTCGTCTGCAAGAAATCTTAGTTATTCTCGCATCAATCTTAATTTATTTTTCGGCTGATCCGATATCGGGAAAAAATTCAGCTTCAACATATGAATAAAAAATGCTTATGGCTTCGGTGCAAATAGCAAATGCAATTTTAAGCACTAATATTTTTTTGCGAGTTAAATATAAAACAAGTGGGCGCGATTCGAATTCTGGATAAAATAGATCGATTTTTCGTTAGCCGGAAGCCAGACGGTCCGACAGCTGGCGAAGTGAACGGTGCACCTGGTTGTTTATACAGGGTGGTACCTTGTAACGCGTTCGCGCACCATTTCCCGTCTGAGCAAACCTAATTTTGTTTCCAGCTACACCAAGTGATTTTTTTTCATATATACACGAAGAGAATTTTCTTTTAGAATTTACCCTGAAAATCATGGTAATCGTGAAACAGTAGTATGGTATTGGAAGAATTTTATGAGCTTCTCCGATTAATATTTATCGCAATAAGATATAAAATATATTCGATTAATTTTACTACGTATATAGTAAAATTTGCTATGAACATATTAATATAATTTTCAGGGTAAATTCTA
This sequence comes from Nylanderia fulva, assembly GCF_048542155.1. Lineage (NCBI taxonomy): Eukaryota > Metazoa > Arthropoda > Insecta > Hymenoptera > Formicidae > Nylanderia > Nylanderia fulva. The sequence continues at coordinate 817,603 of NW_028190368.1, read as the reverse complement.
AAAGATAATTTTCCCTGTGTAGAAACTATATTGATCATATTGCTAATTATTTATTTTTTTAATTTTATAAATTTTCTGATGTTAAATAAATTAAAATTTATTTAAAGTTGAAAATAAAATAATGTGCAAAAATTCTTAACCTTCTATGCTCTCTAATTTCTTATGTGCTGCATTTTATATGTTCCTGTTTCTCGATTCTCCAATTACATCGTAATTATACCGAACGCAATAGTCATTAGCGTTAATCACGATTGCATTATCTCGTTTATTTTTTTTTGGTCTATTTCTACCATACCTTCTCAGTTGTGACGAATCAGACCGCTAATCTACAAATGTTAAAAAAAAACGGTACACAGAAAGAATTTGTTCTTAGAATTTACTCTGAAAATCATGAAAGTCTCATCTTCATAATCATTGAAAATATATAAGAATATACACATTTTCTATGAAATTACATATAATCTGTAATCTTTCATATAATACATGATTATGCTGGATCGAAAGAAACCAGCATATTTTTTCAAATATAATAATATTACATAGTACAAATTAATAGTAATATTAATAAGTCATATTAATTAAATAACATTAATATTTTTTATTGTGATAAATATTTAATCCGAGAAACTCATAAAATTCTTCAATATATTCTCCCACGATTACCACGATTTTTAGGATAAATTCTAAAAGAAAATTCTCTTCGCGTATATTTTTGAAGCACACTTTATATGGACATCCCTGCGTATCGTTAGCGCGATGATAACCGGCCAAAATTTCCCTTGCTTCTTTCGGATGTGCATGTGCATCCGTACGAGTTCGTATGCGAGCTTGCTTTGGCTTCGAGTGCCTTATATGTCAAAACGAGGGGAGAGAAATAAAGAAAAAAATGCTCGAGACACGCGAACAGCTGTGCGGTCCCTTTTGCGGAGGAGTCTTTTAAAAACAAGTTCACCCTGCGATCTCGTCTTTCACGGACATACACCGTACATCTTTTCTCGTGGTTTTCGACTTCGATTCGATTTTCACCGAAAGCGTCGTTCGTTTTTATTCCACAGATTCGAATCGCGCCCTTTCGCCGTAAGTATGAATTATGCAACGTCGAGGAGGAAAACGAGAGACAAGAGAGCTTTCGCGACGAAAGATTGCGACGAATCCTTTTCAAGATGCAGCGAATAATGATCTCTCCTCGCTTTGCGAAACGATCGTTTCGGTGAATATATGTTACCAGGAACAAAAAATCAGTCAGAATACATCTAAATCAACGTCGACGATTCTGTAATAAAAAATGCCGACGAGTCGCGATTTCTTGTCCTCAAAGGGTACTTGAAAATCTGAAATGATCGAACGCTTCTTCGCTGATTGGGATATTAAGCACGTGTTGCCGATAAATGAAAGTTTTCAAGACGTGTTCAAGTACAGATCCCCGATGACGACGCCTTCAAGGATGCCCGTAAATAAATTTCTTCTATCCGAAGACGAAGCTATTCGCTGTCTCAAAGTGGAACGCTCTAACGATCGCGTGAGTCGTGTTAATTAGCGGACGGAATTAATAACGCGATAATCATAAATATATACGCATCCGAGAATACGACCTTTAGAATACTTATCATCGTTCCTATTTTCAACTCGTTATTTAACACGACTATAGACAGTGTCCAGACTCGATGAAAACAATTCCCTGACTTTTTCAGATTCTCCAAGACCAGAAATGCATTTTTTTCCCTGACTTTTTAGTATTATTTTTTCCAAATATATTATTTGCACACATCTAAAATATATGATAAATCAATTAAATGTTAAATCATGAAATCCTTGTGATATTTTTGTCAGCAATGAAAAGTTTCCGAAGTTAAAACAAAAATTTAAATCAATTATACAATCTGCATTATGTACGAGAATCGAAACAAACATGTCACTATGAACTATTTAAATAATCATCTTTTTTATTTATATTATATCAAATTTTTTTAGTTTTGTCTCTATTAAACACAATTTATATTTGTGTAATAAAACATTTGAAATTATTGAGACAAATGTAGAATGATGTGAAAATAAACTATTTAAATAATCACCTTTTTTATTTATATTATATCCAATGTTTTACTTTTGTCTCTATTAAATACAATTTATATTTATGTAATAAAACTTTAAAATTATTGAGACAAATGTAGAATAATGTGAAAAAATCCAGATAAATAGTAAAATTTCCAGACTTTTCCCTGACAATTCCATATTGATAAAATTTCCTGACCGCTGGACACCCTGATTCCTCTCGATATATCTTAATTAAAACAGCTCGAATCGTCAGTCATCATTACGGTTTCATTTGAACCCATAATAACTGATTACAAATTTCACGGCGGAGTCGAGAGTGAAAAAAAAGAGGGAGAAATGATATATGTATAATTGACTGCGATTTAATCGCACGCAAGTGCAAGCGACAAGTGTAATTCTCTCTCGGCGATCGGAGTCGTCCGATGTCTTCCGCGGGAAATTAAAATGCTTGTCGTCGAGCACGTGCTGGCTAGTCGTTAAGTGAGCAGCTCGCCTTTTAACTCGCTGATCGAGGGTCCCTTCGGATGTAATTACGATTGCGGTGCGTGCGCAATGAGTCCCTAACCGCGGCTTTAAAAGACAGACGAAACCAGAGAGATATAACGACGGACCGTCGAGTCGATTCCATTTAATCGACCGTTTAATTGAAAATTTTCTTTCCCCTTCTATCGACAATTTTATGCATTTAATTATACTTGATTATTTACTTTGCGAGATTATTTTTTTTTCTCCTTTTATGTGTTTAATAATATTCCTTGATTAAATTTTTGTTTTTTCTTGTCTCGGAATTTTTACATAATTAAATTATCTTATTATTTGTGGCACTTGCACGGAGAATTTTCTTTTAAAATTTACCTGTAAATCAGGGTAATCGTGAGACAATATGGCATTGGAAGAATTTGATAAAAGTTTTTTTGATTAATACTATTTAACTCAACAAAAAATAGATATGCACATAGTAAAATTAATTGAATATATTTTATATCTTATTGTGGTAAATATTATTAATCAGAGAAACGTATAAAATTCTTCCAATACTAATTCCACGATTTTAAGAGTAAATTATAAAAGAAAATTCTCTCCGTGTAATTAGGTATCTACTTTTTTGTGAGACACATTTTACTTTCTCGCGCGATTCGTGTATTTAATAATTATACTAGATATATCTAAATAATGCAAAAATTTTAGGAGATGATTCTTTGCAGAAGAATTAAAGGGATGAGTTACTTGTATAATACTCTTATATCCCTCCCTAAGGAATTAAAATTCTCTAAAGTGGAATATAAAAATTAAGTTATTTTTTCCTCAATTTTTAGACAAATTATAAAATTAAACTTGGTGGATATTTTCCACTAATAAAAAGGATATTCATAAATATTTAAAGTAAAATAAAAACTTAACTCCTCAGGGAAGAATGTATTTTGTAAGAGTATATGTTTATATAAAAAACCCTTGATTTTCGACACAGAATTATTTCGTAAAATTATTTAGGTATACCCTTAGGTATAATACGTCTAATAATTAATGATGAAGAACAGTATTTAGAATATGTGGGCAGAACTAAATCGAGCAGCGGTGTTCTAAAAACAGAAAAAGATCCGGTTCCGCATATGGGAATGCCTTTTTTTTCTCCTCCTCTCTCGTACATACACGTAGTGCAGAAAAATCCGCACGTGCAAACGGCTATTACTCGTGGGAAAATGGGACTTTTTTAAGGACATATACCGCACGCGTATAACGGGCCGCGCTAAGAAAATGATCAAAACCGTCGGGCCGACGTTACAGTTAACGCTCTCATTTCGCGATTTACCGCGTCTTTCTTCTTATCCTTTCCGCGACGTCGCGTCGTTTCCTTAACGCGGTTTTAACGCAGAATTCTTTGTTAATTTCGAAAACAAGCGCGAAGAATGCTCCGATAATTTTCCATTCGCGCAAAAGCGACTTCACTTCTCGCTTATTATGAAAACAGATTCGTATTTCTCAATGAAAATGACGTTACAAGTATTCGAAGAATTAACTTCACATCTACGGTAATATTATGCTGTAAAAACTTTATTCTCTCATATTCCGTGTATATACGGTTATCTCATTATTCGATGCAATATTTCATCGTACTTTACTCTGCATTAATGTTTTGTTTTAAATTATGCATCAAAAGATTATTAATGTAATTAAAAAAATAACAGATTTCACGCAATATAGATTATACATTTTTAAATAAAAATGTTAAAAAATTTAAACTTTTAAATTTTAAGTACATATATTTATCCAAAAAATATCGACTTTTATATCGCATCCCCAAACTGACGTCATTAGACGTCAAAACGACGAAGTTGATCCGTGCACTTGTTGACGTCATTCGGCATCAAAATGACGTATATTTTGCTACCTGGGTTTTTAATGATGAAGACAGGATGTCCAGCAGACTCAATAAAAAAAATTCCCTGACTTTTTTCAGATTTGCCAAGACTAGAAATTAATTTTTTCCCCGACTTCTTAGTATTATTTTTTTCCAAAAATACAATTATATGATTTGTATATAAATCAATTAAATGTTAAATCATGAAATCCTTGAGATATTTTTGTCAACAATAAAAAGATTGATTCGGAACTTAAAACAAAAATTTAAATCAATTACACAATGTGCATTATGTACGATAATCGAAACAAACGTCACTATAAACTATTTAATTAATCATCGTTTTAATTTATATTATATCCAATTTTTAGTTTTATCTCTATTAAACACATTGAAATAAAATAACACGACGTTGAGAATATAAATTAACGAACACGCTGTAGATGAATCGATTTTTAATACAGATAATTAGCATGCTGGGGGAGTCAATAAAAAGTTATTACTTATTTAAAATAAAACATTTCAAATTATTGAGACAAATGTAGAATAATGTGAAAAAATCCAGATAAATAGTAAAATTTCCTCATTTTTTCCCCGACAATTCCAGATTTATAAAATTCCCTGACAATCCCTGTTTTTCCAGATTTCCCTCACTGCTGGACACCCTGAAAGATCGAGGAAGAGAGATCTCACCTGCGACAGGAGCTTCGGGAAGGTATGATTATTGTGTCCGACCGATCGTTCCGATCTCTGTTGCTGCTGTTGCTCCTGTTGCTGCGTCGCGGCCTCCGATCGGAGATCGTGCCTCCATCTCAATACCCCCATCATAACCGCGGGTCAAGTCGAATGAAAGTCTCGCCGTTTTTCAAAAGAGAGATTTATATCACCCGCTGAAAATTCACGCCGCTAATTTCACTTCGCTCCGCTTCAACGTTCACGTTCCTTTCGATCGTCGAGAGATCGAAGATCGACGGGTCGAGAGAACTCGAACCTTGTCGGAATAGAATTTACTTTCTATCCCGCGGCGTGTAGGTGGATAGGTAGGTGGAGATAGACGCGGCTTCGTCGAGAACAGAGAGAAGCACGCTGTAATCGCGGACCAATATATTTTCGGCTGCTCGACAATATATATCGTAGAAAACTTCAAAACTCAGCGATATCCAGGTCTTCGCGCGCCGAGATTGGAAGAGTCGACGTTACGTCTCTCGTCTACATTCTGCTCCGACACGAAAGATCGAGAGGCCGAAAATCTCTAAGGATATAAAGTTTCACTCTGGTTTTCGAGTACTACCCGCCGTACGGCGTAGAATCGCGGAATCGTCCGGGGGAGTCTGAATTCGGACAAAGTTGACGACCGTCGTCGGCGATCGCGGTGGCGGCTGTCATTCTGCGCGAATATATTTCAACGAAACTTCTCTCTCGTTCCACTTTCTGCACGAACTACTTTCGCGAAGTTGTCGCCGAGTGCGGTCGACTTCGAGGATGCAAAACGACCACAACTCCGACGCGGCGCGAATAGATCCTGCACGATGCGACGCGCGCGAGCAACTGCGCGGCGAGTCGCGGGACACTGAGCGCGAAGGCGGCAAAGCGGTCGGGGCGACGCACTGGCACTCGAAGAGCGGCGCGCCACGTGACCTCACGCCTGTGAGTGCAGAGACGCGACTGAGCGCCTGAGCGCGCGTCTGGCGAAGCCAGAGTTTCGACAGTAACGGATCAAGGCAGCGCCTCCCAATATCATTTTATATCTTTGTCTAATTTTATTTTTATTGTTTACACAAAAATTATTTTTCCATCGAATAGATATATATACGAATTTTTAAAAAAGTGCACAATTTCTGTCGCGTTTTTATATATCACTTCTATATTTCTCTCTCGCATGTTTGCTAATTAATTGTATGTATAATACGAGATTATATTATATAATATTTTGTATAATTATATATGTAATAATTAATAATAACTCTGCTTATATTTATTCTCTTGAAAATAATTTCAATATATATATACATATTAATTATTATATATAATTATATATATATAATAATTATTAACAATCCTTATTTATTCTCTTGAAAATAATTATATATATATATTATAATATAAAATAATTATTTTCAAGAGACTAAATATAAGAGAATAATAAAGACGCGGTATACTTTATATTCGTCATGGACCATCTCGTGCCCTGATCTCATACCTTTCGTGTCCCGACCAAAAGTCCTCACTGACAGCTCAACTCCCCCTCCCTCCCACCCCAGCGGCGCATCGCGGTCTGTTGTCCAACCGTTCTTAAAACTCCCACCGCCATCGAGTCGCGATCGTTACCATGGTCGTCTTGTCGTCTTGTAAACTCGATTCTTCTAATATACAAAAGTGTATTACAAACTTCTTTCTCTCTTCTGTCTAACCGCAAGTCTATTCTCAATCAATTGGGTCATGTCGGACAAGTTCCGATATTTTATGGCGATTTTCCCCGAACGTTTCTTTTTTATCTTTTCTTCTCAAAGTCTAGACGAACCCGACTGCGCGACTGGCGCCGCATTGAAGACTTTGAAAAGAGAAACCCCTTATCCGAATGCAGAATCTTTCTTCACTTCGCTCGTTTACATGATTTAGAGAACCTTGCGGAGTACCTTTTTGTATGTAAAGCGGCGTGGAAACGTGCGTCTCTTTACTGCGTAATTTTCTTGTTCCGTCTATATTTTACTTCGAGGTTATCTCATTAAAAGATACACACGTAAGTCCGTTTCTGTTTTCTCGTCAACGAAAGTCTCGCGTAACAATTTTATATAGAAAAAAAATTCATCTCAACATTTGCGAATATCTTTGAAAAAAAAAAAAAAAAAAATTATTAAATTCGAATAAATATTTTTATTTCAATACTGCCTTATATAAATCATTTATTTGAAAGTAATACTATTGATTTTATGTGAAAAAAAATTTATTTCGATATAAGAAAATCCTTTTCAAAGCAGACAAACATTTGTTTCAAATAAATGATTTAAAAGGCAATATCAAAATAAGTATTCAATTCAATAATTTTTTTCGGTGCAGAAATTTGTGATTGCGTAAAATCCGTCATTTCTTCTTTACAACGCATCCGTGAAAAATTATTGAAAATTACACCCCATTGACAGATCATTGTTTGAGAGTTTAATTAAACTTCTACATATGCTATTTATTCTTTTTATAACATTCTATTCATAACATAAAAGAGTGTGAAAAGTTTTTCATGGGATAAATATTATTCAGTTTGATAATTTTTTTCAGCGCGGAAATTGCGTAAAATCGAATCTCATTTCTTCTCTACAAATGCATCCGTGAAAAATTATCGAAAATTACACCCCGTAGACAAATCATCGTTTGAGTGTAAAATTAAACTTCTACATATTTATTCTATTTATAATATAAAAGCGTGAAAAGTCTTTTTTATAGAAAGCGAGGATCCATTGACGTAACATTAATCGTGTGCAATAACGAACGTGAAATTCGTTTGCTTACACGAGGGAACCTTTCAAGAGCAAGGTGAACCCTTGGCATTCGCGTGGTAAGGACAGGTGGTGCGGAAGGTGAAACCCAGAGGAAACGGACGCCGAGTTTGTGGCAATGTAGGGAGAATTAGAGAGAGAGAGAAAACCGGATGTCCTTTCGTGGTCGACTTACTTCGTTGTCGATGGGAGGCTTCTCATTTCTTTGTGTCCGCGTCTCTTTGTCTCGTTATTTTACTCGACTTCCCGTGTCCGAAAACACTAAAAGCGGCGAAACAAAATTTCCTCTCTATTTACATACACGACTCTTGAAAATTCTAGGAAGACAAGTAGGCGGATGAGTAGGCGACCTACCGTGTATATTTCTCTTTTTTTCTGCTTATTAAAAAAATGAATGGAATCAATATTTCTCGATCGATACTGTCAATTATTTTAATCAATCTCACGTTTCGATCATAATTCAAGGTGTATACTCAAATCTTAGAAATAAATTCCCTGAGGATTCCATGATTTTTCAGGTATACTTTTGTTCAAAATTCCAATTAAAATTGCAGTATCTTAAATAATATTTAGAATACAATTTTGAAATGAGTTTATTTGTCATGCATAAATTCAGTATTTTTTAAATATATACTTATAATTTATTTTAAATATATTTTATATAAATATAATAATATTTTATATAAATATATACTTATACTATATAAAACTAATAAATTTTACATTCTTTAAAACTATATTTTAAAATCAAAGGGGCAATTTTTTAAAAAATTCCCCGAGTTCAAATCAAATTCCAGGAGAATTCGCAGGTTTTTTCCAGGGAGTATACACCCTGTAATCTGTCGGGAAATATTTTCTTTTAATTTTTTGACTGGCGAATAATAAACAACCCTAATCAGTAAAAAAAAAAAATAAATGTCTGACATAAATATTTAAGCGCGAATCTACCAATACATTGCGCCATATGTAACATAATGGCGAATGAAATCGAATTTGAACGGATCGGATTAGAGAGCGAATAGAATTGCAGGTCGGAACGGGATTAGCGAATCGCGGATATTAAATTGTAACTCTCGCTTCATTCGATCGATTATTTCGAATTATCCTCGACGTGTAATTAGAACTGTGTAATGGTAGATAATTATAGCGCCCAGAAAGCGGTTGACGCGTTCATGGCGCCGATTTATATACGCAAGTATTATATTAATCTTTCATTAGGCGGAAGATTAGTTGAAACTTCAAAAAAGAGGGAAGAGAGCTGATAGTCGAAAATGAATGAGTGCGCTAGTAGATATCAATATCGGGTTTTTTTTTTTCACAATGCAGTTTAGTCGAGAGATAACGAGTATTAACGAGCAGTAGCAGCTGCAGTCGATTTGAATCGCTATCAATGGAAACGACCGTGCGTTTAATGTAACACCGCTGGTTTCAGCTTTGTCAGTCGAAGATCGGGAAGCCGAAAAAAAATTCTCAAAAAAAAAAAATTTATATTCCAATAACTCGACAACCAAACCCCACCATTTAAAAACAGTTGCGTAATAAAGTATTAATACAAATTATAAATAGAGAGGAAAAAAGTTGGAAAAAAATTCCTCTGAAGGATTAAATAAAAAGTTTGTCAAAAAGTCCACTTCAGGACGCAATTTGGCTCGTAAATGTAAAAAAACTTGTTTATTTATTCGTTCTCTCTCTCTCTTTGAAATAAATGTAGAATTTTTAATTTATCCTCGCTTTTTTACGCGATGCTTCCCCGTTGATTATTCTCCCAGCCGTAATCGACAAAGAGCGCAAATGTAATGTGCGACGATCTTTTGTGAAAAAGGGGGACCCACATGCACGAAATCTACGATCTTCACGGCCACTGCGCAGAGGGCACAAATCTGAAAATCTTCCCGTCCGTTCGGCCATAGTACGACGACTCGACGCGGCACTTCCGGCGCGCTTACCTGGTCGACCGGAAGTGGCACCGCGGTTCTTCCCCTCCCTTTCACCGTGTCTAGGCCCTTTGGATACTGCGTTTCATTTTAACGCGTTGAGAACGAATCAACGACGCGTTTCGGAGTTTCGGTTCGCATACTTAATGAGCCATGTATATAATTATTTACTACTTAAAAAAAAAATGTCTGACTTTGATGCGTTATGTAATAATTGATAACTACTGTTTAAAATAAAATAAATTATTCTTGTTATTAACCTTGTGCACAAGTTTGAGCCAAGTTTCAAAAGTGTTTTGAATAAATGGGACAATGCAATATTATAGTTGTTCAATTATAAAATTGTAATCACTATTAAAAAAGCAATAAATATATGCATCTAATAGTTAGAAAATATATAAAGATATTAAAAAATATATAAAAAATTTCCATTATGCTTCACGCACAATTTTGGAAAATACAAGATGCGACTGTATCATTTAATTCTCTCTCTCTTTCTTCTGAAAACTTAAACAAATATTGAACATAATCTCATTATTTTTTACTAAACGTAAATATTAGTTGAAATAAATATGTGCGATAAAATAAAGTTTCTTTCACAAATCTTTCAGACTTGAAACCATACTGTTTCGTAACACAATTCCTCTGCCATCTAGCGACAGTATGAAGGCAATAAAATATATATATTTTTCTAATGTTAAAGTTAATAAATTCAAAAGGATTTAATAAAATTATCAAATTTTTCAATTACGCCTATGTTTAATGCATATATCAATTGAAAAATATTTTTTAAAAATCAGCATAAAAATATAGACTAAAATTTCTTTGAATTAAATTTTATTTTGTTTGTAACTATTTCTTATTTTCTTATTTGTTGATTCAATATATAATTTATTTCATTTTACATAAAAAATTAATGATATTAAGGGAATCCTAAATGCATCTTGTTTTATCGATAAAACATTTTTGCACACGCTTTTCTTTTTATTGGTTGAATAGAATAATAAATGCTTTTCCACGATTGAAGTATACATAAAAACAGAGCGCGGATTACCAATTTTATGTTAAAATAAAAAAAATTTTTTAATTAAAAATTTTTTTAAATTATAAATTTTTGTTCTTACATAAAATCTAAAATTCTAATATAAAATTAGGCCGGCATTTAGGATTCCCAAATATAAATTCAATCGTTGATAATAAAGGAAACTTTGCTACAGACATCTTCCTTATCCCAGGTCGATATACGTCTCGTCGACACAACAGGAATCTCTCATTAAAACGTTCTGTATTATCGGCAGCAAAAATATATCCGTCGATCAGGCAGATGTAAAAAATAGCAAACGCGGGAGAAAAAGAAGAGACGAATTCGGTAAGTAAAAAAGAGCGAATGCTTCTCACGAGATCTCGTGGGATATAGCATGTGGCACACAGATGATTACAACCCGTGTGATGAAATCGCGATTCGCGGCCGAGAAGGGGAACGAGAAACGCGTAATATTCCTCAAAAGCATATTCCCATATGCGCAACTTCCTGCAGACATGTCATTTTTTTCTTTTCGCGTATTCGCGACTTTTCCCACGAGTATAAAAGTCGCTTAATTTCTCCCATTAAAATAGAAGATCCTACTTTAGTCGAATAAAACCTGCAGCGTCATTTGATTGATTGAATAAAGTATGATGGATCTAACGTAAGTAGCTTTTTAGATTAAAGTCCCGTTGTAGATTAAAATTAAAAATTAAATGGTAAAAAAGCAAAGTTTTATACATATTTTCTACACTTTATTCGTGTAAATATTTAAATATTAATTAAATTAAGTGTCAATTTAATAATTCTCCAACTGTTGACATTTTACTCTTAAGGGGATCCTAAATGCCATCCTGTCTTATTAATAAAATATCACCCTTTTCTTTTTATTCCTTGAACAGAATAATAAATGCTTTTCCATTAAAGAAAAAAATTATTTTTAACATAAAATCAGTAAGCTCGCGCTTTGTTTCTATATATCTACTTTAATCATGGAAAAGGATTTATTATTCTGTTCAACCAATAAAAAGAAAAGAATGTGCAAAAATGTTTTATTGATGAAACAGAACGGCTTAGGATCTCCTTAATTATCATTTTTATTAATTATATACAAAAGTCTCTCCAGCTTCAATTATTTAAATCCTAAAAATTGTTATTGCTAATTTCATTTGCGTATGAGTAAGTATATTTATTATCGAGATGTCACGCAAAGGAATATTTTTTTTGTAGTAATCTGTATAAAATATTTTTTGCACTATTTTATTTTAAATCAAGCATTCAATCAAATTTTAGATGAAACCCGATATCAAAAGGAACGACGCATCTTTCTCAATTTCGCTCTTCTATGTCGTATACCAATTTAAGTCGTGCGACTAGTACGATTTCACCTTCTTTCGAAACGAAAACGAATTATCTCGGCGCGATCGTGAGCAGAAGGAGGGAATCGATCGAGCGACTCGTCTCCGCGAGTTTTTTTCGCCTGCATCTCAGCAACCGCAGCGTGACGGATCGCGCCGTTGTTCATTCATCTTCGGTTTCTTTACCTCCTTCCACCGCTTCGCGGAACGGTTGTTCATTCATCTCCGACTCCTTCGCGCGCAAACGAGCAGAGGCCCGTTCGTCTCGAACGAATGCGTACGCCGCGCGTCACGCGAGAGATTTACATAAGCTCGCTCGACGATAATTGCGCCCAACAAACAATTACAAGTACAATTAAGAGTGATTTCAATGGGTGAGCTTGGGAAAAGTGCGAGTTACATCTCTTTTGAGAAGTTCAAGATGTTAATCGTTCTCTTCATACCGAGCTGTTGCGTCGAATTGCCATTGAAAGGGATATTCTTTTCGAATTATTAACTTAGATTCCATTATACTTTTAAACTTTGTAAGACTTTATGATGAAAATTGTAAAGGAAAAAATATTTGATTGAAAAGGATATGCTTTTCGGATTATTATCATAGATTTCTTTATACTTTAAAATTTTGTAAGACTATGATGAAAATTGAAAAGAAAGAATTGATTGAAAAGGATATGCTTTTCGGATTATTATCATAAATTTTTTTATACTTTAAAATTTTATAAGACTTTATGATGAATGTAAAGGAAAAAATATTTTATTGAAAAGGATATGTTTTTCAGATTATTATCATAGATTTCTTTATACTTTAAAATTTTGTAAGACTATGATGAAAATTGTAAAGGAAAAAATGTTTGATTAAAAAAGATATTTTTTTTTTAAATTATTATCAGAGAATTCTTTATGCTTCAAAATTTTGTAAGACTTTATGATGAAAATTATGAAGGAAAAAATATTTCTTACCCTCGTAAAATTTTATGTTTATCATATTTTAGTTATTTTTTTTTTCAGGAATGTATACTTGTAAAATGTTGGTCACGCGCGACATTGAGACGATTTGAGATCTCACATCGGGCGCGTCGAAGCGATTACTTGGGATTAAATTGGCCGTGACAGGCGTGAGATAGAAGCGAAATGACGTAAATTTCGACGTAATTCAGCTTTTGGAGATGCTAGTTAGAGCAACGCGTGATATTTAAAAATGAGAGGCTAAAACAGCTTTGTTCTTTCGGATATACGGGCGCCGGTATCACGCAAGTATGTGTATTATATGTCAGTATAGAGTCGCCTTAAATTGAAAAATAACCGACACATCGTAAGCATTTTTACTCTTGAATATATACAAATATTTTAATTATATTATAATTAAAAAACGCGATAAAAAAAACAAGAGGCGCTTAGTTGAAATCGTTTTTGCAGAATTTTTTTTGCTCACACTTTTATAAGAAAAATTGCAGAAAAGCTTCTTCTTATATATGTACGTTTTAATATAAACTTTAGTAATAAATCTTGTTTCGCACATACCTGAGAAAAGTATGACGGTAGAACGCAGCGTTGATCGTCGAGACGTGAACTTTGCACTCGCTCTAGTAACTCGAACAGATCCTGCGTTGTGCTCTGTAACATATTTTTCCAAATGTCCTTGAATCTCCGGCTTCCTTCCATTCCCTTTCTCTTATTTCTTCCGCTTTTTCAATTCACAATCGCATTCGCACGCGCAATTAAACATAATCGCAAACTAAGTGTCTCGGGAAAGTATTCAATTTAGAATAGCACATCAATTAGAATAATTGCGGTTCGACTCACTTTGACTTTCTCCGGATTGGAGCCTTGTCTGTCATCTTCCACGGTTGTGCTTCGCCGCGACTCGGGCTCGTATACAGATTGCTCCAACTGCTGCCTCCTGCAAAATAAATGAGTCGGGTAAAAGATTAGTAGTCGTTTCACAAAGTCGCAAAAAAAGGAAATGCGCAACATGACATAATAATATCTCAAGCTTTTATATAATTTATTAGAAATTTTCTTGAAACTCAAATTCTATATTATCTCATTATTGCCATGTTGAAAAGTATATACAAGTATTAAAAAATAGAAAGAAATTTTATATACACACTCCTCAAAATAATTAAGGAATAAAAACATTGTATTAAGAAATAGCCAAATTTTAAATAGCTATAACTTTGTTTTAAAAAAATGAGAAATTATATTCTAAGAAAGAATTTTAAAGCTTGAAATATCTACTTTTAAAAGGTCACAGCTGCTTTTTATATTCTTCAGTTATGGTACTTTTTACATACAAAAAATGACAAACTTAACAAAATGAAAATGTTTTTCTCGCTTTGTAGACGTGTCACATGCACAACAAAATTTGAAAAAATGTTTTTACTATTTCGCGTTAAAGTCTGAAGTTTTTCCTGCAAAATCATTTTTTTAAATTTAAATTTCAATTCTCCCTTCTCAAATTATCGAGAATTAAAGAGAAAATGGTCATTTTCACTTTGATCGTTCGTAACTCCGTTAAAAATAATCGCACAGCAATTTTAAAAGTGGAAGCTGAATCTTTGCTCTATAGTATAATATAGTGACCGAATTGTTTTTAATTTGCAAACCTTTTACAAATAGATAAAAATAATGCATTAGCAAATGCATAGGCCAGGTCTATCTCGAGAAGTGCGCAAGGTTAAACGCACAGATTTCTCTCGGCAGATATTGGCTATTTCGAGAACACGTTCCGATCGATCGATCGATCGATCGATCGATCTGCCTGCGCGCGATCCCATAAGGCAAAGTGCATCATTACCGGTTGTTGTACATTAAGAAATAGGCATATTAACATATTTCCGCGCACGCGGAGGCACATAATAACTCGCTCCGTATGTAAGTTATACACCGATATTATCACGAGATGTACCACACTCTCTCTCTCTCTCTCTCTCTCTCTCTCTTTCTTCTGTAGGTTGTAAAAGATATTGCAGCGACGCATGAGTAAATCTTTAGGTGAAACGCTTTGTGAGGCTCGACTCGGAGCCATTTATGGGAGGAAAAGCCGCGGTAGACACAACGCGCGATAAATAACGAAAGTAAAGGTAAAGTGAAATATATTGTGGCGTGCATAAGACGCATAATATATATATATATATAGATGTATAATTCATCCATTTTATATAATACTTATTTATATTAATTATGTATTATATTAATACGTCATTATTAAAACGAATAAATTAATGATTAGTCAATCTTTTGATGAGAAAACGCATCAATTACGAAGATTTCATCTCGAGTCATATACCAGATCTAAAAAAACTAAAGATTTAATTAGTTTCGAATAAGCCAATTATATTTTTTATAAAACTGTATCATTTGGAAACTTATAAATTATCGAGAGTCGTTCGCGAACTTTTCTTTATCGATAATTCTGTGGAAACCTGTAAGTTTTCCATCTGGGTGCGTTTTGATATATTTTTTTTCTCTTTAAACGGCAAAACTTTTTCTAGAACTGAGAAATGTAGAATCATAAATTTCTCAACATCCGACGAAAATTATACGGAAAGTCTCGCAAGCAAAGAGGACGAAGCGAGACACCATTTTGCGCCTCTCAGTTTGTAGCAATTTCTCTCTTTAATGGCCAGAACGATTTGTCTAAATTATTAAAGAGACTACATAGAGCTCTTCTCTTTTCTCTCTCCTTTAGAGGCAAATCAAAGTCACACACACTTGATAATTTACGAGTTTCCAGGAAATGACCTGTCAGTCTCATATTCTTTCGCTAATTACGCACTTGTGGTATGTCAATACAACGTATTAACGTTCGCGAAAGTTTGACGTTGGAGATATGCATAGTAGATAAAAAGTTGCCGACAAACGTACTGATCTTTCGACAATGAAAGGAAGAAAAGTGGTCCCGGATTCATTAGGAAATGCTCGACCGAGAGCGGATAACGTGCAATTTTCTGAAATACCCCGACTATAAATTCTAATAAGGCACCAGGGCCCTGGTCGAATTGAGCCGAGGAACTACTCGGAATGCTCTTCTGCATAACGCAAAATCTTCTGACTGCGAAACGAGTATTCACGTCACGGGCGTAGGTTCTCTCTTTTTTTTCCCTCTTTCTTTTTTCACGAGGAAAGGAAAATCCGGAACATAATTTTTCATAGAAAAAATTTTATCTGGACTTTTACTTGAGATATTAAAGTATCTACTCTAGACTCTAGACACGAAATTTAATTAGTATATAGCTATAAATCGATCGATAAAATATTTCGCGTAAATATTGTATTTATCTTCGAAGCGTTTCGTGTGTATAATTATAAGTTTTTACTCCAAAACATTATAATTTTCGCGATAATTACTTCAATATTATATGCAATTATTTCAATATTATATTATATTCTATATATAAAATGTTTGGCTGAAAACGAGGTTAATTACTAATTTGAAAATTCGATAACATTCCTGAGAATTAATACATCATTTATCAAATTTTATATAATATTTACAATTTATGTATCACAATATACATTTGTAGAAATTATAACATATAACAATATATTAAAGAGAACGATCAATATCTTTCTCAAAATCTAGAAAGAGTTGTTTCTTTCCCTCTTATTTGTTATCTACATCCCTTATCTTATATCCCTCCTTGAGAAGTTTTACTCTTTCTTAAACAGAGAGATAAAAATTAAGTTTTTATTTTTTTCTCAATTTTTTTTTCTAAAATTGAACAAAATAATTTTGACCTTCCTCTTTGGAACTCCTCAAGAAGAAATATAAAAATATCTTTATATAAAAATATGTTTATATAAGAAACCCCCCTTAATTTTCGACAAAGAATGATCTGTGAAAATTTGTCGCACTTATTTAGAGATACACTATAAATTGGAGAACTCGAGCTTACGCCACTGCATCCATTCCAAATACTCGCTGACCAAAACGCAACGACGAGCGAGATCGCGAGAGGCGCAATAAGCGAGATAGCAATTATCCAAGGCTCTGTGTGCCGCAAAGAAATAATCGCTTCGTACGATCGTATTTCTATCGCGCGATGAGAGAGAGAAGGAACTCGACCTCGCCAAAGGATCTCGCGGCGGAGGAGAGTGCGCACGAGAGAAAATCACGCGTAAGACGTAAAGCGTAAACGGCCGCGGTCGATTCATTGGTCATTCTTCGAAATTCAAGGGCGCGCGAGCCGGCTCTATCCGAGCGTTAAATTGTTGAATAAATCGAGTATGTGCGCGCACGACCATGTGTGCGCAGCAATCCGATTCGTATGCTATTATTAATTGCAATTCATTCGCAAGAAAAGGAGAAAGAATTTTTCGACGAAAGTTAAATCGAAATAATTACGATCGCGTGATACAGACAGTTTTTTCGTCGATTTTTCATTACTTAGTATCTAGACTTACATAAAGAGAATTTTCTCTTACACTTACTTACAATTAGAATTTACCCTGAAAAATTTTGAAGAATTACCTATAATACTTTCTCTGATTAATATTTACCACGATAAAAATATTAATACCTATCGTAATAAGATTTATTAAAATATGTTCGATTAATTTTATTAGGTATATATTAATATTTTTTATTGTGGTAAATATTAATCAATTGTCCCACGATATAATGATTTTTAGGATAAATTTTAAGAAAAAATTCTCTCCGTGTAACTAGAAAATTTTTATTATCTGCGTATCTAACAATAAGACTCTCAATATCCTTTTTATCATTTATTAAAATTAAAAGTTGGATTAAATTCCAATGGCAATGTTCCATAATATTTGGGATTCGCAGATACGTTTTTTTTAAAATGAGATTGCCTAATTTCCTATGAAGCGAAAACGAGTTAGGTAGAAGCAAAGATATACATTTGACGACAGCTGCGGACTTTTTCGAACGACATCATCTTGGTAATGGCATCGTTTCGTACTCATTCCTGGAGAAAAAGAGAGAAGATTGCTCCACAATTGCGCATAGTGTTTCAAATTCGCCAACATTTTCACGGCAGGTTAGCAATTGTGCAAGTGTGAGATAACAGACGTCCGCGAATAATAATAATAATAATAATAATAATTTATTATAATAATGATAATTATTATTATTATTATTATTATTCGAAAGGTATACTAATGTAATGAAATGCATATATTATTTATCTAAAATTTTACGATTATGTATGTATATAATAATGTTTATTTAACATAATGTTTATTTAACATCTTCCATTTGTTTTGCAGTACCTTGCGGTGATACTGAATCAACATTACCCATATTTATTTTATAATTTACGAATCACGTATATGTGTGTAATTTTAAATATTTTTTAAATACACGTATTTTGCATATTTTAAACACACGTATCGCATATTAAACATTTTACTCCGTTTTAACATGCGCAACATGTATCTTCAGCAAGGGTGCTCATCTCCCACTCGAATATGCCAGTGTTCGCAAAATCGATACAATTTGCATCGATTCAGCTCGCTCTAGCGTCATCTCAAGTGCATCATCTCGCTCTAGAGAGCGATGCATGCGGATGTAACGAGACGAAAAGCGGCGAGAGATCTTCGCGCGACATTGCGAAAGAGAAGCTTTGTGAAAGCGACGATCCCTCTCTCTCTCTCTCGACAGAAGAAATCGGCTTCTAAAACGATGATCTTCCCTTCTCCGACTATAGTATTTATTGTCGCATATCCGCCGATAATTGCGCATTCCGCACACCCGGTAAACCCGGTCCGACGCTGTAAAGGACCGCCTCGAAGCTCTCATCCAGCCATAACCGGGTTTTAGTGTCGGCTCGGAGAAAAGAAAGAAGGAACGGAGAAAGGAGCAAAATTGGGCAAAAAAAAAAGAAAGAATGAACATTTCAGACTGCCCTTAAGGGGATGCTGTCGTAGTTCTGTTTTACCGACTTTAAGTTAGGTTAGGTTCACTTTTTATTGAATATACAGATTGAAAAATCCTCCACAATGAAAGTATTATTCTTCTGTATTATTCTTTCATGTCATCTCTATTGGGAGCGCCATATTTTGTGCACGAACAAACTGCAGAACTTTTGTATTAAATAAGTATTGTTATGAGGTGACGCCAGATGCCGATGAAAAAATTAATTTTGTAAATTTTATTGGTTTTTTATACAAAATTACGGCGCTCCCCGTTCATTATTATCAGTACTTCAATTGTGGAGAAGGATTTTTCAATCTGTGTAGCCAATGAAAAGAAAAGCCCTTGAACTCAAAGTCGGTAAAACAGACACAGTCAGCATTCCCTTAACACAAATTTTAAGAAATTGCACGTCCATAAACATCGAGATTGCGAGATCGTCTCGAGTCTCTCAAAACGTGCCGAGAGTGCTATTGTATAGATTTAACGATCGCAAATCATCGCTTTCTCGATCTCTCTCTCTCTCTTCGTTATGAACGACGATCATTTGTCGATTCCTGATGCGGACAATGCAATCTCGCGACTGACATTTATCGTCTCGTATCTATCGGTGTCGACAAGTCCCGCGTGCATTCCGCCGCGACCGCCATTGTCGTTTTCCATTCCCAAGCCGATTATTACGCAAACGAGATCACCTCCTCCTTCCTTCGCCGACCTGGCGTTAACCGGTCCACTCAAATAACGCGTAATTTTGCGCGCGGATATTTTTAAAGCCTCGCTTTATAATCTCTGTAAACCTAATATGTCATTTAAATGTTTTCTCAAAAGCGAACTCTCGTCGCATGAAAATAAATAAAATAGGAAATAAAATAAAAATATACACGGAGAGAATTCTCTCTTAGTATTTATTCTGAAAATCGTGGGACAATATGGTATTGGAAGAATTTTATAAGAATTTTCCCTGATTAATATTTACCACACAAAAAAAGTATTGCGAATATGTACATAATAAAATTAATCGAACACGTTTCATAACTATTGTGATAGATATTAATATCTTTATTGTGATAAATATATGAAAAATTATATATTAGAAATATTGATCACAAAGAAACTCCTCAAATTTTTCCAAATGATTTTCAAAGCAGAGATTCTATAAGAAAAAATTCTCTCTGTGCAATAAATTTGTTTTAGCGAAAAATTAGAAACTAAAAACTAGAATTATTCACTATTCTTGCCGAATCTCTGTTCGGAATTTTCGGCTGTCAAAAATTTTATCCGATCAAACTTCGTTCCTAAAAAAAAATCTGAGGCCTCTTTATGATCTCGCTCGTCGGTTGTCGGGTCGAAAAAAGTCGGCGCGGGTTTACGTCATTCGTATTCAACGTATGGAATTGCGCACACGGTTCTCATTGGAGATCGTGTTTCTACGAAATACTCCACCAGGCGCGCTCCGGGATCCATGGAATAATGGACGCGCCCAATTAGACGAGTTAATTTAATAAAACGCTCGAATGACGGTTCTCGGCCGGACGCTCATCTAGACAGGCAGGACGAACAAAGAGAAAAATTAGCGCACACGCCAGGATGAACGTCCTAACAATTGCGAGCAAGTACACACTTCGCGGAGATTACGCTTCGTTCGGCTCCGGCATCTAATTTGGCAAATGTTTTCCCACCCTCTTTTCGAGACCGCCACTTTTAAACTTCAAACAGGATATCGAGAATTTCATCCAAGTCCGAATTAGCGAGATAATATCTCTTACATGATAAATGAAATAGTGAATAATGTAACGCGGCTTCCTCTTGCTCCCATTTTATCATATTCTTTTTGTATTTTTGTTTTTTATGTCAATTTTCGCCGAGAATAAAATGAATGAGTAACAAAGCAAATTTGAAGGTTTGCGGCGGTTTTTTTTTTGTTGAAACATCGATGTGTCAATATAAAACTGACGCGGAGTGTCGGAGCGTGAAACGAAATCATTCGCACATTTCAGTTGTACGGAACAAAAATGGGCGATAATTTTTAAAGTGACACGCGCGCGACAGATTAACGGCGCGTTACGAGATTTTTCACCTACCGTTTCGAGAGTGCCTAGTGAGTGCAAAGCAAAACGAAAAAAAAAAAAAGAGGAAAAATTAACATCTCGGCCCCGTATAACCTCGCGCGTTTATGGAAAGCAAAATAAGGAAAAAAATGCGAGCAAAGTGTACACGCGAATGGAAAGTAACCGGACAAACGAGTTCTCTCGTGGCAGACGTCGTGCCACACTTGCGTGTTGCAAAATCAATTTTCCAATGCGCGCGCAGGACGACGAGAGTCCAAAATCCCGAGCAGAGTCATCGAAGTTCAACAGTCATCAATTCTCGCCCGATTAACGAGTGCGCTAATACAGTTTAAAAAAAAAAGTGCGCCTATGGCAACATAGAATCGAAATATTAATATATAATGCACATGTAATTTACTAAAAGTGTATATTTACAATTAACTAATTGGGTCGTTGTATAATTTTCTAGCGTATTTTGGAATAAAATCACAAATTGACAAAATAATATTGCGCATAAAATATAAACTAATAACAAATACGCTATTAAAGATAAACATTCGCAAATCGATAACCACATTTCCGTACGGTATTCTCAACAATGCGCGCGAAGCTTAATAATGAAAATTGGCTCGAAATTTTCTATCGAAAAAGTAAAAATCGCGCGGAATTAAACTGTCGTTGTTAATTCGTTCATTATTTTTCGGAGTAAATTTACATAAAAACTAAAAAACAAAAAAAAACAAAAAAAAAAAAACGCGCCATACAATTTCGACGGAAATTAGATTCGTACATTTATTCGACTGTTCGTTTCGCGAAATTAAATCTGAAAAACACGTACTTTTTCCACGAGAATCGAGAATTCCTACCTGTTTTTCGCGTATTTGGGCAAACTATATTTATCGCGCGATATAATGGACGACATAATAAAGCGATCCGGGAACTCGCGGAGAATAGAGTCGCCACCGCCTCGATTACTGCTCGATAAATCGCGGCCGGGTTCGAGAACGAGAGAATTTTATCTTGTGAAAGTTATCGCGCAACTGTCTTTATTTAGTAGATATACAACGGGTTTATCACTTTCGACAAAAATATCGTACACGCGTGTATATATTGTCGACTAGAATGCTGTTGTCGTTAAGCGTACACCTATATATACACGCAGGAAACATAACGTAACATGATTTGTATCTTACGATCAACGCGCGACTCTCCCTCACTCTATATACGATAAATTAACAATAAGACATTACAATGTATTACTTCTTTTCAATTTATCGACGTGTAATTACACGGCAAGCAAGAGTTACTGCACCTTAGCTCTTTTATCAGATTACTAAAGTGATGAATGTATATATCGTGTTCTCTCTCTTTCATTTTCATTTTAGAGTAATTTATATTCAATAAAAATCTCATTATAGATATTTAAAAAATATATATATTATTTAAATAAATATTAATATATTAATTTATTATTATATATATAAAAAATATATTAATATAGTAAATTAATAAGTCAATTATATATTGTCGGTGACTTTATACTAACGATCCTTCACGATATCGTGTAAATGCCGTGCGATGAGAGCAGGATTTCATCGACTAATCGACGCACATATGTGTGTGTTTGTATGTCCTTTACGCATTCCCCATGCATTCCTGATGCATTCCATTACGTAATACGTTGACTATTCTATGGGTCAAGTCCGATGTATCCGATCGATCCGAACGCAGTAAATTTCGGAGAAATATCGCGACTTGTATCGGTACACTAATATCATTTTATTATCTTGTTTGATACATAAATTAATGGTTACGATATTTAATGCTCTTATACGATGACTAAGGTATTAAATACCAATTTAAATGTGTCACGCGTTTGAACGAACAGCGTTTAAAAATTTTATCTCTCTCTCTCTCTCTCTCTCTCTCTCTCTTCGTTTTATCCCGTCCGACCGCGTTCAATCAGACTGTCGTAAAAAATGCAACAAGATAAATATCTATCATTTTTTTCCCGAAAGCGACGACCTCGCCCATCCACTGTCGCGCACATTTTGCGATGCAGAAAAGGGTCCCGCAGATTGACGGACAGATGTGTCCGGGAAGCGAGCTCGCGCGCGAATATCACGCATGAATATATATTAATATACGCAGGCATACATAACACACATACGCGTGCCATCATGCGCGCAAACGCTTATGATTGATTGCCCGAAATCTCTTTCTTCTCATTTCTCTCTTCCATTCGATCTCAAATGACCATACCGAGTCGCGGTTTTTTTTATTACTAATATTTTTCCATCTCGCTTTTTCTCCTTTCCACAAACTGTACTTCAATTTCTTTTATTTTTTATATACACAGTTGAAAAATCTGTGAAATTTCACAGATATCGCATGTTCAAACAGTCCATGAAAATTTTTGTGTTAATTTAACATAATATAAATAGGTACGTTAAATGGAGGCAAATACTCTGTGTTAATATTTTAACACAAAATAAATGCGAACCTTCATGTAATTTAAAATAAATTTTGTGTAAAATGAACATAGTTTTAATGTAAAAATTTTAACAGAGAGATAAATCTTGTAACTAATAAAACAGAACTTATTTATTGTGTAAAATTGAAAGTAGATATGCATGTTGTTTTATTTTTACATCTTTTCAGTTGTTTGAACATTTAACATTTAAGTTTAATTAACGCAGCAGCAATATGTTAAATTAAGACATAAATGTGTTAAATATTTAACACGAAAATTTTAACGAGGACCATTTTTATAATAGAAAAACAAATTTTTCTACTCTGTATTTATCGCATTCCTAAAATTTGTTCCTCTACTTCTTCATTCCCAGGAGTCTTTTAAGGGTACTGTTCGGTCGGATGTTGTAATAAACGGATTAAATTAAAGAGCAAAAGGGTACCCTTTGTATCGGTAAGCACAACCGGTGTTAGAAATCCGACCCATGTGTACCTGCACCTCCTGTCAATGAAGTGGATAATCCGTTTGTCGTACAAGCATGACAGCAGTTTTAATGATTTTGACTGAGAAAAAAATGCGAATAAAAACAGTAAAATTTCTACAAGTCGAATTTTATTTGGATATTTATATCGAAAATATTATTTCGATTCGTTTAAGAAACACGCCTTCACGGAAATTTTAATTTGATTTGAGTTAATTTTAATTTTATTTGAAAAATGATTTAATTTTATTCTCGTTTCCAATTTATAAATTTAACAAAGAAATGTACAATTAAAATTTCTACAAGTCAAATTTTATTTAAATATTTATATCGAAAATATTATTTCGATTCGTTTAAGAAACACGTCTTCACGGAAATTTTATTTTTAATTTCATTTGAATTAATTTTAATTCTATTTAAAAATTGATTTAATTTTATTCTCGTTTCCAGTTTATAAATTTAACAAAGAAATGTACAATTAAATAATGTAAGATATAATCATAAGAGAAAAGAGAATTAATATTTTTATAATGATCAGCTATATGAAGATTTCATACATAGCCTTTTCATCACGTCACACATTTAATTGCAAATATAGGTGTGTACATGTGGGCGCGTTTAGTTTACTTTGTCAAAAATTTCATCGAGGGTCTCTCTCCCATAGGGGAGAGAGCAGTTTGTCGACGACGGCTTCATCACGGTTGCATGAAAATTCGACGAATCGATAAATCGGCGGCGATGCGCGTTGACAACGTCAAGCTCATACGTGATTTATGGCGTAGCCCCGCTATTAGCGACACTGTATATTTTTTTCCCCTCTTATATCCGAGGTCAACCGATTTTTCGACCAGTCGAGGAGTGATCGTTCATCAATCCTCGATAAACAAATCAAGAGACATATGCATGGGTGAGCGAGTGCACGGTTATAATTTGTCAACCGAGGAATTTTTTTCCAATACATACATATTTTTTTCCCCAATCGTGTAATAGAATAATTCTGCTCCGAAAAATTTCATGAATAAAAATGTATTTCTTTTCGATATCTATATACGTCATCCGTTTTGGTATCGCAATTTACGCAAATCGATAAAAAGCGAAATAAATAAAATTTGGATAAACCATTTCCTGGATCGATACGACGGAATGTTTTCGTTCGAATTTTAGATCGTCATTAAAAAAATAATAAAAAATATAGGGAAAAAAACAATAGGTCGTCGAGGATTACGACGACGTCACGTGTGCGCTGGCGCAGTTTTCTGTGTCACACCCACGTGCTTCAACTTCATATGCAGTTTCGTGCAGAATACACGATCGTAATAAAGAGTCGCGCATTGTTCGACCGTTTGCATTTAGTGGTGAACGAGGCGAGGATCGAATAAGAAGAGGAGAACATATTCCCATTCCCGGGGAACACGAATATAAGCGAAATTCAAGACTTCTTACTTATTCAAGAGAGTATGGACTATCCGCGAAAGTAGATAAAATAAACATGCATACGTTTTCTCTCCTATTAAAACATTTAAATTTTGTTAAATTTGTTTCGCAAAATTATGTACACATTTCAAAATTCATCTATATTTAATTTTATCTTTATATCAATTATTATTATTTTATAATTATTAATTAATTTTATTTATTAATTATTATTTTGACTGTAATACAAATCATCATTGTATGTCTTTTTCCTCGAAATCAATTAAAGTTTCTCGAAATCTCGCTTAAAAAACAAACATTCTTAACGATACTTTTTTCTCCAAACCAACATACATAATCTCTGAATGTCCGCTTTATTTCTTTCTTAGAAAACGCAGATAGCATAGAGAAAACAATTAAAGGAGAATTAATATTGTAGCTCGCGCGGTGTCGCGTGGTGTTTGGACAGAGGCCAAAAAGACGAGGAGAAAGAGGAAAAATAATAAACAGAGTCCCTCGTAATTTTGGGGTTTTTAGGGGCCCGTCCGCCTGCTCGAGGGGTTGACAGCGACGTGATATATGTGCTACAGCATATGTCGCGGCTGTATGTGTGCGTGTGCGTATACGTTGATACGCACCTCCGGTCGGGAAAATATGCGACACCCTGTGCATAAACGAGATATGTCTTTCAGGGACGCAGCAGCAATGAGGCAGCAATAAAGCAGCAATAGGAAGCATATGTTTCCGGGCACAAATCGAGCCGAATATTCGATATTTTTAAGTTTATATTTTTTTTTGTTTATAGAATTCCTCAAAAATTATACGTATTACTAAATTTATGTTCTGATAAATTAAATTTTTAATATTTTTAATTTATTTCTTATTCTAAAAAAAAATTAAATATATTTAATTTAATTCTTATTCTTATTTAATTAAATAAATTTTATTCTAGGAAATAAATTTTAATTGTATTGTAAGAATAAATTAAATATATTGTATTATTTTTAATTTATTTCTTATTCCAAGAATAAGAATAAATATTGCGCGAATATTGATTTTACATATTAAATTGTATATGGATAATATAATTATACGTTATTTTTATATATAGAATTGCACACAGAGAGAATTATCTCTTTAAATTTATCCTGAAAATCGTGGTAATCGCATAAGAGTTTCTCTGGTTAATATTTACCACAATAAAAAATATTAATACGTATAATACATAATCGAACATATTTTGAATCTAATTGTGGAAGATATTAATAATTTTATTGTGGTAAATATTAATCAGGGAAACTCATAAAATTCTTCCAATACCATAATTTTCAGGGTAAATTTTAAGAGAAAATTCTCTGAATAAAATTATATATAATATATAATAAATATATAATAAATACATATATAATATAAAATATATACATATATAAAATAAAATAATATTATGTATAATATACCACAATAATATCGCAGAGTATATAATAATAAGATTATTATTAGAGGTAATTTAATTTTCGTTGGACGCGAATTTCGTTTAATAGAGCCAGTAAATCCTGTTGGTGAACGCCTGCCGAACACTCGGAGGAGATACGTCCTTGCATTTGCATAGGCCGTATTTCTCCTCTCATTATCATTATTATAAGCACACTTTGGCATTGTGCATCGAGCATAATGCCGTTGCACCCTGGCGCGCGGTGTCGCGTTTGACATTTGCATCCCGACAAAGAGAGCATTCACGCCTTCTTTTTTTTTTCGCTTTTCTCCTCTCTCTCTCTCTCTCTCTTTCTCCCTGGTCCTTCCTATATCTCTCCTCCGATGGAACCCTCGAAATTCTAGACTCGAGAGAGCACTCTCGCGTTGCCGATTCACCGTGCAAAAGCGGTATAACGCATTATCACGCACTTTAGAGAGATTGCACTTACACGCACGTGTTTCCTCCTCCAACCGCGTCGAGTAATTGACACATGCTGGATTAAAAAAAATAAAAAGAAAAAAAAAGAATACCTTTCTCTCGGCGCGTTCAAAACACTTATTTCGCGGAATTTTATCTCGAAACCGAGTGGCCGGCCATTAAATCCACTTTGCACCAGTTTTCGTGATAGAATTCGGGGGTCTGGAATTTTCCGTTTGGAAATCTTGTGTGCACTATGCGCGCAAAAGGATCAGAGAATTCTATTTATAACTTTACGCGCCATATACTCTGATATATGGTGTGTATTCCGATTCTTGCTCTCTCGTATTTTACACGCGCATAAAATTATAAATAGAATCTCCATCCCGAATGAAAAGCAATAGCTGCTTTTAATCGAATATTCTCCTCCATCCCTTTCAAAAATCCAAATCGCCCACACACACGCAACAGATATATATATATATATATAGGGTTCCGCTATATTCAACGGAGAGGCAGAATTGAGTGACATTCGCCGACGAGGCCGTTTTTACAAAACACAATGTTTCGGCTCGTCGACGAAGAGATACGTATACGAATGCAAATCGCGAACGGAGCAAGAGCGATAGTGGAATACAAATTCTCTCTAGCTATATATATATATATATCTTTCTCTCTCGGCATCGTAAACACGGAATCCAATTGCATTCACATGCTCGACCACAGCTATACATAACGATATCTTATTAGGCATAGCTTTCCCAAGCAGATGACGTCGAATACGAGGGCTTTACGAACGCATATGTACAAACGGTATGGATTACATATCTCTGCTTTCTATCGGGATAAACGCGATAGTCTTCCTTCTCTTTGGTGAAAATGCTCTTTCGCACGTGCCACGTGAAAAGCATATAGCTCAATTTTCCCTTCACGATCGAATTAACGTCAGCTACACAGTAGAAACATTTGTGATTTCTTGTTAAAAACGGTCCCCGTTCTAATTTTTTTGTTAAATATTTATAGCACATTCATGTGTTAGTTTTACATATTGCTTCATTTAATTTAAATGTTAAATTATTACACACAAATTATTATACAAACAAAAGATGTAAAAATAATACAACATGCATCGCTCTTTTACACGATAAATAAGTTCTATTTTATTAGTGACAAGATTTATCTCTGTTAAAATTTTTACATTAAAACTATGTTAATTTTACACAAAATTGATTTTTAATTTGAAGTTTTGCATTTATTGCGTTAAAATGTTAACACAATATTTATGTCTCCCATTTAACATATCCATGTTATGTTGAATTAGCAAAAATTTTTGTGGACCGTTTAGGACATGTGTTATCTGATTTTCAACTGTGTATATGAGGTTAAAGGCTTCTGACTCCTCCAACCATGTTACAATTGTGACGTCAGAAACGAGAAAACACGCTAAAAATTCTTAAATGTCATTTCGAAATAAGACAAAAACAATATTTCGATGAAACAGCACTTCAGATGACTTTAACACACTCTTAAAATACCTCGAAAACTAGCCTTTTCCTTTATAAAGGGATAATCAACCAACAACTGTAAAACGACTAATTTGAGGCCCAGTTCGTCTGCTCTTTGCACATGATATCACTTTACGATCATTTTTGATTATTGATCTGTCAAAGGAAAAATATAGTTTTCGAAATATTTTAAAAGTGTGCTGCCATTTAAAATAATCTTTTCATTTAAAAATGGCATCTAAGAATTTTCAGCGTGTTTTCTCGCCTCTGACGTCACAATCCAACATGGCGAGGTGAGAATCCAGGAGCCTTAATCGACTCAGATATAACGCGCTTCGAGGTGAAATTTTCTCGATAATATTATATACATGTACGGTTGATCGGAGAGTCACGTATTATATTAACAATTTCGTATTATCTATTGAATGGATAGTCATCAAGCTTTAACGGTTGTACATAAGATTATTATGTATAAAATATGTAATACGCTTGTAGCATTGATGTATGAAATATTCCATTATATGTAATTTATAGAAAATAGAACAGTACGCTTAAGTATGTTGAAGATCATTTCTCTCATAATAAAATTTTTATAATTATTTTTTAATTCTTTTTCTCGCTTTAAAAATTAATCATTTTATCGTATTTTTATATTTACGTCAGAGAAGATAATAAAGAGATTTAATGAAATTATTTAAAAACTGAGAATCTGAAAATATTATTTAATATCATATAAATTATTACAAATTAATTCTTGATTACTCGCGCATAATATTAAAATTCCCACGTAAGCGATAAAAGAATCAATTAAATAATTATTTATTTTATATTTTCAGAATGATAAATATCAAAAATGTATATAATTTTTCTTTCCTTAATATAATTCTCTGGCATTCCGATTATAGTATTCCAGATGGAATTTCGCTCAATGTAATTTGTACAAATCGCTTGGCTTGCAGTTTCCGGTAACTATGGACCCGCATTTGGTCGACTTATTCAACGATATGTCCATATGTCAACGGGATTAGAAAATTAGAGTACTTACTGCTGTCGCACGCGCCGCAAAATATAGCGGAGTATAGTTATTCGCTTTGATGTTCGCTGACGTTTTAAACGCAACACGACCGCATGCATCGACACGCTCCGATTTCCATCGGAGACGCGCACCAATTTATGGTCATGTAATATGCGTGTAATTCGCGGTTATTTACACTTCGTCTCCCGTCCATATGGCGAATTTTGATATATCTTTCCGTTAAAAAAACCTCCACGAGTACCCCGAATGTTCGAATTCGAACGCATAATAAGTACATACGCATACAAAATATATATCAATTATTTATATATTTAACTAGAGAAAAAAGTTAATTAAATTAATATTATTTAAATAATATTAAACAATAATGTTATATTAAAAAAAAAAAAAATTAATATTATTTAAATAAAAATAAATATATATAAATATTATTAAATTTTTGTTTATATAAAAAATTACTCGTTTAAAAATTATTGTGCGGCGATAAAACGAATTCGATAGTCTCTGATCGTTCAGTCTTCCGGAGGCAGCGCATAATTATTCGCCAATCGAATCGGACAACGTGTAATCCCGGATAATTGCGAAAAATTAATTTGATTCGTATGCTTCCCGACAACTGCTACTTAAATACACGGTGAATGGATATCACCCCCGTTTACTTTTTCTTTTTCTTTTTTCTTTTTTTTTTTTTTTCGTTATCCTCCTATGATCGCCGGTTAAAAGAGATTAAATGCGCGCGTGGCGACCGATGCCTATCGGTTTGATGATATGCACATCGGTAACGCATCTCCGTACGTTGTTTTTTTTTCCCTTCTTTCGTTCCCCTGTTCATTTTACGGGGCCTAGGTTGCATAAACGAAGCCACGGGGCTGTCATTATACCGCGGCACGCACGCTTATTTCCACATAGTTTAACCGGTAATTTCCAAGTTTATCCGCCGAACACGGATTTCCCAGAGGAGTCGCATACCTCGATCTACCCTTCCTCCGTCTGTCTCGGTATAAACTCGGCCTCAGAATTCGATAAACGGCTATTTTGCAATTAAGCGGAGAATTTAGCGATTAATCGGATCAAAAGATCGCTCCGCGCGATCCAAATTAAATTTGCGACCGAGTAGATTGATATAATAGAAAGTGGCGTTTTTTTAATTGTCTCTCTCTCACTTTCTGGAAATAAGGATAGTCAGCGAAAAGGAAGCTCGACAGATTTTAATTAAAATGTTCTCCCGATTCTATGTATTTTTCTCTCGCAATAATTTTTATCTCGGCACTTGTGGAAAGAGTTTGACACACTTTCGAGTACAATATTCCGAAAATAGAAGCAAAACGAATGACACTGTGATAACAATTACACGCGCAAGCGAGTTTTAGTGCCCATTTTTTTCCTATGGTGATGATGTAAAAAAAACTTCGTTTATATACCCGCGAGTTAATCGAAATTAAAATTGAAAGTAGTACAATTAAATCAAACAGCAGTTATTGAAACGTTTAACGTAAAATCGTAAGTTAATAAACGTCGAATATTAAAAAAAAATTAATAAAATGATTGAATTGACAAAAAAAATTCTCGCTTTCGATCGTAAAATCGTTAGTTGCGATCGTATTCGCGATTGTCGCCAAACACCGGTTTAATCAAATGAATATACATATGTAATGAAAAAAATTCCCTGACTTTTTCAGATTTTCCAAGACTAGAAATTAATTTTTTCCCTGACATTATTTTTTCCAAATATATAAAATTTGTATATAAATCAATTAAATGTTAAATCATGAAATCCTTGAGATATTTTTGTCAACACTGAAAAGGTTCGTAAGTTAAAAAAAACAAAAGTTTAAATCAATTATACAATCTGCATTATGTATAGGATAATCGAAACAAACATGTCACTATTATAAACTATTTAAATAATCGCCTTTTTTATTTATATTATACCAAATTTTTTTAGTTTCGTCTCTATCAAACACATTGAAATAAAATAACACGACGATAAAAATCTAAATTAACGAACACGCTGTAGATGAATCGATTTTTAACAACGCAGAAGAAAATTAGCGCGCTGAGAGTCGAGGGGGAAAGTTTATATTTATTTAATAAAAAATTTCAAATTATCGAGATAAATGTAGAATAATGTGAAAAAGTTCAGATAAAAACAGTAAAATTTCCTGACTTTTCGCTGACATTTTTAATTTTATAAAATTCCCTGATAATGTTTTTCAGAGCGCTATAGACACCCTATGTTATCTGATTGCAAGCTGCACAAAAACGCATATGCAAATTGAATAAAAACGCACATCCGGCGATTTTATACATATATGCATGTCGATATATATCTACATTTTAATTGATATATTTGACTTGGTGCGTATTCGCAGAGCAAATAACGGATTGGATGGGTTCATCATCCGTGTGGTTGCTCTCGCGTGATGAAACACGAGTTCGAGAGCGGCACTTGAAACGAATTACATATCGCATGCAATATAATCTCTCCCGGATTGATTCCGCTTCGAAATTTCTATGTATACGCGCCCGCCCCGATTCGTTTGTTTGTTACCACCTAGGAGAGCGTTTAAAAAGAGGGTGCGACCAGTTCTGATCCATTACGTAACCGTCATACGCGTATCTCCATTCTGTTTGCGTAGGTATGTGTATCGCGTATTTCTCGATTCAATCATAAATCATCTGGGAGAGGTCTCTTACGAAACCGACAGACGGCTATTTATCTGTTCACGTACGACGAACAAATGAATCTTTTGTCTCTGTGTGCGTTTTTCGAAGTCTATGTATGTATATATACCAACTATGCATTCAATGACATTGATAAATTCAGAGAGACTCGTGAGAAATGTTATCAATGAAAAATGATTTCTTTCGCGCGGTCGTTGCTCTAATAATAAAAACTTGTCACTAGGAAAAAGGAAAAACAGAAAAATAAGAAATTATATAGCTATCTCAAAAACTCCTCTCGATTGTATAACACATAATTAAATATAATATACAGACTGTGTCTAAGTGCAAAAATTTTAGGAGAAGATTCTTTGTCGAAAATCAACGAGAGTTTCTTATATAAACTCTTATATTCTTCCCTGAGTAGTTATTTTTCTAAAATAAAAAAGGTAAAAATTAAGTTTTTATTTTTTTCTCAAATTTCAGACAAATTAAAAAAAAGAAATTTAGTTGATATTTTCCACTAATAAAAAGAATGTTTATTAATATTAAAATAAATAAAAACTCAATTTTTATCTCCCTCTTTAGAAAAAGTGTAACTCTTCAGGGAGGGATATAAGAAACCCCTCTTAATTTTCGACTAAGAATCATCTCCTAAAATTTTGATATATGTATATATAAATTGATAAATTGAATAAATATTAATCATATTTATATTAATCATCTTATTTCATTTTTGGTATTTTTATATCAATTTTATATACATATAATAATACATATTTTATATGTACATAAAAAAATTGACAAAAAAATCAGAAATAAAATAAAAATTCAAACATTATTTTTCCACCTTTGTACTTCGCAAATGCCCTGTAATATATGCATCTCGACGTATAATACTGCATCAAGCTGGGCAGCGGCAGAGACATAATTAAAGAGTAGGTAACAAAAAAAAAAAAAAAAAAAAAAAAAAAAAAATGCAAAGTACCCCCAATGTATGGAAGCGATAAAAACGTGGCCAAACCTCGCGCCGCAGGGGAGCGAGGGAGGAATAAGATAGAAGGAACCACCCCGATGATGATCTCTAACAGGGGTGCATCGCGCGCCAGGCGGGATGGACGATGACGCATGACTCACAAAATGCCCACTGTCTCGCACACCCCTCCGATTACCATTGTGTACACATACCTATGATATATGTGTGCCATTCGAAGCGTGGCCCTCGAAACTTGGCCATTATGTCGGGGCTTCCGCATGCGATGGAATTGCGGTTACAGCGTACGACTCCATTCAGACAGATTACGTGCTCGATAACGTCTATTTGGCGCAAACATGATACTCGCTTTCTCTCTCTCTCTCTCTTTTCTGTGTGCTATATCGCTCGGCATCGGTAATCGGATTGATTTAATAAAGCGTATGCAGCAGGAAACAAGCGGCGCGTGCCGAGTTCCCATTACGGACTGCGGCGGAAATTGGCATCGCTCTCTTTCTCTCTCTCTCTCTCTCTCTTGGAAAATTGCATTGAATTCCTAAAGTATTGCACAAACCCACATAAAGGTTTCGTCTATCGGTTTTCCGATAGAGAGAACTCCAGAAAGAAAGAATTGAAATACTTGTATACTGCGATGTTATAAACGAAAAAACAGATGGAATATTAAAATATTTCCCTGCTCACGTTTATTATTTTAATTATCTCTTTCTCTCTACCAAGATTTGTTTTTATTTCAATTTAAAAGCATTACGGAAAGAAATATTATATTATAAAAGAAATAATTATATAAAAATATATTATAAAATATTGTATAAAAATATTATGTTATAAAAAAATGAAAAGAATACATAAACACAATAAATATCTTATTATTTAAATATCTACTGCATAAATATGTATTTCATGAAAAAATTATATAGAGTATATATAAAAAATAAAAGATATAGAAAAAAAAAACACTGCAAGAATTCATGCAAAATATTTCCAAGTCCTCATTAAAATTCAAAGCCGTTCTAACGACGAATCAAACGTATCTTTCGTCAATTAACATTCCCTTCCATTTCCGACAGTGCGATTCAAAGTTGCTGATGTAGATAAGTAATCCCTCTCGCTCCCTCAATGAACGAGCTTAAAGCTCCGACTAGAAAAGTCGGACGTTTAACGCCAGTTGAATCACCAATTCCGCCGTCATTCCGTCACATGACGAAACATTCCGATGACGGCGATGATGTTACAGCGAATAACGTCTTGGGGCCTCGTGCCGATTCTCGTACGCATTTACATCCCCCTTCCACCCCCTTTCTTGCTGAGGAACATCAAGAAGCCGCCTAGCATGCTGCTCGCGCGAGATAAGGTCTGGCCTCTTAATTGCTCGTTTCCTGTCCAGAAGGCTCCTCTGCCTCTTCTCGGCTTCGTCTTTGACTCGAGTCTGCCGATCAACCTTCTAGACAGCGTTCTCGGTACGGAAGAATCGCAGATACCGTACAATCAATCTCGTAGATCGTATACAAATATTTTGATAATTTTTTGAAGTTTATATTACGCGATTAAAATATTTCGTTGATATTTTGAAATAAATTTTCGGTGTCTTTTTATAGAAATTTCGTGTCATTTTTCATAAATAAATTTACATCGAGTCTTGCCAATAAAAATACTATACAATCAATCATAGATGATAAAAATATTTCGATAATATTAAAGGTAATTTTTAAATTTATATTACGGAATTAAAATATTTCGTCGATATTTTGAAATCAATTTTCGGTGTCTTTTTATAGAAATTTCGTGTCATTTTTCATAAATAAATTTACATCGAGTCTTGCCAATAAAAATACTATACAATCAATCATAGATGATAAAAATATTTCGATAATATTAAAGGTAATTTTTAAATTTATATTATGGAATTAAAATATTTCGTCGATATTTTGAAATCAATTTTCGGTGTCTTTTTATAGAAATTTCGTGTCATTTTTCATAAATAAATTTACATCGAGTCTTGCCAATAAAAATACTATACAATCAATCATAGATGATAAAAATATTTCGATAATATTAAAGGTAATTTTTAAATTTATATTATGGAATTAAAATATTTCGTCGATATTTTGAAATGAATTTTCGGTGTCTTTTTATAGAAATTCCGTGTCATTTTTCATAAATAAATTTACATCCAGTCTTGCCAATAAAAATACTATACAATCAATCATAGATGATAAAAATATTTCGATAATATTAAAGGTAATTTTTAAATTTATATTATGGAATTAAAATATTTCGTCGATATTTTGAAATCAATTTTCGGTGTCTTTTTATAGAAATTTCGTGTCATTTTTCATAAATAAATTTACATCCAGTCTTGCCAATAAAAATACTATACAATCAATCATAGATGATAAAAATATTTCGATAATATTAAAGGTAATTTTTAAATTTATATTATGGAATTAAAATATTTTGTCGATATTTTGAAATCAATTTTCTGTGTCTTTTTATAGAAATTCCGTGTCATTTTTCATAAATAAATTTACATCCAGTCTTGCCAATAAAAATACTATACAATCAATCATAGATGATAAAAATATTTCGATAATATTAAAGGTAATTTTTAAATTTATATTATGGAATTAAAATATTTCGTCGATATTTTGAAATCAATTTTCGGTGTCTTTTTATAGAAATTTCGTGTCATTTTTCATAAATAAATTTACATCCAGTCTTGCCAATAAAAATACTATACAATCAATCATAGATGATAAAAATATTTCGATAATATTAAAGGTAATTTTTAAATTTATATTATGGAATTAAAATATTTCGTCGATATTTTGAGAACAATTCATTTTTCATAAATACATTTACATCAAGTGTTGCCGATCAAAATATGCTATTATACGTAAAATCCAAAAACACACTGTTAATTACATATTAACATGCTATAATTATTGACACAATTTGAAAATGAGAAAATAAAAAAGTGAGTGTGACGTAACATAATTAAAAATGATTATACATTTTCACACACGTGGACAAAATTAATAATAATTTCTAATTCTTATATATAAAACTCTGTGTATGAATAGATAATATTTTATGAATACATTATTTGTGAAACAATTAAAATTTTGTATACAGAGTGTCTAGCAGACTCAATGAAAAAAATTCATTGAGTTTTTCAGATTTTCCAAAACCAAAAATTAATTTTTTCCCTGACTTTTTAGTATTATTTTTTCCAAAGATATAATTTGCATATATCTATTTGATAAATCAATTAAATGTTAAATTCTGAAACCCACGAGATATTTTTGTCAACAATGAAAAGTTTCGGAAGTTAAAAAAACAAAAATTTAACTCAATTACACAATCTGCATTATGTACGATAATCGAAACAAACATATGTCACTATAAACTATTTAACTAATCACCTCTTTAATTTATATTATATCCAAATTTTTGGTTTTATCTCTATTAAACACATTGAAATAAAATAACACGACGATGAAAATATAAATTAACGAATCGATTTTTAACGCAGAAAATTAGCGTGCTGGGAGTCAAGAGAAAAAGTTTAGATTAATTTAATAAAAAATTTCAAATTAATGTGAAAAAATCCAAATAAATAATAAAATCTCCTGACTTTTCCCCGACAATTCCAGATTTATAAAATTCTCTGACAATTGCCCGGATTTCCCTGACCGCTAGACACCCTGTCAATTTTGCTAAAATATTTGCGGAGAACCGCAGCGAAATATTATCCCGTCGTGATCGTGCAAAAATTCAATGAGTCGCGTTATTCCGCACAAATTCATCGTCATCCGCGCGCTGATGGGGAAATGTGGGGGTTTGCGTAAATCGCAATTACACGTTATATCCTCTCGCAAAACCGGTTCGATCGCGTGCCAAGGCACGTACGACGAACTCTTGACACAGTCGTGTCGCTGCTCGCATGAAATATCATCACGTTAGTAAATACGGACATTACACCGAACCACGGTTGGCGCATTTTCGGAATAATCTCCAATTTCGTTCACTCTCCGCGCCACATCTTCATTATAGGCCCCCTCATCGAAATTTACCAAAACCTCCAATGATTCACCCTCTCAATAGCTCCCGCTTCGAATCAAAGGGTCTTGTTACCCTCGACATAAGAGAGATTTCGATAAAGTATGATTCTGACTTTGTACGCGACTTTCCCTTGATTAAATGCATGTTTTTCATACGCTGAAAAAATATGTGAAAATTTACATGTGGAAATTACTTTTGTTCCAAACTGGAAAAATTACTTAATTATCGCTGTAATTTTTTTTCCATATTTTTTAAAGTGAAAATGCAAATTAATGTAAAAATAAATGTAAAATATAGATACTATTTTTGTGCAAAAATTACATGGACTTTTAAATCTAACATTTTTACTTTATTAGAACTTTATTTTATGCTGTATAACATTATTTTATAGCATTTATACATTATTAGCATTTTCTATGTGCATAATTCCATGTTCGGTAAAATATTTTTAAAAATTACATATAATCTATAATTTTCCATTTTACACAAATATTTTTTTCAGTGTATATTGTTGCCTTTCTAATGCATTATTGATTCTCTTATAAAAATGAGATAACGTTATAACAATAACTTGCCCATATTTGTTGTATAATATATATATATATGAGAGAAAGAGAGAGAGACCTGTCCAATTAAATTTTTATTGCTGCTTGTTTGCGCTTAAATTGAGGCAAGCGTTTCAACATCAAGAGAGAAGTGAACTTTGAAAGATTTATAAAGTCGTGATAAAATGATGGTGCAACGAGTGTATTATCTATAAGCCTGCGGTTATCATGAGGAAGCATTGGCTACCGGGGCCTTTCCAGCGTTTTTAAGATTTAATAGAGCGAAAGATAGACTAATGTATCATTCGCTCGTCGCTGCACGACCAAGATAGATATAGATAAAAAGCTCGACGTAGCGGGAAAACATTTCAATTATATCCCAGCTGAAAGCTAATCAATTTCAAAGATAAATTAAAATTGCTCGTTATTCTCTGCCGAGATTATTATTTTACGTTCGGGTATTTAACGGTAGTTGTTTATATAGAATTACTATTGACACGCATCGGTAATCATATAGCTGTAAAATATAAATTTATTCATAATATTTTGCCACTCCTTTCCAAATATTTTTATAGACGCATATTCTATCGTAGATCAAAAATTAAAAATTATTATATACTGCAATATTTTGTTTTAATTTATCAAAGCTTAGATATATATTTTTACGTAACATACACGCATATATCTTATTTTATATTAAAATAAATATATATATATATATATATTTTATTTTATATCAACATAAATATATAAACTCAAATTAATATTTTTCATCGTTCTCCATTTTTATACGCGAGAGAACCTGATCGATAACCGATTAATGATAGACCTCCGAAGACCGAGACATTGTCCCCTTTATCACTCGCTGTTATTAGCGCTTTAAAAGGCTACGATAAATGAGTCATTTCCATAACATAATGTCTTGCGACAGTGAAAAGGGGAAAAAAGGGTGAAATCAAGCAGCAGATTACAGATTTGCGAGCGAGTCCAGAGAACTTGGCTCAATCGGACAATTTGCATAGCATTTCGTCGACGCGATAAGGAACGGGTTCCTCGAACGGTGGTCATTTTGTATCCGCGTTGTTGCATTTATGTCAGTTATCCTTTCGAGGATCGGTGGTCTTAATGAGGCGCCTATCGCCGACGGACACACGCGGTT
This sequence comes from Nylanderia fulva, assembly GCF_048542155.1. NCBI lineage: Eukaryota > Metazoa > Arthropoda > Insecta > Hymenoptera > Formicidae > Nylanderia > Nylanderia fulva. The sequence continues at coordinate 778,231 of NW_028190368.1, read as the reverse complement.
ATCTCCGCTCTTACTTTCGCTTTTCTCCCTCTCTCTCTCTCTCGTACAAAGTGTGGTAGATGCTACCGAATCAGCTTTGCCTCGACTAATCACCGTACAAAGTTACGCGTTCGTAATATGCTCCGTGTAACGATTATCATTAACGTGATTAATGACGTTTATGACGTTTCGATAACAGCTCGTTGGGAAAGATCGTGTTGCAGAAAAAAATCGCATGAAACATCACACAGATATAAAGCGAGAAGAGATCGATATTTCAGGAAGAGGAAAACAAGTACATCAGTTTGAAAAAGTATTAGAATTTCCGCTTCATTGCACTAGAAAAATTGTATTTTCATTTTTTTAATTTTCCATTATTTTAGAATATCCTGTTCTCTAAAATAAGCGCCAAAAATTCTTTTAGAGAAATTATATAATAAAAATTAATAATAATAATAAAATATAATATACAATATACAATATATATAATAATATACAATATATATAAAAAGTAAATAAAAAATAATAAAAATTCTTTTAAAATTTTTTATTATAATAATTTTGATTTTATAAAATGTGACTGATATTCTTAGTCTTAGAAGCTGTTTTATATTGTAAAAGCTTAGGAATATATCTGTCAAGAGAGATTTTGTAGTCTGCAGTCCTCTTACTTGAAGAATACAATTTTTCGGGACGAATTTTTTATTCTCGCGCGTGGAATTTGAGTAACGCGATTTTTGCCGCGCCGTTTGCCAACATACATACATATATGTTTGTACATATGTATACAGGGTGTCCCAACCTTGTACCATACGTTTATGGGAAACTCCTAAGGTTATTTGGAGACGATTTTTCCTCAGCGAAAAAATGTCGAGAAAGATCATCATTTTTTTTAATGTTCCCAATTTTTGAAATCATGTATCTCTTTGTAACTAAGCCTTAAATTAAAATTCTATTAAAATAAACTTTACCAGAAATTAATTAAAAAGCGTAGTTTTGTTAATAATTTGTTTATTTTCACAAGGCTTCGTTTACAAAACAGCTTTTATTTTCAATCATTTCTAACTCGAAAATTATTGGTGCCTGAACAGGGTGTCCAGCAGACTCGATGAAAATAATATTTTCCCTGACTTTTTAGTATATATTTTTTCCAAATATAACAAATATTTTATTTATTTTTTTTATTTATATCAAATTTTTTTATCTCTATCAAACACATTAAAATAAAATAACACGACGATGAAAATATAAATTAACAAACACGCTGTAGATTAATCGATTTTTAACTACACAGAAAATTAGCGTGCTGAGAGTCAAGGAAAAGTTAATATTTATTTAATAAAAAATTTCAAATTATTGAGACAAATGTAGAATAATGTGAAAAAAATCCAGATATAAATAGTAAAATTTCCTCATTTTTCCCTGGCGATACCAGGTTTTTCGCCGAGGAAAAATCATCTCCAAATCGCCTCAAGAATCTACCGTAAACGTATGGTACCGTAAGTCTGGGACACCCTGTATATATATAAGTCGTGGGCGACAAACACCCGGCGCGAGAAGCGCGAACGCCCGCATCCTTCTTAACTTTATTGCATCGCGGCGTTATCGGTTATCGCGCGCAAGCCTTCGCGGAAACGCGGAATAATGAAATAGAATGGGCCATTGTATAATAACAGCAACGAGAAAGAGAGAGAGAAAGAGAGACGATATCGCCGCGCAGCGAAATATTTCCGAAATATTCGCGGTACATTGTTCGAGCATCAGGAGAGAGAGATTCGAGTATATTCTCGAGTGTTTTCCCATTTCGAAAGGTCTCTCGAAACACTCGAAAGGTTCTCCTCCAGCATGAAAAGCGTTAGTGTACTTCTATAAAATTGTCGTACACCTGATCGTTTTTAGAATTCAATTAAATTAGAATTTTAACGCAATATTAAATTACACAACTATAAATATGTAAAATGTCAAATATTAATTAAAAAGTATTTTTTAATATTATTTTTTTTCTTCTTTCATTCTCCAAAAATTGTTTACATACTTTTAAATAAATAAATACAAAATAAATTAAATTTTTGGAAATAATAATATTAATTTAAATACTTAATAATTTATGGAAATTTATTAATAATAATGCGTTGACGTCATGCATTTTTCGTTGAATCGTGATTAATGAAACGATGACTTCTGCGACCTAGCATTTTACGAGATAAAAGAAATCATAATGCTTTCCACATTCAACATCTTGTTCCTTAATCCGTCGATTTGTAACTATCGCGTTTAAACGTTACGGACCGGACGAGCGTTTCATTGAAAGGAGTACGCTCCTAGTATCCATAAGTCACGTTTAAAGGCCGCTGTGACTGGGCATTCATTTCCATAACTGTACCCGCCACTCCGATACGATGATTCGATAATTCTTCGAGCGAAACGTCAGTATAAGAAACGAAAAAGATCGAGCGAATCAACCGTTAACGACATAAGTCTTTCGCCGATGAGATACATATACGTATATACTATATATATATTGTGTAAGAAGAGCAAATAATCGCGCAAATCTGCTGCTGCAATAGCACGGCATATTAATTACTTCCGTATCAACAATCTCAGATAGCAGCAAACCGCGCGTATAATTGCAAAGTGTCATAGATTCTTTCGTTACTTAATTTTTCATTATGTGCAGAGCAACGGAAAGACACTCTTCTATTTTTTGTCGTTTAACGTATACAGTTTTACTCGAGTGACTGAATCGGAGAGATAATTAACGAGATTGCAATTATATTTAAGAGACATTAAGTAATTGCTAGCACTCGAACGAGCAAGATAAAATAAACAGTTGCGCGCAATAAAAAGTATAAAAAAAGAAAAAGGAAATAATCGACGTAATGAAATTGGTTAAGTGGAAAATGTAAATGCAGACGGTCGTTGAATAAATCCTGATTATTAAGGTAAGAGCGTAAATTACACTTTACACAACATATGTTCAGAAGCACATCGCGAGAGAGTTGGTATCATTATTATTCCACGACGCGATTAAAATGATTAAGATAGCGACAAATGTGTTGCTAATACAGGTCAGAACACGAGCTACTAGATATGTTGCTCTAAAAGTGCGATGCACAGTACTTTGATTCATTATTAGAGAGTTCCCAAGATGAGAGAGAGCGAAAAGAAGGCTGGAAAAAGAGGAACACCGATGCACGCATGTAAACTGTAACGTGGCAGCACACATGAATGCATATGTATGCATGTATGCACTTACAAGGAGAACGAGATGAACGAAGGGGAGAAAAGAAGAATGAGCGAAATGATAAAGAGGAGAACGAATAGTCGGAGATATCGCGAACACACAGTCACTTGTTCTCTTACGTGTTAATTTACGGGATACATATCTCGCTAGTACAAAGGATTAACGGAGGTCATTTTCGACAGAATTTTTTTTTCTCTCTCTATTAGAGTCAGGGACCTTTTTCGGGTTTTTTTTTTCAATTTACAAAATAAAAGTGTTTTAATACATAAAAAGAATTTTCTCTTGGAATTTACCCTGAAAATCAGCAATCGTGGGACAATATGGTATTGGAAAAATTTGATAAGAGTTCCCTTATGCTTAATATTTGTCAAAATAAAAAATATTAAGATCTATTACAATAAGATATATAAAAAAAATTTGCACTTCTTCACTTTGAGAATAATTATTTTTTAATCATTTGACAATGAATATTAAACCGAGATCAATATTTTCTTCGTTCTCTTTTAGCACGATTTATTGCATATTAATATAGATAATATTATATTAATTATTAATTTTACACAGAAAGAATTTTCTCTTAGAATTTATCCTGAAAATCATGGTAATCCTGGGGCAATATATTGTAATACTGGAAGAATTTTATAAGAATTTCTCCGATTAATATTTACCACAATAAAAATATTAATATCTACCACAATAAGATATTAAAATATGTTCGATTAATTTTACTATGTCCATATTAATATTTTTTTATCGTGGTAAATATTAATCACGATTTTTAGGATAAATTTTAAGAGAAAATTCTCTCCGTATCCTTTCGATAATCACAGAGATAAATACTTGCGATCTCGAAAAGACTTCAAATGCATTTTTCGATAAAGACAAATTTAAATTTTCCTTGCGGATGAAAAAACTCGCTGCAACGAATGCAAGATTACCCCATAGACGCGCGTCTCTTGTCGCATAGAGATGGAGAAAATATCAGCGAATGTAATCTCAAACGTCGGAATGCGACACGAAGCAGGTTATCGAAGCTATTCAAGGATAAGTGAAGCGTGGAGTACAAAAAAAAAAGAAGAAAAAAATGTGCGCGAGGTGCGAATTATATCTGTCGTCATACGAGTCAGAGGACGCGATGCAAGACTGTTTATGCTTGGGGGGAAACTGGTGCCCCATTGCCCTTGTTCGAAATATGCACGAAGCTCATTCGAGCGATAGGGAGACAAGATAGAGAAATAAGATTCTCGTTATGTGCCCGAGTCGATCGTAAACTGTAAGACATAATTTAAATTTTCTTGGTTATATGTGGAATTTCATTTTATATGCCAAGTATTATATCTTCAATAATGCAAACATAAATAATGAGACAAAATGAGAAAAAAATTTCAATATTTTATACACAATGTCCCAGACCTACCGTATCATACGTTAATGGGGGATTCCTGAGGCAATTTGGAGATAATTTTTCCTCAGGGAAAATGTCCAGGCACCAATAATTTTCGAGTTATAAACGATTGAAAATAAAAGCTTTTTTTGTAAACTAAGCCTTGTAAAAATAAATTATTAACAAAACTATATTTTTCAGGTAAAGTTTACTTTAATAGAATTTTAATTTAAGGCTTAGTTACAAAGATACATGATTTCAAAAATTGGGAACATTAAAAAAAATGATGACCTTTCTCGACATTTTCGTTGAGGAAAAATCGTCTCCAAATCGCCTCAGGAATCTCCTATTAACGTGTGATACGGTAGGTCTGGGACACCCTGTATATGTATATAAAACAATGATAATGTATGTAGACTTGTGGAAAAAGTTATCATGTCAAATACATATAAACTTTTAGCGAGAACTATTTCGGAAATTTAACACTTTCCAACACATATGTCGCGTTTCCTCAATCTTCGAAAACTTTGTCCTTTTCATCTCCCTGGGCAATAAATATTTCAGCGAAATTGTTTTCCAAAGTTACATTGAAGCGATCGCAAGTCATCTCGAATTACAAAGAGAAAGGGAGAAAAAGAGAGAGAAAAAGAGAGGTATTTGCCTTTATACCTATGCACCCCCAGGGATCAACCCTTTTTGCCAATCTCATCCACGAATCCCTTTGCTACTAAATCAGTATTAGGAGTGACGTTACAACCTCGACATTTTTCTCTCGATTTTACGATTTTCATAATACAGGGAATTCATTACTTAATATTCTGTTTAATGTAGTTGCACGAATTTACATATATAGTTTTTCCATCGAGCATTCTGACGTAAATTAAGAATGATATTCGTTTGATCGTATAATAAGCACAAAATATAAAATATATATAATTTATTTATAAAATTAAATTAGATTAATAAAACTTTTATTATACATTTTTCATAAAATAAAATAACAAAATATAAAAATAAAATATTTTATTTATAAATATTTATAAATAAAATATTTTATTATAAAGTATAATAAAAAAATTATGAATATATATTGCTTTTTACATTTATGTATTTTATTCGTGTAAATAAAAGTTTAATAAATTTTTTCGTATAACGTAAAATATTTTCCAAAATATACATTTCACAAAACTCAATCTTTATTAACTCTCAACTTTATTAAATCTTAAATTAACAGTTTAATTTTAATATTGTTTCTCCATTGTTATTCTAAATTTATTTATTTGTTATCCTATTCTTTCACACATATTTTTAGAACAAAATTCTATTCAATTGATTACATCACCGAATCGACTACGCCAATTTGCACGAGTTTGCGAGATATACGATAAAAAGGATAATGATCATCTTTGTCGGTGAACAATCGTGAGACATGAAAGATACAATAAAAATACACGTGCAGAAAGTCTCGACTCATATTATCCGTCTGCCCTCCCGATATGTCAACGACAGTAATCGGATACCAAAATATCTAAAAGGGTTACGTTTAGGATTTTCCACACGTGGCTGTGTAAATAAGCCAAATATACGGCTATACATGCGAATGAATATTTATGATGACGCGTCTTGAATTATTATAATTCTCGTTCGATGGTGAATGCGCGACGGGTGAATATCAGATACATCTTGTCGCTTGTGTGGACATAATGGCTTAAACGACAGCCGATTTTCGGTCCCTCGAATCGAGCTTGTAAATATTCCGGATTACGCAACAATCGTGAAACAACAATCTCGCGCGATCCGCATTTCTTATGTATCCCGATCGAGTGTTTTAAACGTTTCGAACGAATAAGTTATTCCTATATCCGCGGGCTAAATCGCTCGTCTTTCTCTCTCTTTACAAAGCTGCTGTATATAAATCGATCGTTGATACGGCTTACGAGGAAGCTTAATGGAGTATCGATCATTTCGGTGTCGAATATCAACGAGTATATCTTCCTCTCATGCCGCTCCTATTTATATACTATTTTTTTTCTAAACGTGATTGCGCGCCGTAAGCGTCTATGATTTATGTATGCAAAAGAGCGTCGTAAAATTGCAAATTCGCGTTTAGTTATACAGTCTAAAAGGATAAGTCGGATCAATGTAAAAAAATGCGGTATATATATAATTCGCATCACAATAACCAGCAGACAAGGTAGCAATGCAAGTTGCAATGTAATAATTTCTAAATGATGCATACGTATATGCTATAACGTTTATAAATAATTTATATACACAGAGAGATTTTCTCTTAAAATAATTTACTCTGAAAATCAATCGTGGAACAATATGGTATTGGAAGAATTTTAGAAGAGTTTCGCTGATTAATATTTACCACAGTAAAGATATTAATATGTACATAGTAAAATTAATCGAACATATCTTTTAGATTTTATTGTGGTGTAAATATTAATCAGAGAACTCTTCTTCCAATATCAAATTATCCTATGATTATCATGTTTTCGAGGTAAATTCTAAGAGAAAATTCTCGCCGTATACCCAACATATATTTTAATATGGTATAGTAATAAAATATTAAAAAAAAATATATATATATAATAAGTATATTTAAATTAATTATATTAAATTAAAATAATTATTTGTAAGATGCTTGCTTAATATCTCGCATGTAACGTGTCAAGGTTAATCGATTTAAGTCCAGGCAGTAAAAAGTATCGGTATGCTTGAGTGGCATAAAAATGCAATTTTGTGAAATTTCGTGACAGGTCATAAAATTTCAACTCAGATAAGATATGCATATTCGCATTACGGCATTCTTCTCGTATATGAAGATTGCATAGTGTCGTTGAAAGTTAGAGCGTATACCCGTTACACACGCGGTGACCGGGCTCTGTTTCTATCTCTCTCCTTCTCACCCTCGAGATTGCGCTTGCGAGCGCGAGTGCAGCCGTGTAACGAGCCGTAATCTCGCGGTAATTTACGAAATGACAGTCCATAAATATTTCGTCCGTAAATTGTGATTACGGGTTTGATCGACTCCCGGTCCCCTTCCTCGTCGTGTCTCCTCTTCTTTCCGCTTTCGTACGTTACTACTTAACTGTAACCACGGTCGCTCGACTTTAGCGAATCGCTGGAAAGGGGAACGGACATCGTTCGACCGGAAATCGAGAGAGTATCGGGAACGCGTGAGTTCGCGAGTTCCTCTTGGAAAACGAGAAAGAAGAGGTACGCGTCAAACAAATATAGTCTACGGGGGTTCGATGATTCACGCGAAAGATCGCGAGCGTCCGCAGGATTTTTTTCAACGAAGAAACGTGATTCAATTTTATTCTTTCTTCATTTTTTTTAAATTTAATTTTCTTCATTATTATTTTTTTTAATATTAAATATGCAAACATAATGTTTTAACGATTCCTAGGGGGACAATCATGAGCGTCCGCAGAATTTTGTTCATGGGGGGAATAATTAAAATTGTTTTGTTCTTTCTTCATTTTTTAAATTGAATTTTCTACATTATTTTTTTAATATTAAACAAGCAAAAATAATTGTTTTAACGATTCCAAGGAGGGCAATCATGGGCGTCCGCAGAATTTTGTTCATGGGGGGAATAATTAAAACTGTTTTGTTCTTTCTTCCTTTTTTAAAATTGAATTTTCTACATTATTTTTTTTAATATTAAACAAGCAAAAATAATTATTTTAACGATTCCAAGGAGGGCAATCATGGGCGTCCGCAGAATTTTGTTCATGGGGGGAATAATTAAAACTGTTTTGTTCTTTCTTCCTTTTTTAAAATTGAATTTTCTACATTATTTTTTTTAATATTAAACAAGCAAAAATAATTGTTTTAACGATTCCAAGGAGGGCAGTCATGAGCGTCCGCAGATTTTTTTCAGGGAGAGCATGATTAAAATTCTCTATATATAATTAAATATGCAAGAATAATTTGTTGCGCAAGATCGGCTAAAAAAAAAAAAAAAAAAGAAGAAAAGACTTTACCGTTTCTTCGAGAGGAGCGTGTAGGACTCCTTGGTCGCGGCGCAGATCCTCATCCGCATTTTGCGCACGGCCCTTTTGCGCACTCCACCTTCGAGAACTGGCATCCAGATGAACGGTCCCGGCCTCCCTCCTGTTTCACCCTGTGTCGCCGCGACGACACCTTGCCGATCGACACTTTGCGCCACGGGCGCGTTCTCCGCCCCACGACGACGACCTCGCGGCGGACCTCGCATTCGACTCACGTCGCGATCGGCATGACGCGATTAATCCCTCTCTCTCTCTCTCTTCGCGGAAGGAGAAAAAGAAACGCGCACAATAATTATTTCGTCCGCTCGACGCCGATTTTTCCGCCGCAGTCGCGGGTGAATATAATTTACAATCGGCGAGCTCCTCCTCGTTGCTGTCCTCCCTTATCTCGAGGTCGACCGCCGATTCTCGTCTCTTCGTCTTCTTCTTCTTCCTCTCGCGCTCGCCTCTAGTCTATTCGATAACCATTATCGAGATAAGAGCGTTCTCCGCGGCCCGCAGGCTCGAAAGGATCCTTTTGATGGATAGCGCGACGTCTCTCGGCGGATTCGCGTGCTTTTGGCACGCGTAGATCGATCACGAGGATCGATCGGAGATCCTATCGTCGGGAGATAGTGATAGATTGCGAGAGAGACTTCGATCTGATTGCACGGACGATCTATACGTATATATATTCGATGAGTCTGATTATTTTTGCTATTTGTTATTTGGATTTATAGCGAAGCTCCGAGGAGAGAGATGTGTTTTCTTTTATTTTTTATATTCGATAAATTTAATTCAATTCTTAATTGTGTCTCAAAATATTAAATTAATAACACTGTATAATATATTGAATAGAGTGCATCCTTTTTCTTTTGACAATTAAAACAGCGAAATAAAAGAACTATAAAAAGAAATGATATCTATTTCATTTTTATTATTACATGAAGGATTTTATATAATTTGTTTATTAACGCGCGATTATTAAAATCCTTATTTTAAGTGCGAGTTTAATTTTTCTAATTTCAACTTCAATAAAACATATATTACTTAAAATAATGTCACACAAAGAAACTGGTTGCAAGTTTAATATTCAATTTTGCAAATCTTGAATATATATGTAATGTGCTTCTTGCAAATACGTTTAAACTTTCTAATTTCTTTTAAAGCTTTTCTTTTCAATTTCCTCTTGTTTTTTTATACTGCAATTTTTCAATTTCCGGAGATTTGTATAAAGATAATACGTGAGATGACGTCTTTTATAGCGTACACAAGAAAATTGCAGATTCTCTGGTTTAAAAACCTGAATGATTAACAATGTAATAAAAGATCACAACCGAAAGAGAGAGAGAGAATCGAAACTTTAATTTATTGCCTTACACGGCGAAAACAGAAAAATGCTTCTAAGATAAAACGACGTAAGTAAAGCTTGAAAAGATTTTTCTTATCACGTTCGATAAATCAAGTAATTATAAATTGAAAGCTACGAGAGAATTAAATTCATATTTAAAATAGCTATACAAACACACTCTTTCTTCGAAGGTTATACATACGTATGTAATATTATATTTACATCTTGAATTTTCGCAGAGAATAAGCTACTTCATACATTAATATTCTATTTGACGAACAAATTCCGTTATAAATAATAGCGAAAATATCAAACTCAAAATCGTAAAAAAAAAATCATGGGCGTCCGCAGGATTTTTTCTAGAGAGGAACATGATTAAAATTTTGTTTCTTATTATTCTTTCTTAATTTTTTAAATTCAATTCTTTTATTTTAATATTTATTAAATAAAATTTCAAATAAATAGTGTTTCTTCACAAGGAGAGCAAATGCATAACTTTTTTTTTATATTAATTCCAAGAAAAGCGGACGTCCATGAATAAAATCGTAAAATTACAACACGCGTGTCAAAAATAAACGTGAAAGAAATTTGATTTCCCAGCGAGGAAAATCAAAGTGAACTCAGTCGAGTTACTTACGATCGACTTAAGAGAGGCGAATAATCCTTCGGGCGAGAAGAGACAACGCGCACTATTATCTCGCGGCTCTTGTATCGGATTTTTCCGGGAAGCAAGAGAGAGAAAGAACGAGAGATACGTAAGCGTAAAGACCTTTGATTCGGTCGCCCGCAAACGAGATCTAACACTATCGAGTTGACCGATTAGAAACGCACTCGATTATCGCGGTTTACCATCTGCGACGCTATCTCTCACAGACGAAGATGGAAATTGAAAACCGAGATTACGCTAATCGGAAGTCAAGCAAAGCAAACTATATGCGACTGTTATTCGAGCCGCTGTTTATCGGCCTCGCACTTGCCTTTGTTCGCGCGAAGCTTCGATAACAATAAAAGGGAAAATCTGCGGATTCCGTTTAGACGCGCGTAAAACTCAATATCACGCACACATACACGTTCAATCGCGTTAAAAGACGAGTCCTTTTTTTTTATCACACCCTTTTATCTTAGTTTCAAAATCACTTTACGTTTGTCACAATGTCGGTACTCAAAACGCGGAGAATATCGGCACGTATATTAAATTCGCGACGGATGACAGGCGAGAGATGACACGTGCGCGCGGACGGCTCGACGGAACGCGAGTGTGACGGCGTGCGTCACGCACGCGCCCCACCACGGCGCCGTAAGACCCCGGCGGAGATCGCCGGAGGGGGTAAAGCGGCACGGTGGGGGGGAGGGTGAAAAGCCGCGCGCGCACACAGGCCCCTAGGGGTTGAGGGAGGGGGGAGGCCTCCTGGTTCTCGCGCAACGAGTCTCGCCTACTTTCTTCCTTCTCCGTCTCTCGACTCGCATACTGTCGCGCGTATTTTTCCTCCTGTACGTGTATTTTTTTTTTTTTCTTCCTTCCTTTCTTTCCTTTCGAACGCCGGGTAGACGTTTATAGCGCACCTACGCCTCTTCCTCTAGCGATATTACTTCGGGCGAGACGAATACGCAGTGACTCGTACACGCTGAGAACGTCGCACTTTCTGAATGATTTTTAGAGAATTGCGATCGTATACGAAGATTTATGTTGGTTCCGTTGATTGATGAATTTTTATATTTGTAATAGATAAATATAGAAATGTTTTTTTTTTTTTTTTATTATTTTAAATAATTTTAGAGACCTCTCTTGTATCTTTGTCATATCATATATGTGTATTTTGTACAAATGGATAAACAAATATTTTATACAGAAATTTATAGATACTTTTAATTAATTGCGTTTTTATGTTCTTTTAATTGAGTGTAAATAAGTTTAAATAATGGATACGTCACAGAAAAAAAGGAATCCTTGATTCAAGTATATTTTTATTCTTGAACGCTATTTAATTGATTTATTAAGCATAAAATTGTAATTACAAATTTTCATTTTCCTTAATAATAAATAAGTTTGTGTGAAATATATTTTATCATTAAGATATATTCTTGTTTTAAAAATCGCATATATATGATAAAAACAAACTTAGTCACATTTGAACTAAGAATTATTATATATACTTGAAAGTACCGCTTATATCCGATGCTCACTTACAATATTTATAAGTACAATAAATTTCAGCTTGAACCAAGAATATTTTGCACTTTGTTTTAAGGATAAATTATCCTTTATCCAAAATTATTTATATTTGGCGCTATTATAAGGATAAAATATACTTGAATCGAGGCATATTTGCATTTTTTCAAGGATACTGTTTTTTCTGTGATCATATATTTTGAAATAACTTTTACGTGATTATTTCGATTGACTTGAATTTTGCATCGTATCCATTATTTAAATTTATTCACACTCAATTAAAAATATATTAAAACGCAGTTAATTAAAAAAATTGTTTATCACGATGAGTAATATTGCAAACGAAGTGTAATATTGCAACAGAGAGAGAAATTTAAATATAAAATTATTTTTTTTTTTTCATAAAAATTTTAAATAATATGCAGCTATCTCCAGTCTTTTTGTTATCTATATATATTTCGAATATAAAAATGATGAAAAAATATTTTATACGCAAAAGATTTATATAGTAAAGGAGAATATTTTTAATCAATTGTGTCAATATTTTAAAAAGAAGTATGAATAAGTTTCGATACATAATTTAAAATAATTTTTGCATCCCGCGATTGTATACGATTATGATTACGTCGGGGGCGAGATCTCGATTTGCGATCGTCCGAAGAAATTATGTTTATCACAATAAAGTAATATTGTGAAATATCGAAACTTGATCGATGTAGTTGGAAAATGTCGAGTCATTGTAGAACTTTGATTTAACTTGCCAATTGTCCACCATTCTTCCGACTTGAATACATTATTCACAATGAGATTTCATATTCTATATAGTAAGGTGAAACGTAGTGTTCGTCACAGTCAAAGTTTGACACCGATAACGGTGACTTCGAAAATTACGCGACTCTCGAGAAGCGCAAGAGAGCATTTCCAGAAACCGCGATGACTGATCAAGCGTAAGAGAGAGATATGTCTCGTGACATTATTATATTAGTTCATACACGTGCGGAGATATTGTCAAAATGATACGTATAACTAGATAATTTTATTATATTATTAAATTATATTTATAATAAAATTTATATAAGATGTATATATTACATATTATACAGGGTGTTATAAAAGTACCGGAACGGCAGACTAACTCGAAAAATATATGAGTCCTAGAAAATATGCTAAGTATTGGGTTTTTATGATTTTTTCCTAGCTATCTTCTGATGGTGACCTCAGCTAGAAAAAAATCATAAAAATCCAGTACTTAACATTTTTTCTATAGAACTTATATTTTTCGAGTTATTCTGCTGTTCCGGTACTTTTATAACAACCTGTATATAAAAATATATATAATTTAATAAACATAATATGTATAATATATAACTAGATAAATGATATATATTATATAACTAGATATTGTAAATTTCCAAAATGTCAAATGTATATATCGCAGAGGAAAATTTTACATAATCGAATCTAAAAATGCGCCTTCCGTTTATCGTCGCAGTTATATAAAAGTGCTCCTATTAAGTAATAGAAATTCCTATTTCGAGCAACAAAGAAGAAAGTTTAAAGGTTAATTAGTCGCGATAAAAAATCGTGTGAGAAAAGTAATTGCGGGAAATTATTTTAACGTTTCAGCAAAGAGACTGCTGACGATCCGATAGAGCTGCAAAACGATCCGATAGAGCTGCAAACCGATCCGATAAAGCTGCAAAACGATCCGATAAAGCTGCAAAACGATTCGACGAAAAGTATCGCGGAAGTTTTCTCGGATTGTACAGTTCTCGTAACAGGTGGTCTGGGCTTACTCGGAACACTTCTAATCGAGAAATTGCTGCGGTAAGCATAAATCAATCGACCGTCAAACTTGCAAGGAACTTTCTTATATACCAAATTATCGTTATTTATGCAAAATGTTGCGCAATTTTTTGTACATAGATTTTGTCCGAAAGTTAAGACATTGTACGTTCTTGTAAGAAAGAAAGATGGAAAAAGTCTTGATGAACGTGTGAAGCAACTTGCTGAAATGCCCGTAAGAATTTTTCCCCTTCAAATATCTCTTAAAACAACTCTTTTTTCTTCGAAAAATCAAATAATCGCTCTATTATTGTAATAATATTTTATAATGACAAGTGAAATATTAATTAAATGTAAAATTATTGATATAAACTATATATATTTATACCTATATGTTACTGTTATATTTGTTTGTTTTTAATTGAAAAAAAAAAAGATTTCGTCTCTTATTGTTAGTTATACAAGAAGCTGAACAAGGAGCAGCCCAATTTTCTGAAGAAATTAACGTTGATCGAAGGTAATTTGGACACGGAAAATTTAGGTTTGTCTCCGGAAGATCGAGACAAGCTACTCGATACGGAAGTAATTTTTCACGGTACAGTTATCATACGATCCAATCTTTGCACCATGGCGAACATTCATGTGAAGAGCACAGAGCAAATATTACTGTTGGCGAAAAATATGAGCAATCTTAAGGTATAATAATTTCATAATTTTATCATTAAAAATGATATATATTAAGAAATCATCGCAATAAACTTTCAGGCGTTTGTTCATCTGTCAACCGTTTTCGCTCATTGGAAGCACAAATCTATCAAAGAGAAACATTATACCCCGCCAAGAGGGTATAATATCGTATCGGAGTGAGTCTTATCTCGAAATAAAAAATAGCTCTCTTTCAATAATCAGAAATTTCCTCGATATCGTCTCGTTTGAGCAAAATAAAATATTTTTCATGGATCAGTGCAGCAAAACAATATAATTATATAATTTTATTATATTATTATATTATTACGTAATATAATAAAATTATTATTAAATTATATTTATAATAAAATTTATATAAGATGTATATTATATATTATATAATAATATAAATATATATAATTTAATAACGTAATATGTATAACATAATGTAATTTTATTATATTATTTATAATATAATAAAATAATTATGTTACATAATAATATATTATTACATTATATTATATTATATAACAACTTTTACATTAATTGAACGGTGAAATCAATTATTTTTTCGAAAGATGAGAAAAAAATCAGACGTTTTATTCGATTTCTCGTTTTCTACACTGAAAAAAATTATTTAATTATTCAAATAAATATTTATTTCAATACTATTTTATATATCATTTTTTTAAAACTAATAATATTGATTTGCCGTAAAAAAATATTTATTTGATATAAGAAATCCTTTTTCAAAACAGATAAATATTTATTTGTTCAAACAGATGTGTAAATGAAATTATTTAAGTAAATATTTATTTGAGTTCAATACACAGAGAGAATTTTCTCTTAGAATTTACCCTGAAAATCATGGTAATCATGGGACAATATAATATTGGAAGAATTTTATGAAAATTTCTCTGGTTCATATTTACCACAATAAAAATATTCGATTAATTTTACTATGTACATTTTAATATTTTTTAAAATATTTTTTGTTGTGCTAAATATTAATCAGAGAAACTCTTATAAAATTTTTCGAATACCATATATTGTCCCCCAATTATCACGATTTTCAAGGTAAATTCTAAGAGAAAATTCTCTCCGTGCAGTTTTTTTGTCAGTGCATATGCATTTCTATTTTCTCGAGAGTTTCCGATTGACTCGACAGATTGAACGGCAGCTGGCTCAACACGTTCGCATATACGAAAGCGATCGCGGAGGAGACGGTATTGCGATACTGTGACAAGATACCGGCGTGCATCGTGCGACCGTCCGTCGTGACTTCGACCTGGAAGGAGCCGATCATGGGCTGGGTCGACAGCGTGTACGGGCCCGTCGGCCTCCTGGTCGGTTCGGATCTCGGTTTATTGCGCACGATAGATTGCGACACCAACAAAAAGCTCGACCTCGTACCGGCCGATTACGTGACGTCGTGCCTGATTGCCGCCGCCTGGTGCACCATGAAGTGAGCTGCTCATTAATCCGCCCATTTCGATGAATACGGTGTATACCTTTCTTTCAAACCAAGGCGGAAGTAGAGAGCGCGTAGCAAATAAGCGCGAGTAAAAAGAAAAAGATGACATAATGGTATACGACGACGAAATCAATCTTGATATTTCTCTCGACACACAGTAAAAATGATTATGTTTTAAGTATTAATTCAGTTAATTTAACGTATTGTTGTTGTGTTAATTGAACTTGACTGTTAAATTATTAAAACAGCTGAAAAGAGATGTAAAAATAATACAAAGTGCATCTATTTTTAACTTTACTCAATAAATATGTTCTGTTCGATTAGTGACGAGATTTATCTTTCACAGAAAAAATGTTGGTTTTTTATTTTATAATATAAATGGGAATAATGAAATCTGAAATTAACATTTTTAGTTAATTTAAATTTATGTTAATTTTACACAAAATGTATTTTAAATTATTTGAAGTTTTGCATTTATTATGTGTTACAATATTAACGCACAATATATGTGTCTCCATTTAACATATATCCATATTATGTCAAATTAACATGAAAATTTCTACGGACGTTTGGGACGTGTGATATCTGTTAACACAAATTTTTCAACTATGTAGGAATGCCGAGGAACTGAAAAAAAAAGATTCTAAACCGGACATAGAGAAGGTACCGGTCTACAATTTCGTATCGTCGTGTCAAGAACCGATAACCTGGCGAAAGTTCCAAGAGTACGTGCGCGCACATAGATCGACGAAGCTGCTATCCATGTTTTGGAACAATACGTTGTGGATGCAGCACAAGATTCTAGGCTACCTGTCCTACTTGTTGCCCGCGGTCGTCGCGAACACGGCCGTCGTTCTCGCCGGTCAGAATGCAAGGTCAAATATATTTTTCTTAATTTTTGAAATACGCTGATTTCATGGAAATTATTGATAGATATCGTCAAAATCGTGTCAAGACCGCCTGAACCCTTATTCTGTCAAGAAACGGGTACCTTCAAATGTTGAAAATGTATCGAACTTTTTTAAGGAAAAATAGAAAGGGACTTTGTATTCGGAAATCTCCTAAAATATAAAAAGTGCAATATATCGAAAATACGGAAAGAATTTTCTCTTGGAACTTATCCTGAAAATCATAATAATTGGAAGAATTTTATGAGTTTCTCTGATTAATATTTACCACAATAAAAATTATTGATACGTACATTCGTACATAGTAAAATTAATCGAACATATATTTTATATTTTATTGTGATAGATATTAATATTTTTTACGATTTTTTATTGTGATAAAACTATTAATCAAAGAATTTTTTTTTTCTTATAATATTTTTCCAATTATCGTAATTTTTAGGATAAATTCTAAGAAAAATCTCTCTCTGTGTACATTTGGTACTCGGGTATTTATACATTGAAAGGACGAAAAATTCTGCGTTGACAGAAGTGTCGAAAAAGCGATTTAGCGATATGAAGAAAAGCGTGCAACATAAAACATTTTCATGATCCATTTTTCTACTTTTTTTTTATATTTAGCCGGTGCATGACCTACAATCTGATGAACTCTTATCTCGAGTCGATGCATCACTTTATGACTCAGCAGTTGAACATTGAGAATAAGGCGACGGTCAAACTGTGGGAACAAATGAGCGCGGAGGATCGCAAGATATTCGAGTTCGATATGAGAAACTTCGATTGGAACGAATACGTGAAACAAATGATTAAGGGTATTCACGAAATTGCCAACGAAACGTCGAACGATGTTGTGTAGGAAGGACTGGCTGAATATGTCGAACTCTGATCCCCCCGTCTTAGTTTGAAACTCGACTTATTATGTGTAACCAAGTCGCGCTTTCTCTACGTATATAATTTATATAATCTAGACTAGAACCTCCAGGGAGTTGGACACCCACATTTTTCTTTCCTTTAAATATTACAAGGATATATATTGTATTAATCTCTCATAAAAATATGTATTATAAATAAAGAGCATGCAAAAAGAATCAAAAATAGTTATTAAGTACAATAGAAAGTTACGACATGTCCATTTTATCATAATTTGCAGTTTTTTTGCTCTCAATTTTATTAAAAAATATTACAAGGATATATATTGTATTAATATAAATATAAAAAGTATATATTATAAATGAAGAACATGTTCACAATCAAATAATTTTCAAGTATAGAAAGTTATGACAAGTAATCTCCGTTTCACCGTAATTTGCAGTTTTTTTATACTCTCAGTCTTATTGAAAAATGTCGAGTTGAATTTCGATTAATAATCGGTATTTGACGAAAGTCGTTTAAACATACGAATTAATAAGACATTTCCGGGGAACAAACTGCACTTTCGCATCGACACAGAAGCGACTAGAAAATGGCAATGAGTAGGAAACTAACGACTATCTCTTGCCGGCCAGTGAAAGTGGAGATATTCGGAAAAGTCCGGAAACGGTGTATACATACGGCATACGTCACGGCCGCCACGTGGTGGGGAAACGTCACGGCGGCGTGATTTACCGATAGCAACGCGATGGCGCCCAGTTCGGGATCACCGGGGTGAAATCTGCTATTCAGCAGAAATGCGAGTATCGCGAGTATCTCTGCGATCGTGATATATCCCGAGCATATGTGCTGTAACGCTCGTAAACCACGCCGACAACAATGCGGCCTCTTCGGTCTGATTGTCACTGTTCCAGAACCGCTCCGAGGGCACGAGTGGAACGTCAACGACCCCGAGGGGAAACAACACTTCGGAGAGACGATAATACGTCTTTAGGAATGCGTAATCCTCCTAGTATCACCTTCGATTTTATCGGCCTCGAGATACGCGACTATTTAAATAGCAATTATTTGACGTATAAAATAAGATCAAGCTGAATTAATCTTCCTCAAAAATCATGGTAATCGTGCGACTATATGGACGACATATTTATCACAAAATATGAAATATGTTTGATTAATTTTACTATATGTATATGCATATTGATATTTTTTATTTGTGATAAATATTTAATCAAGAGAAATTCTCATAAAAAGGTTTTCAATTAAAAAATTTCAATTAAAAACACTTATAAAATGTTTTCATGATTTTCAGGGTAAATTCTAAGAGAAAATTCCTTCTGTGTAAAGGTAATAATTAATATAAAATTAATATAACATAATTAATATACAAAATCGCGCTAAAAGGAACGAAGGAAATATTGAATCTAAATTTAATATTCATTGACAAGTGATTAAAAAATAATTATCCTCCAGATTCTCACGTTATTCCGCTTTATTACAATTTAATCTATTTTTATCTCTCCCAATTTCATTATCGCTCACAATATCAATCTCTAATTTTAGAATCGATATCTCGTTATATACATATATGAGCCATACCATCCATCATACCATTTTTCCAAATATTCCGATTGCTATGTACTTCATATATTAATTAAGTCACATTAATTAAGTCTGGTTCTATTATAGCTGCATGGTAGCTGCGTCTCGTGCATTCGATTCGTAGAAAGAGCGGTTATTTCGCAGCATCTACCTACACGAATCCGTTCGATCATCCATCTATCTATTTATCTGCCTACCTACCTACCTACCAACCTACCTACCCATCTACCTACTCACCTACTCGCGCGATTTGTCCCGTTTCCGCGGCGTTTTTGCGTTCCGTTGCTCTCCGAGGCCGGTTTTCTCGCGTGTCGAACATCGAGGTTCAATTTCGCGAAAAGCAACCTCGCGCGAACTGTTACAACTACTGTTATGAACTGAATTCCCGATTTGTCACACACGAAGAAGGCAGAAACATTACACGGCCACCATTGCTGCGTCACGTGGGAATCATTTATTTCCGCAACGAGTCCAAGAAAATTATTTTATCTATCGATCATTTCGAACAATCTCTCCTCGCCGATTTGGGTGAAATAAAAGATGCATACAGACGCGATGGATCAAATCCCCGGATGGTGGACGAGAAAGACGAGGAGAGAAACGCAAACCGCGGTGAAACAGATCGTGTCGGATCTGAAACAGTGCGAAGAATGGATTCTCTCATCGTTGCGGAAAAAACAAAGTTTCAGAACAACGAGAAAAAAATTGCCCGGCCGAAGAGAGGACCACAACGAGAATTATATATATATACGTAATACTTGCTAATATTCGGATGTAACACTTTTGAATGAAACGAATAAACTTTTGCGCATTTGTGCGAGTTCAATGGATATCATTAGCAGCGTAATAAAAAGATACGAACAAAGCCGGTCGTTAAGATGATAATAATAATAATAATTATTTCTCTTAGCACGAGCGCTCGCGCGCGCGCGTTAATAACGACGGCTGAGAAACGCGTTGTGAAAAGCTGGTCGACTCTGGTGTTATTAGAAGGAAGGGAAAAAAAGAATGAAAATACAATGGTGGTCGTTACGTAACTTACTATATACGTATTGCGAACCTCGTAATGAACGACATCCACTTGCGTGCGACATCATCCGGCGTATGTGTGTGTCCGCCATATTTACGTGGTTAATATGGTGGACACACACATACACACGTGCTTTTTTCCTCTTATTATTTCGTTTTATTGCAAAATCCCGCGTGAGATCGCCGATAAATGTCACGTAATTATAAATAAATAAATCACGAAAAATAATGCAGATATATAGAGAGAAAATATCGTGCTCTTTAAGGGCACGCTGATTACGTCTAAGTTGTCGACAAGTATTATTTTCATTTAACTATTTATTGGCTATACGGAATAAAAAATCCTTTCAAGTATTTATAATATCAAATCCGGGTTATTATATATGTATATATAAAAAAAGACAAGAAAGCTAAATAATTACACTTTTCGTATCAGTCTTTTGCATTAGATCAACCTAATTTAGCAGCAAAAAACTCTAATTATTTATTTAACTTTCTTGTTTTTTATATACATATTGTATAGTAGCTCAGATTTGTTATTATTAATACTTTAATTCTGGTAAAGGATTTTTCATTCTGTGCAGCCAATAATTAAATAAAAATATTTATCGATAAAACATACACGCAGTCAGCATCCTCTTAATGATATTTTAATTTAAAATGCTATACACAGCTGATTGCGTGTCACGCCTACCGTTTGTCGAAACAAACGAATTTGCACAAATTTCGCGAACCGAAAATACGCTCTGTCGGGAAACGAATTCGAAATGCGCAGGGGCAAACAAACAATAACAATGCTCGAGCAACCCTCTCTCTTTGCGGGGTAAATCGGATACAGAATGAAAAAAGAAGAAAAAAAGTAGAACGATGGCGCGATGCGCGAAAACAATAAAAAGTTCCAAAGAATCGACCGAAACCCTCCTTCCTTTTGACAGCATCGCCGACTCGTTTTGACAGAGCTTGACGAATTCTGACACGAGGAACGAAAGGAGACTTCCGAAGAGGGTCGGAAAGACTGTACGGACAATTGAAATAATAAACTGATGCGCATGTTTGGAATGCAATCGCTGCAAACTGCATCATCGCATCGCGACGTAGTTTTTTATTTTATTTCAAGAAAAGCTGTCGTATATTTCTATTCATTTAAACAAACCTTACAAGATATTCCGCGATCGCTACTTTGAATTAAAAAATTATTATCATACGTACTATCTATGTATTTATTATTTCAACAGAATTGCGTTGATAAAAAATTCGATTTATAAATGGAGAATTTTTAGAAAAACTGCATCGTCACA
Organism: Nylanderia fulva; assembly: GCF_048542155.1. NCBI lineage: Eukaryota > Metazoa > Arthropoda > Insecta > Hymenoptera > Formicidae > Nylanderia > Nylanderia fulva. Next base: position 756,446 of record NW_028190368.1, on the reverse strand, counting down.
TCGCAATGTGGAAGTCTTTAATTTTATTTAAAGAAAAGAAAAGCAGTCGTATATTTCTATATATTTAAATAAGCCTTACAAGATGTTCCGCGATCGCTACTTTGAATAAAAAAATTATTATCATATGTACACTGAAAAAATTGGTTAACTTGACTAAACCTTTCAACTTCAATATTATTTTGTTAATTGAACCTATAAAAATATTTAAATTATATATAACATATTAAATTTAACAAAACGTATATATTTGACTTAAATACTAATATGTTGATTTAACAAAATAATAATTTAGTTGAAAGGTTTAATCAACTTAACACATTTTTCCAGTGTACTATCTATATGTAGGTATTTATTATTTTAACAAAATTGTTGGCAAAAAATTCGATTTAAATGGGGAATTTTTAGATGGAAACTTTTTGAAGAAAGCTTTACACAATCTCTGATAAGTTTTCAATATTTTCCATGGAAAATATCTTGATACTCTCTAAGCCTCGAAACGTGCGAAGGGATTTTACGAAATAATGCGAAATTTTCGAGTAGAGTATACAGATGGAATAAACGAAAACGCACACCCGCCCGGCCGGAAAATGCCACCGGAATGAAGAGGGAGCGCGAACTAAAGGGGGCCAGATTGGCCAAAAGGGTGGTGCCCCGCAGAAAAACCTGCCGGGGTACTCGATTCTCTCATTCATTCGTAGACGATCTCGTGCATCGGGGCGGCTCGAAAAGAGCGACGCGTTATTATTAATAGAAGGGACACGCGAACACAAAACTCCGGACTTGGGGTAGAGATTTCTCTCTCTCTCTTTCAGGGGTTCGTCCCATTTCAATTTGGCACCCGCTGCAGTGTCGGAGTTTATCTCGAGCGGATTAATTTCGTGGCTCGATACGTTTCGAATAGAAATTCCGCCTCGTTTTATTCCTCCTTTTTTGTCGGTTGTTGCGTGTACCGGAAGAATATAATCCCAGGAATAGAAACGGACGCACTAATGTATACAGACTGCTACAACGAATATGATTTCTTGTCAGAAACTCATGAATAATATTTTCTGAATGTAAGCAGATGCAAATATATTATCCAAAAAATATATACATATTTTTAATACAATTAATTAAGATATATTACAATTGAGTTTAAGATTTAGTAAAATAGACAATGAAAAAAAAAAAAACATTAATCTTTCGCGGGATTTTTTATTTCCTTGATGCTCAATCTGTATTCTGCTTAATCGCGAGCGAGTCTATTCTGAGATCGGATCTTACTCATCATACAATTCGATAGATAGACTCGATTATGCACAATGCCTTCCGTGACGATGAGGGAAAACCGTCATTGTCGCATTTCCGCCGTTGTCACATCACATTCCGCGATTCGATCGACATTTATCGTCTATTCGAAGCATTACAGGAATATATTGGCAGATTCATTCTGCATGTTTTAACATAATATCATATAAAAAAATTATTATAAAAATTTGTGTCCTAATTAAAAAACTGATTAAAAATATAAAAAATTGCAGTTTTCAAAGTAAACAATTTTACCAAAATTACAAGAGACTGATGAATAATTTGACATACATACTTTTACAATTAAAAGATTTCATGTTCAAGAATTCTAAGAGATTAAAAATGTGAATATATCTTCAATCTTAAAATTTTAAAAATTTAGATTAGTTTTATTTAGAAAAAAATTAATAATTTAATGTTTATAAATATATATTTTAAATTTTCATTTTTAGAATAAAAATTTTCAAATCTCGATTTAAATCTTCTTCTTGAAAGATACGGGACCTAGGTTTCGCTTACGTCGAATCTTTCAATTGATAATGTAGGTATATAATTAAATATGTTTCATGTGGCAAGAGTTTGATGTGAGCTACTGTGGCGCTCAATTACTCAATTGTTCGGCGCAAAGCAGCCAGGAGCAAATTGCTACACTCACAGAGTTTAACGAGGGTTAACTGTGGTATACCTAAAGTATACGCACTGTATAAGCAGCAAGGAGACGAAACGTCGGAATATGAAACGGCGCGACGCGTCGCAGGTCGTTTCTCCCGGTTCTTACTTCCGGCACGCGATTTCCGGTGAATTAAATCTGAGAAGGCCCATCAAGATATATCCCTGTGCTACGGAACTGGTAATTACAGTTAGCAACGGCGATAAGTATCATTGCTCGCGATAAAGTATACGAATCTCTCTTATTCTCGTCACGTTTATTTATATCGTATAGTTCTAAAAACGTTTAACAATTTTTTTTAGAAAAAAATAACATTTAACCATTTTTTTTTCTTAGAAAAAAATGTGTCTAATTCGAAATTTCTCCCTCAACTTAAATGCCAAGATATCAATATCTTTGATTTTGTAACAGATATTGAAGACGAAGGACTTCATCTGTGTAATTGAAAATATATAATTATATATAATAAATTATTTTCGGTTAAAATTGGAAATTGAGCAAAATTTGCTCCGACTTTCGACTGCGAAATATCTATAATAATAAATAAAAAATAATTTCGAGATGAGGGTGAAAAGATTTTTAGAAGTCGAAATCTGTCGACACAGCTGAAATGCCAAGATATCAATATCTTCAATTTTATAGCGGATATTAAAAATTTCATCTGTGCAAAATTGAAAATATATACTTAATTATATAATAAATTATTTTCAATTAAAATTGAAAATTAAGCAGAATTTGCTCCAACTTTCAACTACGAAATATCTAATAATAAATAATAAATAATTTCGGGATGAGAGAGTGAAAAGATTTTTGGAAGCCGTAATCTGTCGACACAGTCTTTTTCCTTGCACTTGCATACAATGTTGAGGTATTGTACGCGTTTCCACGGGATTAACATCGCGGCGAGAAACGTCGACAAAGCGGCTAGCGTGCGAACGTCATCGTGTCCCTCTCCACCGTTTCCTACGTAAAACGAATGGAAATCCTTCTTCCTGTCGGCGCTTCGTAAATCGAGCTGATGTCCCTTTCCACGGGGACGTTGACTAACGACGTATAAAGGCAGGATGTGTAAAGGTACGCGCCGGCGCGCGCGAAAGGATAAAGGAGATCAAAGAAACCGAGACGCGCGCGAGCGTCTTATTATCCGCGAGGAGTCCATTTATTTAAATGGATGGCGTTTAAGAAAAAGTTTGCCGTGTCGACGAGCCTTTCAGAGTGGGAAATTGAAGCCGTTATATAAACAGCTTCTTTTTTTCCCGATATAATTAAGTTTTTCTAGAATTATTTCTAGGATTTATATAGAATGTTCTTGGAACACCTTTTCTCGATTTCCCCACAATTTCCGTTTTTAAATTGGTTTCTTCGTTCTACGTAGAAATTAAAATACCATAAAAATATTCCCGTACGCATCTTAAATTGCGCCAAATATTTCTCCTCTTTCAAAGATAAAGATTTCTTTTTATGTGTGTGCAATTTTATTATTTTATATATTATTAAAAAATATATATGTATATATTCTTTTTGGATTTTCGTGATGTATATAAATTGAAGCCTTTATTCAACTTTTAATTTAAAATTTGTATTATTATTCTTGGTGGATATTTATTTTACACAAGTGTATGTGTGTGTTTCAACAAAGATAAATATATAACACTGATAAAATTACATCATTGCAATAATATTTAATTTTTCTTCATTGAGAGAGAAAGGGGAGTCTCTAATAAAATAAAATTAAATTAATAAACAAAAATATTATAAAAACAATAAACTCGCACACGTTTCTCTCCTGCAATTTTACATATATATGGCGTTTGATGTATCGTGTATGTACATGCATGTCACTTTATAGGCTGATTTCCATGCATTATTTCTATCGCTCCTCTCGCGTCGTCGCGACACGCGAGAAAAAAAATTGGGAAGACACGAGAATATATATCCCGTGAATATATTTTCGTATTCAACGATTACCTCTCCGTGAGGAGAAAAGCGAATTCTCGCAAGTATTCATGGCGCGAGCTCGATATTCCTCTTGTTTGCGAACACGCATGTGTACGAATAAACGCATACGATAATATACTGGGTGACGACGAGCGAATGGAGAATTCGTTGTGAATGGTTATTGTATGATCGAACTCTATTTTAAATACTCTTTAAATAACTAATGTGGAAAAAAAATGTTATCTCCAAGAAATATCGTCGTTGAAGCGATAAAAATGGAAAGCGATAACATTCGCTCGAAATCATAATTTATTTGAGCGTGATTCGTGAAATAATTTTGCAACTCTCGGGAAGACGACGATTATATCATTATGTATATTTCATTCGATTTCTGATAGATATTTCAGAGGAAAAGCCATTATCGCGGATCTTTTTAAGGATAATATCGACGTATCAGAAGCCGCAGACGACGACAATAAATTAGCTCTTTCCCGCCGTGACCTCGATATTTAGCATTAATGCTGTTCGTCCCAATGGAAAACGCGAAGGCAAGCAAAGGTGGGTTGGTTTGCGAGATCGCTTTAAAGGGTAGGTCGTACCATTATCCGCAAAGTACAATGTTTATACCTCGAAGCTAGAGCAAAACTAGGGATTTCTACTGCTTGCGAGTGGAAGGTCAAGTGTCTCCATCACATTCAACATTTTTCCTCTCGTCTCGATAATACAGTAATAGTAAACGTTAAAAAAATATTTCTTCGAGAAAGAACTGACGCGAAAAAAATTCCAAGCTATTCGCTTCTTTTATTCGCATTAAAACGAGAGCAATTTTACTACTCGGTTGGTTTTAAATAGATTTACACAAGATTTAAAATTACATGATTATGCTAGATTTTTTCCGACTCAGCATAATCATAAAATATTGCTACTCATATTACAGATTACATGTAATGAATCATTAATTATATTTCATATGAAATTCTTATATATTTTCAAGATTAAAAATATTCCACTGAACGTGGAATTACACATAGAAAATGCTAGTAATGTATAAACGCAATAAAATAATATTATAAATAAAATAGATAAGTGTTTATAAAATAAAGTTCTAATAAAGTAAAAATAGTAAATTTAAAATTACGTATAATTTTTACATAAAAAGAATAATTTTACATATATTTTTACATCAATATGTATTTTCACTTTAAAAAGTATGGGCAAAAAATTACAGTGATAATCAAGTAATATTTTTCCAATTGTGAACAAGTAATTTTCATGTAAAAGTACATGAATTTTTTTCAATATGTGCACTATAAAAAAAAACTAAATTAATACATATTTAGTTCAATTCTGTCAAATAAATCATTTATTTGAAACAAATATTATTAGTTTCAAATAAATGCTTTATTTGACAGTATTGACATACATACTTCTAAGAATTAACTAAATTTTTTTTAGTGTGTCGAGTATATTTTCTTCTTACTGAACGTAGGTTTCTATAGATTCGAGGTAGATGAAACAGAACACCCCGTACATTCGCGTGCATAGGTATACGCACGCGAAGAAAGTCCCGCGTTCACGTCGCGGGTGTCAAGAGATTATTGCTCGAACTCACGAATGAGCCGGGTCATAGTACATTGCGCCCTATAGTCGATTTCAAAAGCGATTGCCCGCACGATCGGCGAGGCACACCATATATACATTTTTCATTACTATAGATAATTATTAAATTATACATACAGCTTCCATATTTACGTATAATTCATATTCTCTGATGCACTTATGAATATGTACATTTTCTCTTGGAATTTACCCTGAAAATCATGATAATTGGATGAAGAATTTTATAAAGTTTCTCTAATTAATAATTTACCACAATAAAAAATATTAAGATGTACACAGTAAATTTTACTAATAAAATTAATCGAACATATTTTATATCTTATTGTGTAGATATTAATATTTTTTATTGCGATGAATATTAATCAGAGAAACTCTTATAAAATTTTCCAATATCATATTGTTTCACGATTACCATGATTTTTAGGGTAAATTCTAAAAAAAAATTCTCTCTGTGTAAGAATAATGTATTATAAATTAATTAACGAAATTAAATTGTATAAAAATTGACAATACCGACTCTAATGTTAAATAAAAAATAATTTAATATATAAATAGCATATATAATACACAAGATTATAATTATAATCAATAATCAATTGACATAATTAAATTAATAAAATAATTGTAGAATGAATGAATTAATATACATATGTATATCAAAATTAATGTTGACCAATATAATTTATAATAATTTTTCTGTGGTAGAGATAAAAATAAAATATGACGATAAAAAATGCGGTAAGTAGATCAGAGTTGAGTAAATGAAATTTTGCGAAAATATACTTGGTGTCTCATACGTGAATCGACAGAAGTATCAAGGACAGTGGGAAAGAGCGTAGCTTAAGCAATCAGAGATTATCTAATCGTGCAATTTTCCTCGCGTCTTACTTTCATCTGCAACTGGTTTTACTACTTTTAACATATAAGGTATACGAGCACTTGGCGAGTCACGTCAGTCTCGGTAATTATTATCACGTTTTAAGTGCAACCGCCGCGCCGTTTTGCTACCTCGTGATTCTCGGAATTAAATATAATTGTTAAATATAATTGTCATATTATCAAATTTTTATTAGCGATAAAAAGAACAGTCCTTCGGAATATTCCAACGCTTTCGGCTACATAAAAAAGAGAAAGAGAGAGAATGCGAGAGAAAGAAGAAAGTATATATCTCAGAAAAATATTATTGTAAATAATGTTGAAATTGCTCAAAATAATTTTAATAAATACTAATATAAATTAAGGTGTATAAAGAAACAGACTGATTCCTTATAAAAAGCACGAAATAAAAAAATACTCAATTTTCGAAGAAAAAATTTTACATTATTTAATGTAAAATATTTCGCGATCTGTACTATATATACATACTTTAGCGAGATATTTGCCGTGTTAAAAAAAAATTCTACGACCGAAATATTTTACAGCTTACTCGTATCCCTTCTTCGATATCGAGAAACTCGAGTGTACTGTAAATTCTGGCTGTCCGGTTTATCCTTCCACGTTTATATCAATTCTTCCGTTACGTTGTGGCACCTCGCCCGAAAAATGTCCACGGCCGGTTGCACGCGATTCACCCCGACGGTTACATCCTTTCCTTTTCAAAACGTGACGCAAGACGTGAGGAGACAATCCGCGCGGAAGTGGGCGTGCACAGTGTGCTTAAGGATCGAGAACCTGATTTTTTTTTTTTTTCGTAGTCGACACGGCACTGCGTTTCTTATGCGCGACGCGACGGTTGGATCCTCCCGGTTGCTCGCCCTTTGATATTTTCATTCTTTTCCGACATTAGCATAATTCCATTCACGTTATATTTGCTTAATCAAATTTTCATTGTGTCAACTTATGAATGAACGGTAGAAAGTGTTTCAAATCGTTTCTCTATTCGCTCTGTATATAAACTCCTACGAGGAGTTGATTCTGTAAATTTTGTAGAGAAATGTCGTCACGTGATCGAACGAATAAACTCGAAATATCGAAAATATCGGAAGAAAAAAGTGCAGGTAATTTACAACTTTTATAACATTCACTTAAGTATTAATTCGCAAAGGATTAAAATACTCGCACAAGATGAAAATCTTGCACATTATGAATTTAAAATCTACTCTTTTATGCAACTCTTTTCTATAATCGTAAGTTCTAAAAATTTACGAACGCTGAAAAAAAGATTTGTTAACTTGATTAAATCTTTCAACGAAATATTATTTTGTTAATTAAACATGTAAAAATATTTAAAATTAAATGTAACATATTAAATCTAACAAAACGTATATTTCACTTAAATACTAATATATGTTCAATTAACAAAATAGTAATTTAGTTGAAAGGTTTTAGTTAACAAATTTTTTTTCAGTGAACACGCGAAAAGAGCTAATCATTAATTTTAAAGAATCTTTTTTATATTCTTATTTTATTGTACAAAAAAAATTTGTAATAATTTTGTACACTGAAAAAAGAATGACTAAATTAATACATATTTAGTTCAATACTGTCAAATGAATCATTTATTTGAAACAAATAAATATTCAATTGTTTTAAAAAGGATTTTCTTATATCAAATAAATATTTTTCATATCAAATAAATATTATTAGTTTCATATAAATGATTCATTTGGCAGTATTGAAATAAATACTTATTCAAATGAAATAAATTTTTTTTCAGTGTACTCGTTCACGATTATTATTTTACTCGGTTCAAGTAACCGTCTGAAACACGCTGTATATTCGTACATACATACGAATACATTCACGTAGGTAGTATATCCGATGTAAACGGAACCTGGACAGAGTCTTTGCCTCGAAGAGTATCGTTTCCACGAATAAAGCATGCGCGTTCCAAGCAATGTGTCTATAAAGGATAAAGTCCGACACGGAAAACGAAGAGAAAAAAAGAGGATCGCTGTGCAAGATATTTATCCTTATAAAGGAAAGGAGAGAGAGAAGCAAAATATATTCAAAAGAAAATAAAATCATGACGAGGTTATAATTAATTTAGCGATTTTAATAAAAGAATTCGTAATGAGAGCAAGAAAGGCGGTCTGTCTGTACATCCTTATAAGGATTTGCGGAAACGGAAATTTGTTGTGCCGAGAAATGAAGAAATTTTTAATATTATATACGCTGCTGGAACTATCAGTCCGTGGATCTGCGAAAATCGCGAAAAATTGAACAACAACCGTAAATTCGAGGCAGGCGTATATGTTTGTAACCGGAAATTTACGAGCAGACAGTTTTACGAAAACAAGGATGTTTATGCGGAAATTCGCGAGATTCGCGTAAACTAGTATATCCGAATAACGGGAAAAATATAGGTTTCGCAAACTGGAGTGCGAAAGAAGTTCTCATTTCTCCGAATAGTATATATACCATATATATATATATATATATATATATACGTATAATCGACCTAAATTCAAGACTTATGTAGTACCTATTTGTGACGAGTGTTTCAAATTACGATTTATTATATATCGTACGTATAAAGCATGAAGCCCGTATAAATACGGTAAACTGATTTTCCACGGCAATCTTCTTCGATCAATGATTCAAAGCGTCATTGTAAATTGCCGATGCGGGACATCGCAAAGCGATATATCATCTCGTTATTATCGGCGTTCGTCATGCCATATAATCGCTCTTATTGCGCCAGTGTAAACGTTACGTATCGCTTTTTCTTTGAAATCGTAATAAATTGCGCTCTCGGGAATTTTCATGCATTCCGCGGTTTCGCGTTTCCTGACTCGTTTCCCCATAATTTCCTATATCGCGAGATATAGGATAAACACGATGACACATCGATTAAATCGCACTTCCTACCGTCGTGTCGATATTCCATATTGTGTCAACGTCTATATTACTAATTCCGAAAATGAAGCAATTTTCAAGAAGAATTGTATATTAAATAGAATTTCAATTTTTCTTAATTTTTTTAAAGAAAATTAATATAAATTGCAATTTTTCGCGTTTTAATTTTTAGTACACTGAAAAAAATTTAATTCAAATAAATATTTATTTCAATACTGCTTAATTAATCATTTATTTGAAACTAATAATATTGATTTGATGTGAAAAATATTTATTTAATAAAAGAAAATCATTTTGAAAATATTTTCAACAGATATATAAATATTTATTTGTTTGAAATAAAGGATTTAGTAGGCAGAGTATTGAAATAAATATTAATTGAATAATTTTTGTCAAGAATTTTATAGAGGGAAGTTGAATCGACAGCCAAAAATTTTAATTGGACGGCATATCTTCGCATCGTTCCTAGTCTATCTGTTGACTAGTCGAGTCGAATCGGGTAACGCGACGAATAACAAGCGTGTCGGCGTGCGTGCACGCGTAAATACGGTGTCGGAAAAGTTTCACCGCGAGCGAAACCTTACGCGTTCGCTTAGCTCGACGACGCTCTCGACCTCGTTCGATTAATTTGCCAACACGTTTCGCACCCACGAGGCGCCCCGTCATTACACATGCGTATCCCGGATGAACGGACAGTGTGGGCCGACGCAAGGAATATGAGCAGGAAATTAGAAATATATCCGCGTCACACAGCAACGGCCGAGTGTGCAGATATGGCCGCGAATAAGAGGGAATTGCATCACTCGTAATGACCTACGTGTGCATTTTTTTCTCACGCTGCCGCGGTACGAGACAACGCAGAAAACTGCCGGTGTATAAGGTAATGCCGAGGACAACGAGAAATGCAAATGATGAACCTGTCTTGTCGCAAAACTTATTTCACAAATTCTACGATTGAATTCATTTATGACGCGATTGTGAAGGTTATTAATATTATTTTATATCATTTCAAATTATATTTTATAATATTAATATTAATATTAAGGTAAATTAATAGGCTTTTCTCGAGCTATAATAAGAACTTGATATTTTAAAAACACGATGTCTTATAATTAAAGAAACATTAAATTGAAAAAATATAAAGTCCTTATTATAGCTCGAGAAAAGCCTATTAATTTACCTTAATATTGTGTTCCCGAGCTTATTTTTAAATAATTAATTAATATTACCATGTTTACTATTATTTAGAATAATTATATTTAATTATATTTAATCTTTAATTAAAATACAAAAATAATAAAATAAATACAGGAAATATGACGAAGTCAAATTATAATATTGTGAAATATTACAACAAATCTATGCGCGTTCCTAAACATTAATATTAATATTATAAAATATAAAAATTTCAAATAATAATATAAAAAAAAAACTTAATAAATGATCGTAACACCACAATCCATTCCTTCTTAAAGAGGCTGCATTGAAACCAGAGCTTAAATGCGTGGACCGAATTAATTCGTCTGCGATAAGCGAGCAGACTGGTAGCCTGGTTCCTCTCGAGGAGGACGTTGAGAGTGCTCTATAAATTTCGGGGCTGCTTTTGTCGCTTTCGCTCTTAGGCTGTTCCAATTTCATCCCGAGCTCGATCGAGCTGCATCAAGCGCGCGTTTAAAAGAGACGAGCGCGTCGTTATATGCACCCGAAGCGGGAAAGAATGATCAGCCTTGTTCTCCCCCACGGTGGGGGTTCATTGGTATTCCGGATACGCGATACGCGCGTTTCTAGTGGCCGAGATCGGTGCGGCTACTCGCGCGCACCAAGAGCTTTAACGATCGTAATTTTATAATATATATTGCTGATGCAAGCGATGCCTTTCGTCGCGTCGAAATACCACGGTGGATTAATAAAACGATGACAAGCTCACGTGACATTGTTTCAAAGAGAACAAAATTTATTCCTACTTTCAATTCTGCGCGCAATTTGTGACAGAGTCAAATATCGAAAATATTTATTATATTTTTTTTAATTTAAAATATATTATATATATGTACACAGAGAGAATTTTCTCTTGAAATTTATTCCGAAAATCATGGTAGTTGGAAGAATTTTATAAGAGTTTTTCTCTGATTAATATTTATTACATTAACATTATTAATATCTACCGCAATAAGATATAAGTAAAAGATGTTCGATTAACTTTACTATGTACATAGTAATATGTATATATTAATATTTTTTATTGCGATAAATATTAATCAGAGAAATTCTTATAAAATTCTTCCAATATATTATCTCACGAGTCTCTCCATGTAAACATATTAATATTAATTAAAATTACATATATATAATTATATGTATAATTATAATTATTATATATATGTATATATAATTAGATATTGAATTTTATATATTATAATGACACCTCGATCACAAATAACAATTGTGTTAGCACAATCTTAGATATCTAAGCTGGTAATATAATTATACAATACAATAACTCGATGAAAATTTGCTCGAAATTGGAGGCCAAGCACATTTCGCAGATATGATATTCTATTCTATAAGTGCATACGATGTACAGCACTCACCCGGTATCGCCGATGTAATCCAGCATGCGTATCTTCAGCATGTCGTATGCCGAATCGACGGCGACCCGTCACATGTGCGAGACCTCCGGTCAGAGATCGGAATCGTCGTCGATGCTGAAATAATCGCACGTCACCGAAGACCGATATTCCGAGCGGGTCTAACACGATTTATCGAACGGTATCACGTCCCCGATGCCTCGAAACGAAGTCGCGCGCGTTTTACCGCGAGTCACCTCCGCGCAGAAAACAAGCACATTTGTTCGATCGTTGAACGCAAAAGGGTCTGGATTTTTATCAGATACTTAAATAATTTCAAAAGTGTAATAACGATGCTGTAACACATTAAGATATTCAAAGCTTAAACTTATATTAATTAAATGTCATCTAGTATTAAATGCAGAAATCCGCATTCGAAATTTATATATATATAATATTTATTATTATTAATATTTAGTACATTTAAATATGTACGCGTCGAAAAATTATAACAGGCAAGAATGATAAGTAGACTCTAATAAATTGTGGTTAAGAATATTATCTTGCCAACAGATATACCTGTTTTTTTTAGCAAAAAAAGAAGTACGTTAAACGTTGTGTATAAGACGTACTTAAATATCGGCAAATTAGGACATTAAACGCAATTAGAGCAATGTAATAGCCGCCGTGGCTCGTTAGCTAACGTAAATAACGATTTTATCGAGAAATTGGTTTCCCAGGAGGGAAGAGATACGTGAGATCTCTCGAGGGAAACGACGGGTTCTCTCCGATCGAGTCCGGCGAGAGGACACGATCTTGGGATGAATTCGCAACAACGTGTGCACGTGTGTTCCGTCCAAGTCAATAGTCCCTCTCTCGCGATTACACCCGCCTCTCTCAAGATAACGCGGCCCCTGGTCCCGTTATCGTTCGCGATCGATTAATTCCCCCGATGCCGTTTCTTCGAGGTGTACGGTCATCGCGACACGGAAGAGAGACCCGCGGACGGATCATTTTTTTTTTTTTTTTTTTCGTCTCGAGATCGTCTCGCGAGCAGGAAGCCCCGATATGTCATCGTCTCGTAATTAACTCCCGGCATGTGTTCGCCTCAATTTCAAGCCTCGTTTCAAATTATCCGTTATATTAATTTCTTTCCCCGATTAATATGCACTCGGTGACAGTTTATTTTCCGTTAAAGTAGATTAAACCATTCACACAGGCGCCTCTATTTCTTATTTTCTTCGATATTTAAAATATATTTGCAATTTTAAGTAATTTATATTTTATAATAAATTAATTAAAAAGAATCAAAGATAAATCAAAAGAATGAAACGAGTTTTTTTTTTAATTATGATAATCCAGGTCACGAAAGTGGTCTACCTTCAAACTTGGACTTGATTCGAAAATATTCTTGCAGAATCTATGTATAGACATGCAGAGAAGCGATTCATGATAAATTCAGCTCTTTCTCTTGATGAATAGACTCGCGATTTTTAAAAGGCGTTCGTATATTAAAGTCGTGACATCATCGGAAATCCGTATTGTCTTACGAACAAATCAGGCAACGAGTGCCACGAATAGTATCGCACAATATCGTGAGCATATTAAGGCTGGAATTTGAAACGATCTTGAAATTGAAACGAGTCATTGGCACGACGAGCTCTCACTCGACCCGGTCGTTTCCACTATAACGTATCGTATGTCGTATATAATCCACGTGGGTTGTTTGACGTTTCACGAAGTTAATTTTCAGTCCCAATTATGTGCGGTTGTTGCGTGCACCCGACAACAATAAAATAAAACAAAATTCACTTTAGAGCATTATTCGTCATCGCCCTTATCCGCACAAACTCGCGTATATAATTCAAACACACCGAATATACTCCCGATATATAACCCGATAATTCCCCTCGATGTAAGCTTCCGCGTTCGAGGATATTATTACATCAAAATTCAAATATTATTACACATCGCGAAACTTTGATAGGAATATATATATATATATATATCTCAATTTCGAATTATAAGTCTACTCTCAAATATAATAATTTTAATATCTTTTATCACAAAGAGAATTTTCTATTAGAATTTATCCTGAAAATCATGGTAAATCGTGAGACAATATGGTATTGGAAGAATTTTATTAGTTTCTCTGATTAACATTTAGCACAATAAAAAAATATTAATATGTACATCATAAATTTTACTACTCTCTAAATTTCTTGGAATGGAATCACACTCAAAAAGAGTGGAAAGAAAAATTTCATAAGAGTTTCTTTTTGATTAATATTTACCACAATAAGATGTAAAATATGGTCGATTAATTTTAATATGTACATATTCTCTAAATTTCTTGGTGTGAACTTCTATTCCAAGAAATTTAGAGAGTATATATGTACAAGAGTAAAATTAACCGAACATATTTTATATCTCATTATGGTAAATATTAATATATTTTATTGTCATAAATGTTAGATTAATCAAACAAACTCGTAAAATTCTTCCAATATTGTTCCACAATTACCATGATTTTCATGGTACGTTTTAAAAGAAAATTTTCTCTGTGAGGTATTATATCTTAAATTTGAATATATACAGAGTGTCCAGCAGACTCAATAAAAAAATTCCCTGACTTTTTACTATTATTTTTTTCAAAGATATAATTTGCATATATTTATATGACAAATCAATTTAATGTTAAATCATGAAATCCTTGAGATATTTTTGTCAACAAACAATGAAAAGGTTCGGAAGTTAAAAAAAACAAAAATTTAAATCAATTATACAATCTGCATTATGTACAATAATCGAAACAAACATATGCTATTATAAACTATTTAACTAATCATCTCTTTAATTTATATTATATCAAATTGTTTAGTTTCATCTCCATCGAACACATTGAAATAAAATAACACGATGATAAAAACATAAATTAACGACCACGCTGTCAATTTTTAACAACACAGAAAATTATTGAGACAAAAGTAGAATAATGTGAAGAAATCCAGATAGTACAATTTTCTGACTTTTCCCTGACAATTCCAGATTTCTAAAATTCCCTGACAATGCCCGGTTTTCCAGATTTCCCTGGACACTAAATAATATAAGCCTACTCCAATTACCGATTCGATGCTCGACTTGTCACATTTACGTAACGTTCTTTCTTTCTTTATTTTCGCGGAAAAGTAACACCGATCTTACTCGCGCGAGATCGAGCCTGCGAAAGAAGAGACAGCGAGACGCGACGGCGGATCGAAGCGTCGAACAACTGTTTAACGAGCCCGCTCGTACTTGCATCGTCAGTGGCACTCGTTCTCCCACCCGCAACAGCCTCCTCCTCCATCGCGTCTCTCTCTCTACTCCGTGTTCGGGGGGTCCTCTTCACCACCTCCGCCTTTCGTGTCCGGGATCCTCGAGAGAAGGACACTCGCGAACCACTCGTTCGCGAGAGCGTCTCTCGCCGGTCTTTCGCGTCCGATAAGATGTTTGCGCTCTTTCAGGAGCCAATCGGCGCCGACACTCTGCGAGTGCGCTCGATTATCGATAATTGGCGCCCCGATAACGATATTGCTTGTTTTCCTTCATCGAAATATATTTTGGGAAATCTCAAAGTTTTCGCGGCCTTTGTGTTAAATAGAGTTTGCAAATCTAATTATTTTATGAATTTTTTTTTCAGATACATTTTTTTATTTTTAAAAATTCTTATTTTCATATTTTTCTTTCAGCACCGTATTCTGCGTCTCTTTGCTGACGTTAGTAATTGCATAATCATATTATAATATTTATACGAAAGAGATCTCTTTTCCCGTTTATACATAAATAACTAAATAAATAAATAAACATGCTGTCGCGCGACGCTGGAATGCTGAATAATTGCCGTATAATTATGTAAATGTGTATAACCGAATACGTTATCATCTTTCTGTGTCATTAATTTTATAAAATAGATTAGATATCCCGGATAAATAAAGAATCAAATTATCAAAACAAGTCACAGTCGCTCTTCATCTTCGAATTCTTATAATTTTAATTTTTTGTCTGAGAAAATATTAACAGCGACATCTTTTAGATTTGTCAAGGGATCTTTATTCGTCGTAGGAAAAAAAGGATTAGCCTATGGATAAAGGGTCAGATTAGGAGCCCTTTAGAGCCCTTCCGATCTTTAGAGGCGTCCTCCAAATTATCGAAACAAGTGACAGATCGAATCGCTCTTCGAATTCTTTTAGTCAATTTTGATTTTTTCTCTGAGAAAATATTAACGGCGACTTCTTTTAGATTTGTCAAGGGATCTTTATTTGTCGTAGAAGAAAAAGATTAGCCTATGGATGAAGGGTTAGATTAGGTTTAGGGTTAAGAGTCCCTCCGATCTTTAGGCGTCCTCTTCCGCGGATCGGTGCCATTATATTCCACGGCAAGACCGATCATTTTCGACTAGGATAATAGCACGGGGAAGAGACCCGCGGAAAATCACGAGACCAGTTACCGAACGTATATTACTAATAGTATGCCCCGTTGTTCGACCGCGGAAGAGATCGCTTGAGGCTCTGGAGAGAGCCAAAGTGCATTATGGGATTTCATCAGCGTTCGGTCGATCAATTTTCCGAGGGATTTGCCGATGAATTGGAATTTATTAAAGTTAAATACCGTATGAATGATAAGATCCAGAAACAAACGATATAATAAATTGTAGATTCGCAGGGTGTCGAGCAGACTCAATGAAACAAATTCCCTGATTTTTTCAGATTTTCCAAGACCAGAAATTTAATTTTATCTTTTACTTTTTAGTATTATTTTTTCCAAATATATAATTTGCATATAAATCAATTAAATGTTAAATCATGAAATCCTTGAGATATTTTTGTCAGCAATGAAAAGGTTCGAAAGTTAAAACAAAAATTTAAATTAATTATACAATCTGCATTATGTATGACAATCAAAACAAACGTCACTATAAACTATTTAATTAATCATCTTTTTAATTTATATTATATCCAATTTTTTAATTTTATCTCTATCAAACACATTGAAATAAAATAACACGACGATAAAAAAATAAATTAACGAACTTGCAGTAGATGAATCGATTTTTAACAACAGAGAGAATTAGCGTGCTGGGAGTCAAGGAAAAGTTTATGTAATAAAAAATTTGAAATTGGGACAAATGTAGAATAATGAGAAAAAAAACCAGATAAATAGTAAAATTTCCTGACTTTTCCCTGACAATTCCAGATTTCTAAAATTCCCTGACAATGTCCGGTGTTCCAGATTTCCCTGGCCATTAGACACCCTGAATTTATAAAGTTAAATATAATATTCATATGAATGATAAGATCCAGGAACAAACGGTATAATAAATTGTAGATTGTTCGCGGAACATGTGCGCCAACGTTTATCCATGTAGGGATCATATTTATGGCCGAGTATATCGAGCGATACAAATATTTATATTCGCGATAAATTCTCTTCCCTCCCCCCAAGGAACACGCGTTATTCGATAAAGCCTCCGGGAAATTTCGAGCTTCCTCGAGCGTACAGGAAGCCCACGTTTCCTTCCACGAAATGCCACGAGCCGCCCGCCGTTGTTCCACCGGGTCTGATAAGATTGCTGCTTGAATGAAGTCATACATCTTTTATTCGCGTCGTAACGAACGTAGGAAATCTAATGTAAGTACGAGATGCGCCAGAAACGATAAAGCTTTTCGCCCCCTTCTGAATAGTTGCGTATCAATAATAACCACCTATATATACACAGATATCGCCTTCATATTCATAACATGTCATTAATAATGTGTCATGTTAAATTAATCCGTATTAGTAACGGTACATTTATAATGGTAAATTATTTGATATTATAATATAACCGTATCTGTAATAATGTATAAATAATATATATATATATATATATACATAAACATATATACAGGGTGCAAAAAATTTTAGATGATTCTTTGACGAAAATTAAGGGGGATTTATTCTTATAAAAACTTATACTTTTATATCCCTCTCTGAGGAGTTACACTTTTTTAAAGAGGGATCGACGTAATTAAGTTTTTATTTTTCTCAAATTTCAGTAAATTTAAAAAATAAAATGTGGTGGATATTTTCCACTAATAAAAAGGATATTTATTAATATTTTTTTTATCTTCTTGTACCATTATAAGAAGATACATAAAACTAACTTTTCTTTAAAAAAGTGTAACTCCTCAGGGAGGGATGTAAGAGTACATGTTTATGTAAGAAAGCCCCTTTAATTTTCGATAGAGAATCATCTCCTAAAATTTTTCGCTAAAAAAATAGTTAACTTGACTAAACCTTTCAACTAAATATTATTTTGTTAATTGAACCTATAAAAATATTAAAATTAAATATAACATTATATTTAACAAAATGGATATATTTAACTTAAATACTAATATATGTTGATTTAACAAAATCGTAAATTAGTTGAAAGGTTTAGTCAAATTAACAAATTTTTTTTCAGTGTACCTATATATTTTTTACGCAATAACGCTATTAATTAATGTCTTATTTTCATGTTTAAAAATTATAATTCCAATACACAGAGAAAGACACAGACAGACATATTAATCAATTATAATAAAAAAGAAAATTCTTAATTTATTAGAATTTCCTTTCCTTTCTCGCTTTTCCCGGCCGGGGAAAAATAATCCCTTCGCAGAACTCAATCGAGGACGCCTCTCGTGGAAGGGATACAACCCCTTGTAGAGGTGGTTGGGTCAGGACGGGGCAACCGGGTGCATCGCGAAGTAGAATAGCCAATTACCGGCGCACGTCGCGCACATGTTTTTTTTCTTTTCCCGAGCAATCCCGGCCACCCGTCCATTGTACCCGTCAAATTTAGCGGAATTATTTTATGCGACCCCCCATCGTCGTCGTCATTAACGCGCGGTCATTAATCTTCGTTCGAGATCCGACGCGACATCCCGGCGATACGTCAATTTGCATTCGGAATCTTGAAAACGAGGAAAGTCCTTTCGAACGAACGAACGAACTAGATAACGAAGGAATCGATTGTCTCTCGAGAAAAACACTGATAAAAACGATAAGAAATTCGCGATATTCAGGATAATTTTGCTTTTGATAATAAAAATATGTTATATATTATTTTAATTTTCGTACACTAAAAAAATTGTTAATTTGAATAAACCTTTTAATTGAATTATTATTTTGTTAATTAAACATATATTAGTATTTAAATCAAATATATATGATTTGTTAGATTTATTGTTATATTTAATTTAAATATTTTTATATGTTCAATTAACAAAATAATATTTAGTTAAAAATTTTAGTCAAGTTAACAACTTTTTTTCAGTGCGTCATCCGAAATTGGAAAAAATATATTTATAAAACAGGAAAAAATTATAGAAATAATATAATATTACATAAATACAAAATCGAAAAGCTAGTGTTGTGTTTTCTTTATATAATACTTTAATATTTTGTTGCGTTTTATATTTATTTTTATTTCTCTCTCTCTCTCGTGAGACTGTAAGATATTACGAGCCATGATGGGAATCTCGCGAACTCAATCTTACTGACAGGATAATCAAATACGGCAGAAATCCATTTATCGAAATAATATCGAACGTCAATATTTTACAGATATCCTCCTCAGTAGTGTGTATGTGTGAGATACACAAATAGTGACCCTCTTAAAAGCACTTTCCGTGCTTCAGTACTTTCACAAAATCTACGTTTTACAGACTTTTAAACGCATATATATGATCGTCGATTTTCATTTCACAAAAAATATAAGAGATAGATCAAACAATGAAGCTAGAAACAACATTATATTCATTTTTGTCATTATTATTGCATAAATGCAGCAGAACGCTGTAATTACACATATTTTTTCAAATGCATAACACATTCTCTCTTCTCAAATAACAGAAAGCTAATTTCCAATTAAAATAATTAACGGTACGTATTTTTTTCGATAAGCTGGAAAGCTCTCGGCTTATTTATCGCTCGTCGAGTTTTACATAACCAGGGTGTCCAGTAGACTCAATGAAACAAATTCTCTGATTTTTTCAGATTTTCCAAGACCAGAAATTAATTTTATCTCTGACTTTTTAGTATTATTTTTTCCAAATATATAATTTGCATATAAATCAATTAAATGTTAAATCATGAAATCCTTGAGATATTTTTGTCGCAACAATGAAAAGATTCGAGACTTAAAACAAAAATTTAAATCAATCTGCATTATGTATACGATAATCGAAACAAACGTCACTATAAACTATTTAATTAATCATCTTTTTAATTTATATTATATCCAATTTTTTAGTTTTATCTCTATCAAACACATTGAAATAAAATAACACGCCGATGAAAATATAAATTAACGCTGTAGATGAATCGATTTTTAACAACAGAAAATTAACGTGCTGAGAGTTAAGGAAGTTTATATTTATGTAATAAAAAAATTTGAAATTATTGAGACAAATCTAGAATAATGTGAAAAAATCCAGATAAATAGTAAAATTTCTTCACTTTTCCCTAAAAATGCCCGGTTTTCCAGATTTCCCTGACCGCTAGACATCCTGAATGCACAACAAATTCTCTCTCTCCCTTCTCAGGTACCATAAAAATAATTTGCAATTAAAATAATTGACGGTATGTATTTTTCTCGATAAGCTTGAAAGCGCTCGGCTTATTTATCGCTCGTCGAGTTTACATAACGCGGCTCATTCATCGCGACGAATAAGGATGCAAAGAGAGAAAGAGGGAGAGACGCGCGCGCGAAGCCTTTAAAAACCTAGCTGACCCAGTTCCCCGATGTTCCGGTCGTGCAACGTACGGCAGCTCTCCGTTATAGCTAATCGAAATAGCGGGGTCATCCCGCTGATCGAGGTAGAGCGAGAACGCTCGCCGTTGCTCCTCTCCTCAAGGTCGTTTCCGTTTCTTCTTCCGTCCTACACTGCCCGCTCTACTTGCCGCCGCCGCGGCGTGATCGCATCATATTCCCCGGCACCTAGCGAATCTAATTTATTACTCAACGATCATCTCCGCTCTCGACGACGCTCGATCGACGATCGTCCGTCAGCCAGACCCGCGCGACATAGGTAGGCTGGAATGAGGATGTCCTCTCTCTCTCTCTTTCTCTTTATATATCCCTCTCGTTCTCCTTTTTACTCTACATTACGTATAAATGTTCCCCTTCGTTATGCAAGGCAAATATTACGGTATTTGCTGTACGTTGACAGATTCTATGCGACAAATTGACGTAGGAAATTAGAACGTGAAGTTATATTCGTGTGGATATTGCGGGAAATTATACCGTTAAAATGCGTTTATGTAAAGTGATATGATGTGTATTAAAATTATGTGTATAAATATATATATATATATTATTTCATATATACAGTATAATATATATAATTGTATTATTTATTTTTCATATGTATAATGCACATATGTATATATAAAATTAATAATACAATTGTGTGTATATATATATACTTATAAAATAAAATATAGTTATTATATATATATGTATATATAATTTTAATATACATGTCATTTTACATAAATATATTTTAATAATATAATTAATATTATATATTAATAATATATATATAAAATTAATAATGCAATTTTGTAATACAATTATTTATAATTTGCGGAAAAAATTGTAATAATAAATGTGATCATTCATTATCCTAAACGACTAAATTTTTTCGAGAAATAATCAAGATAATTTTATCCTCAAATTATTTCATACAATTTCATTATTAATTTTATATGTACATATATTAAGAATTTTTCATATACACATATATATAATATATATAATATATACAATATAATAATATTATATTATATAATTAATATAACATAATATATATGTATATATAATATAATGTAATATATTTTTTAATGAATAAGCTGTGAATACCAATTTGAATAATATTTATCTTAGTCGCATAAGGACACCTACACAAATAACGTTGATCCTATGGCAATTAAATCTCGTTCAGTCGTATAAATGGTATTTACTCTTTCGAGAGAGAATAGTTAACGCTGGAAGCATTAGGCTTCGAGATATCAGATACATAAATAAATCACAAATAATAGCGATCTCGTAATGGCGAGGGAATTTCTAATAGCTACGTCAGAGAGAGCAATATTATCGGGCAAACTCGCTTCGGGTCAAATTTCGGAATCACCGGCTCTACTACAATTTCAAATACGAAGAAAATACGTATATAATACAATAACCGCGATATACACAAATACATATACATATAGAACATGCAGGGTTGTGTTTGGATGATTTTAAAATTAGCTGGCGAAAGATGAGATAAAAGTGTGTAAGATAATTTTGTTTTAAATATATCTGATAAAATTATATAGCGATTCATCTAGATAATAATTTTTAAGACTGCTTATATAAGCACAATTATTTAAAAAAATGTAAATTACAAAAGGGATATAAAAATATATATGCATTCAATATTTTTATTCATAAATTGAAAATTATTCTAGAGATAATTTAGTAAAGATAATACTCTGTTTCATCAAAGAGATACATATATAGATAATACATATTTTTATATTATCTATACATAATAAAGATAAGACGACGCCAACATTTCATCTAGATGATCATCAGTATAATTTGATTTAGATAACAGCAAACACTGAAAACATCGCGATAAAGCAAAAAAAAAAAAAAGGGGACAAAAGGTAACGGGGTTAAGCACCCTACCTGTGGATCGCGACGCTCGGGGAGACGGTCGCGCGTCCTCCGCGGCACTCGGCCGAGGGGGCCTTGAGGAGGTCGCCGAACGACAGGTGATGGCTGTAATCGCGGCAGGTCCAGGTGTATCCGCCGCCGCGTTCGTCGCCGCCCTCCTTCGCGGACGAGCGTTGCCGCTGCCTACCGCTGTCGGCCGTAGCACCGCCACCACCCTCGGAGAGATGACGGGTCAAGGGTCGCCGCATGTCTCATTCAGACCCCGCAATCGACAATAATAACAACACCGATTCCGAATGTCGCCCTCTGTCGCGCGCACGACGATTTAGACGAGAATAATAGAAAAATCACTCGCCGCGATTCGTGGGGCGCGCTCGCGCGCTCCTATCTGCGATACCGGGGAGAGCGTACGATCACCGATACCGGACCGGGATGATGCGCGAGGGAAGACTGCGTGCACTGCACGCGCGCGACCGACCGCCCCCTTGCGCGCGCGCGCGCGTTGGCGGGACGTCATCTGTCACGCTCGGACAACGATCGAGTGTCGCCCCCCTGCGGAGACTCGCGAACGACGACCGACTTGACGGATAAGGCAGGGAGCGCGTTTCGATTGCCGTGCGTCTCTTTCACGATCATCGATTAATTCTAATTATTATTGATTGTTTTTACATCGCAGATTGAACAAGTGGATATTGTATGCAGAATATTCTTGATTAATGGAAGATGTAATTATGCAGGAGAGGATCGAAAAAGAGAGATGATCAAATAAAAATTGATTAATTGTATATATAGGGTATAAAATGAGTATTTTTCTATTTAATATTTATATAGAAATGTAATTATGTGATTATATTTCTATTGTTAGTAGTTATCATCGGTACTTGTTTTGGATTAGTGTTTCTTATGTTAACCACAGTATTTACTGAGGGCGTTAGCGTCACGTTTTTTTAATGCAAAATAATCGGAGGTTTTTAATATCATTCTGTCAATGTGTTTTCGTTAAATAGAATTATATTATATTCCACACACAATTTTCATATAATTCCATACGTCATATTTCGGGAAAATTGGAAAGAATTTCACGAAATTGTTACTCAAAATTTAAATAAAAAATAGGACAACAAAAGCGCGCGTTACGCGTACCATTTCTCACTTTTGTATTAATTTTTAATACTTTAGAATTTGCAAAAAATACATTTTTGCTTATATTAGTATTATTTTTTCTAATATTATTTTTATTTTTCATAATATTAGTTTTGTTTTTCCTAATATTATAATATTATTTTTCCTAATATTAGTTTAGTTTTATTTATCCAATATTAGTATTATTTATCCTCAAATTAATTTTATTTTTCCTCAGATTAGTTTTAGTTTTCCTAATATTAGTTTTTAATATTAGTTAATTGAAAAAAAGAGAAGTCACCGCAGTAATTCCCTCCCAAAAATTAAAAAAATGTTTAGTGCTCTTAATTAATTTATACAAAAATTATACAATATTATACAATATTGTATTCAAATGAGATATCCACAATGAATAGGTTTAGCTTGCGATTGGAGAAAATTTAAATAGGATCAAATTCAAAACTTTATTAATTTGCCTCTTTTCAATTTCTCTCGAATTTGTGATATATAATTTATTCTGTAAATATAAATTAAATTTAATTTTTAATAATATACAACATTGGAGCAACAACTCTAACAAGTGTCGAAAAATTCAAACGACGTCAATTCTCTTCATTTGCTATTCTGAAAACGAATATTTTCTTTCTCGACATCAACACGGTGTCTCGAACAAATAAGAATAAAATAAAATTATGTTTATTACTAATATTATAATTTATTTAAAAATAAAATGTTGCGAATGAGAATGGCAGAAATGTTAATTACGTAGTTAATTACTCGAAGAAAACTGTATAGATGCATCTCTCTCCCTCTCCTCTATTTTTTCAGAGTGTATTACAATATAATTTAAATATAAAATTTTCTCTGCAAATATTTTTATTTTTTTTATTTCTTATTTTTTAAATAGATAAAATAAATGATTTTTCTATTTTATAAAGTATAAATAATTTTAAAAATTTAATTTGAATTATGAAATAACAAATAGTATTTTCTAATTTTAATATTCTTATAGCAACAATGCTGTACATCTTATATTTCAAATATTATTTTGATTAAGTGTAATCTGTATCAATAAATTATTTTGAGAAGCTCAATAAAAAGTGTGATATATGTATAATTGTACAGAGAGACAGACTACCATTTTAATAGTCAGTAACATAAATATTGTTAAGTGCATGAGTCAAAAAAACACTTATTTTCACTTGCTCTTTAAATAAATAGCTGTATATAAATGTATGGCATAAATTCGACAGAGACGTGAAAAGAGACAAATTAATCAAATTTTTGACATAGGCAAAACATAATTCAAAATGATACGTGAATTGATTGTTCGAAAAATAATGAACAAAATTAATTTGTTGTCAGTCGCTAAAACTAATTTTTTTTATTATTTATCACAAAAGATAAGCGTTAAATATGAAAATTAATATTATGTATTAGTTCATAAACTGTACTCTCTTTACTTTAAATTACTATAAAATTACTTTCTTTACTTTATTAATATTTTCTTAATTTATTATTAACAAAATAATTTCAATTTTAGTATTAATAATAATGTATTGTATATAATTTTTTTTTTAATTTTTAATATGTCAATTATTTTTTATTTCTAAATTACAAATATGTATACTCGATATAATTTTTTATTAATTTCCTAAAAATAACAGCCATCATTATTTTTCGAACAATATGTAACCAAAAATAAACTCACATTGCGTTGAGTCAATTATCTAAACCTCTGCTTTAATCCGCTTTAATGTTCCACTGCTGCTCTGCTATAATCCCATATGGTTTGGCACATACACTGATCACTACACTGTTCTATTATTTTACATTTGCAATAATTATTTATCGCACTTCACTACACATAAATACACTTCGAAATAAACGGACGATACGAAAAAAATAAAATCACTCGCGAATGCATTCGGCACTTTCGATCCCGCTCGATATCGCATTCGCGAATAAAAACACGAACAAAATATCTATGGAAAAAATATACTTTTCCGATTCCGGGAAAGCGAGCTCCCGAATATTAGTCGCATTAAACGCATCGAAATGTCCCTTAAATGAATTCGTGCGACATTTCCCGGCGCGTCGCGTCTTTACGTGACATCGCGAAGTGTTATGGCGGAGCGACACTGCGCGCCATCTGACTTTGACGCGGATAATCACGGTATCACAATCTCTCAAGCAACGCCCGCCACTTCCCCACAATTTGAATATCCGATTTCGACGAATTCGCGCTTCTCAAACACTTTCTCCGATACTCGGCCACTCCTGCAGATGCTGGAGCATTCGCGAAACTCGTCGAGCGGATAAAGAATCCTCGCGAGGCTCTTTGGAGAGCGAATAGCGCCGAAATGCGCGCGAGAATCACGGCGGAATGTTCTTTCCCCTTCACCCTCCCACAACAATTCGCGATCCTCCGACACTGCCGAATTCCCGTCGACGCCCGGATGCTCCTCGAGATTATTCGGTCCATCGAGTCCAAACACGGCACTCCCGTTTTTCGCGTTACTCGCTCACGAAATCTAGACAAAACGGGGAGCAGTCGCGACGCGCACTCTGCTCCTCCATTCCACAATTGCCTACTTCACACTTCACTATCTCTTATATCCGAGTTCCGAGCCGAGCAACACTCACGTCGTAGTTCCGGGGGGTACGATAGAGGTCGCGGCGGTCGCGGCGTACCCGGAGAGCTCGACACTCGACGACCCGCACGCTACGCGTCTGGCGCGAGACTGATTCCAAATACCAATCGCGGAGCTCTATAGTTCGCCGTGACGGCCGCGAAGCGTGATTGGCGGAGCGTAGCCCCCACGGATTGGTATAAAAGGAGCGCGGATCTAGCTGCGGACGATCAATTGACGCTCAGACTTCGTCCGATACACTCGTGACTCTTATGCTGTTATTTAAATAAAATTATATAGCTATGCTCATCTAAATGAAACTTTGGCAGCATCTTATCCTTATATAGATAATAAAAATACGTATTATTTATATCTGTATCTTATTGTTAGATGAAGAAAAGCATTACCTTTACTAAATTATCTAGAATAATTCTCAGATAATTTTGATTATGAATTATTAGCACATAAAAATACTTAAATAGTAGAGCTTAAGCAGTAAGTAATAAAAATTTATAAATAAAAATATGTATGCATATATTTTTATATTCTTTTTATAATTTTTTTATAATTACGTTTGCATAAGCAGTCTTAAAAATTGTTATTTAAAAAATTATCTAAATGAATTACCATATGATTTTATCTTATATCTAAATATATTTAAAACAAAATCATCTCATTTCAGCCAATTTTTTAATCATCTAACCGCATTACCTTTACTAAATTATCTAGAATAATTCTCAGATAATTTTGATTATGAATTATTAGCACATAAAAATACTTAAATAGTAGAGCTTAAGCAGTAAGTAATAAAAATTTATAAATAAAAATATGTATGCATATATTTTTATATTCTTTTTATAATTTTTTTATAACTACGTTTACATAAGCAGTCTTAAAAATTATTATTTAGAAAATTATCTAAATGAATTACCATATGATTTTATCTTATATCTAAATATAATTAAAACAAAATCATCTCATTTCAGCCAATTTTTTAATCATCTAACCGCAACGCTACATACGAGCGTATCGAACGAAGTCTGAGCGTCAATTGATCGTCCGCAGCTAGATCCGCGCTCCTTTTATACCAATCCGTGGGGGCTACGCTCCGCCAATCACGTTTCGCGGCCGTCAGAACGAACTATAGAGTTTCGCGAAAGATATAAAAGAATTTATAGTTCGTTCTGACGGCCGCGAAACGTGATTGGCGGAGCGTAGCTCCCCGGATTGGTATAAAAGAAGCGCAGGATCTAGCTGCGGATGATCAATTGACGCTCTGACCTCGTTCGGTACACTCGTATGTAGTGTTGCGGTTAGATGATTAAAAAATTGGCTGAAATGAGACGATTTTGTTTTAAATATATTTAAATATAGATAAAATCATATGGTAATTCATTTAGATAATTTTCTAAATAATAATTTTTAAGACTGCTTATGTAAACGTAGTTATAAAAAAATTATAAAAAGAATATAAAAATATATGCATACATATTTTTATTTATAAATTTTTATTACTGCTTAAGCTCTACTATTTAAGTATTTTTATGTGCTAATAATTCATAACCAAAATTATCTGAAAATTATTCTAGATAATTTAGTAAAGGTAATGCTTTTCTTCATCTAACAATAAGATGCAGATATAGATAATACGTATTTTTATTATCTATATAAGGATAAGATGCTGCCAAAGTTTCATCTAGATGATCATAGCTATATAATTTTATTTAGATAACAGCGTAAGAGTCACGAGTGCATCGGACGAAGTCTGAGTGTCAATTGATCATCCGCAGCTAGATCCGCGCTCCTTTTATACCAATCCGTGGGGGCTACGCTCCACCAATCACGCTTCGCGGCCGTCAGAACGAACTATAGAGCTTCGCGATTGGTTTTTGGAATCAGTGTCGCGCGAGACGCGTAGCGTGCGAGTCGTCGGGTGTCAAGCTCTTCGGGTACGCCGCGATTGTCGCAACCTTTACCGTATCCTCCCGGAACTACGACGTGAGTGTTGCTCGGCTCGGAACTCGGATATAAAAGACAGTGAAGTGTGAAGTAGACAATTGTGGAATGGAGGAGCAGAGTGCGCGTCGCGAATGCTCCCCGTTTCGTCTGAATTTCGTGAACGAGTAACGCGAATAAACGGGAGAGCAAGTTCGGGAGTGTCGTGTTTCGACGCGATAAACCGAATAATCTTCTCGAAAAGCATCCGAGCGTCGACGGGGACCCGACAGTCTCTGAGGATCGCGAATTGAAGGGCTGGGAGAACGGGGCAAAGACGTTCCGCCGTGATTTCCGCGCGTATTTAGGCGCTGTTCGCTCGCCAGAGAATCTCCCGAGGATACTTTCTCGTGCCGAAGGATGTCCCGGAGTTGACGGGTGTTCGACACTCTCGGAGCATCGCGAGCGAGTGCACCAGCATTTCCAGGAGTGCTCGAGTATCGGAGAAAGTCCGAGAAGCGCGAATTCGTCGAAATCGGTGATTCAAATTGTGGGGAAGTGGCGGGCGTTGCTTGAGATATTTTGATATCGTGACTATCCGCGTCACAGTCAGATGGCGCGCAGTGTCGCTCCGCCATGACACTTCGCGATGCACGGAAAGATGCGGCGCGCCAGGAGATGTCAGTGATATCACGAATTAATTTAAGAGCATTTCTAGCCTAATGGGAATGTACTTGTGATGGCTGTATTATTTTTTACTTAATAAATAACAAGGGCATTCGATGCGGTTAATGTGATTAATATTCGGACGCTCGCTTTCCCGGATTCAGAAAAGTATATTTTTTTCAAGATATTTTGTTCGTGTTTCTATTCGCGAATGCGATATCGAACGTGATCGAGCGGGATCAAAAGTGCCGAATGTATTCGCGAGTGATCTTATTTTTTTCTTATCGTCCGTTCATTTCGAAGTGCATCTGTGTGTAGTGGAATGCGATAAATAAATATTGCAAATATAAAACGATAGAAAAAACAGTGCAGTGATCAGTGTGAAACCATATGGGATTATAGCAGAGCAGCAGTGGAACATTAAAGCGGATATGTTTAAAGCAGAGAGGTTTAAATAATCGACTCAACGCAATGTGAGTTTATTTTTACATATTATTATAGTTTAGAAATATAAAAAAATTTTTTGACATGTTAAAAATAAAATTATATATATTACTGTAATACTAATGTTAAAATTGAAATTATATTTTGTTGATAATGAATTTAAGAAATATTAATAAAGTAAAAAAATAATTGTAAATAAATGTAGAAAATGATTTTCGATAATCAAAAATTTGCACAAAAATATATAATATTGTAAAGTTTCGGCAAAGTCATATCGTATATGATCCGATTTTTAGATATATCAATTAAAATTGAATTAAAAATTTCACCTATATTTTTCAATACATTTTTTTATTTACTTTTGAATGCATCGTTAATTTTATTATTGCTTGAACAATTTATATTAATAACAAAGAAGAGAGTTATAATTAAGGAAATTATCAATGAATAAGCAGCAGCTTAGTAAATTATGTCATATTTAATCATTATACTTAACAATTATTTATCTCTCATATTATATTATATGTAATTTTTTTATCCACATTATATATTTTCTGTAATATATTATTTGCATGTATATAATTATACATATTTAAAGAAGCTATTTAGAAATGATTTGAAGGAAGGGAAAGAATAAAATGACACACATTGGGCCGAGTAAAGCAAATATTTCATTTATTAGTGACTCTGCGCAATCATAAAATATATTCATGTAACGATCAACGAGATATAACATCGATAGAGCTCGGCGTTGAACGTGACGAGATAATCAACGGGTGAAAAAGAGGGGGAACGGAAGTAATCGCAGACACCCTAGAGGAAGTTGCGGACTCGAGGGGATAATAAGAGGGTTGGGAAGGGGGCGCACCTTGTTAACCGGATCTCACCATTTTTCTCCCTGCTTGCGACGAAGCACGCTTCGCGAAAAAAACGGCACATATCTCTCGTCTCGTTCGTGTACACGCGATATAAAAATAGAATCCACGGTGCGCAACACGGTGTACGTACTAATGGTGAACATCGGTTGAACAATGGAAGAGGGAGGACGGAGAAAAACTTAAAACTCATGAAAAGGACCCTAGCAGCATAATATATCCGAAAAACGTCCGGAAGATATCCAGAGGATATCCATAGGACATTCGAATATCCTCTGAATATTTTTCGAATATGTGTGCTGTTATAGGGGAGGATTACAGACTTGAAAAATTAAACGTCAATCAGCTCGCGACGCTGTAACATTCGTATATATTTTATATATATATATATATATATATATATATATATATATATATGTGTAGTCCGACTACGAGTCAACATCACTATGGCAGACGTGTATTCGAACACTCGCGTTCAGACAACGAGTGTTTGTTCGGAAGAAGAATCACCCTCTAAACAGCGAATCACCTCACGATTACGAAGTGATTCTTTCTTTTTACGCTAAATAAGGACCGATCGACCGGTCGGAGTAATCGGCTAATTGCGATCGATGTTTCGCGAGTAACGTCACGCACCCTTTCTGTCGAATCGCAACCTCCTAACCCTCGTCGAATCATTTTACGGGAGGCTAAATAGAATTCCATGATCCCTTTAATCGATTCGATTCGTACACAAAAAAATATATATATATATATATATATATATGTATGTATGCTCAATATTACTCGCGGAACACGTTATTCGCGTGTTTTACTCTGCGTGTGCAGCTGCATCCCAGGTAGCAAACGTACGTCATTTTGACGTTTAATGACGTCATCAGACGTCAAAATGACATTTGACGTTTAATGACGTCACAGATGTCAAAATGACATTTGACGTTTAATGACGTCATCAGACGTCAAAATGACATTTGACGTTTAATGACGTCACAGATGTCAAAATGACATTTGACGTTTAATGACGTCATCAGACGTCAAAATGACATTTGACGTTTAATGACGTCACAGATGTCAAAATGACATTTGACGTTTAATGACGTCACAGATGTCAAAATGACATTTGACGTTTAATGACGTCACAGATGTCAAAATGACATTTGACGTTTAATGATGTCATCAGACGTCAAAATGACATTTAACGTTTAATGACGTCAGTTTGTTACTTGGGGTGTGTGACTCGGGCCGCGCCGGATCCCTGAAGAGAGGGAGGGTACGTAACGATGAAATTAATTGTCAGGTCGTGAAAGGGAATTACACGCTCGATTATTTTGAATGTAACAAAATTAAACCGGAAATTTCAAGGAGAAGGATATGGAATGATAATTAGATGTTAAACTATTGAAATAAGTTACCGAAAGTGGATCTAAGGAGGTAAATATAGATATCGTAAGAGAGAGTTGTTGGAAATAAATTGCCCGCGAAAAGGGAAGGGGCAAAATACAGCAAAAATACGTCTCTTCGTGTATTTTCAATATAGAGAACCCCTACTCGCGCCGGGATGGCGGGACGCAACCCCGGGCGCGGCCCAATTTACGACATCTCTACGCGGCGAATCGGATCTCTATTCGACTCGCCATTCGCGTAACGCACTATGATCGAGGCTACGACATACGGCCGCGTTCCTACGATTTATTAACGACTTGGCCGTGTTATATAAATATATATATTTATAATATGTACATACAGGGTGAGCTTTTTCAAGTGTTACAATCTTATATCTCGGAAATAAAGCATTTCGAGGGGGACATAAAATGGTGTCATTGGTTGGAAGGTCACGTGAAGGTCACCTTTAATTTCTCATATTTTTTATCGCATGCTCTTCTAGCTTATCTCGAGACCTTTCCAAAATACTTATTATAATTAAGTATTGACGTGACGACCTTCAAACGACCGTCCAAGGTCAAATCTTTGCCACTCGAAATATTTTTCTCTAAAATTCTTCGATTTCCGAGATACAAGTTCGTAAAGCTTAAAGAAACTCACCCTGTATATATTAAATATATATATGTGGAAATCGCGACGCGCGAAGGGAGACGAAACAGGACCAGCTGATGGCGCCTGTGCGCTACGCGCTCACCGCGTATATTAATTATTAATAATATCTGAGATTGTTTAAGATATACAGATTCCTTGCTATCGGCTTTCTCCCTCTCTCTCTCTCTCTCGTTTTTTCCTCCTCCGCTCTGTTTCGCGCTCGCAGACGGGAGATCTTAGCAGCCGACCTGGTGCAGCATCGACGCCAGCCGGAACACCCGCATCCAGGCGAACATGCCGGTGGATGGGGAACGGCAGGTGGCCCGCGTCGACGACGACGTCGACGAGGTCTTGCGTTGCTCCTGAGCGATCGACGGCGACGTCGCGTCCATGGATGCGGCGTCGCTGCTCTCCGACTTCCTCTGCTTCTGCTGCTGCTGCGGCGAGTACTTCATGTCCGCTGTTACGAAACGGGGGAAGAAAAGGGAGAGATGATATAAGATGATGAGAGATCGGGGGAGAAGATTGCGCGGTATTTCTGCCCGCCGGAGATGAAACTTGGAGAACGAGATCGTTAACGGTAGAACGTGGCTCGTCAGTCGTTTTGTTGTAGCGTGATGCTTTAATAAAAGCCGAAATGTATCGTTACGTTTCAGTTAACGAGGCTGTCAAGTTTCTCTCTTGAGAAAGAACAGATAGATTTCTTACAGCGAGAAATACTGCTGTTTTAAGTATTATGCATTGAAATAAAATTTATTAAATTCGAATAAATATTTATTTCAATACTGTCTGATAAATTATTTAATAAAGGCCGAAATGTATCGTTACGTTTCAATTAATGAAGCTGTCAAGTTTCTCTCTTGAGAAAGAACAGATAGATTTCTTACAGCGAGAAATACTGCTGTTTTAAGTATTATGCATCGAAATAAAATTTATTAAATTCGAATAAATATTTATTTCAATACTGCCTGATAAATTATTTAATAAAGGCCGAAATGTATCGTTACGTTTCAATTAATGAAGCTGTCAAGTTTCTCTCTTGAGAAAGAACAGATAGATTTCTTACAGCGAGAAATACTGCTGTTTTAAGTATTATGCACCGAAATAAAATTTATTAAATTCGAATAAATATTTATTTCAATACTGTCTGATAAATTATTTAATAAAGGCCGAAATGTATCGTTACGTTTCAATTAATGAAGCTGTCAAGTTTCTTTCTTGAGAAAGAACAGATAGATTTCTTACAGCGAGAAATACTGCTGTTTTAAGTATTATGCACCGAAATAAAATTTATTAAATTCGAATAAATATTTATTTCAATACTGTCTGATAAATTATTTAATAAAGGCCGAAATGTATCGTTACGTTTCAATTAATGAAGCTGTCAAGTTTCTTTCTTGAGAAAGAACAGATAGATTTCTTACAGCGAGAAATACTGCTGTTTTAAGTATTATGCACCGAAATAAAATTTATTAAATTCGAATAAATATTTATTTCAATACTGCCTGATAAATTATTTAATAAAGGCCGAAATGTATCGTTACGTTTCAATTAATGAAGCTGTCAAGTTTCTTCTTGAGAAAGAACAGATAGATTTCTTACAGCGAGAAATACTGCTGTTTTAAGTATTATGCACCGAAATAAAATTTATTGAATTCGAATAAATATTTATTTCAATACTGTCCTGATAAATTATTTAATAAAGGCCGAAATGTATCGTTACGTTTCAATTAATGAAGCTGTCAAGTTTCTTCTTGAGAAAGAACAGATAGATTTCTTACAGCGAGAAATACTGCTGTTTTAAGTATTATGCACCGAAATAAAATTTATTGAATTCGAATAAATATTTATTTCAATACTGTCTGATAAATTATTTAATAAAGGCCGAAATGTATCGTTACGTTTCAATTAATGAAGCTGTCAAGTTTCTTTCTTGAGAAAGAACAGATAGATTTCTTACAGCGAGAAATACTGCTGTTTTAAGTATTATGCACCGAAATAAAATTTATTAAATTCGAATAAATATTTATTTCAATACTGCCTGATAAATTATTTAATAAAGGCCGAAATGTATCGTTACGTTTCAATTAATGAAGCTATCAAGTTTCTCTCTTGAGAAAGAACAGATAGATTTCTTACAGCGAGAAATACTGCTGTTTTAAGTATTATGCACCGAAATAAAATTTATTAAATTCGAATAAATATTTATTTCAATACTGCCTGATAAATTATTTAATAAAGGCCGAAATGTATCGTTACGTTTCAATTAATGAAGCTGTCAAGTTTCTCTCGTTGATGTTTGAGTAAGAAAAGATAGATTTCTTATAACGAGAAATACTGCTATTTTAAGTATTATACACTGAAACTTTATTGAGTTTGAATAAATGTTTATTTCAATAATAAATTATTTATTTAAAACTAATAATATTGATTTGATGTAAAAAGTATTTATTTGATATAAGAAAATCCTTTTCAAAACAGACAAATATTTATTTGTTTTAAATAATGATTTATTAAGCAGCATTGAAATAAATATTTATTAATTTAATAACTTTTTTTTAGTGTATGATTTAATTTTGTTGAGAAAAAACTGTACAAAAATTATTTTTAATGATTATTTTTAAACTTCTTACGAAGCTGTCAAGTTTCTCTCGTTGTTGTTTGAGAAAGAACGAAAAGATTTCTTACAGCGAGAAATACTATTATTTTAAGTATTATAAATTTAATTTTGTTGAGAAAAAATTGTATGAAAATTAATTTTAATAACTTTTTTAAATATCTTGTATTTCAGCTATAGATTTTTATTTGATAGATTCGCATTAAATTCAACAAGTTCGCGTGTATGAGCGCGATTACTCTATTTGCAATTATTCCGCGAATGAACTTCGACCAGTGGAGATCCGCGGATCTTTTTGCGTGAATGTATCTACGTCAACCTTGACTATGTTTATCCGCGTCTATTCGGTCACGGTCGTCTCTAACGCACACATGCGTTATGAGGTAAAAAATAGTTACAAGTATAAAATCTCAATTTTATAGAGCGACATAATCCTTAATTTCGAAGAACAACAAAAGTATTTTAAAAAATAAACTCAATTTTTATAAAATTTTGCTTCAACAAGAGATTTGCATGTACTTTTCAATTAACAATATTTCCTTCATTAATTATCATCTTCACCGTAATTGCAAAGGCAACTTTAGTAGCTTGTTAAAAAAATGTTAAAAACTTCTTTCTTGTCTAAAAGTTTTTATATACGCTTTCGTAAAATTGTCTCACGGCTTCCATTACACGGAGAGAATTTTTTTTCAAAATTTACCTTGAAAATTATGGTAATTATTTTCAATATGCATTGAAAAAAATATGTATTGAATTCGAATAAATATTTATTTCGATATACTGCCTAATAAATTATTTATTTGAAACTAATAATATTGATTTGATGTGAAAAATATTTATTTGATATAAGAAAAACCTTTTCAAAATTTGTTTCAAATAAATGATTTATTAGGCAATATTGAAATAAATATTAATTAATTTAATAATTCTTTTTTAATGTGGTTTGGAAGAATTTTAAGACTTTCTCTGATTAATATTTATCACAATCAAAAATATAAATACATATAGTAAAATTAATCAAATATATTTCATATCTTATTGTGGTAGATATTAATATTTTTAAATTGTGTTAAATAATAATGAAAGAAATTCATAAAATTCTACCATATTGTCCCACACGAGTATCATGAGTTTCAGGATAAATTCTATAACAATAAGAGAAATTGTCTCTGTGTAGCTTTCATGTCACGCATCTGATTAATATTTATCACAATAAAAAATATAAATCCATAGTAAAATTAATCAAACATGTTTCACATTTTATTGCGGTAGATATTAATATTTTTCATTGTGTTAAATAATAATGAAAGAAACTCATAAAATTCTACCATATTGTCCCACACGAGTTTCAGGGTAAATTCTAAGAGAAATTCTCTCTGTGTAGCTTTCATGTCACGCATATGTCGTATATGTCGAAAGCAGCTCTCGTCAGCACGCGTTGCTCCGTATATACTGTTTATTATAGTGTTACGAAATCGCTGTTTCCAGGAGCGCGCGATTGTTAGGTGGGCGTCTCGGGTTGGCGCACGCGCCCCATTCGACCAGCTGATTCCCTAGACCTACTTTTCGTTCCGATGATGTGCGAGCTGACATCATACACATATATATACGTGTCACTCTCGATCCCGCCTCTTCCTCCTGCCCGTTTTCTTACGAATAATCGACATACTACATAATATCGCTCTACGCGATCTGTCATGTTTGAAAAATTCATCAGTCAGCCGAGATAAGCTTAAAAACTGTGATTATCTCTCTCTCTCTCTCTCTCTCTCTCCCGCTTCCTCAATTACTCCACAAGTCTGTCAGTTAACTAAAATAGTCGCGGTTAACTTTGACCAGCGTTTACGAGCACGTCTGTACAACTCGTTTATGACGAGCCTGTCTGGATATCCATTAGTTTTCTGTGAAGATTTTATCTGGTTACGTCTCTTTTTTCTTTCTCCCTCTCTCGAACAGTCATTTGCATTACGCGATCGTGATGTCACACATCTCTAAATGCACATTCCGTCATATGTATTCTGTAACTTATATCTTTATGCTAACTCGCGGCTGCAATTGCAGTTGGATATAAATTTAATCAGTTCAAATTGAATTTCCTATACTGCACGTTTTTCTATGGTTTCTCGATGTGCTTTCTTCCTCTCTCTCTTTCCTCGAGAATATATAAAGAGATATCTAATCTATATACAGAAAAAAGTAATCCAAAAGCTCTTCAAGATTTTCAGAATAATTTACTTATTAAAAATTTTTATTACATTAATTTTTGGGGGTGGAAATTTCCAGCGGAAATAAATTGTACGATAATTTTCTCATCTTCATTCATCATTTCTGTTTTGAATAAACAGTACTCAAGGGAATAAATTATGCACGCGATCGTTTTACTTTTGTACAATGCAAATATACGTGAATACATATATTATCGCGAGCTCGTGTATGTACATACATACATACGTACAGGCATGTCGAGAGAGAGATTCCGTGCCCTAAATCTTGGTCGTTGCTCGAGGCTGTCCTTAGACCTGCACGCGCTACTTGATTGAATGAGCTTTACTTGACGCACGCGAGTAACAAAGGTTACTAGAGTCATTGGCAAAGGCAAAATAAACATTATGCATAGAATCAATAATATCATCACGGATCTCCACGTGTAGAATATTAAATAGAGCAGACTTGATATGTTAACGATTGATTTTTCACGACAAAAAAACATCTAATTATCGCATTATATAAAAATAATTATTATAAAGAGAAAGCATTTTTAATCTATATAGGGGGTATCTAAATAAGTGCGAAAAATTTTAGAAGATAATAGACATTTTTTTAAAAATATTAATAAATATCCTTTTTATTGGATAGTGGAAAATATCCAATAAGTTTCATTTTTTTAATTTGTCTGAAATTTGAGAAAAAAAATAAAAACTTAATTCTTACCACCCTCTTTCGAAAAGTGTAACTCCTCAGGGAGGGATACAAGAAACCTCCTTAATTTTCGACAAAGAATCATCTCCTAAAATTATTCGCACTTATTTAGATACACTCTGTATATAATATTAAAGTGCGAACATGATACCATTGTCAATTTGCAATTAATACGTAATCAGACTCATGTTAGAATTATTTGTTAAATAGTTCCTTTTTCGACACACACACACACTTTTTGAGAAGAAATAAATAAATAGGAATAAGTTAAATATTTATTTCTGTTGAATTATCGGCATCTCAATAACTCGATAATTATTTGTATCGACAGTTCTGAGAATAGGATTTGTTCGAAAAAGAGAGAGAATGAGAAACTTTCTAGACTGCGAACCTGTCTCGAAGAGTCCAATCGCTTTTCGAACCGTCCATCCTGGTTGACGCGCTATCATCTTATTTCGCTAACGACAAACCTAAGTAAGTCCCCGCGTAAATAATTAATTAATTGACAATCAATAACCGTGACAATTAGAATGACCTAAGAGCGACTCAAAGTATCTAGAAAATTAGAATCTTTTTTAGACATCCAAAGAATTACGATCGCGACGAATATCTCTTTTTTTCTAATTACGTCGTCTGCAAAAATGGCGAATATTATTTAAAAAAAATAATCAAAGCAATAAAAATATGCCTACAGTTACAAAAGCATTTCAGCTTCAATTAATATGTGATGCTTGTTATTGACGTACTTATACTTTGCTATAACGACTTCGACGTTTTAAATGTCAAAACCACGTTAAATCGATCTGTCAACCGTAGAATGTCACAGCCAAATATATATGATTTAATTAAGTAAAAAAAAAAAAAAAAAATTCCGCTAGCACGAAGCAAATATATTACGCGATGAATATGGTAAAAAAAACAAATTTCAAAAAATATATCGAACTTTATATACAAGTATACGATTGGGTTACTATATATATATATATATATATCAACTTTTTCCAGCTGATCTCCCAAAATTGTCTCTAGATTCGTCGGGTTTCGCGGGGCTGAAATGACTCTCCAAGTTCCTCGGGGGCAGAATCCGCGCGAATTTTCAGCGTGTCACTCACCTGATCGACTCGTGTTTGGTGGCTGCAGCTCGTCGGCCGAGCTCGAACGTCGATTCTTCTAGGCTGGTGGACACGTCCCACAGTGATTCCGTGCGCGGCGCGTAGCGTTCTGCGGAACACGGCGATGAGGTGCATCGAAACCGAGGACAGGGAGAGGCGGAGGCACTTGTACGTCGACGCGATCGTTCGGACGGTGCGCGACGATGGTGGGGTCCCTCGTCTTCGTTGGTCGCGCATTCCGCAGCGCCGGCGCTGCATCGACCCGGCTCGCGGTTAGATGCTTTTTCGATGATGTACGAAAAAGCTCAAACACCCACCGCGAGGTTTGTTTGCCCTCCTTCGCCTCTCTTCTTTCTTCCTCATCCTTGAATTTTTCGAAATCTGCCCTACTTTCTGTGTGCTAACGCGTTTCGTTTATTGTCTCGTCTTATTACTCAAGTGTGCTATAAAATTTCGACATCCTCAACGTGGTCTTTATTGTGCAATTTTGGTTTAATTTTTTTTTAATATTGGGTGCTCAACGACACTTTTTTGCTTATTTAGAACTTATCAGACACGTCCTGTGAACTGGGTCAAACATTTGAAACATATTATTTATATTGAAAAGGCGACGTATAAGAACGATACTTTTCAAAGAAATAAGAAGACAGATTTTTGAAGCTGCATTTCTGATTTCAAACATTTTTTCCATTTATTTTCATAAATATACATAGTTACATGCTTCCTCTTGGAATCAGTAAAAAAATTAAACTTTTGCTCTCTTTCTGAATAAACACTAAAATTTATTTAATATAAAAAAATGAAAATAAAACAAAATAATAAAAAATTGTTTAAATTAAAAAAAAAAAATATTAATGATGCCTCCTTCTGGAA
Source organism: Nylanderia fulva (assembly GCF_048542155.1). NCBI lineage: Eukaryota > Metazoa > Arthropoda > Insecta > Hymenoptera > Formicidae > Nylanderia > Nylanderia fulva. The sequence continues at coordinate 716,607 of NW_028190368.1, read as the reverse complement.
AAAATCCTGCGGACGCCCATGTATAGTTATATGATTACAAAAATATAAAAGCATTTATAATTTTTTTTACAAGACAATTTTTTAATATCTCTTGCATCAAACTGAACCGCTTGAAAAAAATTGACTGAAGAAACCATAAAATTTCATCACCCTTTCGTCGTTTCATTATTTGCTTTATGCGAACGATTACCTTCTACATTTGCATAGATAAGATAATCTCATTTTATACGTGACTCAGAATACAGCGCACAGTATAAACGATCGTACACATTTTTCCACGAATTCTATTCAGATAATCTCTGGATCACCGGCTATTCTGTTTTCAACGACGAAACTTTGATCGGTAGGTACCTTGAGCACTTGCCAAAGGCCATCATCTCTGACTTTTCTCCTCGTTTATCCGTGACACGGAGCAACCAGACGTTCCGACTCGGCGCAAACAAGGTATCCATCCCGATCGATACATCTGTACTTGGACTTCTTCCCGTATACGGGAAACCGCGCATGATTATGCATGAAACTCCGCGGTTACGTTAGCCACAAAACGCGGTCAGAATGATTAAACCAAACTCTTAGATAACGATGTTTGAAATCAATGATGTAATATGCCTTTTTTAGTACTTGAATACTAATGCGAGAATACACGGAGAAAGAATTTAATACGCGTAAGTAAGAGATATTTCTTCTACGTCACTAGAAGATCCAGTTTTCCTGCGTTTTTCGAATACCAATTTCAAGTAATTCTAACTTAGTTTCAAGCAGTTTTAATAAAATCAGCTCTTTGATAATACTGTTTAACAAAAAAATTAATCGAAGTGAAACTCGTTTTTTATAGTTTTTTTGGGTACTGAATACGAATCTGGTTTTTAAATTATTCCATCACGTCACAATTTGGAGAAATTTTTCATTAAAATTGCAAAAAGGACTATTTTCACGAATTTTGTCATATTGTAACTACAATATGTAACGTGCTGGCAAAGTTTTATGTTGTTAGGACTCTTAATCTTCAAAAGGAATTTTTGATATCGGTTTTGATTAATAAGATATCCATAATTAAATATGAGAGCTGTATTGCGGAAGTTAGCTGTGACTTACAATTAGATCATTGACAAATTTACTAAACAACTTTTAAATATTTTTTAAGTCATTGAATACGAATTCAATATCAAAATTGTCAAATTCAAAATGGTATTTAATATGAGGGATGTCAATTAAATAATGTTTTTTTTTTTTATAAATTTGTCATATTGAGTCCATTATTTTGAATTTGACCATTTTGACACTGGATTCGTATTCAGTGACCTAAAAACCTCTAAGATTAAATAAACATAATAGAAATTTATTCGGTAGATCATCAATGACCAAAGTCCACCCATTTAATCTTTAATGGATATCTTATTGACCATAAACATCAAAAATTCCTTTTGAGGGTTGAAAGTCCTAACAATATACTTTATTTAGATTGCAATAAAACTTCTTTAGCACGTCATATTGTGGCTATAATATAATAAAGTTCGTGAAAAAAGCTTTTTTATACCACTTTAATTAAAAATTCTGACGTGATAGAATAATTTAGAAATTGGATTCGTATTCAGCATCCAAAAATTATGAGAAACTACTAGTCTCGTTCTGTTAATTTAAAAAAAAATTTTCTCGATTAATTTATGTACTTGGAAAACTTTGACAAGTTTAATTTGTTTAAAAACCTTACGATATTAGAAAAATAATTGCACCGATGATGAAATTGCGTCAATTAAAGAGACATAGCTCTCAATTTGATTAGTTCGATACGAAGATCGCGTGTTATCGCGCGATGCTTGAATCATATGGCCACATTAGAGAAAATAAAGAGCGAGAGAGAGAGAGCGCGAAGCCTGATTAGACAGCTTACAAAGTGTGTTTTACAAACACCGTGCAAACGTTACTAATGTACATACACACAGCAGCAAGTGCCTTTATCTGTTCCGCGGGAATAATCTTTCATTAGATGTGTGTGTGTCGAGCGTCCGCCGGGGGTAAAAATAGTTCGAGTTACCCTTTGACGAACGCCATGATTCCAGGTCAGCGAAACGCCCACAAAGAGTAAAAAAAAGGGATTATTCGTTGTACGATTTTATGTTCGAGTTATAAATATCAAAGAGTGGGCAATAATCCATAATACAGGTCTATACTCATAAGCGCGCGTGTGTGTATAAATATTATGCAGTTTTAAATAATCACGAAGGAAATATAAATATCTCAATACAAAGAGAATATAAATCCAGTGATTTGGATATTTTCGACAAATATTTATTTAAGAAAACCCTATAGTTAATTAAAAAAAGAAAAGAGAATTTTGTTAATAACCAAGAGGGATTAAATAATAGAAAATGTATATATAGAATTCTTTATATTTAATTAATTTCATATAGTATACGACTAAACTTTAACAATGTAAATACTGTTTCTGATGGATGGATTAATTAAGAGCTAGTTTCATACATTTTCAACGAAAAAGGGAAAAGAGAAAGGATTTTAATTTCACCACACACACACACACACACACACATTGTTTTTTATATATTTAATTTCGTTGAAATTTTTAAAAAACTTTAGATGTCCCTAAGGAGACTTTAAGAGTCCTTTGAAAAAAGCTATTATATTTATTAATAAAATATATTTACAACGCGTTAATGACCTAACAAGAAGACCATTTGAGATGAAAATATCCATTTTGCATTATAGATAATTATAACTCATTGTCAGCTAATTGGCCACAGAGATAAAATTTTTTATTAATGTTCAATATATAGGTATATGTACATATATATATAGACAATTTATAGCGTAATGCGTCAATTTCGCAAATATAAGCAAACTTACCTATCGGCGAGACACCACATCGAGGAACAGGGGCTTTTCGGTGTAGACGGACTTTTGGGCGAGTTTGCCGCGTTGATGCCGATCGACGATGAAGAGGTCGAAATTCCGCTCTCTAACGAACGCGGTGAGCGATTCTCCTCGCCGTCCGAGGTTCCCGGTTGCCAGGAGTATCTCATCCCGGCGCGAGGACTGCGGTGACTAGGACTAGGACTCGAGCCGCGCGAGCTCGACACGCTCTTCGGACTCTTGAGTGCGTTAGAACTGAAGACGCGACCTAATCGCAATCTCAGAGACGTTTTATCTTTGAACCTTGCGACACAATTGCCATCGATGCTCGAAAGAGCTCGATCGGGCGACTTTGAATTGCTCGTCATAATTTATTCAAATGCACTTTAATATTTTATGCAAAAGAACACTCAAGAATTAGAAATGAGAATTTATCCTTTATATAAATCTATAAAGAATTGAAGTATTTTTTTCGATACACGCAAAACTCGGCACTGTCACAGAAAAAAGCGAATTTGAAAAATAAAAATTAAGATAATAAATCATAGGTATTTGAAATAAAAATCTATTTTGAGTTTTTTTGTCACAAATAGTTATCACAGATAAGAATTAAAATCTCAAATTCTGTAATTATTATTATGCGTTAAAATCCATTCCAACACCATTCGAAATAGTTGATTATGTGAATCGCACGCGCAACGCTTTGCATCAGAACGATGGACCGAGAACAATTGCTATAAAATTTCAGCAGGGAACCGAATAAAACCTCAAGCGAACCATATACTTCCCGTCGATTGTTAACCGCATCCTTCCTGTCTAGCTTTTATCAATTCTAAAGTTTCTTAAATATAAAGGAAATACTAATAATAACAATAAGATAGGAGGAAAGTGCTAATATACGATAAAATGCTCAACTTTCAACTTTTGTTTAATCGACATTTAAAAATCATAACATATCAATGACGGCTAGGTGTCTCGTAAACCCTCATATTTGTTCTAAACGTTTAAAATAATCTGGCGGACAAAAAAAGACACAATTATAAATTTTCAATTGCCTAGTTTGTATTCTGCCTTTGATTTACATATCAACACTCGCTGAATGATACAATCAGTTGGTGAGAATAAATAGTTAGGGACACAGAAAATCCCCGGGATGCGAAAGAATGGCTCAACCAATCGCATGGCGCGAGAATTAGCTTTCCTGATAATATCTCTTCGGTGAAGAAACAGAAAAAAGCAGGGTCAGTACTGAACCCCTGTGTCATTAATTTACATACTTGAAGTACCTACTTATATCAACAATTACAATAACAATTCATTACTATTCGATCAGGTATTGCAAACGCTCTGAATACCATCGAGAGGAGAGTCCATGAGATGAACACGAGTGAGATGACGGGTTTGGATGAGATGATAATCGTACTAATATCGCGCCACGTGCCATGCCTGGCATTTCGCGCTCGCTCGCTCGCGTTCGTCGCAATTTTCACGATCGATGGCATGCACGCGAGAAAAGGGATAGGGCACCTATTTGCACGCTTGTTCGAGATAAGCGATAAGATCACCCCGATCCTGCGGCTTCTTCAATCCGGCAAACACCATTTTCGTGCCGGGAATGTATTTCTTTGGGTTTTCCAGGTACTCGAATAGCGTATCCTTACCCCAAGTGATACCTGAAAAATAATTTTACACACAAATTAGATATGAATGCAATAATGCATTTATATTTTAAATATAAGTGATAATTAGAATTATAGATAATAAAGTAATATAAATTGTCACTTGATTAAAAATGCTATTTATTGTTTTATTTATTACTTTGATAAATTACTAAACATGTACCTTTCGCTTTGTTGGCATCAGTATATAAGTAACCTGCAGCTTGACCAGTTTTCCTACCTATGAGTCCATGCAAATTGGGACCTACTTTGTGCTTGCCACCTGCTTCGACAGTATGGCACTGTGCGCATCTTTGGATGAAAAGCTAGAAAAACAAAATACACAGTTGTATCAATGAGTTATCATTTATATATCATTATATATATCTTTATCACATTACATTATCATTTATAGAACCACTATTCATCACACATCATTCATTATATTCATTACATTATTTCTAACACATTAACATCGCATGCTCGCAGAGTGTAATTTAATATGAATATTTAACATATGTTCTCATTACCTTCTTTCCTTTCTCTGGATCGCCTGCCGGAACACCCATATTTGTTTAATTGTCTAGTCTGGAAAAAAAGTGTTTGGTTACTTTCAGAAATTGTAATATTGGCAAAATAGAGAAATTCATTTTTATTTGCTACATATTTTATTAAATATTTTATCATTATAAATGTTTAATGGAAATTCCATTTAAGAATATAAAAATAATACATGAATAAAATATATATGTTAAATAAAACTAAAATTTGATTTACAAATTAAATTTTCAGAGAACAAGAAGATATCGATAAATGATGATTATATATAGATATGACGATCTGTTGTTTTGCAAGAGCGATTTCGAAAAATTGGCGCCAGCAAGAAAATATTTTTTTCTATTGCAATTTCATGTGCTTTTGCCAACACATACGAAATACACAAACATTGGTCAATATGGAACGAAAATATACTCCTGAACATATTTCTAATTCAAATACAGATAGATAAAAGTCTCTTAGATCCTTTAATTCTCTGATAAATTTTATTTATAATATTTAAAAAAATATTTATAAATTTTGAATCATTTTGTAATAGTTTGTGCGATGAATATAACATATATAATTATATAATGACAAACCATTATATAATTTTAAGTACCAAATATGTATATATTTATATTGCTATAAAAATATTATGTAATATTTATTTCTCTTTCTCTTTTTTTATATCTTAAAATTTATTTATAAATTTATTATTACGTGTATATGTCAGTTCTTTTATTATGTAAGAAATGGAATTTTTTCGTCATATTAATACGTCACAACGTATGACACAACCAGGAAATTTTGAAGACACGTCACGCTCGCGGAATGTTTAATTGATATGTAATCACGCAATTATCATACCAAGATTACACTGAATAAACTACTGTAAATCAAAGAAACTTGCAATGCGCTTCCAGCACGTGATATCAAACGTGATCAATGACATCTCGTATCCAAGTTCATTTAAGATCAGAACAGATAAGAAAATAGTGTAAAGGGAAATTCGTCCAAAAAGAAAAATTATATGCACAAGTGAAGATTAAACTTTGAGTTCAATTTTATCAATTAATTCATATCAGCATCAATTAATTCATATCTAATTTTTGTTCAAAATCATCTATATAGATAGCAGACTGTAACCACAATTAGCACCATTTGACATTAAAGATATTAATAGATAGTTGACAGATCAACATTTTTTGAAGTGGGATAACTTCAAATTTGAATCGATCACGATCAAATTTTCGACCTCTCCCGCGACGACTTTAAAAAGCTACACTTTGTACGATCGTAAAAGAATAATCGGTTAGAATATTCTAATAATTCTAACACTGGCTCAGGGCCAGGGTTAGACATGGGTTACGTAAGCTCTCGTCTCACGCGCTTGCACGAGAATGGAAATGAGAGCGACGAGAGAGAGAAAAGACACTCGCGCGAATTTTCCTTCTACCTCTCAGGAAATAGCATTTTCGAAATCGTGTCGCTTCCGATCGCAGTGATTCTATTTCCGATCTTCCAAATTGACCCGGATCATATTTCGCTAACGCGGGAGCGAGTGAACACGTGGTACATCCCAGATAGCAGGGTAGTGATTTTGACATTAATGTACGTCATTTTGACATCAAAATGACGTATTTCGCTGTCAAATTACGTCATTTTGACGTAAAAATGATGTATTTTGACACCAAATGACACTTTGACGTCATTCTGATGTCAAAATGATGTCAAGAATTCGCGTGACGATCTGGAAGGTCATCGAAGGATAGGTGCGATAAATTTGGGAGAGAATACACGCTCGTCTATCTTCGATATGCACTGCGTGAATGCGTGATTGTTCTACTCACCGAGCGCTCCTGTCACACAGGAAAATCGAAGCTTGTTTGACCGTCGTCCGACCGTGAATACTGGCCGCGATCGATGTAGAGCCACTGGCTGCTTCGCAAGTGTGAACCGAATTCGAGATAATTCCAATGGCTGACGTAATACCGAAGCACGCATGGCTCCTCGAGGACGAAATTACGAAACGGTCACCGCTAGATGGCGCCGGAAAATTAGGCCGACCTTTGCATCTTTGTTCTAAATGATTCTATTTATCTATTTATTTCGATATCATACATAGTTTTAATTCAATACATTGGAAATTATAGAAATGTATGTATATTTTTTCCCTCTTTCTTCTCTAATTAAAAATTAAGATAGCTGATTAGTTCGCCGCAAGTTCGAAGGAAATTGATATAGATGACTCTGAAAGTTATATCTCTCATTTTATATCGTGTTCCTTTTCTAGCAAATTTGTTTGTTCTTAGGTTACTTAGGTTATCCGACAAAGATTCAAGAATACTAGTGTCTTTTCAAATGTGCGAGGAAGATCTAATGTGCTAAAAATAAAAGAAAATATTAAAAAATACATCGAGAAGCCTTTTATTTTTTTAAAGAGAAGATAATCACGAGACATGGTAAATGTCACAAAAGGCATTTTAGTCGAATGGTAAGTTTATTTACATAAAAGAAATAATTTGTTAATAAATTATACATACAACAATGATTTATTCTATGTAATCCAAATCTTCGGGAATATTAAATTGTTTATTAAGATCCTGTTCAGAAATACTAAATTTATTTTTGCACCAGCTCTGTACCGCAAAAATGTTGTCTGTCCATATGTTGGCTAGATCTTTGTTCTTCTAAATATGCAAAATAATAATTTTTTTTATCAATTTCAATAAAATTTAATATTACGTATTATGTATTTCATTAAGTACAATACAAGAATGTTAATAAAAATTGTCTCTTAATACTAAAGAGAGAAATAAATTATTAAAAGTAAAAAATTATTATGAAATTTATTAATCAAATATATTTGATGTAATAAATCATTTTATTGAAATTGTAAGAATCATTTTACTTTTCTGATATTTATCTACATTATATTTATAAAAAAAATTATTAGCTCTTCCTATATTATACTCTGCTTGATTTATTAAATTTTTTGTAATGCTTGGCCATACCCGTGCTTTCTCTTCTATCTCTTTAATTGCTTCTGGATTGATAACGCTGAATTTAGCAATTTGCTTCTTAATTTCTTGTTCCTCTTTCCTTAATCGATCCACTTCCTCTAATAAATTTCTCTTCTCCTCATTATCCTTTTTAAATTCCTGCATAAATATATTATAAATAATAATTGAGAAAAATATTAGACGAGTTTAATAAATTAAATATATGATTTTGATTTTCGTATTACCTTCTCTTTCTGTACCTCTTCTTTCAGCTTTTGAAGCTTAAATTCTGCTTCTACTATCTTTTTGCTCATTTCAGCTATTTTACGTTCTGTTGCAGCAATAGATTCTCTGCAAAGTATTATTTCTTATGTATTTTCTTTCCTGTGATTTAGACAATATATAATTAACGATATAAGATGATATTTTGACAATATATAATTATCACCAAATATTACCCTGGAAATTTCCAAAAATATGTGCTAGTTCCAACTTTGCCGGATTGTACTAAACCATCATCCACTAATGCTTGTAACACATCTTGGACAGATTGTATCACAATGTTCTTTTCCTTTGATGCAATCTTTTCAATTTCTTTTAGCGTAAAGAATTCCTTTTTCTCATGAAATATTTGTATTATTCTTAAACGTTTCTCATCGAGAGACACCCCTTTTCTCTTGGACATTTTGTATCTGTGTATTTAAAATATAGCAAAGATCATTAAATGATTAAACAAAATTGTGTGATATTTAGTGATGCAGCTATGAAACAGTTCCTTCTACATTTGGATGAAACATCTGCACTAGGAAGAAAGTTTATAATTCAAGATCTGGATGAAAGACATCTATTTATATCTGCTGATATATTAGAGACTCTGCAAGCAAAAGTGGATGATTTAATGGATCAGATATCATTCCCATTGGCGGAAAAATAAATATAAACAAAGATATATATATTTGCTCTGTAAGATTTGTAATACTGTAAATTAAAAAATGGCTCGAGAATCTGGCAGAATAAAGGATGCGTTTCAAAAACGAGTTCTCGATGATGCTGCACGTAAACGTAGGCAAAAGAAGGCTCTGGAAGCACTGGAGCAAGATAATTTTCACGATGACCCACATGCTGATTTAGGTATGCCATAAAAAATACATCTATCTCAAATATCTTCTGAATAATATTATAATTGATTTTCCTATTTCAGTAATGAGCAAGAAAGTTCCGAAATTTCAAGAAACATTAGACAATAGAGGTGGCAGCAGAAAAAAGAAAACCCGCTCTGCAGAATATTATAAGCAACGCTTTCGCAAAACTTTTGCTCAGCTTGTCGAAGAAGATCTCAATATAAATCCTAATCCACCAAATTATACCTGTGCTCAGGTACCACCATCTCGATTTCCCGAGAGGCATTTTTGTGCAGTATGTGGTTTTCCAAGTAATTACACGTGCATACCTTGTGGTGCCAGATATTGTTGTACAAAGTGTCTAGGTACGCACTTAGATACGAGATGTATGAAATGGACAGTTTAAGAATTGGCTTTATTTCTTTTTTTAATAAATTAATATATCAAAATCTATTTCTGTCAATACTTATTAAATTTCTTTTTTAAATGCATAATGATGTAATGATGGTTTTAATGAAACGTAATTGATAAAAGTATTAATGAGATATGACAATATGTGATAATAAAAAAACCGCATTAATTTTACAATAAAATGACATTTGACATACCTCAAATATTCCAATTATAAAAATAATTCGAAGTAATATACGCAATTTTTCATCCAAATGCACAATGTACGTTAAATATTATTTAATCACCTAAAATAACTGGTTTAAATCTTGCACGAACATTTATAATTTAACAAAAACTTGAATATCACATTTAATAATGACAGTTGTAGTCAAAAGTGTAACGTGCGTATATTTACATACGATACTTTTTATTCCAACTTTTATGAACTTTCAAACTTCTTTCGAGTTGCACTTTTTGCACTGAATCCTTTCTTCTTTTTCTTTTACTCGGTTGACCAATCGGGACAAGAGAAACCAAAATTGCACGACAGAGTCGCGCTTTCCGATTGGCGCGATTCCTCCGTTCGGAGCGGATGACGTTTCTTCTACTCGGCACGCGCGTCTATGTTCAATATTACGTCTATGGTCTACGCTGTCAGACGTAGCAGAGCGCTCTGACGGCGGCGGAGCACATACAACGGAATGGTATCGTGACGAGGGCGGACGAACGCAACGCAACGGAAACTTTGGCAAACGTAGTCGATCTAGCGTGAACGGTATTTTTGCTAATCGGAGAAGAGATACGCCCTGTCTATGTGTGAACGCCGTGCATTTTCGCCTTATCATCGCAATCGTCGTATAGGTTATAATAACGCGCGCGTAAGATCGGGGTAATAACCGAGTTTCTGAGTTGAAAAGAGAGAGAGAGAGAGAGGAAGAAAGAAAGAAATATATATATATGTGTACGGTTAATATATCGATCTTTTGTTATTTTCATGCGGAACGAACACGCGAGCGAGTAGAGTGAGAGAAAGAGAGAGAGAGAGAGAGCGAAAGAGGAACAAGGAGTGAGGTTAGGAGCGATTTCTTTTTTTTTTTTCCTTCATGTAAAGCAAAATTTGCGCGATTCGTCTGAGAAGCTTTCAAGACATCCGCGAGCTTCTCTCGTAATATTCGCGATAAGCCTCGGCTTATCTCGGATTAATCCGAATTATCGTCACTCGCAATCTATCGCTTTTCATATATCAACAATTCCTCGAAAATTGCTTTTCATCGAAAAAACAAACTTTATTATGGAATCTTGCCGGCATGAAAAAAGCGCGAAAATTCAATCCGCGTCATCAAACGCGAGATAAAATATATTTATAATATATATCTATATTATATAATATATTTTATATATATATATACATATATATATATATATATATATACTATATATATATTAAACAAGTCTTTGAAAAACGAAAGACAAATCGTATTCGCGATGGATCTTCGACACAAAGAATGTCTAACAATGAGATTCATTGTGCGAGTTTCCTCCATTGTTATTTGCATTCGCCGATATCTTCGTGATAATTGCCATCGTTGCGTAAAGTTTATATTAGGATAAGAAACGGATAATAGATAAAGAGATAACAGGAAGATAGAAGAAAAAGAATAAATTCGCAGAAGAGATTGAACGGAGATTAAAGAGAACAGACGTTCCGAGTTGCGACACGCGAAAACATCAAATCCACAATAATTGAATCCGTGTTAATTTCGAAACAAATATTTAATTTTCCAATTGTAATTGACGATACGCTAAAAGACGTCAGCTCGATCTCTTCGCGTTTCTTTCTCTTTTATGTATCGCCAAAGACACGGGTTACGAAAAAAAAAAAAATATATATATATATAAATATTAAACTAACATGTTGACAGAGCTAGGAATGTCACACACATAGATTATTCTCGCATATTTATTTTGTTGTCAGAATACGCGCGTTTAACGAAAGTGTCCCCGACGTGATCTACGAGAAACGCGCGACTGTTTAATTGCAGAGGTAATTGTTGCCGCACATCAGCTATTAATTATGACGACCCTAGAATCAGATGAGGGTCATCTCGATAAGCTGCCACACGTGGAATGGGAGAGGACGACCTCCGGATCACCCGGCTGTACGTTTCCGGACGGACTGAATCCTCTGGAATGTCAAATGGCCGGTCATCCCTTTGATGGCGACAGGCACACTATTGGTAAGCGAGGAATCGCCAATTTTTATTGATTAAATAATACATTTATTTATATTTTATCTCATTTTATGTAATATTCATTTATTACGTATAATTATATAGTAAATTAATATAAATATATAAATAATATATATTATATAAAACTATATATTTTATAAAATTTATATATATTATTTATATAAATATTAAATATATTTTTTTTAAGGAAAGAGAAAGAAAACATGTGTTTTTAAGAATATAAGATTCTAAATCAAGTTTTTTGATATTTTAAATATTTTCAATTTCCATTTAAAATTGAAATATAAAAAAAAAAATAAAATACAAAACTTTTTCCCTTTTTTATGGAAATATAGGTAAAATAATAGGAAATAAATATACGCGTTATGTAAAATAATGTTTGAATATTCAAGAAAAATTCAGAATATTGGTCACAGCCAGCTGTTTTATGTACTCTTGTTTAGATACTAGCGATGATTCTAATTTTTTATCGCGTTTTTTTTTCTACACGTTGAGTTGAAAAATGTAATACAAGGTCGTTCTATATATTCCTAGATATTACTGTTAAAACCACTTGAAAAATAAAACATAGATATATATATCAAGAGATAGATGCATTATTATTTTATATCGGCTGAATTGTAATTGCAAATACATTGCACATTTATGGATGGTGTGTGTGTGTGTGTGTGTACATATATGTATGTATGCATGTATGTATGTATGCTAGATAAATTTACAAAGGATTGTGGACGCTTTTACAGGCATGTTGGTATGCAGACGGACTGGATATGTACTGAAACCGGCGACCAAAGCGATCCTCGGGGAAAGAGAAATTGCATTCTACGAGAAGTTGAAGAATTCCCACGATTCCACGATAGTGCAACTAAAAAAATTCGTTCCATGTTATTTTGGCACGACGGAACTACGAGTCTTTAACAAACGTAAGGACTTTTCTACACTCGAGAAACGATGCAATATCCTTTGTTGATTATGCTGACTAAAATGAAATAACTTTAGCTTTTTCTCTCTTAAAGTTTTTTTATATATAATTTATGTAATGTAAATGTTACAAAACTTATATAACTTATATGTGCATATAGGCACCAAATGTTACAATATAAGAATTAATTGAAATTTACTGTTATAAATATAATATTAATTAATTACGCACATTTTTTTATCTTTTGATATCTAGATACATTCGATTGCGTTACACTAATCAGTTTGTTTGATGACAGGTACGAAGTTTCTCAAGCTTAGGGATATCACGGAGGGCATGGCAGAGCCATGTGTGATGGATATCAAGATTGGCCGTCGTACGTGGGATCCTTTAGCCACGCCAGAGAAGAGGGCAACGGAAGAACTCAAGTATGCCGAATCGAAGCGTGCTTATGGTTTTTGTATAACCGGTTTTCAAGTATATTGTCTCTCCACTGGACGATTAAAAAAATTTGACAGAGATTATGGCAAGAAACTTGATGCCAAGGGCGTCGTAGAAGGTATCTGCTTTAGAGTTTTAGGAGACATACAAAGTCGATAAGAAAAAAAAAAGAATAACTGTCACCCGATGCAAATGAATCCAAGATTTACGAATACTAAAAGTCTATTTCAGGACGTAGGGAGTAGTGAGTTTTCTTAAATAACCGAGATAGCACGTTGTCCGCCTCCGATTCGAGTATGGCTAAGGCTAAGTCCCTTAACTCACTGGTGATCGATCGGAAATCAAAATTTGTGTACTTTTCAATTTGGAAGTACCAATGAAACGAATTTTAACTCTGGAACCTTGAACTAGGAACTATTAGCAATTATGTTATATCTTAAAAATTTCACATAATTACACGCATTCTGTTTTCCTTATTGTTATTGTTTAAATCCTATTATTACAAGCGATAATAATTCCACGTCAACGTTCCAGAATTAATAATGAATTAGACGTTAGCTTGAGCGCATTAACGAAAAGAAAAATCTTTGCGATGTTTTATGATTTAGTGATAAGACTTTGTTAAGTTTTATATCTTTTAAAACCGCGTTAAAAGTCTTCTTCTTGTCCTCTCGCAGCACTGAAAACTTTCTTGAACATAACACCTGAGAGGCCAGCCTGTCGGCAGTTGATCTTCGAACTCCTGTCATTCCTGGGAAAAATCATGCTGTTCTTCCGCATACAGCACAAGTATCGCTTCTACTCCAGTTCACTCTTGGTCGCCTACGACGCTCGAAAATTACGACAGTGTTGTCATTCTGATAACGAAGATGCCAACAATCAGATGGATTCCAGAGCTAAAGCTGCCTTCTCTCCGTCGACGAGTCACACCACTTCAGACGTGAATGTATCCGAGCAGGTCACGTTGACCACCGCGACCGTTTCCAATGCAAGGGTGAAAAGAAATTGGGTAGAGGAACAGAGAAGTAGACCAATACTCAAAAGGAGCACAAGTCTCAGCGAACCAGTATGCGAGCAAATATTGAATCGGAGCGAAATTTATAATCCAGATTCCAAAATAGACCGTCTGTGTCGTTCCTGCCCGAGCCAATTCTTGCTTCCATGCACGAATAACATCACGCTTAACGATATTAGCAACTTAGAAAACAAGTGCAATTGGGTCAGAGTGAACATGATCGATTTTACGCATGTCTTCCCGCGGACGACTCTAATTTGGATCTAAATTATTTGGAAGGTATTGAAAACTTGATCAAGCTTTTAAGTACGTTCCTCCAATGTGTTCGAAAATGCGAGCACGACAACTCTTGCGCAAGTATCGCGCAATAGTTTCCTTATAAAAGGATGATGTATTATTCATGATGATGTTCCCGGAAGAGTGAACGGAAAAGATTAATTCAGTTGAGAGTAGAATTGACGATGTGTCGGCCTTATTATCGGACGATGGAGAATAGAATAGATTTCTGACAATGACATTCGTCAAGCTGAGAGAGGACGTTGTTCACCAAAGAAAGCAACCGAGCTTTCGGGGAAAAAAGGTAAAGTAAACTGAAATCTAAAGAAACGTGAAAGTTAATCGAATAAACTAATGTTCAGAAGACGACAATTTTATATGAACTTGCGGCGACATTGTTTCTCGAATGTCGGATTTAGCCAATAATTAATTATGCGATATAGAGTCAAATATCGTAAACAAGGACTTTTTCGCCAAGTTTAAAGAAGTAGAAACTCTAACCCAATCAGACATACAATTTCAAATTTCTTGAACGGATTCCAAAGAGAATGTCTTCTCTAGAATATAATAATTAAGACTTTTATACTTTGCCAAAACAAAACTAACACTTTGTACATAAAGTATTTAAGAATTTCGTACACAGATTTCTCCATTTGTCATATAAGTATATATGAAAAAAATATGATTTTAAAATGATTTTAAAAATTCAGAGCCGAACACGAAAAAGAAATAGAGTACATCTCATCGTTCAAGTTCATACTACGACGACAATAAGTCGTACTTTATAAACACCGTACTGCGATGGCAAAAGATTCCCTAAAAATGACGTATATTGATTTTTGTCATGTCACAGATATTTATATTGTACGCATTACGTGAAAATGCAGAAGTTATTGTAAGTATAACATCAGCAATAAATCATTACGATGAAAAGTGAATGAGTTATTGAATTGCGCTTCTATTGATCTTCGCGATAATAAAACAAAATCCTTCTAAGACAATAAGAATTCTTTTTAGGTACTTAAAAAATATTACAATAATTACTCATTGCTTTACAATTTGATATACATAATCTGTATAAGCGATTACTTTCTCCTAAATTAATCGTGACATTGTTACGATTTTGTCGTCGATATAAAATGATTTACCGTCCTCTTAAAAATCACAAAAGATAATTATCTTGATAATAATGTTACTCATCTTTTACAGTTGTTTATCTCAGGATGCATTTCAAGCATACAGACAAGCTTTCACGTTGTTGTATAATATTTTATTCGCCATTCACTCGTAAACAGTTTTTACAGATCGTCGCGAATCGTAATCAACCGCGATAATATTTAATAATAATTTGTTTAATCTCTCTCGCGTATAACACTTATAATAACGCGCGCGTGCGTAGATGTATGTATATATAAGAATGCGCACACAGACGCACGAATGTACGCGCAGACACATGTATATACATGTACAGATTACTCACGAACATCGTTCGCATTCTTTTCCCTCTCTCTCTCTGCTACACATCTTTTTTTTTTTTTTTTTTACTTACGCTCACTTTACTATAACGCTTTCTCGTTCAATTTGGGTTAGTGATTAAATCGAGGATGTGCTTGTGTGATCAAAACTATTTTTAATACACAGTGACATTTTCTAACGGAATCGAAATTACTTCTTTAAAAGTAGAGGAAAGAGGGGGGAATTACTTTCACAGCTTGAATTTTTCGTTAGTTTGTTCTTTTAATTTTTTTTTTTTTTTTTTATTTTTATTTTGACGGATAAAAAAATGTCGAATTATCGCAGAATTTAGAATTCAGAAATATATAGGCGAAGTTATTTTTTTATTACAAACTGATAGAGAGTAATGGAATCATCACATTGAAAGAGAAAATCAATCGATTACAATCGCGACTGTTTGCACAATTAACGTTATCAAGCGCGACGGAGTTTATATAATCAGGTCGGATGATCGCAATTAAATAACAAATCGAATCGATCGAGCAGACGACGCGAACAGCTGATTTCCTTCATTTCGCTCCGACGCGACGCGACGACGTTAGGGAAATGCGCGATTAATGAAACATTTCGAGCAAGAAGAACGCGACAATAACGAAGATAATAATATAAGTAGCCCTATATCACATAGTAAACGCAAGGCGCAACAATAAATATTGCAAGACGCATTAAATAGCTAAAGTGTGTAACGCAATAGTGTTCCGTAAAAAAAACAACGGATACTCCTGTTAGTACGTTTTTACGATAAAATATGCACCATGCTAGACTAATAATTGTTATACACACTGTAAAAAAAAATATGTAAAATTACATAACAATTGCGTACATTTATTTATGTAATTTTACACATTTTTATGTAATATATATTACATACATTTTTTTTACAGTGCAGCTGTAATCGAAAACAAACTCCCTCGCACATATACACACACATACACGCGTTTTCTCTTCTCTCTCTCTCTCATTCCTAATTACATAGGTATAATTACAAAGCGATTTCGATTGCGAACGATTATAAGTTTGTTCTCGTGTATTATATATATATATATTTCGTCCGTCTCTCGTTTCCCGCAATCACTCTCGCAAGATATAAACGAAGAAAACCGCTGATAAGAGGACAAATCGCTTCGCTACCGAGGCAAATGGCAATAACAACGAGAGATGCGATACGCATACATCGATGAAAAGAAAAAAAAGGGGGAAAAAACACTTTTCCGCTCCCTATCCGATTACTCGAGCTTTCTTCCGCGTTCGCATCTTCGCATATGTTTTCTTTACGCATATCATTAATATAATTAGACTCGCTTTAACATTATAATTAACGATTATTTCGGTCGATAATTATACTTTAGTTGCTTCATTAGCTGCTACTTTCATTTAGGTCGATATTTTTATAACGTATATATATAACTATATAAATACAGCAGGCATTCGTTTATTTACAGATCGATCATCGTGTTTCGACCTTCTTTTTCGCTCTCTTTATCTCATTCTCATTTCTCTTTTCTTGCATCGTATAACTCTTGCTTTTGTCTCTAAAGCATTATTTCTCGCATTTTTCTTATTTTCTTATATTCGCGATTTTTCAATCTCGCGAATTTTGGCGAAAGAGCGGATCGGTATTAAATTAGTCATTAAAAATTAAAGTCATTTCATCATTACTCTCCCACGCACATTTTCAGTCTTATAAATTCTAATTACCCGATTATGTTAATGACTCGAACAATTCTTAGGACGTAATTTTATGCGACGAATTGTCCTCTCGACAATTTGACAATTTGGAATAATAATACTAACGAAATAAAACAATAATTGGGACGATAATTTGCGTCGGCTGTCTGAATTCTTCGAGCGATTCGAAATACAACGAATTATCGTTCGCCACGACGAAATTAATTAATACCTGTACCTGGATCGAGATCGTATATAAACGGAGAATTTTCTCCTAGAATTTACCCTCCAATTTTTTTGCCATTATTAATTTTAATATATTAACATGTACATACATTAATCGAACATATTTTATATTTTACTATGGTAGGTATTAATATTTTGATTAATGTAAGAATGCATAAAATAAAAACTCTTCCAATACCATATTGTTCTACGATTACCATGAATTTTCAGGGTAAATTCCAAGAGAAAATTCTCTATGATTACGTCACGCGAAACCGATACGCATCAGCATCCGAAAGCTCCAAGACGCGTTCGAAGAGATTCGTCTGAATGCGCAGCCTAAATATGGCCGACAAAGAGCCGACTACGAAATTGACGAAAATTACGACGGTAAACTCGAACAATTGCGCGCCTGGCCCACGCCGAATTAGGGGCTCTTTGCGGCGAACATCGCCGGACGCCCGGTGAGCCTCTCTTTATCTTTCTCCCTCTCGGTTTGTTCTCTCACCGGATTTCGATCTTATTAGTGCTCTGAAAGGAAGAAGATCTCTCGGACAATGGCGAGTCCGAGAGAGTGAATCGGGCTTCGTCACGGGCCGTTGTTCATCGAATCAATGGATCTAAGTGATTCCAATTGGATCGTCATTTTTGCGCTCCTGGATCCTTATCGTAGCCTTATGTTGGATTGTGACGGCAGAAGCGAGAAAGCACGCGCAGAAAATTCGTAGATGTCATTTTTTAACGAAAAGATATCTCATATGGCTTTAGCACACTTTTAAAATACTTGGAAAACTATTTTTTTCCTTTGACAGTCGATCAACAACCGTAAAAGGATGATTAAATCGTGATGTCAGACTTTGCCATGCGGAATGATTGCGCATGTGCAAAGAGGAGACGGACTGGGCCTCATATTACAATCATTTTACAGCTGTTGATTGATTATAAAGGGAAACGAATAGATATTTTAAAAGCCATCTGAAGTGCTCTTTCATCGAAATATCTTTTTCTTTCAAAATAGCGTCTAAGAATTTTTAGCGTGGGTTTTTTCGTCTCTGACGTCAAAATTTTAACATGGTCAGCGAGGAGTTCGAAGCTTTAAAACGAATTTAAATGTCCTAAATTTCCCTCGCTACCAACGATTCGACGATGACGCGTATCTTCCTTCGTCTAGATTCTTAAATTACATATCGCGTTATATGTCATATATATATATATTCTTTCTTTATTTTTACCTAGAGAGACTTAATATTCAATTTTGAGATCTTTGAGAAAAGAATATTGCTTCGACGTAATACTTTGAGAGTTTCGCATACAAATATGTAATAGTACGTATCCACAAAAGGCAACACTTCACCTTCGTTTTGCGATATATTTTGCGATGTGGAATCCTGAAACAATTTTGAACCATATAAAGGTTTCTACATCTCACGTCGCAGAATATATTTCGAAATGAAGGCGACTGGTAAATCTTTAATAGAAATTTTCTGAAAATAATTTCTAAAATAAGACCGTTCGAAATAAATGTGTTGAACACTTTTAAACGTCATCGAGAGATCGACCCTATATTAATCGTCAAATCGGTAACGATCACGGTCGTCGAATGATTCAAGCACATCTCGCAGCCGCAGTACACTTTTCTTAATTTCAATCGCACTTATTTTAACTCGAACCATCCGCTCTATCGCCCACGCAGTGTCTTATCTCAACACAATGTCGTATAAATGTTTACAAAACCTTTAGATGTCTTCAAAGAGCGCACGTAGAAACGTTGGAGGCGAGTATATACGATGGAAGAAATTACAAAAGGAGAAGAGAAAGGTCATCTTATATATATATAATATATATATATATATCTTTATATATATATATATATATATATTATATATTTTTTCACACAATACATATGTACGATATAGCGAGAAAGAGCTCGGTTCCGCACCCTTATTCGCGCGGGTGGCCACTTGGATTATTCTATTTCTCTCTCTCTCTCTCTTTCATTCAAAGAGCGACGAGGCGACGCTACGGCCAGGGATATTCAGAAAGGCACTCACTCATCCTCAAAGATATCCGAAAATCAAATATACAAAACGAATACGGCGTCGCCGAAGCGTCGCGACTCGCGCCTTCTCTCGAAAAAACCAACAAGGTGTCTTGTTTGTCGCTAACTATCATTTACTTTCGTACACAGAGTCAATCAGAACATTCGAGAGCGACATCGTAATCGTATATATCTCGTATCTTGCCAGAAAAAATTATAAAAATAATGTTTACCATTGTATCAAATAAATCACTTTTCTTTATCTTCGCAAAAAAACAATTTTATGTATATAAAATTAACAGAGTTGATTTCAGATAATTTAAAATGATATATAAAATAAAAGCTGACAAAATCGCTTTTTGACCATCATTTTTTAATAATCTAATTAATATTATGTTAGAATTTGGAAAATATGCAATTATATCTCGGAGTCTCGAAAGCATTCTGATTGATTGAAAAAGCAAACCGCCAGATTCGAGTGTCACAAGTTTATGAGACGAGAACGTCAAAAGTTCCTCGGTTTCGCGTATATATATAACACAGTGGAAATAGTTCGTTCCTTCGACTCTTTTTGTCAAATTGTTAAAATGTGCGAATCTATACCTCTAATCTTAATAATCAGATACAATTCGGTTAATTAATACATAGCTTCGCTATATAAGAACAATCAGGATATCGATCCAAAAAAGATCTTGCGCCAAGTCATGGAACGCTCTGTTAAAAAAAAAAAAAAAATAGCATCTCAAATATTTAATTTACCGGAAACGCGATCGTGGATCATCGACGACAATCTTAATCTAGAATTATCGTCGAATTAATCATGGAATTATCCGATCAAAAAATCCGCAACACGAAGATGTAAAAAATCTGAAGTTAAAAGTATTTCCCAAAATATCAAAGTAAAAGTAAAAATGTCAATTCATTTCTTCCTATTTTGTTTAAAAACTTAACGTAATATTCTGATTCGAAGTATCAAGATTGCAATATTCGCCACGGTTGTGTTTGCGCTCTCATTAATTATTTCTAGTTAATTTGTGCGTTAGAATTGAAGCGCAAAAAGAGGGGAGCGTTAATTCGATTTGGCACGTTGCTTATTTTGCAATTAGTCAACAACGTTGGCGAAATTTGCGAAAATACCTAAATAATGACATCTTTTCACACGATGAAAAAGAACATTATTACTTAACGATCGATCGATCGAGCATGCTTATCTCAATCAGCTCTAAATGATTCAATAGATATCTTTTTTTAGATATCCTGTATTTAATAAATGTGATTACATCATCTAATTTAATGCTGTTGTGAAAAATGTATATAAGTTATATAAGCTAAAAAATGCTCGATTATATAATTAGTAAAATCGGTAGAAAATTTAATTTCCTCCAACTCGTAAAATAATTCAGAGTAAGAAATAAATAAGAAATAACATATGTATATAGAAGTAATGAAAGAGAAATATATAAATATTTTTTATGCAATGTCGAATGATCCACGATATCGTCAATTTTTCGAAAGATCATTATCAACTACTGATCTAAAATGACGTATAATTTACGGTAATTACGAGTAATATCTACTAAAAATATTTCAGTGGGAACGAGTCGCGTTTTTTATTTTTCTTTTCAACAAATCTGTCTGCTGCGTTAAAAAGGCCTCTTTTTTTCTAGGAAGGAAAAGTGAAAGATAAATCACAGAAGAGTAATGTACGCAGCCTAGCATGCAAGAATCTTCAAGGTTCGCACAGCGAATAATAATAATAATAATTAATCACATCGTCTCGAGTAAAAATCAGCTCTCGATATAACTGGAATTTTGGCAGTTAACTTTCGTACGTATATAATGTATATATTTATATATGGCATATATATGTGCGTATATTTTCACCGACACGTTTTGGGTGACAATATATGGCCTCCCCCCCTCTTTGTCATATTTAATTTATTTAATAATAATAATAATAATAATAATCTGTTGTAATTATCGACGACGAGACGTCCGCCGCGAAGCGGGCGAAAAAGACACTTTTCCCTGCTTTATATGCTACAGAAAACTCGCGGTGTACGCGAGAAAATACACCCGCGCGTTTATTATTAACGTGACTGCCGTTTGGTCGGCGCGCGATTCGCGGCCGATCGCTTTGAGAATATATAACGAGATATATTTGCGTATACGACTTCTCGCGCGAGTCGTAGACAGAGCGAGTGAAGGTAAAATACTTTCGTTTCCATGTACAATATGTATACATCATGATATTCGGCACCTAAAGCGATCGCGAATCTGGACTTTATATAATTTAATAATTTCGAATCACAGATATTTCGACAAGAAAACGTGAAAATATATATAAAACAGAATATATGTACAAATAACAAAAAATATTAATTTTGCAATAAATTAAGATTCGTGGAAACATCTAATCGATAATTTTGAGCGCGTTTCAAATGCCTTTTTTTTTAACTTTTAAAATTAATGACTTAGGATAAGATGTAAGATTTTTGTAAATCCCGAATAAAATATTCTTACAAATGCCGTTTTGAGTCGAAACGTCTAGTTAAATTCTGACATATAACGACAATTTTGCCCTACGTAGAGGCAAGAATGTGGAGTTTGTCACCAGTTATCTATCCGAGTTATCGGTGCACTATCAGCTCTCTTCTCTCTCTCTTTCCACGCAATTATTAAAGTCTTTTCTAGACGCTTTGTTAGCAAATCCCATACGTTAATTCGCAACTAACGAAATATACAGCCAATGTGACAGAGAAGAGACAACGTACCTCGAGAAGAGCCATTTCTCAGAGCGGCGCGCGACATACTTTTTCCCTCTCGCGAAAGATAAACGGACAGCGAGACTCGTCGACCTTCGGATCGGGAGTTTTGTCCCTCCTGGACCCGACGATCGATGGCCGCTCGCGATGCACAGGTTCTTACGTAACGTTAGCGTAGACCGGAAAAATTCTCCGTTTGACGCGGAATAATTTTTCGTCGCGAGAGAGCAAAGTCAAATCGGTCAAATATTAGACGCGCTTGGCGTTCCTAAACTTGGATGTGTCTCCGCACCCTCGATCACCTCTTTCGCTTTGTCTTTCACCAAATTATTGCACGCGATTCGCAGCAGTTTCTCGGGAGAACGAGAATCCTTTCTCGAGCAACGATAATTTTTCGCTAACTTTGGCTCACGATCGTATTTTGTTCGCATGCAAAATAAAATCGTAAATTTCTTCTGGAGAATTTGCCGCGAAAAAAAAAAAAAACACGTAATAGTAGAGAGAATACTGACCTGCATTCCTCTCGACCTTTCAGGTTCAAGCCGCGAAGATAACGATTCTCAATCACTGGGTCTCGATACTCTGCGGACTGAAACGACCAATGCGCGACCTTGTTCCTTCAACTAGGAAGAATAAATATTCATCATCGTTGTAAAATCAATGTATGTTATATACATATCCAGATGTAAAAAGGACCGCGAGTTTCTTTTTGAATATATAAATTCTGGAGAAAAATCCCATTTAAATTTTAGAACCATAAATTTCCAATTCCACAGAGGGAGAACATTACACGTTTCAGTTCCACGCGGTATCGGATTTATATATATATATATATATTTTTATATGTATGAGGAACTAGGAATTTTTTGCCGAAAAATTTCATCTCGAAAGCGTCTCGAGATTTATCATCGCGTTTTACAAGCGCGACGTCCCAGACGCGGACTCGCCCTGCTTCCCATTTCCTTTCAGTTTTGCCGTTTTGCTTTTTTTTATCCTACCCTCTCTCTCTCTCTCTCTCGTATACTTTATTACAATCTATCTCTCTCGCTCCCCGCGTGTCGATATATCATTGAAAATCGCCAGGTCCTTCCTCGGCGGGAACGGTACGCTTCGCTTCGCCCAACGCGCCACCGATAAATTATCAATATATATATACGATTCCGGCGGGCATTGAATCTCTCCTCCTGTCGGCGCACACGTCGGAAGAGTCGTCCGCGTGAAACGGATCGGTTCGATCCGCTAACGATCTCTTGCCGATCGCGCTAAGATTCCTACTTCTATCTTTCCTTATCTACGTATCTCTCGTCTATACGCGTTGGCTCTATCCCGGAGGGTGGAAAAACGATGGAAATCGTCCCTTCTTCCGACCTCACGTTTCTCAGCGATGTGGCCGATTAAGCGATAAGCG